>NC_064922.1:729638325-730263325 GCF_023897955.1 Schistocerca gregaria | reverse complement strand
TTGTTCACCTTTGCAAATGATCCTCAGAATCATGTCATGAATGGACTGCTCAGTTAAAACTCTTAAGCAGACCTTTACGCTTTGTACATCCTTCTGCAAACACTGTCATTCTGATTAACTTTATTAGTCCTTATGCGCCTGGCACACAGGTTCACACGCAGGGTGCGAAAACTTCGAATCCATCTTCACAGGAGGTCCTCATTGTTGCATAAATTTTACTATTTGCAGAGGGAACTCAACAATATGTTCAAAACAGCTCTGCATCTTTCTCATTAACTTTGGCAAGGATAAACAACCGGCTACCTCGTCAAGAGTGCTCCCGTTTGTACGTGGTATTACTAGTAAACAACTCGGTCGCTGACAACACTCTCACTTGCATACACGGACAACACCACAGCGAAGTGATTCGAAAACAGTCATATTTCTCTGATTCTAGGTGTCTTTCTACGTCGACATGACAGAAGCTATGGTGCCCTCCTCTCAGAACAGTTTTTGAGAACTCCCTCGCCGCCAGTGCACCACGCGTTATGAGCGGTACTTTCGGTGTCGGAAATAGGAGCACATAGCGAGTGTCTCCAGTTCCTCTCTTTACAGAATGACTTTAAACAGAAAGATTCGTTAAATAACATGGAAACCGTCGTAAACCGTGGTACGGGCGTACCATATAAATTGTTTACTGAAGTGAAATTTTCGGCAGATAACACTGCTTGAAGTTGATAAAGGGGCTTTTTGGCTGATAAGCAGGAAAATAGAGTTGGTCTCACTTGCATTGTAGAACTTTTAAGAAAACGTTACGTCTTATAGTGGACATTAACTTAAGATTCAAGATACGTTTCGGATGGAGGTGAAACACAAATTCGCTCTACGGCACATCACCTTCGTTCCCTGGTAAAAGAAGATGTTTTCACAATCGTATTTTCGGTCTTGTAGCATTTATTCGGTTGGAATATTTCATAGATGAGAGAGTACATCTTTTTCCACCGCAGTTCCCTTCCAAGCCTTCGACAACCTCTGAAAACTCGTTTCTCCAGGTCTAAGCCCTGTTTTGAAATATTGGCAAACATACACATACACTCGAATGCAGCCCCCATTTAGTATGGGCACTTCCTTTATCCCACGTTGTGCATGAGATCGTTGAAAGAACTTAGCTACCTCCAACAACAAGTGATCACACCTATCTAGACCGTAGACGTCCCGATTTGTAGCAGTATGTGGAGTGCACATTTTTCTGTCTGTAGAGAGAGTTTGAAGCAATTAACACCCACGTGGTAGTTGATAGCTATTCGATTCCGTGTTCCGAGCATCTTTTTCAAAATTAAATGGCAGCAGATGTTACTCCATGAGCGAGTTGTCGGAGGTATACTTGCAACAACAGTTGCATCAGGACACGCAACTAGTGAGTGTTTTGAACACCCTGTGCGACTTCCACCGACAGCAGCGGCTCTGTTTCGAACTTCTGGCGCACCTATTATCTTCCAAAAGTAATTGGAACAACTGACCCGAGAGATTCCATCGCTCTGTAATAAGGATCTCTACAGTGTAACAGTCATGGGGTCTAACATCCATTAGCATTTCTATCAGCCTAGAAAAATTTTATGTCTAGATCGCAATTCAGAATGGGGTTCTGCTGCTTACTCTTCATCAGAGCTTCCATATGTCACCAGGAAGTAACACAGCATTCGGAGAGGACTTTGTGATCAAGGGCCTACAACAGTCCATACTGACTTAATGACCGTTAGCTCACCTCCGCCCTCTCTAGTTCACTGAAGCAGCAGCAGTACCAGAGTGGGATGGCCATAATCAATGGCACTGCGCCGCAGGAACCGTGGAATTGTGTCTGGCTCCCTCCTTCACTACGATCCTGATAGCCCATGGTGTCGACCTCGGCCGGCCGTGGTGGCCTAGCGGTTCTAGGCGGTACAGTGTGGAACCACAAGACCGTTATGGTCGTAGGTTCGAATCCCGCCTATGGCATGGATGTGTGTGATGTCGTTAGTTTAGTTCGTTTTAAGTAGTTCTAAGTTCTAGGGCGACCTGTGGTCTAGGTGTAGCGTCTCTGATTCATAATCAAAAACGTCTTCGATCCCCGGTTCAATCCCCGCCACTGCCTAAATTTTGATAAATAGTCAGCATTGGCGGCCGAAGACTTCCGGCATAAGAAGTCAGCCTCATTCTGCCAACGGCCTTGTCAAAGAGGGCGGAGGAGCGGATAGTGGTTCAGGGCACTTTCTTGTCCTAGGGATGGGAAATTGCCCCTAAAGGCGGAAGAATCAGCAATGATCAACGACATGAGAATGCAGAAGGCAATGGAAAACACTGCATTAAAGACACGTAACGTGATCTCTCCATTGGCAAAAGGTTCCGGTATAGTCCCCCATCTCCGTGAGGGGACTGCCAAGGGGGAGATTACCATGAGAAAAAGATTGAATAATCAACGAAAGGATAATCTTCTACGAGTCGGCGCGTGGAATGTCAGAAGCTTGAACGTGGTAGGGAAACTAGAAAACCTGAAAAGAGAAATGCAAAGGCTCAAACTAGATATAGTAGGGGTCAGTGAAGTGAAGTGGAAGGAAGACAAAGATTTCTGGTCAGATGAGTGTCAGGTAATATTAACAGCAGCGGAAAACGGTATAACAGGCGTAGGATTCGTTATGAATAGGAAGGTACGGCAGAGAGAGTGTTACTGTGAACAGTTCAGTGACCGGGTTGTTCTAATAAGAATCGACAGCAGACCAACACCGACAACGATAGTTCAGGTATACATGCCGACGTCGCAGGCTGAAGAGGAACATATAGAGAAAGTATATGACGATATTGAAAGGGTCATGCAGTATGTAAAAGGGGACGAAAATCTAATAGTCATTGGCGACTGTAATGCAGTTGTAGGGGAAGGAGTAGAAGAAAAGGTTACAGGAGAATATGGGCTTGGGACAAGGAAGGAAATAGGAGAAAGACTAATTGAGTTCTGTAACAAGTTTCAGCTAGTAATAGCGAATACCCTGTTCAAGAATCACAAGAGGAGGAGGTATACTTCGAAAAGGCCGGGAGATACGGGAAGATTTCAATTAGATTACATCATGGTCAGACAGAGATTCCGAAATCAGATACTGGATTGTAAGGCGTACTCTGGAGCAGATATAGACTCAGATCACAAATTAGTAGTGATGAAGAGAAGGCTGCCGTTCAAGACATTAGTCAGGAAGAATCAATACGCAAAGAAGTGGGATACGGAAGTTCTAAGGAATGACGAGATACGTTTGAAGTTCTCTAACGCTATAGATACAGCAATAAGGAATAGCGCAGTAGGCAGCACAATTGAAGAGGAATGGACATCTCTAAAAAGGGCCATCACAGAAGTTGGGAAGGAAAACATAGGTACAAAGAAGGTAGCAGCGAAGAAACCATGGGTAACAGAAGAAATACTTCAGATGATTGGTGAAAGGAGGAAGTACAAACATGTTCCGGGAAAATCAGGAATACAGAAATACAAGTCGCTGAGGAATGAAATAAATAGGAAGTGCAGGGAAGCTAAGACGAAATGGCTGCAGGAAAAATGTGAAGACATCGAAAAAGATATGATCGTCGGAAGGACAGACTCAGCATACAGGAAAGTCAAAACAACCTTTGGTGACATTAAAAGCAACGGTGGTAACATTAAGAGTGCAACGGGTATTCTACTGTTAAATGCAGAGGAGGAAAGAATACATTGAAAGCCTCTGTGAGGGTGAAGATTTATCTGATGTGATAGAAGAAGAAACAGGAGTCGATTTACAAGAAGTAGGGGATCCAGTATTAGAATCGGAATTTAGAAGAGCTTTGGAGGACTTACGGTCAACTAAGGCAGAAGGGATAGATAACATTCCATCAGAATTTCTAAAATCATAAGGGGAAGTGGCAACAAAACGACTATCCACGTTGGTGTGTAGAATATAAGAGTCTGGCGACATACCATCTGACTTTCGGAAAAGCATCATCTACACAATTCCGAAGACGGCAAGAACTGACAAGTGCGAGAATTATCGCAAGATCACCTTAACAGCTCACGCATCGAAGCTGCTTACAAGAACAATATACAGAAGAATGGAAAAGAAAATTGAGAATGCGCTAGGTGACGATCAGTTTGGCTTTAGTAAAAGTAAAGGCACGAGAGAGGCGATTCTGACGTTACGGCTAATAATGGAAGCAAGGCTAAAGAAAAATCAAGACACGTTCATAGGATTTGTCGACCTGGAAAAAGCGTTCGACAATATAAAATGGTGCAAGCTGTTCGAGATTCTGAAAAAAGTAGGGGTAAGCTATAGGGAGAGACGGGTCATATACAATATGTACAACAACCAAGAGGGAATAATAAGAGTGGACGATCAAGAACGAAGTGCTCGTATTAAGAAGGGTGTAAGGCAAGGCTGCAGCCTTTCGCCCCTACTCTTCAATCTGTACATCGAGGAATCAATGATGGAAATAAATGAAAGGTTCACGGGTGGAATTAAAATACAAGGTGAAAGGATATCAATGATACGATTTGCTGATGACATTGCTATCCTGAGTGAAAGCGAAGAAGAATTAAATGATCTGCTGAACGGAATGAACAGTCTAATGAGTACACAGAATGGTTTGAGAGTAAATCGGAGAAAGACGAAGGTAATGAGAAGTAGTAGAGATGACAACAGCGAGAAAACATCAGGATTGATGGTCACGAAGTCAATGAAGTTAAGGAATTCTGCTACCTAGGCAGTAAAATAACCAATGACGGACGGAGCAAGGAGGACATCAAAAGCAGACTCGCTATAGCAAAAAAGGCATATTTGGGCAAGAGAAGTCTACTAATGTCAAATACCGGCCTTAATTTGAGGAAGAAATTTCTGAGGATGTACGTCTGGAGTACAGAATTGTATGGTAGTGAAACATGGACTGTGTGAAAACCGGAACAGAAGAGAATCGAAGCATTTGAGATGTGGTGCCATAGACGAATGTTGAAAATTAGGTGGACTGATAAGGTAAGGAATGAGGAGGTTCTCTGCAGAATCGGAGAGGAAAGGAATATGTGGAAAACACTAATAAGGAGAAGGGACAGGATGATAGGACATCTGCTAAGACATGAGGGAATGACTTCCATGGTACTAGAGGGAGCTGTAGAGGGCAAAAACTGTAGAGGAAGACAGAAATTGGAGTACATCCAGCAAATAATTTAGGACGTAGGTTGCAAGTGCTACTCTGAGATGAAGAGGTCGGCACAGGAAAGGAATTCGTGGCGGGCCGCATGAAACCAGTCAGTAGACTAATGACCAAAAAAAAAAAAGTTCTAGGGGACTTAAGACCTCAGAAGTTAAGTCCCATAGTGCTCAGAACCATTTGAACATTTTTTTTTTTTTTTTTTTTTTTTTTTTTTTTTTTTTTTTTTTTTTTTGTCGACCATGATCCGACGGAGGGCGGTCACGGACCTACCCGAGTCTCCGCTTTTCGCCGAGATGCTCGTGCACAATGACTTTGAGATAGACCCCCAGCCCCGGATTCTTCACCCTCACTTAAGCGCCTATTCTCTCCCATGACAACAGGCGTTACGAGTTGGGTAATCCGAGTCTTCGCGCTGTTTCAATGAGAATGGGATGCCGCAGCGGGTGACTCGCCCCCACGATTGGAGACGCCACATATGCACAGCAGGGAAGGTGTTTATGGCTGTGGGCTGGGGACACGCCTACTCTACATGACGTGTGGCGTGATACCATTATGTTTGAAGTCGCGTTAAGCTGCTTACGTAGAAACAAAAAGTCAGTGTGGTATTTGCTACCCTCCTATTGATGACACTTGGGTGCAAGCTTGGCCTTCGTTTCAGGTTTGACTATGTCTCTATATCTCATAGCGTACGACAGATTTGTGCTTTATTCACTGTCTTTCAAAGTGTTCATTTGTTGTGTAACTACAGCCAGTGTATTGAACTTGTAACCACTGACTGTGTTCATTTGAAGAGAACGAAAGCACCATTCCAACACTGTTGGTCGTCCTGACGAAATTATTCTCTATCTGTTCGAAGTAATTTTCAGTCAAACGTTCAGAACAATCTCATACAAAGTTCTCCATCTACCACAAGTTTTAATCACCGGAATTTTCCGTTTTAAGATGGAAATCAACGTTTCCTCCTACTGCAACCGATCTATCAGCAAAATATACTCACAATATTCTCAAGGTCTCTCTGAAGCGCTCTGTTACAGCAGCTTCTGATGACAGGTTTTCAATGCGTGTTAAATGTCTGACTGTCACTTTCGGAATCTCTATTAACCTCGCTATACAGGGTGAAAAGTATTTAAACGGACAAACTCTGGGAGGTTGTAGGGGACATCAAAACAAATATTCTTCCCTAATGTCATTTTTTCCTATGGGGAGTACTTAAACCGCTTGAGGAAGATTTCTGTGGCCGCAAATGAATTAAACCAACAAACGCTTTTCCATTTTTTTTATGACCAAGAGATAACACATTAACACAACCCTATTTGAATTGCAGTAGATTTTTAAAAATGCCTCCATTGACATGTGAACAAAGTTTACATGGTCGGATCATGTTCTGTCTGACGCGGGCAAAAACCCCAGGAGTATCTTGAATTGTTCCTGCTGCTAGTATCTGAGCTACCAGATCCTTTTCTGATGCAACAGGAGTTGTGTAAACAAGGTTGCGCATCTCTCCCCACACAAAAAAGTCCAGAGGGGACATATCTGGAGATCGAGCACGTCATGGTACAGAACCACCTCTGCCAATCCACGTTTTTGGGAACCGTCGGTCCAGGAATCGAAGCACACGACGGCTGAAATGTGCTGGCGCCCCGTCATGTTGGAACCACATGTGTTGTCTGGTAGGGAGCGGGACGTCTTCCAGCAAGTCTGGAAATGCTCTGGCGAGAAAATTGTAATAGTGCCTGCCATTTAATGGCCTAGGTAGCAAATACGGCCCAATTAAACAGTCCCCAACAACACTGACTCACACATTAACGAAGAACCGCACTTGCTGGTCAATCCGCTGTGCGGCTCGTCCGTTGTGGTGCGCTACGTAGTACGCACCAACCGCATCAGTGTACTCACTCCAGGTGTATCGCTCCATAAGTAAAAAGAGAAAAGACACTACTACACTGGTGGACAGCAGTTGCCTACAACTGAAGAGCGTAATACGCTCTCTAACAACTAAAGATCGTAATATTGCCTCTAACAACTGAAGAGCGTAATACAGCCTCCACCGGTTTAAAAAATCCTCATAGGAAAAAATGACATAAGGGAAAATTATTTGTTTTGATGACCCCTACAACCTCCCAGAGTTTGTCGGTTTAAATACTTTTCACCCTGTATAAAGAAAACCACCGTCAGAGCAGGAATCGAAAGGCCCGTCGGTAACGACCGACCGTCGTACTATCCTCAGCCCACAGGCATAAACCGATGCGGAATCTCACTCACGTGGCAATAAATAAGCCATCACGGAAGCCTTCTAACCTGTACTTGCGATACATATTCCAACTTGAATTTAGGATTTCACTGCTAATCTCTTTCGATTTCTTTCACTTTTCTGTTCCTAATAGAATAGCCTAATATGCTAGAGTGATTACTAATTCTGCGACCTTACCAGGAATGATCTTGCAGTTACAAATGTCACATTAATATTTCCGCTTTTCAGTCTGTACGTACGAAAGTTCTCCCCTAACAAGTAACGTGGGTGATATGTCTTCGATGGTGAGGGTAATCTAATAAATCCACATTGCACATCACATATCCTACCTACGCGAGTAGCTGTTTGCTCTCTGTATTTAAAGAATAAATGAAAGCTCGAAGTGTTGATGATGGAGGTACAGTGCAAAACGTTTACGGCCGCGTATGTAAGAAAATAAAAAGCAAAAAACACATTGGGCGAGGCGGCGGTGGAGGGAACTGATTACAAGAACTGAATCATTCAAACACCAATATACCCTGAGACAACATTAACACAGTTTTCCCCATATGAGATCCCATTCAAAAACAAAAACTCTACGACACCCAAAATACTAGATTACAACAGCTGTCCTTCCACTTGCACTGTTCATTTTCTCCATAGCAATTTTTAACAACATTCATTGAAATTTTTTATCTACTTGAGAAATACATTACGTCAGTAATTTACCTGAAGTAGTACCATCAACTTGCAGTTAAAGCTAGACAGTGAGACAGTAATGTTAGGTCCGTTGGCCACTAGTTACGGCTTCTGCAGTATTGTTATGGTCGTTTGCTACTTGTTACGACTTCTGCAGTACTTCCTAGCAGCAGACAAAGTGGCTGCCCCAAAGACTGAGCCGGCGTGCGGTATTTCAATTATTTATCGAGCTTTCTTTACAATTTCTCGCCCGTCGTCGCTGCCCAGCCCTGCGGATCTCTCCGCCTGGCTGTTGCTGTGTAGATGCTCCGACAATGAGCGCAACGCGCACCGCCAGTGCTCCTCTGAAGCCAGGATGCCCTGTGGCTGAGGTGAACTCGTCGCCGCTCGGCAGCCACGTCGCCGTGAGGTCAGCTGCCGACGCCTGCTGCACCGGCTGCTGGAAAGCCGTCAGTCGCGATGTCCGCGAGCTCCCGTCATGGACGGACAACGCGCCGTGGGGTCCGGGCGTCAGTCCCCGGCGGCGCCTGTGACCAAGACCGCGCTGCGGCCGGTCCTGCTGGAAGTTCTCGCTGTAGTTAGTCAGCCATGGTGCCGACCGGACTCGGGCCGACCCCCAGAGCTGAAGTAGACATCTGGTGGCGAACGGATGACTCCTGCGAGCTGAAACAGACTTCCGGAATCGTCACCTACGAAGATTGAACATTCGGACACGGACCACGTCCGTGCTCAGATCCGAACTGCTTCCTAATGGCTTCTGTCCGTTGCTGCCTGCGTTCCACTATTTACACTCCTGGAAATGGAAAAAAGAACACATTGACACCGGTGTCAGCCCCACCATACTTGCTCCGGACACTGCGAGAGGGCTGTACTAGCAATGCGGACACACCAGGAACCGCGGTGTTGGCCGTCCAATGGCTCTAGCTGCGCAGCATTTGTGCACCTCCGCTGTCAGTGTCAGCCAGTTTGCCGTTGCATACGGAGCTCCATCGCAGTCTTTAACACTGGTAGCATGCCGCGACAGCGTGGACGTGAACCGTATGTGCAGTTGACGGACTTTGAGCGAGGGCGTATAGTGGGCATGCGGGAGGCCGGGTGGACGTACCGCCGAATTGCTCAACACGTGGGGCGTGAGGTCTCCACAGTACGTCGATGTTGTCGCTAGTGGTCGGCGGAAGGTGCACGTGCCCGTCGACCTGGGACCGGACCGCAGCGACGCACGGATGCACGCCAAGACCGTAGGATCATACGCAGTGCCCTAGGGGAACACACCGCCACTTCCCAGAAAATTAGGGACACTGTTGCTCCTGGGGTATCGGCGAGGACCATTCGCAACGGTCTCCATGAAGCTGGGCTACGGTCCCGCACACCGTTAGGCCGTCTTCCGCTGACGCCCCAACATCGTGCAGCCCGCCTCCAGTGGTGTCGCGACAGGCGTGAATGGAGGGACGAATGGAGACGTGTCGTCTTCAGCAATGAGAGTCGCTTCTGCCTTGGTGCCAATGATGGTCGTATGCGCGTTTGGCGCCGTGCAGGTGAGCGCCACAATCAGGACTGCATACGACCGAGGCACACAGGGCCAACACCCGGCATCATGGTGTAGGGAGCGATCTCCTACACTGGCCGTACACCTCTGGTGATCGTTCAGGGGACACTGAATAGTGCACGGTACATCCAAACCGTCATCGAACCCATCGTTCTACCATTCCTAGACCGGCAAGGGAACTTGCTGTTCCAACAGGACAATGCACGTCCGCATGTATGCCGTGCCACCCAACGTGCTCTAGAAGGTGTAAGTCAACTACCCTGGCCAGCAAGATCTCCGGATCTGTCCCCCATTGAGCATGTTTGGGACTGGATGAAGCGTCGTCTCACGCGGTCTGCACGTCCAGCACGAACGCTGGTCCAACTGAGGCGGCAGGTGGAAATGGCATGGCAATTCTTTCCACAGGACTACATCCAGCATCTCTACGATCGTCTCCATGGGAGAATAGCAGCCTGCATTACTGCGAAAGGTGAATATACACTGTACTAGTGCCGATATTGTGCATGCTCTTTTGCCTGTGTCTGTGTGCCTGTGGTTCTGTCAGTGTGATCATGTGATGTATCTGACCCCAGGAATGTGTCAATAAAGTTTCCCCTTCCTGGGACAATGAATTCACGGTGTTCTTATTTCAATTTCCAGGAGTGTATATCCGGCAGGAGGACGTTTTTTACCCTCGGTGGCGGCTTCTTGTCATTACTCCCGTCCTCACATCTGAACTGCTTCCTAATGGCTTCTGTCCGTTGCTGCCTGCGTTCCACTATTTATATCCGGCAGGAGGACGTTTTTTTACCCTCGGTGACAGCTTCTTGTTATTACTCCCGCAGTATATTGCAGCGTAACTTAACGTGCTGGCCTCACTTCCCTTACTCAGCACTCTCCAGGCTTCGCTAGGCGCTTGGTCTGCGTGCGTCCTTGCGTCAGCAGGTTGGTAGACTGCAACTGTCAGCAAGGTTGTCTGTGCCGCGCCTACTTCGCAATGCCGCGATCGCCGGCTGCCTCTGCTTTGCCATTCTCCACTGCATGAAGCAACTCTTACTACATTTGGCTACAACAGTAAATAAGATTGTGCAATGTTTGTAGAGGAAAGAAATGAAGTGGCGACAGTTAGTTGTGAAGATTGTACTTGATTGTGACGCTAGTATGTATAGTTTCACACAGGGTATGTTTCCTAAGTTTCTTCATTCATTCGGCATGTGTATTGCTCTGTCTGACAGGTACCTCATTTTTCCTGATAGAATATCTGCAAGTATACATACAATAAAGACTTGTCTTTCCTGAGGACTGTTTTATAACTCGGAAATTGGATTCACTATCCGTTACTGATTTCTATCATTTACTGCCATTTATTTCCACAGACGAATTGCCGTTTTCTTTTTTACATTTATTATGTTCAAATCTGCCTCCTAGAAAAAGAATTCTTTCAGGGGAGAAGTTGAACGGGATGATAAAGGAAACAGGAAAAGACCAATTAAAAGACAAAACCATTCATGAAAAACTTTTGTGTAACTGAGACAGTTTTAACTTTTAGTTAACTGCATAAGTGAGCAACATTTTTGGGATGCATTAGCTTTCGTCCATCAACAACGTAATAACTTTAACATATGGACGGAGTTCTCATGTTATAAAATTGCTGTCCGATACAGGAGTAATGAATATAATTAGAAATATTAGAAACATGTGAAGATCGTGAAATGTATCGGAAGGAAACCGATCATACCTCCGACCATCTCCAGGACAGACTACAATTTCTACCTTTCATTTCTCCGTCACAGATTTGGTGAATGTGTGAGGCTGTACGAAAGGCATAAATCATTTAAGTGAAGTAAAACGTCGAAGTTAGACCTGCTAATGAATTTCTGCTGTATTGCGTCAATTTTGGAAATAGCTACATTACCTTCAAAGTAGCAGAGAGGCATTTTTACAACACATCTAACGAAAACAGCATCGGATAGCTGTTAAAGCTATTGGACTGTCACTCTGAACTTGTCATGCTTCTGACTAATTACTAGAATAACTTACATAGGAGTAAAACAATATTTTGGACATAAACTAGACTCTGATGGTTTGGGTACAGAAATGGACGAAAATGAATATGAACAGGGATTAGACGAAGATGTCTTCG
This sequence comes from Schistocerca gregaria, assembly GCF_023897955.1. Lineage (NCBI taxonomy): Eukaryota > Metazoa > Arthropoda > Insecta > Orthoptera > Acrididae > Schistocerca > Schistocerca gregaria. The sequence continues at coordinate 730,251,556 of NC_064922.1, read as the reverse complement.
GCAGCAGAAGAAGCTTCAGGCAACATTTGGGCTTTCTGACAGAAACATCAGAGTTGCAGACAGGCAACGGAAATGGTTATATTGAGCTACGTTATCAGGATGTTACAATGAAACAAGCGACATCCTGAATTTGCATATAATTAAAATTGCCACTTTCATGATGAAAATTAAATTAACATAAGGTCATAAAGTAGTAGCCTTTAAACCTCAGATAAAACTTTTGGAATGTTCTGTTTAAAAAATGAGAAGGAATCTAATCAGGTAAAGTATGGAAGTGCAGGGTAGGCTCTACTTCCAGAAAAGAAGAAAAGCACTCTCTGTAGTAGTAAAACGTGGCAAACATGGGATTAATTACATAAAAGCAGAATGGGAATATTAAACCCTTTTTCTACCACCATCGGTTATAATAGCACAGCAGGGCCTATATCTTACTGGTATAGACCAACGACAACGTTGTTGATTGGAGACCAATGACCGAACCAGTCTCGGCGTAGATTTTTGCTATAAATTACTTTAAATGACCGGTGAGGTATCTCAGTGCCGTTCTGTACTCTGTCCTAGGACAAATTAATGGCTGAACATGGTACACGTTCTTTCATCTCGTCTCTCAACAGTTCGTTTCCTACCCTCTTGTTCAGGCCGTTGAATATTCAAAAACTAGCAAAGAAATACATGTAATGCGCATAATATTACAGTAAATTAAATACGTTTTCGTCTTGCTTAAATTGTACAAGAGCAGACACATACAGTACAGGCCAGCCCTGCAGCGCTGAAGATGGAAGACAAGACCAAAGTGAGACAGCGCTCAAAAACCAACCAAAATAACTTTACATTTTCTTGCTGTACATCAGGAAAGCTCTGATTTCAAAGACATATCGCTGGTGTCTTTCTTAGGATATCTACGTTTCACAATATCGGCTTAAACGGGTTAGTTTACTTGATTAAAGAACAAAGAAGTTTTACGTAGCATAGCTAGGCCCTACCCCTAATATAAACAAAATCTATTTTCTTAAGAGACATCACAATGACCATTAACTACTCAAGTGAAATGTAGTTGCAAATAATATGAAGACAGTGACCGAGGACAAATCTGGAAAACGGTAACAGAAAGCTGGGGGGCAGGGACACTAACCTTTAAAATATTAATCAGAAAGTATTCACACTTTTACTGATTACAGTGACGACCTATTAAAATATGGACCTAGATAGCAGGTCACCGAATCTGCAGGCTATAACGGTCTTGATCTTTTATCAACAGCGAGACTATGTTCTCATTCAACTTGGGCCCCACTGATTAGTCCTCTGCAGTCGTGCCATAAATGGTGGGCCTGCTATCCACTTAAGGTTTGTGATCGAAATAACACATTTCCAGCAGAGCAACTGTTAAGTAATTGGCTGCGCTATTATGACCGGACTGGCATATTTCTTCGCGAAATTTGATACAGCGCAGTTGGGGTCAACGCACCGTGGTGGGAGAGCTGGATCACATGCCGTACAAAATCAGCCACCTCTTTACTGTCACAAGGGCGAGCTTGTGACAGACAAACGGGGTCGCTGGTAAGGTTGTTTCCTCTCTTCCAAGGGCAGTATCGACTTCGTGTAATATTATGACCATATTTATGCATGTGGCTAGGTCGTTAGTTACCAGATGGTGGTTGAACTGTCAGGTATCAGTCCGTTATTATTCTTTCGTTCGTCTGTGTTATTATTTCCCTCACTTCCTCTCACGAGAGAGCCTTCTTTGTTCTCTAGATACGTAAATTATTGTCCATTGAGTATGATAGAACGCTGTGTGGTTAATCGATCTAGGTGTCACAATAGACGAAATACAAGTTTGTAATTCTAGGCACTAGGGAGGCAGTTCTGACATTGCCCCTGATAACTGAGGCAAGTTGCAAGAAAATTAGAGACTCCTTCAAAGGAAGTGTCACTTAGAAAAAACACTCGACAACGAAAGAACCGACGAAATTCACAGAAAGATAGATATCGGAACGTGTTGTACGTGGAGGATAGTCTACTCAAGAAAATACGATGTTTTGTGGACGGTACTTCAGTCAAGTGACTGACTTTCTGAATCATGTGGAGGAAAGGCCGTAAGCAATTTCAGCCAATTTTTGCAGTTCGAAATGAGGTATTTTGTGCGGAATTTGTAAAAATTCCGCGTTCTGCAAATGTAAGTGCTGAAAGGTACATTTTACAGCTTTAACGACCGCGTCATGGGACAGCGGTTCTCGCGAGATGACCAAAGTTAAGTACGCTCAGGCGTGATTGACACTGAATGGCTAACAATTCGGTCACCCATGTGCTATTGACCTACCGGGGTTCACTCAGCATGGTGAGGCAAATTGAGAAGCTACTTGACCGCGCAGTAGCGCCTCATGAAAACTGACAACGGCTGCGAGAGCGCTGTGCAAACACAATGTGCATCCGGTGATGTCTTTCGGCCGAGTATGACAGCGGCGGTCGTTGGGTGCCATTAGGACTTCAGAAGCCTGTTCGGTTGGAATAAAATATAATATAAAAAGCCATTAGGAATATATTGTTAATGCTTCAGGTAATAAATTTTATAGCAAATGAAATTCTGTATATTTCTAAAACTGTTTATGTAACAGATTGTATATGATGATGTCTCATTCCACAGAAGAATGTCTTTTACCTTGGAACATGTGGTACTCGCAAATGAACTGAAATTCTTGTGTCTCAACAATTTTAACTGTCTTGAAAAGGCAATAGATGTTAGTTTCCATAGAATGAATTTCAGATAACTGTTACTGCAACTGCTTTTTGACAAACACTCTTAGGTAATTTGATTTCATTTACTGATGTTTGGTGTGTAGTAGAGTAATAATGTAACAGACAAACTATTATACATACGACTCACCAGGTTTTATAGATGGCAACGCTTTCGTATTTTAATAAACATTGGTTCCTTGGTACATAACGGTGTCGCACCTTGGAGCATATTTTGTCATTTGGAGAAACATTTACTTTCTGGAGTAACTTTTGTTCTTTCATGAAAACCCTAAAGCGCATTAAAAGTGAGTGCTTTAAACTGAAGTTGGCATCAGAAAACATATCACACTTCTATTAGAGATATGGATAGTATCCAGAGCCTGAAACGTGTACCAATGCACAACGCTCTCCCCTATGCGCTATAAGAAGGGACCAGTATAAGTGTACTAAATATAGGAGAGCCAAGAGAGGGAAATAAGAACTGGAGTTCAAGAGAGAAGTTTCCGAACGAAACAAGATATTAATCTTCCGTAGCTAAAATAGTCCCCCATTCAGATCTCCGGGCGGGGACTAACCAAGACGGCGTCGTTATCAGGAGAGAAAAAAAAAAAAAAAAACTGCCGTTCTACGGAATGGAGCGTGGAATGACAGATACCGTAACCGGTCATGTAGATTAGAATATTTAAAAAGGGAAATGAATAGGTTGAAGTTAGACATAGTGGGAATCAGTGAAGTTCCGTGGCAGCAAGAACAAGTCCTTTGGTCAGGTGAGTACAGGGTTATACAAATCAAAATCAAATAGGGGTAATGCAGGCGTAGGTTTAATAATGAAAAAAAAAATCGGAATGCGGGTAAGCTACTACCAACAGTATAGTGAACGCATTACTGTGGCCAAGATAGACACGAAGCCTATTCCTACTACAGTAGTACACGTTTATATGCCAGCTAGCTCTGCAGATGACGAAGACATTGATAAAATGTATGATGAGATAAAAGATGTTATTCAGGTAGTGAAAGGAGACGAAAATTTAATAGTCATGGGTGACTGGAATTTGAGAGTAGGAAAAGGGAGATAAGGAAACTTAGTGGGTGAATATGAATTGGGAGAGAGAAATGAAAGAGGAAGCCATCTTGTAGAATTTTGCACAGAGCATAACTTTATTATAGCTAACACTTGGTTCAAGAATCATAAAAGAAGGTTGTATTCATGGAAGAATCCTTCAGATACTAGAAGGTATCAGATAGATTATATAATGGTAAGACAGAGATTTAGGAACCAAATTTTAAATTGTAATACATTCCCAGTAGCAGACGTGGACTCTGACCACAAACTATTATGAACTGCAGATTAAAACTGAAGAAACTGCAAAAAGGTGGGAATTTAAGGAGATGGGACCTGGAGAAAGTGAATAACCAGAGGTTGTACAGAGTTTCCGGGAAAGCATAAGAGAACAATTGACAGGAATGGGGGAAAGAAATACAGTAGAAGAAGAATGAGTAGCTCTGAGGATAAAATAGTGAAGGTAGCAGAGGATCAAGTAGGTAAAAAAGACGAGGGCTAGTAGAAATCCTTGTGTAACAGAAGAAATATTGAATTTAATTGATGAAAGGAGAAAATCTAAAAACGCAGTAAATGAAGCAGGCAAAAGGGAATACAAACGTTTCAAAAATGAAAGGAAGTGCAAAATAGCTAAGCAGGGATGGCTAGAGGACAAATGTAAGGATGTAGAGACTTATCTCACTAGGAGTAAGGTAGATACAGCCTACAGGAAAATTAAAGAGACCTTTGGAGAATAGAGATCCACTTGCATGAATATCCAGAGCTCAGCTGAAAACCCAATTCTAAGCAGAGAAGGGAAAGTAGAAAGGTGGAAGGAGTATATAGAGGGTCTATACAAGAGCGATGTACTTGACGACAATATTATGGAAATGGAAGAGGATGTAGATGAAGATGAAATCGGAGATACGATACTGCGTGAAGAGTTTGACAGGGCACTGAAAGACCTGAGTCGAAACAAGGCCCCGGGAGTAGACAATATTCCATTGGCACTACCGACGACCTTGGGAGAGCCAGTCCTGACAAACCTCTACCATCTGGTAGAGACAGGCGAAATACCCTCAGACTTCAAGAAGAATATAATAATTCCAATCCCAAAGAAAGCACGTGTTGACAGATTTGAAAATTACCGAACTATAGGTTTAATACGTCACAGCTGCAAAATACTAACGAGAATTCTTTACAGACGAATGGAAAAACTGATAGAAGCCGACCTCCGTGAATATTAGCTTGGATTCCGTAGAAATGTCGGAACACGTGAGGCAATACTGACCCTAAGACTTAGCTTAGAAAATACAATAAGAAAAGGCAAATCTACATGTCTAGCATTTGTAGGCTTAGAGAAAGCTTTTGACAATGTTGACTGGAATACCATCTTTCAAATTCTAAAGGTGGAAGGGGTAAAATACAGGGAGCGAAAGGCTATTTTCAATTTGTACAGAAACCAGATGGCAGTTATAAGAGTCGAGGGGCATGAAAGGGAAGCAGCGGTTGGGAAGGAAGTGAGACAGGGTTGAAGCCTGTCGTCAATGTTATTCAATCTGTATATTAAGCAAGCAGTAAAGGAAACGAAAGAAAAATTCGGAGTAGGTATTAAAGTCCATGGAGAAGAAATAAAACCGTTGAGGTTCGCCGATGAAATTGTAATTCTGTCAGAGACAGCAAAGGACTTGGAAGAGAAGTTGAACGGAATGAATATCATCTTGAAAGGAGGCTATAAGATAAACACGAACAAAAGCAAAACGAGGATAATGGAATCTAGTCGAATTAAGTCGGGTGGTGTTGAGGGAATTAGATTAGGAAATGAGACACTTAAAATAGTAAAATAGTTTTGCTATTTGGGGAGCAAGTCGTTTCTGAAAGTATTTGTATGGAGTGTAGCCATGTATGGAAGTGAACCAGGGACGATAAATAGTTTTTACAAGAAGAGAATAGAGGCTTTTGAAATGCGGTGCTACAGAAGAATGCTGAAGATTAGATGGGTAGATCACATATATAATGAGGAGGTATTGAATAGATTTGGGGAGAAGGGTCGTTTGTGGCACAACTTGCAAAGAGGAAGGGACCGGTTGGGAAGACATGTTCTGAGGCATCAAGGGATAACAAATTTAGCATTCGAGGGCAGAGTGGAGGGTAAAAATCGTAGAGGGAGACCAAGAGATGAATACACTAAGCAGATTCAGAAGGATGTAGGTTGCAGTAAGTACTGGCAGATGAAGAAGCTTGCACAGGATAGATTAGCATGGAGAGCTGCATCAAACCAGTCTCAGGACGGAAGACAACAACAACAACAATTTAGGACGCAGTTCTCTCACCTGTTTTTCAACCTTCAAATCTAAGGAACAACGACGAAACTGAAATAAAGTTTCAGGTATAGGATTAACTTTTATGAGAAAGAACGCGAATAATTAGATTCTCAAATAACATTGTTTCCCCAATGATTGTGAGGCAACGTTATACGACCATATGAACGAAATGAATATCCTAATGAGCACAGAATACAGAGTACAGAGAGGATAATACACAAAAGACGAAAATGATGACGTGCAGCATAATGAGAGTTGAAGCATGCTTAAGACTGAAATTAAAGTCCCTGTAAAAGCCGAAGTGAAGGAAATATGCTTCAGTAGAAGAAATACAACATAAGATTCTCCAGGTAGCGAGAACATAAGAAGTAGTCTACCACGGACAAACAAAGTATTCTTCGACAAGAGAGGTTTACTAGAAACAAACGATGGTCTCAGTTTTACCAAGAAATGTCTTATAATTAACGTTTGGAGTACAGCATTGTATAGATGTGCGTCACTGATGGAAAACAAGAAAAAACCTAATCAAATCGGTTTAGATCCTTTACTGTAGAATGTTTAAAATGATTTGGTCCAACAAGATACGAAAGGGGAAAGTCCTATGGAAAATGAGCGACGAAAGGAATATGTGGAACACATGGAGACTAGAAGATGGAGTAGGTTGATTCCTCATGTGTTAAGACATCATATGATGATTACCATGGCACTGTAGATTGTTGTAGAGGGCCAAAACAGTACTGGATTGCAGATATTTGAATATATCCAACAAACCGTGTGAATCATCTCGAATAGGTTTTACTCTTCGGTGGAGAGATCACGACAGAAGGAGGAAATCGCAGCGGAATCCAGCAAATAATTAAGAAGAATGATGATTAAGGAAAGCCCTTGCACAGATTCCCCTGAATGCAAAAACTATGTTAACAATTTAGCGGACAGAAGACCTATCTAGTTTAACCTTTATGCATTCTGTCTATAGTCTCAGCATTAGCTCCACTACACAGCCCAAGAGACAGCAAGTCCATAACTTCGATTCGACAGCTGGTATAACGAGAGTGCTTGGAAGACGTTCACGGTAAACACATCACTGGCTGCGCGCTGCAGAGCCCGGCGGCTCTTAGCGTGGGTATGACAGCCGGAGGTGGTTTGAGAGCTTCGTTTCCGCCTCGGCTCCGTGAGTCTCTCGCTGGCAGAGCCTACGGCGGTGCGCGAGTAGTTGCCATGTTCATATTGCTGTTCACAACTCATTAAGCGGAAAAGTTTTCTTTGACCTGTGCTCTCTGAGAGTCTTTCTTCAGTAGCTACATAAATTACACAATTAAATAAAAAGTGGTCCAGTGCATTCCTCAGTCGTCTTTCCTTGAATCGGCTATCGTCCGTTGAATGCAAAGTGACTATTTAGACTGCAGAAAAATTTTCGAAACTTTTCAGCACCTATTCTGACAGTCCATCCTTTAACAGCTCTGGAATTTCTGCAACTGAAATGAATTAAGTATAGTAACACATCTAATTTTTGTTGAAGATTGTTGTACTGTATGTCTTTGGATTGAAAACAGTAGTGACTAACAGGAAATATATTCCCTTCAATAATGGCTCTCTCTAAGACATTTCAGATAACTAAAGTTGTTCATTGTCGTTAAGGCTGTTTCTTGGAAAGATACTAATTCCGGTTTTAGGGGAAATGTTCTTCATACTTGCTTTATTTAATGTTGAGCTTTTCTGTCGAAGTCTCGTAGTTCATTCGGTGATGTTTCTGCTGCCTCATTAAGAAACTATGTCATCTGTTCCTGCAAACGTCCTAATGCAATTACTTCGACATTCATAGATGATTCGGAGACTGCTCGTGTGGTAATACGGCATTCCAGATAGAGACTTAACGGACGCTTTCCTTGAAGACGATGGGATCGAAACTCATCGAAAAGTTGCGACTAGTCAACGCCACCACTAGGCTGATGACCCGAGATTATTTCAACATGATGCAAGTAAAAATGTTACCTAAAAGTAATGCGACCGTTTCTGCGGGTTCTAACTAGCCATGCATTCGTCATCAATCCACACGATGTATGAATCACCAAAGTAGCAAGGATACATAAAGTTCCATCTACGCAATTAGAACTCCAACATGCATTCAGAAACAATTAATATAACTCATTCCTGAAGAAACGGTAGAATTTTGCCCCAGACATTCACAGCGATTTCATTCATAAATAGCTCACAGCAATTACATAAATTGAACATAACAAAAAATTGGAGAATGATGGCTGTTAAAAATGCCTAGACTACACACTAGTCGCTGTAACACCAACCACCTAGTACACACTTTCGAACATAAGCCAAGTCTATCTCAGTTCCTTTTAGGTGAATTATATTTTCATGGAAATGATGCCGCAATGCTTAGAGCATTAAACCTGTCGAACGTGATTTGAGTGTTCATCTCATATGTCTCATGCATAAGTTGCACGACATCGCAGTATGATCCTTCAGATTCCCTCCCCCCCCCCCCATTTCTCCCAGTCCGCTCTCCCTCCTCCCCCCCTTCCCTTCCCCCCCCCCCCCCCCCCGCCCCCCGAGCCCGAGAGCATCAGGGGTATGCGATTTATTAACTGCTAGCTCCAAATGAAAGATACGGATTAATGTCAGTTTTCTGAGTGTTTGCCACATATACTGCCCTGTAAGACAGGCATTCTGTGAGAGATAGTCTGTCTGCCTTTGCAGGGTGAACTACACATTACGGACAAAAAAGTTTTTCAAGCCACCAACGTTTAGGCCGCCTGGAACAACTGGCATGTTGTAGCAGCAGTGTCGGCCTGTTTGTTGGGGCTGTATTAGTGACTGGATATGACAGAGGAAAGCTTGAGGGAGAAAGGGCAGGTGATGGACATAGAGAGAGGGAGGGTGGGGACAGGGAGAGACAGATAGGGAGATGAGTGGAAGGAAAGGCAGGAGGGGATGAACTGAGAGGGCAAATAAGGTGGTGAATGATAGAAAGAGTACAGAGAGGGGAGGAGCAGATGGACAGGAAAAGGGGGGAGGAGATCGATGGGAAGATAGGGTTGGAGAAGATGAGACTAGGAGGAGGTTGCGTATTCAGGGAAGGGCCAGAGGCGATGGTTAGAGGGGCCTGGAGGACCTGGACAGGAGGAGGTCTTCAGAAGAGATGCAGGAGGAAGAGATGAACAGAAAGAGAGAGAGGGAGGAGGAGTAAGACGAAGAGGACGACAGTGCATTTGTTCACTTAACTTCTTTCTTCTAGTCCTTGACTGTAGTACACCACGAGCAGGAAGGTGGAGGCATCCACTTTCGTGTGAAACAATAGACGTCTGGCATTGCTGACACCAGCAAAGAGCATTGCGTCTCGCGAATTCCTCTCTCAGTGGCGTCTCTGGCTGCGACCGTTACGACTGCACTGCCCATTGTCGAAGAGCACACCCAGCACTACATTCCAGGATGTCGCTCCGGGTGTCACAGACTCGTGGTGTAAGCCGTGATTCAGCGGAGAGAATAACTTAGTACACGAATGGCCGCCACGCTCCAAACTATGTCCGTTTAGGGTTTAAGGCAGTTACTTTAAACACTTCTTTAGTAGTGAGTGAGGAGAGGCTTCCATCCTTGCGCTAGATAACTGCAGCTTTGGCTGTTGTTGTACCAAGCCCAGTAGGTTCTGCTTTGCAAGACCCAGTCCCTCGGTTCGACGAAACTGTCATTTACTCATGAGTTCTTGGTGACTTGCACTCCTAGCCCAATTTCGCCTCTTAAGAATTATTCTAACGGTGGGTTTCCTTAAACCTATCATTTATGTTACACGTTTCTGCAGGGGCCCTTATCCTGTAACTCCACTGAAACATCTTGGAACTTTTTTCATTACTGTGTTTCTTGCACAATAATTTGTAACTCTCTACTATCAACTTACAAACCAAAATTAATCGATTGTTCTTAATACTACTACTCGTGAGTTCATCTCTCTTCTCCTCGGAGTATCCAATCCGCTGGAATCTGAATGAAGGCTGGGTCCAAACTCACTCTTGTGCTTCGTCTTTTACGTACAAAACAAGGACTATGCTGTGCAGGGCAAGTGCCGTTGCAGTGATTAATATGACAATAGCCAATGTACTGTCTTTGTGCTAGTGATTTTCCTGGCATAAATTTTCTTGTTGTAATAAGATTTCCAGGGACTCTCGTCCCTCCTGATGTTTTAGACGAGTGTTTGTAGACTGCGTTGATTCCGGCCCTAGAGTTGGAAATAAGCTGGTTAAATTTGCGGCAGATAGCACTTGCATGGGCTGCCCTGGCCATTAAAAATGATGCTGTTAAACATTCAGGTGAGTTAGCCCTGAAATCTCAGCGAGCGGATGGGAGGCTGTTCCCATTACCTTGCACGGTGTTCCATTTAATAACAAACCGCTCTGATTAACTGTAGCCTGTTTGCTGACGTCAGCTTCCCTTGCTCGAAAAAACTTGTCACTACTACCATCTTGTCAAAGATAGTGTACAACCAATGTGCCTCGACCTGTGGAAAGTACAATGCGGACTCTATCGCTTCTTTATTGCATTCTCTTGTCTCCTTCTGTCCCACTAGCCAATTCACTGCATGAGAATCCTGCCCCTAATGTGTTACCGTATTCGGACAGATTGTGATTTACCCTCCGTGGGCCGGCCTGAGTGGCCGAGCGGTTCTAGGCACTTCAGTTTGGAACCGCGCGACCGCTACGGTCGCAGGTTCGAATCCTGCCTCAGGCATGGATGTGTGTGATGTCCCTAGGTTAGTTAGGTTCAAGTAGTTCTACGTTCTAGGGGACTGATGACCTCAGAAGTTAAGTCCCATAGTGCTCAGAACCGTTAGAACCATTTTTTTTACCCTCCGTTGTATTATTACAAACTCCGTCTTCATGCTTGGCAAACAGCATGTGTCCTTTCATATTCTGGTTCCGTAACGCCTCCACCCCGATGGACATCATTAGTCGCGCGTTAGCTTGCCTTCTCTGCGCTTCAGCATGAATAGGTCTCACGAAGTTCCTTCCCTGGTCTGTTCCTGTTGTTTCAGACGCTCCATAATTCAGTATCCAACTGTTGACAAGCGCTTGTGCCACTGCTGCTGGCTGCTGCTTTGACATCGCGATCATTTTAGGTAACTTGAAAAATGATCTTTTAGTGTATGTACTTTTTCTTCACACGTGTTTTATTGAATGTACCTAAAGCATCAGTCGCCAAAAGCTCGAATGCTGCTAATGCTTCAGGTAACTTGTGCAGTGGTACTTTTGTTACACACAAATCCGATCTCTGGGCCGAATGTATGCAATTCTGCACATCCGTGTCCGTGTGCCCATTCTTCCATCAATGCCTTTCTGCTACTCTTCTGTTGGTATATCTGCAACCCCATGAACAGCTAATATGTGATCATGTGCTTCTTGTAGCGCTCTGTTCCTTTGATTTGCTGGTACCACTGCCAATGATCCTAACTTGATTTCGTTGCTTAGCAAACTACCCTGCATACAAAACTGTGGCCGCTTAAATACTGCTTAAATTCGTCATCTGCTCTCTGTGCAATTTACTGTTCCTTATACATACTATGCACAATACTCCTACATTTGTAATTAAGGCATCTGTATTTCGGTGCTTCTTCCCACGTTTATGCGTGACTTCAAAATGAAATTCACCTACTCTTACTGCACATCGTGCCGACCTACTAGAAGGATTCTCCAACAATAACCACTATTTTAATTTCGCATGATCTGATATTAGTCTAAAATTTTAGCGTAAACATGACATTTCAAAATTATGATTCAATAATTAAAACTTAACACCTCTTTCTCGATTGTGGAATAATTTCTTTCTGCAAAATTTATCTTGATGCGTAATCTGCCGGATGTTCTATGACTTCTACCGCTTGTGACAACGTGATTTGATGAATCGCATAATACAAAAAATTCTATATTAAAATATGAAAGTACCAAGATAGGACTCGATGTTAAGTTTCTTTTGGCTTCTCAAAGCATGCTGGCAGTCTTCTGACCACACAAATTTAATACCATTTTTGAAAAGTTGTGTCAATGGTCTAGCAATATCTTCAAATCCTTTTACGAACGTTCGGTAGTAGTTTGCGACTCCTAACAACGACTGCAGTTCCTTCACAGATTTTGGTACAGGATATTCACGTACAGCTTGTAACACCATAGCTCTAATGCCCTACTGATTTATTTTGCCTTTTGTTTTATTTAATGTTACATCGGTGGGTTTCTGTGAATGTTGTTTGATTGAATCGATAACACAAAGTTGTATACTCCTTTCTTTGTAAAAACTTTGGTTTGATTCTTTGCAATGTAGTATATATGTGGTTTATATTCTTTGTCACATTTGGAGGGAAACAGAACTTACTGTACATAATTGGAAATTGCGTGAATATCTTTTTTATAGAAATGTCAGTATGTGCAAATGTTCTGTTTTATTTAATATGTTTGGTTACTCTTATGTAAACTGCTGACCTTCACTTAGGGTCCTTAGTTGTGCATGCTCTGTTGCCTGTGTCTATGTGCCTGTGGTTCTGTCAGTGTGATCATGTGATGTATCTGACCCCAGGAATGTGTCAATAAAGTATCCCCTTCCTGGGACAATGAATTCACGGTGTTCTTATTTCAATTTCCAGGAGTGTATTTACTAAAAAATTACTGGTGTTAATATTTGCTGTAAAAATAACTTATGAGTGGGATTTTATTCCTATCAGTCTTTGTTTTTGTGTTATTGAGTCGAGTGGTGAGTATGCTTAAGTCGTTTATTAAGGTCTGAGCAGTTCTTTAGATTTTGCGACATGCAGTTGCTACTCTAGCGGTTCTAAGGCTAAGTTCTGACCAAGTTGTTTGTGCATTGTTATTCACGTATTACATTTAGTATTTTTCAACGATGACTCTTGCCGTTTCTGGCGAAATAACAGTTTAATAAACTTTCGGAAACGAGCTCCCACTTTATTTTTTAGAGTTATATGTGCGTTGATGTCATTTACTGAATTTGGTACAGCAGTTTTCAGCTGACGTTTCTATTGTTTGTAGTAAAATATTTGAATAAAACTTCTTTCACTGTGTTTCATTTCGTTGAGTGTTCAAGTGGTCACTTGAATTGTTGTCTTTGAATAAGAAATGGAGTGAAGTTTTTGTGATATTGGTATTTGTTATGGTTTAGTAGTATTAACAAGAGTAGTTGCTATCTTAGTATATAACGAAATTCGATATGACTGTTGTTAGTTCTTAAAATACCTCTGGTGTTGTAACTGAACTTACGCAACTTAGTCATTTAGTGTTTTCAGTAATTGTTAAAATTTTACTACGTGAGAGAAGTGTGGGGCTTGACGTAAGTTTTGAATTACAGGTTATGGTGTGAGATTTGTTCAAACGATTTTCATTGGGGGAAAGAAGCGGGGAAGTCAGTGGGCATTCTAGCGGATTCCTCTCATTGAACTGCAGAATGTGTAGCAGAAATAAGTTTATAGAAGAGCGTGAGCGTACGATCAGTACCCTTAACGTGCAGTTACAAGGCAGAATGAATGACCTACACAGAATGAGGAGGATGCAGGCCGCTGGGAATAGGAACTAGCAGTTGGTAAGAAGGCAGCTAGGAGGAGGAGATATTCGGACAATTGTAATTAGCGTACAACCAATAAATTTTGAAACTTCCCCTTTGTATGTAAAGAATGACAGTGCTGGAAAACTTCAACGTTTTTTTAAAAAAAACTGGAACAGCTGAGTGAAACTGAACTTACTCTAATAGTTTTCTCTTTACTTATTCTGATCATTTCTAAACTGACACACAACACTTCAGTGCAACGCAATCTGACTTTCAACAATCCCTACAGAAGAGTAGCCCTGATCAACAATAACCTATACCCTTCATGAATCACTTACCTCACAAAAATCTTCATTAGCTGAACTACTGTAGTACAGCGAGCGCCAATACTGCCAGCTAAATAAAAGATTCTAACTACGGAAGGCACTAACTACTGTTAGGCATAGTTACAAGTAGAAGAGTTTGATAGAGAACAAACAATGTATTTACCTGAATAGTGTTCAAAAGAAATAATATATATATAGCAGTTCATGACATCCAGTCTTACTAATTTCATTTTTCCGACGGACACACGTCCAGATCGTCCACTCATAGTTTGTTGTTGTTGTCGTCTTCAGTCCTGAGACTGGTTTGATGCAGCTCCCCATGCTAATCTATCCTGTGCAAGCTCCTTTATCTCCCAGTACCTACTGCAACCTACATACTTCCGGATCTGCTTAGTATATTCACCTCTTGGTCTCCCTCTACGATTTTTATCCTCCACGCTGCCCTCCAATGTTAAATTTGTGATCCCTTGATGCCTCAGGGCATGTCCTACCAACTGATCCCTTCTTCTAGTCAAGTTGTTCCACAAATTTCTCTTCTCCTCAGTCCTATTCAATACCTCCTCATTAGTTACGTGATCTACCCAGCTAATCTTCAACATTTTTCAATAGCACCACAGATCGAAAGCTTCTATTCTTGTCCAAACTATTTATTGCCCACGTTTCACTTCCTTACATGGCTATACTCCATACAAATACTTTCAGAAACGATTTCCTGACACTTAAATCTATACTCGATATTAACAAATTTCTCTTCTTCAGAAACGCTTTCCTTGCCATTGCCAGTTTACATTTTATATCCTCTCTACTTCGACCATCATCAGTTATTTTGCTCCCAAAATAGCAAAACTCCTTTACTACTTTAAGTGTCACATTTCCTAATCTAATTCCCTCAGCATCACCCGACTTAATTCGTCTACATTCCATTATCCTTGTTTTATTTTTGTTGATGTTCATCTTATATCCTCCTGTAAAGTTACTGTCCATTCCGTTCAACTGCTCTTCCAAGTCCTTTGCGGTCTCTGACAGAATTACGATGTCATCGACGAACCTCAAAGTTTTTATTTCTTCTCCCTGGATGTAAATACCAACTACAAATTTTTCTTTTGTCTCCTTTACAGCTTGCTCAATATACGGATTGAATAACATCGGGGAGAGGCTACAACCCTGTCTCACTCCCTTCCCAACCACTGCTTCCGATTCATGCCCCTCGACACTTATAACTGCCATCTGGTTTCTGTACAAATTGTAAATAGCCTTTCGCTCCCTGTATTTTACCCCTGCCACCTTTAGAGTTTGATAGAGAGTATTCCAGTCAACATTGTCAAAAGCATTCTCTAAGTCTACAAATGCTAGAACAGTAGGTTTGCCTTTCCTTAATCTTTCTTCTAATATAAGTCGTAAGGTCAGTACTGCCTCACAAGTTCCTACATTTCTATGGAATCCAAACTTATCTTCCCCAAGGTCGGCTTCTACCAGTTTATTCATTCGTCTGTAAAGAATTCGAGTTAGTATTTTGCCGCTGTGGCTTATTAAACTGATAGTTCTGTAATTTTCGCATCTGTCAACGCCTGCTTTTTTGGGATTGGAATTATTACATTCTTCTTTAAGTCTGAGGGTATTTCGCCTGTCTCGTACATCTTGCGCGCCAGATGGTAGAGTTTTGTCAGGACTGGCTCTCCCAAAGCCGTCAATAGTTCTAATGGAATATTGTCTACTACCAGGGCCTTGTTTCGACTCAGGTCTTTCTGTGCTCTGTCAAACTTTCCATGCAGTATCGTATCTCCCATTTCATCTTCACCTACATCGTCTTCAATTTCCATAATATTGTCCTCAAGTACATCGCCCTTGTATAGACTCTCTATATACTTATGTTGGCTGTATCTATCTTACATCCTTACACTTGTTCTCTTTCCATGTCTGCTTAGCCATTTTG
Source organism: Schistocerca gregaria (assembly GCF_023897955.1). Taxonomy (NCBI): domain Eukaryota; kingdom Metazoa; phylum Arthropoda; class Insecta; order Orthoptera; family Acrididae; genus Schistocerca; species Schistocerca gregaria. Next base: position 730,235,653 of record NC_064922.1, on the reverse strand, counting down.
CACTTCCTGTCGATCTCATCTTTGAGACGTTTGTATTCCTTTTGGCCTGCTTCATTTACTGCAGTTTTATATTTTCTCCTTTCATCAATTAAATTCAATATTTCTTCTGTTACCCAAGGATTTCTACGAGCCCTCGTCTTTTTACCTACTTGATCCTCTACTGCCTCCACTACTTCATCCCTCATAGCTACCCATTCGTCTTCTACTGTATTTCGTTCCTCCATTCCTGTCAAATGTTCCCTTATACTGTCCCTGAAACTCTGTACAACCTCTTGTTTAGTCAGTTTATCCAGGTCCCTTCTCCTTAAATTCCCACCTTTTTGCAATTTCTCATAGTAACCTCTCAAAACTCTGGCATCTCTCTCCTCACATCCACCACTGCTGCACTGCTGGCAGTTCACCTCCGACAGCCCAACGCTATAGGCTGTTCACATCCAACTGCCCAGCACCACACTAGCAAATATGCCAACAATGAGTCCAACAAGCCACAGACTGCACACAGTGCACTCAGCGATTTTCATAGAGAGCACTACGTGGCGTTACCAACATGTAAACCTGAACACCCTACTTACAATTTGACCAACTATCAGAGTTGAGTAAAGCGGAGCCTCTTATAGCTGTAGGTGCAGTGAACATGCAGCAGTCCTCAGTAGTTAGGGAGTCTAAGTCATTTGTAAACTGTAATAGAAAGAAGAGGATTCGGCTTCTATGTGGTTCACATGGCAGAGGTGAGGGCAAGCAGTTGCAGGAAGCGTTGGGGATTATGTACCAGGTCACCAGCATTTTGAAGCATAGTGTGGGTTGGCTCAGGTGACTGTTAACATAGGGGAACGTAGGAATCTACGAAACAGTGTCAGGTAGTGACTGTTGGTGGAGCTGGGAAAAGTCTTCATAAGGATGGGCAGTAAGGTGTAGGTGGTGACCTGGTAAAGATAGCTCCTCAAACTCTACAGCTAATATGCACTTCGCGCTACTGTTTCAGCGTCATGTTCGGCCTCATCTTAATGCATCTGTTAGGTTTGTTAATATAGGGCTGGAGAAGGCACCAATGGGAGAAGGCACGGCTCACATTGAAGTGGTGCAAGTTGAGTCTATCAACAGGGTTTCGCTAGGCATGGTCTGCACCTCAAAAGAAGTGGAAAGCGGAGGCTGGCAAAAGGAAACTCTTCTAACAAGGGAATCACCTTCAGTGTAGGTAATGTGTCCATATGGTGACGAAATTAGCATATTTCGTCAAAATATCAGAGGTATTTTAGATAAGGTTAGTGAACTACTTACAGATGTTGACTCTGACACTATTGCTATATCGGAGTACCACTTAGGTAATTTAATCAGTGTCTTCATCTACCAGGTATCTGATTACCTGAATGTTTTTCAAGGAGTTCTTTGGGAAATGGGAGAGTGACCATGTATATAAAAAATAATATTCCATTTGAGTCAGTAGACGTATAATGGTATGGCACAGAACAGGTATTTGAATGTTGTGCAGTGAGAGTTGAATTAAGGAAAACAAAACTTCTAATTGCTGAATTGCTGTTGTTTATAAGTCCCATAACTATGACTTCAGAGCGTTTGTGCTCAAGCTAGAGGGGGTTCCTGGTTTACTTTCCAGGAAGTACCAAATGTTAGTTGTATGTGATGACTTCAGTAAACATTTTGTATGTGATTGTGCAAGATAAAGGATGTGGGAAGATCTAAATTCACATGATATGATTCATACTGTTTTTTTTCAGCCAGGATGCAGAGAATTAGTAGTAGAGCCATGGACTATGATTTCATTCATTGTCCATTATTAGCTGGGCATTCTGTTGCTCAAAGGGTGAATTGCCTTTCAGACCATGACACACAAATTTTAACACTAAAAGGTTTTTCTACTCAAACAGTTGTTATGTATAATTACAAACTATGTAGAATATCTAATCCAATGCAACAGACAATTCTATAAACCTCGTTAAGGAGCGAGAGTGTCAGATTGTTTATAGTGTGGATAACACAGATGACAAAAATAATAATTTCCTTAACTATTTTCTAATGATCTTTCAAAGTTCCCATCCTTTAGACTGTTGTAAACAGGGTACTGACAGCAAACGGAAGTCTGGGTGGCTGACTAGCAGGATAAGGATTTGGTGTAGATCAACATGGGAATTATATAAAAATGTTAGAAGTACTCACAAACAAACTACAGTAGTCTATTACAAAAAGTATTGTAAGGTGCTTAAAATATTATCAAGAGGGAAAGAGTGAGAGGCACTTAAACAAAGCAGTTAATTCACAGGACAAACTTAAAACCGTATGGTCATTCATAAAGGAAGTATCTGGTCAGCACCACAGGGTCGATGGTATAAAGTCAGTTCCTAATAAAAATATAACTGTTACTGATAATTTATATATCTACATTATTTACAATCACTTTATGACCGTTGCTGGTGAATTAAATAACAACTTAATTTCTAAAATGAATCTTAAATACTTCTCTGTGATACAAACAAGGGAGAGATTGAGTCAATAGTTAAATCACTGAAGACTGAGGACTTCCAGCGTTTGTTAAAATTATTATAAACGCTGTGAATATGATGATAATTGATATTGTGTTTCATATAACTTGCTATCAAATCTACAGTTAGGTTTTGGAAGTGGGTGAACAACCGACAATGAAACAGTCTCTTTTCTGTGTGAGGTACAGGATGGATTAAACTGAAGGTTTCGAACGCTAGGCATCTCTTTCTAATTTGAGTAATACATATGACTGTGTTTATCACGAAATATTACTTCAGATGTTGGGCCATTAGGGAATACAGGGAGTAGCTCACAGTCGTTTCACCTCTTACTTTAACAACAGACAGCAGAAGGTCATAATCAACAGTGTTGGGAATGGCTATGATGTGGGGTCTGAGTGGCGCTTAGTCAAGTGGGGAGGACAGAGTTCAGAGCATTTATTTATGTAAATGATATACCCTCTAGTACTACAGGTGATTCTAAAATATGTTTGTTTGCTGATTTCATTAGCTTGCAAGTATAAGATGTTGAGTGGAACAGTGGCACTGTACCAGATAGTGCAGTTCTGACACAAGTTTAAAACAGGACTAGCGCTAAATCATAGCAAGACTCAGTTTTTACAGTTTCTAACACGCAAACCAACAAAACTCGACGTTTTAATTTCACAGACTGGACATCTGATTATTCAAACTGAACAGTTCAAATTTCTAGGAGTTCAGGTATATAGTAAACTGTCGTGGAAAGCTCACATTCAGGATTTTGTTCAAATTTTTAGTATTCGAACGGTATCTAAAGTAAGTGATACTTCGATACAGAAAGTAGTCTACCTTGCATATTTTAATTCGCTTGTGATGTATGGTATTATATATTGGGGTAACTCTTCCAATTTCCAAAGGATTTATTCGGCTCAGAAAAGGGCCGTTTGGGCAAGAAGTGGTGTAAATTCACAAACATCTTTTTGATCCTTGTTCGTTAGCCTGAGTATTCAGATATTGGCCTCTCAATATACATGTTCTTTACTGTTGTTTCTTGCTAACATCATCATATCATTTGGAGGAGTTAGGAGCTTTCACCCAATTAATACTAGGCAGAAATCCAATCTGCATGTGGATCGCAATTCCTTGAGTGTTGTGTAGAAAGGTGGTATATATACTGCTACCATAAGAGTTCAAAGATCTTAGAAATGACCCACTCGCTTTCGAATCCAAACTGAAGAGTCCTCATGGGTCACTCCTTCTATTTTGTCGAGGAGTTTCTGGAAAAAGGAAGTTGATTCATGTGCTATATTGTTGACTGTGTACATAAACTTAAGTCTTGTCTTTTTTGCCTTCATAAGCATTTTGTTGTACCTGTTATTACTTGTAAGTTGTTATTTCATGGTCCATGACTTTGAAGATTTACTCCTCAATTGGGCCCTAAGGAACTGGACGTGTAAAATAAAATAAAATACAAATTTTCAAATCACAGGCTGGTATAATCCTTTCGCTGTTAAAGTTCTAGGATTTGCAAGTTGATTACAACATTCATGTGGTATCCTTAGAACCAAGTTTGGTCCTGTGTATAGCAATTGTCACTTTCTACTGACTTTTTTTTACTGGAGGCTTTTGGGCGAGTTCTTAGCAAGACAAGGTAACGGTCTCAGTAGACCTACTCATGAATAGCCCTCTTCTTTTTGTTACCTTGGTGATTTATGATTTGCACTTGTTTGTCTAATGATATTAAAGTTTGCTCAATCTTCTCCTCTGTCACCATCTGTCTTGCTATCTGTAATAATGGTTTAATAAATTCATTCGACTCAGGTTCAGGTGACATGTGTTTGACGTGTTTAAAGGCTGTTGACTCATGAGGCAGATTGTTACACATGTTTTCGAATAGCGAATCATAATGTATCCATTTAGTACGCTTAAGTGACAAATGCGTTAGAACAAATCAGGTAACATCTATTAAGATTCGTTCAACTGGGTTGGCTTGGAGTCCATCTATTACCTCTTAAATAGGTGGCGTTATCTGACATAAAGCTGACAGGTTCTCCCCCTGTGGAATGTAATCAGTCACAAGTATTCTTGTTATGAAAGGTCAGGTGGTGCTTCTGAGAGGATAGATTTTTATAAACTTGGAAAATACATCATACACAACTACTAATTATTTGGTAAACTCCCCCCCCCCCCCACACACACACACCACCCTAGCTGTCACAAGGGGTCCTGTGACAACTAATGCTGCTTATTAAATGTGCTACAATTTGTGGGCTTTGCCCTCTCACAAATCACACCAGCTTTTATTAGTTTCAAAACCCAATCTCGTGAGATGGGAAAATAACAATATGTCGCAATTGTGTTCATACATTTCTTTATGGCAAAATGCCCCCAATATATGTTGTGTGTACCAGATAACGTCTATGCACTCTACCGTAATGTACACACAGCAACTGCCTACATCCAGTTGTTGGCTATGGAAGAGGCTTTTAGTATGTGATATCTTTTTCTCGGGTCACTGACAACATCACTCTTTACTAAGGGTTTTATCCTTTTGCAACGGGGATCTGTTTCTTGTAAGTTCCTAATATTTTAAAACGTACACAGATGTGTTTGTCTGCGTCCTGCTTCTTGTACTAAAATAAATTTGTACTCAGTTGGCTGTTCAACCAGTTCTGTTAACTCTGGTAACCCCTGTGGTGGGCATGACAATGCATCAGCCACTGCGTTGTCCTTACCCTTCACATGACTTATTTCAAAACCATAATCTTTCAATGCTAATACCCACTGCATCAGTCTACCATGAATAATCGACATATCAAAATGAAGCTGAGGGCTTGATGATCACAAAGAACCTCTAGAAGCCTGACATAGACACCATAGTGGTATTTCTTTCATGCCCAAATTTCTACTAAAATTTCCAGTTCTGTGGCTGTGTAAGCACTATCACAGCCAAATAAAACATGGCTAGCAAATCTGACGACCTTTACTTCTGTTTGTAACAGTGGCAAGGTAAGAGGGTTCAATCATATTGGGATAGGGCAGTAGCTCGGAAATGACTAGTGCTTGCCTGATGTTGTCATATGCAATTTTGCATTCCTGTGAGCAATACCACAGAGTATTTTTCCTTAACGGGTTCAGAAGTTCATTGTTGATTAACATATGTACCTCCATAAAGCATCTGAAAAATAAAGCCAGCCCCAAGTTGTTAGTTGCTTCTTTGTCGTGAGACAAGGTACACATCTTATCGTGTCCAGCTTCTTTCGGTTAGGCATGATCGCGATAGGTGTGATAACGTATTCTAAGAACTTTGTTTCCTCCGTACGAATTTTGACATTTTAAGTTTCACTGTGACACATGTCTCAACAAATCTCTGGAGAATACGACTTCTCGTTTCTAGGTGCTTTGCCCACGACTTCCTTGCTTTAAGCATGTCATCCACAGAGAGCGTTACCCTGTCCAGCTGGTCCTGACTAGTTACAGTGTTCAAGGTTGCAATGAAAACTCAGGAGATCACGTTGAGCCCAAAGGGGAAATCTCTAAACTGGTAGCTGCAACCAGTAAAGATAAAGACAGTGTATTTTCGACAGATTTCGGATTATAAGACCTGCCAGAACAAGCGCTTTAAGTCCAAGCTGGCAGGAAGTCTCACTCCCGCGAACTTACGAATTTGCTCCTGCACATTTGCTGTTCATGTTCACACTAGAATGGTTGTCTTGTTTACATCATGTGCTTCAAGCATAGAGCGAATCCGACTTGGGGACTGTGACCAGCAGGCTGCTACAAGGGGATATGGAGGTCTCTATTATCCCCCACTATATTGTGTGTTGTACATGTTTGGATACAACTTGTTTCTTGCTCTAAGGGACAGGGGAGGGTGCTCAGCAATGTGTCTCACGCAGTTTAACTTGCATGTCATAAGTGTATCGTTTTAGTACGCCCTGTTTCTCCGGGAATACTACTCCATAAAGTTTGAGCAGGTGTGCTCATTAGTGCTGCTGGCTTTCGTCGAGATAATTCGACTTGGTGATCTAGTGTAGACGTTCTGTTTAATGACGGCTATCTGATTCTCACTGTTCCTACATCTACAAGTTCCTGCATATACTCCCAGGCAGTGTGCAATAACTTTGGCTGCACGTAAGTAACGTTTAACCTCTTACAACACTGTCTGCACAGGGTGGCTGTCTTTCTTGTTGCCAGTTCTGAAATTCTACCTTTGTTCCTTAATGAACAGGCATCCCAAGATATGTCTGCTTTACATTTTCTCTCAAAGATTCCCATCCCAGGATACAGGGAACCACTAAATTCCTTACAACTATGAATGAGCATTTAATTGCTTCGTTTTACACTTGTGTAACGGCCTGCAACTTGTTCTGGGTTCATTGCTTTGTTCACATACGTCTCTGACAATTTTGTGGTTCTACACCGGCAGTGATAGTACCTCATGTACCTGTTTTATTCCTCTGCATAAGTCTTAATCCATCAGTAATAAACCTCCACCAGCGTCAATACTGATATTTAGGGGCGTTGCATGAGTAGTTTCGTTAGTCGCAGCTTGCATCAATTCAGTGTTCCGCTGATCACATTAGCGTGTAACAGCGCACAATTTCTCCTCCAGGTCCAACACGACCATATGTGGAGAGATCACATGAGATGTGGAGATGTCAACATGGTTCGTGCGGAGTTTAGCACTTGTCACGTGCTGGGCTAGAGATCATTAACAGCCTCAACGATCCTAACTCTATGAAATTACTGCTACATTTGTGACGGCATCTCGATTGTGACGGCGTCCACTGTCGTTGCTTGTTAGGAGATGGCAATGGTTTTACATTGACATTATTTGCAGGAGGTTTCTATTCCACGGTGGATTCGACTGCCAGTTTACAGGACCTATTCTTTGTCGAGCGTCGTTCATCACATGCTTATTTTTTGTGTTGGAATTGGACATTATAACTATCTTCATTCCGCATTTTCCTGATGTACATGTCCGTTTGGTTGATTACTGTTATTTAACATACAATTATTTTTATCTCTCTTTTGACCGTTCTTATGAGTACTTCTGGGGGCTGTCTTTATTGTAGTTGTTTTAGCAACTGCTTCGCATCCTCTTGGATAAGATCGAGCGAGTCAGCTTGACCATAAACATTTCCTGGTCCGTATCAGGGACGTAGAAGAGTTTCTCTCATACAGCGATCGGTAATTTATTATTTCTTCGCTCGAAGAGATGGGTTTATCCTGGTGTCGCGGTTTTGTTGAAGTATTTTTCAAAGTAGTTGTGCAGGTCTCCTTTCTTTGGTTTTTAGGATACAGGATTATAAACTAATTCTCTTAAGCGATCTTGTGCACACTTCGACAAGAAGCGACCCAGAAATGCCTTCACAAATTTCTAAAAATATTTGGGAGCTCTCACCGATCTCCGTGGCCCACCGACCTGTGCCGGCGGCGGCAGTGCAGCAGGCGCCGTAAGTGTATGAGGTGCGCGCCTTGCTGGCGGCCGCGGCGGAGGAGGCGATTGCGACCTTCAAAGCTGCCATGGACGCAGGAAGGGCAGCTTTTAAGGCCACCGTGACTGCGGAGACGGAGAAGGCATGCAGCCAAATGCGAAAATTGTGCTCGCAGATGGCGCGTGCGGACGCTGCAGGCGAAGAGAAGGCGCCTGCCGCCGCTCCCCTAACGGAGCAACCGGCGGAAGGACACACCGCGGCTCACACACTGGACACACTGAAGAAGAAGACGGAAGCCGCATCGGTTCCGAGCAGCTCTCCACCGACGAGTGGGCTACCAGAGCGATCAGGAAGCTCAAGGTCACCGGCTACCTCGTCCGCTATACAGGGAGGACTCAGCCGCGGGCCTCACTGAGCCTATCGGCGGGGCCAACGAGCGAGGAGTGGTGCCGCTATGCGACCACACATATCCGAGCGCTTGGTTACGACGCTCGCCCACCAGACACCGATGAGCGACCTAGGCCTTCCCCCGCGCCAAGTCACCACTGACGCAGCGCGGCAAGGGGCTCTCATAGCCTAAACCGCAGTGCACCGTGCTGCAGCACCGTCACGGATTGATCTCTTATGACGAACATATGGCTTGACACGGTACCCGCTTGCATGATACCCGCTTCTAACTCAGCCCATCTTTGCATGACCTGTCGCATTCAGCAAGACGTCCGCTACTGCTCTTACTACCCGACCTAACAATCGAGATGCTTTCTTCCCTTGGCGCTTGCCTTAGCACTTTTTCACCTCTGCCCTTGAAACCGCTAGGTTGCGTTCGACTTTCAACCCTTATGCAGAGATGGCAGTAGAGAGTTTGAGTATGCCATCATGCAGGTGTGGGCGTCGAGGGGCTCCCATCTCTTTTTCCATTTTTTTTAACGCCCCAGCAGCTCAGATAGGCTCCGTACACCGACATCAGTGGACATCACTCGCAGAACAAATTGTAATGATCCATGTCAAGTGCTTACTTGTCAATTTGCGTTCTAAAAACAAAACTACTGATGTTACCCACAACTGGCGACGAGTCATACAACCTAACTACGTGCCAAGGACTTCTGTGTTTTGTGTAAATTGTGTAGGTGCCTTAATTCTCTCTCGTCTTTACTTTGTAGGGGCGCTCGATTTTCTTGAACAGTGTCTTGTCGTTTTTGGTAATCAGTGTCTTCAGGTGGGCGTTCCAGAAAGTCTCATTAATTTTGTCGTTCTTTACTTTGCTTGCCTTGTATATTTTCTGCATTTGTCTTCCAATTTGCCCATCCCACCTGTAACGCCCCTTGGTCAGGCGCCGCTGCCTCAAGTATTCGAAGCCACACAGCTGATACAGTTCTTTCAATTTCAGACGAACCAGATTTCTACCCTGCTCAACATTGTACAGCAGCTACTCACCAACGCTGCGCGTCCGACAGAACAAGCACCGCCTACTACAGCTGCTCTACCCACCTTTCCGACAGTGAAGTGAACAAGGCGGGGAATGGCTCGAGAGATTGCACCAGGTCAGTGCACATATGGTAGCTCAGAACGTCCCAGATACCTCCCTATATATTATTCACAGTAGGAAGTGCAGTGTTCAGATTATTTCAAAAACTCTTTCCTAACGCCACTCCAAGTGAACTGTCGTACGACACAGTGATGGACTCACTATTATGGCCAAGAAGTTAATGTGGTAGCAGCTAGGTATAAATTCTTTAATTGCAAGAAACGGTGAGCACAAGTGTATCGCGAGTGCGTAACAGATTTTCAAGGCATTCCAAGAAAATGCAAATTAACATTTCCTTACAATTCTTTATATTCAATTATTGTGGTGCGTGATGTGATCGTGTACAATGTGTACAATATCAAAGTCAGAGAACCGACCTCAAAACAGTTCAAGCAATCATTTCAGCAGGCAGTGCAGATATTGGATTCCTTGTCGGCTCATACAAATTCGCAGACAGCTATTTGTCGGGTTGAGTCCCGTAGTTGTGATCACCGCATTGTGCACTGACAGTGTGCGCTAGCCACGTCAAGTAAACAACCTTCAACACCACATATGCAGTTCGCTAAGCAGACCGCTACTCAGGCATACAGAATTAAGTCTTGCCCTCGCTGTTATACATGGCACTAATGCCAAGACTGCCCCTCCTGACAAGCTCAGTGTTACGCTCGTGGTGGGAAAGGTCATGCGTAATCCGTTTGTTTGCAACGGAACAAACATAAGAATTCAACACTCACAATACCTTCGTCACAAGGCCCATGTTATTAATGCAGCATATTCCAAGTCTGAAACTAGCAAGCGTGCTGCTTCGCCAGTGACATGTGTCAAACCAATTTTTTGTTTATTTACTTATTTGTGGGAAACGTGAAATTTCAGTAGGACACGGGTGCCTCTGTCACATTGCTCAATCGTCCCATATATGAACTGTTTGCTCACCACGCCTGTCTAAAACTAGCACACAACTGACTGTAGATAATGGACAAAACATTGCTGTTCTCGGAATAAGTTCAAAAATGGTTCAAATGGCTCTGAGCACTATGGGACTCACCTGCTGTGGTCATTAGTCCCCTAGAACTTAAAACTACCTAAACCGAACTAACCTAAGGACACCACACACATCCATGCCCGAGGCAGGATTCGAACCTGCGACCACAGCAATCGCATGGTTCCGGACTGCGCGCCTAGAACCGCGAGACCACGGCGGCCGGCTCGGAATAAGTACTTTGCCTGCTGTGTATCGCTCACATAAGCGAACAATGACCTTTACAGTGCCACAGTCAAGCGAGTGTGAGAAACATTTGTTCATTCTTTTGACTTGTTTGGCTTTAACATTGAGGAGAGTGTGTTGTAAGTGTCTGCATTCTACGCTAAAGACAATGTAGCAGCTTGCTAAAGGAACTAACCGAACTATTTTCTGCAGGTTTAGGCAAACCTAACAATTCAGTTGCAGATATTACTCTGAAAGACAATGCTTAGCCGGATTTTTGCCGGGCCAGAACTGTTCCCATTGCATTACGGGGCAAAGTCGCAGCTGAAAGTAGAGAATAGTTATTGCGCCCATATCAGCTATTCAGTGGGTAAGTCCACTGGTTTCATTCCCAAAACCTTCAGGTCGCATTCACCTATGTGTTGACTTTAAGTTTTCAGTCCATCCACAAACAGTCATTGACATTTACCTATTGCCACGCCCAGATGATATTACGGACATATTAGGTGCTGGGCGCTAATTTACAAAAATTGATTTGCGCGATGCTTATCTTCAAATATCTCTAGATGAAAAATCTCAAAGTGTTTGTAGTAAATACACATTTGAGTTTGTTTAAATATTAGCATTTGCCTTTTGGCAGTGCTTCCGCACACGCCATTTTTCAACGGTATTTGGAAAAGCTGACTGCGCAAGTACCAAATTGTTCAAACCATTTGGACGATATTGTAGTAGCATATCGTACTCCCGAAGAACATGTTGCAAATTTAGGACTCAAGTGCAGACTGGAAAATTGTGATTTTCTTAAACCTGAGTAGCAGTATCTTAGTCATGTCATAAACAGTCAAGGTGTACATCCTCTGCAATCGCATTTGTTAGCCATCCGAGATTTGCCAGTTCCTCTTAATGTCACAGAATTGGAGTCAGTTTTAGGGAAAATGATTTATTACTTCCGGTTCATACCGAATGCTGCACAAATCGCACCTCCATTGCATCACTTACATCGCAGGAATGTCCCCTTTGTTTGGACAGATGAGTAACAAAACGTAAAGGTCCATGCCTCAGTCATTGAGGCTTTGATCGTGAAAAATCAGTTGTATTGTAAGTTGACGCTTCCTCTTACAGAATCGGTGCAGTGAATTCACACAGATTGGGTGATAAGAACAGACGTATTGCTCTCGTATCCAGAGTGTTGTCCACGGTTCAATATAACTATTCAAAAATTCAAAAAGAAGTTTTAGGTATTGTATATGGTGTCACCAAATTCCACCTCTATTTATATGCCAGAAAATTCTACTTAGTAACAAAAAATGGTTCAAATGGCTCTAAGCACTATGGGCATTAACATCTCAGGTCATCATTCCCCTAAACTTAGAACTACTTAAACCTAACTAACCAAAGGACATCACACACATCCATGCCCGAGGCAGGATTCGAACCAGCAACCGTAGCAGCTTCGTGGTTCCGGACTGAAGCGCCTAGAACCGCCTACTTAGTAACCGATCACAAGCCTTTCCAGTGTTCCTGTTCGAACTGCCAAAAATAGCAAAAAAAGTTGTCTGTTGTTGTCTCAGTACCAGCACGAAATTGTCTATCGTCCAACCGCTAAACATGGTAATGCAGACGCACCTTCACGTCTTTCAATTGGCCATGACACAGACTCTGACGCTGCTAAGGCATCTTGTTGTCACATCGATGCACCGGATTTTGAACTGCTTCAGTCTTTTCCGCTGAAATATAAGAAAATTACATAGGTCACGGACGCTGATCCAGATTTGAACATTTTGCTCAAGTACATTCCCAGATCTTGGCTTCACTTCTTGACTAGCATAAACAATTCTGTAACGCGTTGATACTTTGCGCGTTGGTATAGCCTCGCTTTATAGGAAGGTGTGGTTCTTGTTCAAAATTAAAGTGGGCAGTCACGAGTGGTAATTTCTAAAGCTTTGCAAAAAAAAAAGTGTTGCATTTACTTCACGAAGTTCACTGGGGGATTGTTCGTACGAAACAGTTAGCGCGGCGACTCTGTTGTTGGTAGGGTACGGAAGACCAAATAAAACAGATAACGCACATTGTCACGCACGTGCGGAAAGTCAGTCCTCTCCGCCACAAAAATTCTGTGTTTGGCCTAAGTCGGAATCGCCATGGCAACGTGTGTACACAGACTTTGCGGGACACTCGCTGGTTAATTGTGGTTAATCATATAGTAAGCATCCGTTTGCTGTGCCAGTGAACTCGACGACATCACGTAGCAAAATTCAGGTGTTGTCATCGATTTTTTGCCTCGAAGGTTTATCTGATGTAATAGTGTCAGACAACGGACCTCTGTTCATGTCAGATGAATTTGAAACTTCCTGTGAACATAATGACATACAGCATCTAACAAGTGCACCGTTCCATCCACAGTCAAACGGCGAAGCGGAACGTTTTGTCAGAACATTCGAGCAGCAGATGGCCAAACTTCGTTCCACACACACCAAGGATAAAGCTTTGCAGCTGTTTCTCGCTTCGTATCGTTCGTACCCACGAGATGGACCAACGCCGGCGGAATTCCTTCACGGTCGCAGCCATCGCATACAGCTCGGTCTGCTCCACCCTTCTCAGCATCCGGCGCAGCAGGAAGACCACCAGTATCGCTTCGTGCCGCATGATGTTGTCTTCTACAGGGATTTCAGCTCCAGAAGACGGCGAGTTCGAGGAGAGGTCGTCTGTCGAATTGGGGCTTGCATGTATGTTCTTTCAGGTCCAGACGGTTTGCAGCGCCACCATCAAAATCAGCTTCGCCTAGGTCACGAACACGATGCTCTTCCAGTCTCTCTTCCCTCAGATTCACGAGCCCACAGGACAGCGAGGCCGCTGCAGACGCCAGAGCGTGTCATGACGACACCAATGGACGACTCCATGGAGACGTATCCGTCGCCACCTCAGCCCCCACTCGTTCTACCGATGGAGCTGGACCCGACCACTCTGCAGCAGTCGCCGCCTCCTTCATCTGGTTCGTGGCAGCAGGATGTGGACGCCTACCCTTCTGGTCGTTTTCCGGGGACGTATTCACCCTAGCGCAAGCTGGATGGCGGGGTACGGCCAGAAGCTGGACGTTCCCTGCAGCCACGGCTTCCCGTCCATCAGAGGTACCGAGCTGGTGCATCCCCCGGCTTTGTTACACTCCATACACTACGACAGTCCATCGCTTTGGGGGGCAGGAATATTCTGGCGCAACCACAAGCACTGGAACGAAGATGCAGGACGCATGAGCAGAGATATCGGTGAGGAAACGACGGCCAACGGTGCGCGGATGGCGGGGTACGGCCAGAAGCTGGACGTCCGCTGCAGCCACGGCTTCCCGTCCATCAGAGGTAACGCGCTGGTGCATCCTTCGGCTTTGTTACACTCCATACACTACGACAGTCCATCGCTTTAGGGGGGGCAGGAATATTCTGGTGCAACCACAAGCAACGGAACGAAGATGCAGGACACATGAGTAGAGATATCGGGGAGTAAACGACGGCCAACGGTGCGCGGATGGCGGGGTACGGCCAGAAGCTGGACGCCTCTGCAGCTACGGCTTCCGGTGCATCAGAGGTACCGCACTCGTGCATCCCCCGGCTTTGTTACACTCCATACACTACCACAGTCCATCGCTTTGGGGGGCAGGAATATTCTGGCGCAACCACAAGCACCGGAACGAAGATGCAGGACACATGAGCAGAGATTTCGGTGAGTAAACGACGGCCAACGGTGCGCGGATGGCGGGGTACGGCCAGAAGCTGGACGTCCCCTGCAGCCACGGCTTCCGGTCCAACAGAGGTATCGCGCTGGTGCATCCCCCGGCTTTGTTACACTCCATACACTACGACAGTCCATCGCTTTGGGGGTAGGAATATTCTGGCGCAACCACAAGCACCGGAACGAAGATGCAGGACACATGAGCAGAGATATCGGTGAGGAAACGACGGCCAACGGTGCGCGGATGGCGGGGTACGGCCAGAAGCTGGACGTCCGCTGCAGCCACGGCTTCCGGTCCATCAGAGGTACCGCGCTGGTGCATCCCCCGGCTTTGTTACACTCCATACACTACGACAGTCCATCGCTTTGGGGGGCAGGAATATTCTGGCGCAACCACAAGCACCGGAACGAAGATGCAGGACACAGGAGCAGAGATGTCGGTGAAGAAATGACGGCCAACGGTGCGCGGATGTCTGGGTACGGCCAGAAGCTGGACGTCCCCTGCAGCCACAGCTTCTGGTGCAAAAGAGGTACCTCGCTGGTGCATCCCCTGGCTTTGTTACACTCCATACACTACGACAGTCCATCGCTTTGGGGGGCAGGAATATTCTGGCGCAACCACAAGCACCAGAACGAAGATGCAAGACACATGAGCAGAGATGTCGGTGAGTAAACGTCGGCCACCGGTGCGCGGATGGCGGAGTACGGCCAGAAGCTGGACGCCCCTGCAGCTACGGCTTCCGGTGCATCAGAGTTACCGCACTCGTGCATCCCCCGGCTTTGTTACACTCCATACACTACCACAGTCCATCGCTTTGGGGGGCAGGAATATTCCGGCGCAACCACAAGCAACGGAACGAAGATGCAGGACGCATGGGCAGAGATGTAGCTGAGGAAATGACGGCCAACGGATCGCGGATGTCGGGGTACGGCCAGAAGCTGGACGTCCCCTGCAGCCACGGCTTCTGGTGCATAAGAGGTACCGAGCTGGTGCATCCCCCAGCTTTGTTACACTCCATACACTACGACAGTCCATCGCTTTGGGGGGCTGGAATATTCTGGCGCAACCACAAGCACCGGAACGAAGATGCAGAACACATGAGCAGAGATGTCGGCGAGGAAACGACGGCCAACGGTGCGCCGATAGCGGGGTACAGTCAGAAGCTGGACGTCCCCTGCAGCCATGGCTTCCGGTCCATCAGGGGTACCACGCTGGTGCATCTCCCGGCTTTGTTACACTCCATAGACTACGACAGTCCATCGCTCTGGGGGGAAGGAATATTCTGGCGCAACCACAAGCACCGGAACGAAGATGCAGAACGCATGAGCAGAGATATCGGTGAGGAAACGACGGTCAACGATGCGCGGATGTCGGGGTACGGCCAGAAGCTGGACGTCCCCTGCAGCCACGGTTTCCGGTCGATCAGAGGTACCGCGCTGGTGCATCCCCCGGCTTTGTTACACTCCATACACTACGACAGTCCTTCGCTTTGGGGGGCAGGAATATTCTGGCGCAACCACAAGCACCGGAACGAAGATGCAGGACACATGAGCAGAGATGTCGGTGAGGAAATGACGGCCAACGGTGCGTGGATGGCGGAGTATGGCCAGAAGCTGGACGTCCCCTGCAGCCACGGCTTCCGGTGCATCAGAGGTACTGCGCTGGTGCATCCCCCGGCATTATTACACTCCATACACTACGACAGTCCATCGCTTTGGGGGGCAGGAATATTCTGGCGCAACCACAAGCACCGGACGAAGATGCAGGGCACATGAGCAGAGATGTCGGTGAGTAAACGACAGGCAACGTTGCGCGGATGGCGGGGTACGGCCAGAAGCTGGATGTCCCCTGCAGCCACAGCTTCCGGTCCATCAGAGGTACCACGCTGGTGCATCCCCCGGCTTTGTTACACTCCATACACTAACACAGTCCATCGCTTTGTTGGGCAGAAATATTCTGGCGCAACCACAAGCACCGGAACGAAGATGCTGAACACATGAGGAGAGATGTCGGTGAGGAAACGACGGCCATCGGTGCGCGGATGTCGGGGTACGGCCAGAAGCTGGACGTCCCCAGCAGCCACGGCTTCTGGTGCATAAGAGGCACCACACTGGTGCATCCCCCGGCTTTGTTACACTCCATACACTACGACAGTCCATCGCTTTTGGGGGCAGGAATATTCTGGCGCAACCACAAGCACCGGAACGAAGATGCAGAACACATGAGCAGAGATGTCGGTGAGGAAACGACGGCCAACGGTGCGCCGATGGCGGGGTACGGCCAGAAGCTGGACGTCCCCTGCAGCCACGACTTCCCGTCCATCAGAGGTACCACGCTGGTGCATCCCCCGGCTTTGTTACACTCCATACACTACGACAGTCCATCGTTCTGGGGGGAAGGAATATTCTGGCGCAACCACAAGCACCGGAACGAAGATGCAGGACACAAGGGGCAGAGATGTCGGTGAGGAAATGACGGCCAACGGTGCGCGGATGTCGGGGTACGGCCAGAAGATGGACGTGCCCTGCAGCCACGGCTTCCGGTCCATCAGAGGAACCGCGCTGGTGCATCCCCCGGCTTTGTTACACTCCATACACTACCACAGTCCATCGCTTTGGGGGGCAGGAATATTCTGGCGCAACCACAAGCACCGGAAGGAAGATGCAGGCCACATGAGCAGAGATTTCGGTGAGTAAACAACGGCCAACGGTGCGCGGATGGCGGGGTACGGCCAGAAGCTGGACGTCCGCTGCAGCCACGGCTTCCTGTCCAACAGAGGTATCGCGCTGGTGCATCCCCCGGCTTTGTTACACTCCATACACTACGACAGTCCATCGCTTTGGGGGTAGGAATATTCTGGCGCAACCACAAGCACCGGAACGAAGATGCAGGACACATGAGCAGAGATATCGGTGAGGAAACGACGGCCAACGGTGCGCGGATGGCGGGGTACGGCCAGAAGCTGGACGTCCCCTGCAGCCAAGGTTTCTGGTGCATCAGAGGTACCGCGCTGGTACACTCCATAGACTACGACAGTCCATCGTTTTGGGGGGCAGGAATATTCTGGCGCAACCACAAGCACCGGAACGAAGATGCAGGACGCATAGGCAGAGATGTCGGTGTGGAAATGACGGCCAACGGTTCGCGGATGGCGGCGTACAGCCAGAAGCTGGACGTCCCCTGCAGCCTCGGCTTCCGGTGCATCAGAGGTACCGCGCTGGTGCATCCCCCGGCTTTGTTACACTCCATAGACTACGACAGTCCATCGCTTTGGGGGGCAGGAATATTCTGGCGCAACCACAAGCACCGGAACGAAGATGCGGGACGCATGATCAGAGATGTCGGTGAGGAAACGACGGCCAACGTTGCGCGGAATCGGACCGCGCCGCGCTAAGAGCGACACCTGGAAGAAGCGCATATGAACTCCGATCTTGCTAGCCTCGGCTGCTCAGATAGGCTCCGTATACCGACATCAGTGGACAGCACTCACAGAACAAATTGTAGTGATCCATATCAAGTGCTTGTTTGGAGTTTGTGTATAGCAAGAACTTTACTGTTTTCATGTCACCCCACCTTTGCGACTACTGATTGTAAGTCTGGGAAGTTAAGTATTGTCAATTGGTTTTCTAGAAATAAAACTACTAATATTAATTGTTTGAATCGTTATATAGCATTGCGAGAACACAAGCAACGGGTGGGCAAGTCCCCACGTGACTCATCAGATACTTCAGGAAAATTACTTAGTTACTTAAGATAGGACAACATTGTGAATTGGTGAAGTTCATCATTTGTATAAAGTATCACATTAAGTCAAAGCAAAATTCTAAGAAAGCAAGAAATAATATAAAATAAACACTCAAGGCTGAGCAAATATACACCCATACTTATGGATCATAAAACCCAAAATACAGTAGTAATTGAATCCATACTTATTCTCTTATCCTAATATCTACATAACTTTGATGTGAGTAAGATCAACATTTTTCATGTCTATATTTGTGTAGGCATACTATCTTCTTTTCTGTTGTGTCTATAAAAGTGATCTGATAACTTATAAACCTTGCAAATACCGTTTACGTATATATACAATGACTGGGAAGTATGCGAATTGATATGAGAGCCTTTTACCTCGCCAATTATTCCTCCTCCAGGTTGACGGCCAGGAAGTAAGAACTATGTTTACCTAAACACCTGTTCTTAAACCTCTTAGTTTTGTCACTACCTAAATATTAGTCTCCATAACCTCGCTGTGTCTTTCCTTAAAGTCGTCAGGGCATCTTCCTCACCTGTTTCAATCAAGACTCCCTAGATACTACGGGTTCACCAGCTATAAGTCTTTTTCCATAAGTACCACTTAAACACAAAATTCACATATAGACAAATTAGATCAACTGCTAATGAAAATACTTTTTTCAGAAACTACCAGGAATATAATCCATTTATTTTATCAGCTGTACGATAAGACAGAAGATAACTTCCAGGATAGAGTCTTTTACAATCTTATAACGACGAGTATATAAAAGTTTCCACTTACAATCTTTTGTTGCAGTAGTGTTGACTTCGGTTGAGTTCCTTAAAGAATGTAATTTCAGCATGGTACTTTCGTTCTTGTCGGAACTTCCTGTTCTACTCTAGTTTACCTAAGCGCTCTTGTTTCATGACTAAGTAATTATTTGCATACCTTTTCCTCTCAGGAACACTCTTCTCTACATATTGTCCGCAGTGGATTGATACACTGATCATTCTCTTTCGATTTACTTATCAGATCAGCTGGAGTGAATTGTGTGTCATACAAAGGATGATTGTATACCATCTATTCTAAGAATTCCAAGTACTCGACGAATTTGGTTTGATGATTGCGTCCGTATTTCCTAATGAATCTACTGAACTTTCTTAAGACTGATGTGCATGAAATTCCTTCAGGATGAAAAAATGAAATTGTCTGTTTAACGTCATGTTCAGGCAGAAATGGTTTTCAGGATTGACAAGTAAGATTAGATGCATCGTCAGATAACACTACGGCAGATTTTCCAACTGTTTTGATCAAATGATTTGTCTGTTT
This sequence comes from Schistocerca gregaria, assembly GCF_023897955.1. Lineage (NCBI taxonomy): Eukaryota > Metazoa > Arthropoda > Insecta > Orthoptera > Acrididae > Schistocerca > Schistocerca gregaria. The sequence goes on along the minus strand of NC_064922.1, from coordinate 730,216,223 downwards.
GCTGACTGGAGCTGCTGTCGACTTCGTAGCGTTTAGTTCCATACACTCGGTGAATATAGTACAAAAGGTTGCCACGTATTGAACTTCACCCCTTGCAGAGGAGAGATGTATAGCAATATCTGCTCAGACTATCAGAATGATTTTGTGGAGGAAATAGTATGTAATTATGTATGACACGATTTATTAGTGGGTTTGGATTTTTGACAAAGGGAGCGTGTTTTTGGTGAGTGTTGCTTTTGATTTCTTTTTTTGGAAAGCACCAGAATAATTTAATTTTCTCTACCCTCTTAGACGCTCTGTATTGACGCCATACAATACTTGTACGCCAGTTAACTGTGGCTTCATATGTGCTAGGAATGCAAAAACACTTAGTTTCAGAATTAGGATTTAGTCTATAGAACGGTACATCATCTCGTATCATGTAGTGCTGGTTCAGTTTGTGTCATGGATTTCGTGAAATTAATGTTTTTATGTGATATCAGAATTGTCTGCATTCAGTAAATATGCCATGTCCCTATACATGTCTTAGTAATAAACAGTACTCAATAGCTGATCTTTTTTTTTCAATTATTTCAGTGTATCGAGGCAAGCATTGTGGTATCGTCATACTGCATGCTCTACATTGGTGTCTCCCTCCGATATCTGAATAACCTCATAACAGTACTCTTAAAGAACAAAAATTATCGCAATAACTGGGGTTGTAGTAACTGACATCACATGAGGAAGCTAGACGCCTAATGGTTACGACATACATTAATTTTCTTTACGTAACTACACTCCTGGAAATGGAAAAAAGAACACATTGACACCGGTGTGTCAGACCCACCACACTTGCTCCGGACACTGCGAGAGGGCTGTACAAGCAATGATCACACGCACGGCACAGCGGACACACCAGGAACCGCGGTGTTGGCCGTCGAATGGCGCTAGCTGCCCAGCATTTGTGCACCGCCGCCGTCAGTGTCAGCCAGTTTCCGTGGCATACGGAGCTCCATCGCAGTCTTTAACACTGGTAGCATGCCGCGACAGCGTGGACGTGAACCGTATGTGCAGTTGACGGACTTTGAGCGAGGGCGTATAGTGGGCATGCGGGAGGTCTGGTGGACGTACCGCCGAATTACTCAACACGTGGGGCGTGAGGTCTCCACAGTACATCGATGTTGTCGCCAGTGGTCGGCGGAAGGTGCACGTGCCCGTCGACCTGGGATCGGACCGCAGCGACGCACGGATGCACGCCAAGACCGTAGGATCCTACGCAGTGCCGTAGGGGACCGTACCGCCACTTCCCAGCAAATTAGGGACACTGTTGCTCCTGGGGTATCGGCGAGGACCATTCGCAACCGTCTCCATGAAGCTGGGCTACGGTCCCGCACACCATTAGGCCGTCTTCCGCTCACGCCCCAACATCGTGTAGCCCGCCTCCAGTGGTGTCGCGACAGGCGTGAATGGAGGGACGAATGGAGACGTGTCGTCTTCAGCGATCAGAGTCGCTTCTGCCTTGGTGCCAATGATGGTCGTATGCGTGTTTGGCGCCGTGCAGGTGAGCACCACAATCAGGACTGCATACGACCGAGGCACACAGGGCCAACACCCGGCATCATGGTGTGGGGAGCGATATCCTACACTGGCCTTACAACTCTGGTGATCGTCGAGGGGACACTGAATAGTGCACGGTACATCAAAACCGTCATCGAACCCATCGTTCTACCATTCCTAGACCGGCAAGGGAACTTGCTGTTCCTACAGGACAATGCACGTCCGCATGTATCCAGTGCCACCCAACGTGCTCTAGAAGGTGTAAGTCAACCACCCTGACCAGCAAGATCTCCGGATCTGTCCCCCATTGAGCATGTTTGGGACTGGATGAAGCGTCGTCTCACGCGGTCTGCACGTCCAGCACGAACGCTGGTCCAACTGAGGCGCCAGGTGGAAATGGCATGGCAAGCCGTTCCACAGGACTACATCCAGCATCTCTACGATCGTCTCCATGGGAGAATAGCAGCCTGCATTGCTGCGAAAGGTGGATATACACTGTACTAGTGCCGACATTGTGCATGCTCTGTTGCCTGTGTCTATGTGCCTGCGGTTCTGTCAGTGCGATCATGTGATGTATCTGACCCCAGGAATGTGTCAATAAAGTTTCCCCTTCCTGGGACAATGAATTCACGGAGTTCTTATTTCAATTTCCAGGAGTGTATAATAGTTGAATTTTCTAAACGCTCATACCACCGCTGAAGTTTCTAGATAAGCAGCAAAGTATGAGCGTATGCATTCAGATAACGTGCATTCAGATCCCGATTCAGTCTTATTTTACCTCTTCCTCATCTATCTTAAACAGAGACGCCCCTAATCCACAAAAATGGGTCAGGATCTAAGCAAAAATCTTATATCAGGACTATGCAAAATGTCAGATTTTACAAAAACTTCTCTTATTGCATTAGCATCATTCTAACAGTCATCAGTCCAAATCCAGGCTGCATTTTTGTCCAAAACTTTTAGCCAGTTTGTATTGTTTGAAAGTTGTTTGATTGCAACCAATGAAAAATGAACCTAAGAGCAAAAATATCTTCAGACTGTCTCCTAGTACGAGTACACAGACATGGAAAACTTTTGTTGGCGCTTATCTCATTGGAGTTACGCATTATTTCAGTATATGTGATGATGTGACCAAGAAATTAATCTTCCCCGTGACAAATAGAGACATTTGCAAATTCGGTGCCACTCCTGCCTCGGAGATCATGTGAAGCACTTTTTCTGATAGCCGTACGTGGCCTTCACATGTGTTTGTGTGCAACTATTAGTGTGAAAACAGTGGAATATAAGCAGAAAGTTAAGATCACATTTGATTATTCCAGATGAAACAAGCCATTTTCGACTTACCGGGAAAAAGTATCACGAAGACTGGTATTGAGCTATGTTTGGCTCGGATTAGATATATATCTCACTATTGTCGTAGAGGTATAGCATCAAACACATTAGCTGTAACGCCCTGAAGTATCTACACTGCGTAATATATATCAGTTGCCTGTGATGTTATGATATTACTGCCTAATTTTTCAGACGTTGGCTAATCATTGTGAACAATAACTAACATACTTATAATGTGTGTTTTCATTAAATTCAATAAATATCAGGTGATGTTACGATTAAATGATGTAGTCCACCAAGCAGGTTTTAGCTGAAATGACTCGTTAATGCATTCAGTATGTCTCTTAATTTATTTAAATTAGTATCGCCTGTGGTCGAAATTCGAGAACCTGCATCAGTGAACCAGATCTGTGACAACAAATGTCATATATCTTAAATTTTATCCGTGGAACTGAGCCGTGGCAAACGCTGCGTTGTAGCTACGTGTATTCCTGAAATAATTCTTTGATTTCTCCTTATTTATTCGATCATTTGACGGGTGTCTTTGGTGCACTGCGTTGAAAAATAAATCTGCGTTAGTGGTGGCAGATAAAGTTTTCCCTTATGGCAACACAGTGTGAATGCCGTTCCATCGCATAAAGCCCCTAGGATGTGAAGTGATTTGCGTTACAAAAGCTGCTCCGAAAATTCATCAGACTGCAAGTATAGTTTCCAAAATTATTCGCAATTATGTTCGATGCACATTTAAATGAATCTTCAAGACGACATCCGCATCATCGTTGTCAACATCTGCATTTCCTTGGGCAAAAATTGTGTCACTCTAGGTCTCTGTCTTTAAGTCCGATCCGTTAGTGTTCTTGTTCAAGGCATAGTCAAAAACAAATATATTTTCCTTACAATACGGAAAGTTATAGCAACACAAAAAGGAGATACTGAACAATAAGAAAAATCTAAAACTGGTCGTGACGGCGGCAAACGATCACAGAGCTAGTTACGTTTACTCTTAGACTGAAGTAAGTGAGAAAACGACGTTAATAAGGATCATTTTCCACAGTTGACAACATCACCGACGTAGGAATTGCGGAATTGTAACATTCCGGTATGCATGTGTTACTGCAAATGAGCTTTCTGCTACATTTGACCATGTACGTCCCTAGGATGCAACTTCGTGAAACGTTGTTACATTAGTGTATAGTTTCAGCCATTGCACCTGCTCGTTACGCGTGGCAAGAGTTGGTAGCAATGTCAGAGACAAAGGAAAACTCTTCTCTAGTGTGTCTCTCTTCTTTTTACGTCTATGTATTTGTTGTTGTTGTTGTGGTCTTCAGTCCTGAGACTGGTTTCATGCAGCTCTCCATGCTACTCTATCCTGTGCAAGCTTCTTCATCTCCCAGAACCCACTGCAACCTACATCCTTCTGAATCTGCTTAGTGTAGTCATCTCTTGGTCTCCCTCTACGATTTTTACCCTCTACGCTGCCCTCCAATACTAAATTGGTGATCCATTGATGCCTTAGAACATGTCCTACCAACCGATCCCTTCTTCTGGTCAAGTTGTGCCACAAACTTCTCTTCTCCCCAATCCTATTCAATACCTCCTCATTAGTTATGTGATCTACCCATCTAATCTTCAGCATTCTTCTGTAGCACCACATTTCGAAAGCTTCTATTCTCTTCTTGTCCTAACTATTTATCGTCCATGTTTCACTTCCATACATGGCTACACTCCATACAAATACTTTCAAAAATGACTTCCTGACCCTTAAATCTAGACTCGATGTTAACAAATTTCTCTTCTTCAGAAACGCATTCCTTGCCATTGCCAGTCTACATTTTATATCCTCTCTACTTCGACCATCATCAGTTATTTTGCTACCCAAATAGCAAAACTCCTTTACTACTTTAAGTGTCTCATTTCCTAATCTAAATCCCTCAGCATCACCCGACTTCATTCGACTACATTCCATTATCCTCGTTTTGCTCTTGTTGATGTTCATACTATATCCTACTTTCAAGACACTATCCATTCCGTTCAACTGCTCTTCCAAGTCCTTTGCTGTCTCTGACTGAATTACAATGTCATCGGCGAACCTCAAAGTTTTTATTTCTTGTCCATGGATTTTAATACCCACTCCAAACTTTTCTTTTGTTTCCTTTACTGCTTGCTCAATCTCCAGATTGAATAACATCGAGGAGAGACTACGAACCTGTCTCACTCCCTTCCCAACCACTGCTTCCCTTACATGTCCCTCGACTCTTATAACTGCCATCTGGTTTCTGTACAAATTGCAAATAGCCTGTCGCTCTCTATATTTTACCTCTGCCACCTTTAGAGTTTGAAAGAGAGTATTCCAGTCAACATTGTCAAAAGCTTTCTCTAAGTCTACAAATGCTAGAAACGTAGGTTTGTCCTTCCTTAATCTAGCTTCTAAGATAAGTCGTAGGGTCAGTATTGCCTCACGTGTTCCAACATTTCTACGGAATCCAAACTGATCTTCCCCGAGGTCGGCTTCTAATAGTTTTTCCATTCGTCTGTAAAGGATTTGCGTTAGTATTTTGCAGCTGTGACTTATTAAACTCATAGTTCGGTAATTTTCACATCTGTCAACACCTGCTTTCTTTGGGATTGGAATTATTATATTCTTCTTGAAGTCTGAGGGTATTTCGCCTGTCTCATACATCTTGCTCACCAGATGGTAGAGTTTTGTCAGGAATGGCTCTCCCAAGGGCGTCAGTAGTTTCAATGGAATGTTGTCTACTCCGGGGCCTTGTTTCGACTCAGGTCTTTCAGTGCTCTGTCAAACTCTTCACGTAGTATCATATCTCCCATTTCGTCTTCATCTACGTCCTCTTTCATTTCCATAATATTGTCCTCAAGTACATCGCCCTTGTATAGACCCTCCATATACTCCTTCCACCTTTCTGCTTTCCCTTCTTTGCTTAGAACTGGGTTTCCATCTGAGCTCTTGATGTTCATACAAGTGTTTCTCTTTTCTCCAAAGGTCTCTTTAATTTTCATGTAGGCAGTATCTATCTTACCCCTAGTGAGATAAGCCTCTACGTCCTTACATTTGTCCTCTAGCCATCCCTGCTTAGCCATCTTGCACTTCCTGTCGATCTCATTTTTGAGACGTCTGTATTCCTTTTTGCCTGCTTCATTTAATGCATTTTTATATTTTCTTCTTTCATCAATTGAATTCAATATTTCTTCCGTTACCCAAGGATTTCTAGTAGCCCTCGTCTATTTACCTACTTGATCCTCTGCTGCCTTCACTACCCATTCTTCTTCTACTGTATTTCTTTTCCCCATTCCTGTCAATTGCTCCCTTATGCTCTCCCTCAAACTCTGTACAACCTCTGGTTCTTTTAGTTTATCCAGGTCCCATCTCCTTAAATTCCCACCTTTTTGCAGTTTCTTCAGTTTTAATCTACAGGTCATAACCAACAGATTGTGGTCAGAGTCCACATCTGCCCCTGGAAATGTCTTACAATTTAAAACCTGGTTCCTAAATCTCTGTCTTACCATTATATAATCTATCTGATACCTTTTAGTATCCCCGGGATTCTTCCATGTATACAACCTTCTTTTATGATTCTTGAACCAAGTGTTACCAATGATTAAGTTGTGCTCTGTGAAAAATTCTACCAGGCGGCTTCCTCTTTCATTTCTTTGCCCAGGTCCATAATCACCTATTACGTTTCCTTCTCTCCCTTTTCCTACTAGTGAATTCCAGTCACCCATGACTATTAAATTTTCATCTCCCTTCACTATCCGAATAATTTCTTTTATTTCATCATACATTTCTTCAATTTCCTCGTCATCTGCAGAGATAGTTGGCATATAAATTAGTACTAGTGTAGTAGGTGTGGGCTTCGTATCTATCTTGGCCACAATAATGCGTTCACTATGCTGTTTGTAGTAGCTTACCCGCATTCCTATTTTCCTATTCATTATTAAACCTACTCCTGCATTACCCCTATTTGATTTTGTGTTTATAACCCTGTAGTCACCTGACCAGAAGTCTTGTTCCTCTTGCCACCGAACTTCACTAATTCCCACTATATCTAACTTTAACCTATCCATTTCCCTTTTTAAATTTTCTAACCTACCTGCCCGATTAAGGGATCTGACATTCCACGCTCCGATCCGTAGAACGCCAGTTTTCTTTCTGCTGATAACGACATCCTCTTGAGTAGTCCCCGCCCGGAGATCCGAATGGGAGACTACTTTACCTCCGGAATATTTTACCCAAGAGGACGCCATCATCATTTAATCATACAGTAAAGCTGCATGCCCTCGGGAAAAATTACGGCCGTAGTTTCCCCTTGCTTTCAGCCGTTCGCAGTACCAGCACAGCAAGGCCGTTTTGGTTAATGTTACAAGGCCAGATCAGTCAATCATACAGACTGTTGCCCCTGCAACTACTGAACAGGCTGCTGCTCCTCTTCAGGAACCACACGTTTGTCTGGCCTCTCAACAGATACCCCTCCGTTGTGGTTGCACCTACGGTACGGCTATCTGTATCGCTGAGGCATTCAAGCCTCCCCACCAACGGCAAGGTCCATGGTTCATGGGGGGGGGGGGGGGTCTATGTATATACGTACATGATATTTTCTTTTGTACACATGTACTGCGAAGTATCTTCGTAGTTACGTAAGTTTTATTGGTCTCCTTCTATAATTAATTTTGAAAATCGGTAATTTCCTTTTAGATGCTTATATGTTAATATTGATCGTTAAATAAAAGAGATGCATTATCGTTATGAATCTTTACACAGCTACTACTGTGTCTACGCAAAAATGTATCTTTCTAGCTCTGCGTCTGCACTCTGACCCGATAGCATTCTCGGCATACCCTAATATTGTAATTTTCACATAATAAGGGATGTCATAAGCCGTAGTTATTCAAAACGAATAAATTAAAAGTTAGAAACTTACTTCAAATTTTCTTACAGAAAAGTAAGCCAAATAATAATACAACGTTTTTTACATACTTTGTTACTACGATATGTCGATTTTCACTGCTGACAGTGATGCATAGAGCATATGTCTGTAGCTTAAAGAGGAGCTGAGGATGCCAGACACAGGCGCTTTGAAGGTCGAGGGAAACAAATATAGCGGAGCTCCGGGACTTAAGTCGGAGGGAAAGAACACTGATAAGTTTAAGCAGCTGGTCGTCGACTGAGAAGGAGGAGCGAAAGCCAGGAGATGGTGGTGGTTAAGGTGGTGATGAATGAGGCGGGAGAGGATGGGCTCGAAGATCATACAGAAGACGGAGGTGAGGCAGATGGGACGATAGGAAGAGGTGGATGACTTTTGTTACCTCAGTTTATCTACAAAGTAGCTGATGTAATGCACAAAAATATCTCGGTTCACTGGCCACGCCACTTTTGGATAAAATTCAAGCCTCTGACGACATCCACTATCACCTTTGTCGGGGACTGAAACTGAGTGTCGTGAACTGGCGATGTTCCTTGTTTTGCACCCACAGGACGGCAATCGTCTGGGTGGATTACATCATGATGACGTGTACAGTGGTGGAGCGCTCTACGTATATAGATTTTGCTTACTCTCTCTTCGTAAATCTGCTTGAAGCGTAATTCACCACATCAGACAGTGAAGTGAGAGAGGTGTTCAAATTGGTTCAAATGGCTCTGAGCACTATGGGACTTAACATCGGAGGTCATCAGTCCCCTAGAACTTAGAACTACTTAAACCTAATTAACCTAAGGACATCACACATATCCATGCCCGAGGCAGTATTCGAACCTGCGACCGTAGTGGTCCCGCGGTTCCAGGCTGAAGCACCAAGAACCACTCGGGCACTCCGGCCGGCAGAGAGGTGTTCCTCTGTGGTTTTTTTTTCCTGTAAATATCATGCTTCCAAGAATTGTTATGTTTATAGCCAGTTTGTCTCTTAAAGTTGTTTTCACAAAGTCTAATTTGTACAGCTTCTCTGAATACAGAGCCCAAATAGTTCGAATTGTGATCAAGTATTCTCGTTCGTTTAAACAAAATGTTGTACTTATTTAACAGGCTGTGCCCTGGAGGTGAATGTAGTGATATGTATCACACCATCCGACAAGGGGAATGTTGCGGGTGTCCTCAATACTTAAGATTATCATAAGAAACTGTGTTTATTATTGGACGATAGCACACACTGAGTTCTCAAATGGGATCCCACATCTGCACTTTGCAGGAAGACGGGAGATTTGCTTAAGAATTGTGGCTTACCTGTCAAACTTGTGAAGAATTTAAGGCAAATAGCGACGAGGCCACCCAGGCTGTATGGCCTAAAATACAAAAAGATGGTGTCCAACCACGACCAATTACCAGTGCTATCGGCTCTCCTACGTAAAAGCATGCAAAGTATCTGACTAAAGTACTGGCAACTATAGTCGTTCATTGTAGACAGCGTATTAAAAATTCAAAAATGACAACATGGAGCAGATAACGGGCTGGAAGGAAGTCACGCCTAGGGTTGACGTGGTCTCATTGTTTACGAAAGTACCACTGGAAGGCACATTAAAACTGTTCGCTGCTTACTTCTCCTCAGAAATTATGAAATTATTTTCGCACACTTTGACGACCGCGTACTTCTTGTGTGGTGGAAATTGTTATAGAATGACCAATGGAACAGCCATAGGTTCGACACTGTCACCAGCCATAGCTAACATTTTCATGGGAGCTTTTGAAGAACGATTGTTGAACACTGCTCCCTCCCGTCCTTTTTACTTCTTCAGGAATTTTGACGATACATTCTTAATGTGGCTGCATGGCAGTGAGGAGCTGCAGCAGACCGTTATTATTTGACTAGTATACATCCCAGCATAAGATTTACAGTGTAGGTGCGAAAGGGCGGGAAATTGCCTTTCTTAGATGTGTTCGATGAATGGAAATCAGTTGGACGACTTGACCATTCTGTGTGCAGAAAACCGACGCATACATATCTGTATCTGCATCACCATCCAGATCAGAAGAGAGCTAAGCTGAACACCTTAGGAAAAGTAGCAAAGAGGTATTTCGTACGTAGACCACCTTGTATCCGAGATGAAGCATATGCAGGCCGTGTTCATAAGGAAAAGGTATTCTGTCGTGACATTAGATCAACGCTATGGATAAAACCAAAACGCGACTCCATTCAAACGTGTCGAGAGGACCAACACACAGCGCTGCTTCCATTGTGCGGTGCTACTACTCCCAAGAACGGCAAGGGCCTAAACAAGCCAGGAATCAGACCAACCATGACCACCCAGAAACAATGAACAAACGTCAAAGATAATCTCGTCCTTAGAGGGCCGGGGATTTATAACATTCCTTAGAAGTTTGGTAAGAGTTACGTCGGCCAGTCCATACGGTCGATTGACGATCGTAGCATCGAACATCAAAATCACTTTACATACTATCATTTGGACAAATCACCGATTGCACAGCACAGAATGTTAAATAAACTCAACATTAGGTTCGAGTTAACGAGCATACTTGCTCACACTCGGAATGACAGGGACTCTGTGGTCAGGGAAATAGCAGGAATTAGCGTTTGTGAAAACAAACACCGGCTATGCACTTAGGAATGCATAGAAAGCTGCTGCTGACAACGAAAAAACGCAGAAGTCTACTTCGCACTGGTCACCGCTGATGCGATGGATGGCGCTACAAGCAAGACTAGATAGAGCGCGCAAGCAAAGTCTATGAACATACAGTTCACCACCTCATGACGTAATCCAGCTATTCAGACGCCACTCTGTGGGCCTAAAAGAGGGAATCCTGTCAGTTCATGACCCTGGCATCGTCATCCTGTTCCTCTTACCTTCCTCGAGGACTTGGATTCGGGCCATGGCTAACGATAGCCTTGGTAAGGCCACTAATAAGGACTGTTTTAATGTGGCCACTAATTCTGTACAGTGCTTGGGGGAACCACAATTCTAACCACCTCTGTAACTGTACTGCATCCTACTGGCAACCTTGAAAAAGAAGCAATTCACAACTGCCAGTTTCAGTCACTGACGAAGATGATGGTGGATATCATCGTAAGCTTGCACTTTTATCCAAATCTGCTCATTTAGAAAATATCTGTTGGGCCGCATTCTGCATGCCAAGTATAATGTAGTATTAGCATCCCCGGCTGTTTTACACAATTTACATTATCGCTTTCCATTTTGTCGTGACTGTAGAACTTCACACTCTGTGGGTTGGAATGTGTAGCGACGCTGTTGGTATTGCTATGAATATTATTGTTCGTGTTATCTGTGAACACCTCAGCGATATATGATTGCCTCGTGCCTGTTCCTTTGCACATTTTCGAAAGAAGAGACACCATGAGAAATCCGCAGCTGTGATACACATTACGTAAGTTAAATGTGGAAGGTGGAGAGAGAGGAAAGGAGAGGGAAGGGTCTATTGATGTCAGCTGCATCGGGACTTCATGCGGAATCAGCAGCGACGAGTGGAAATGTACGTTGGACCGAGATTTTAACCCGGGATCTCCTGTTTACTAGGCACTTGCATTAAGCACTGCGCCACCCAGACACAGTGTTTATCGCAACTGCACGGATTACCTCGGCACGCCTTTCGGTCAAACCACATTCCCACCCAGCGTCACCAGTCCGCAGGTTTCATCTGTGTTTTCCATGCCCGCGTTCATATCAACCACAACTATGTCATTGAACTCATTCTCATCACTGCAATCGTTATTGTGCTGTGTTGTCGGCTCCATTGTGCCCCGTCTTCCTATCTTCACCATAATAATACGACTGAATTCACGAATTTTCTGTGTAATGTTACTCAAATAAACGCACAATCAATATCGAAGTGACTAAATTTATTAAGCAAGAATGTACTTGTAGTGAAATATGGATAAGTGGAAACAGTGAAACAGCGATGGGCCGTTAGGGCTCTCCATCTTGAACCCCTCATGACCAACTATTGTTTGACAGCTTTATTATATAACTATCAATTCTATTGTGATAAGCGGAACTATTGAAAGAACACGGACTGCAACTGACACCACTCTACAAATGAACTGTTATAATATATGATATTGTCGTTAACCGTTTCTGTATGTTCTGTATATTCGCTACTCGAATAAAATTTGTTGTTTTCTTTTACTGTTCATTGAAAACATTATCTTTCATTTGAATGTAATCTACGCCCTCAGTTATTTGCTGGATTTATTCAAGTCTCTGTCTTCCTGTATAATTTTAACCGCTATAGCTGCCTCTAATACCATGGAAGTTATTCCCTAGTGTCTTACGAGATGCCCTATCATTCTGTTCCTTTCTATGTCAGTGTTTTCCATATATGCCTTTCCTTGCCTATTCTGCGGAGAATTTCCTCATTCCCTAACTTATCAGTCACCCTATTTTCAACATCGTTATGTAACACCACATCTCAAATGTATCGATTCTCTTCTTTTCCGATTTTGCTACAGTCTATGTTTCACTGCCATACAACGCTGTGCTCCAAACATACATTTTCAGAAATTTGTACGTTTTAAACTAATAGACTTCTCTTGGTCATGAATTCCCTGTTTGCCTGTGATTGTATGCTTTTTGTGCCCGCCTTCATTCGTCTGTCATGATTTATTTTGCTGCATACATAGCAGAATTATTTAATTTCATCTACTTCGTGATCACGAATATAGACGTTAAGCTTCTCGTTATTCTCATTTCTGCTACTTCTCATTACTTTCGCTTTTGTTCATTTACTCTCTTCTATACTCATCAGACCGTTCGTTCCACTAGGCAGATCACGTAATTCTTCTTCACTGAGGATAGTAATGTAATCTGCGAATCTTGTCATTGATATCCTTTCACGTTGTAATCTAATTCCAGTCTTGAACTTTTCTTTTATTACCGCCATTGCATCTTAGACGTATAGATTGAAGAGTAGGGGCAAAGACTACATCCCCGCCTTAAATCCTTTTTAATCGGAGCACTTCACTCTTGGTCTTCCACTCTTATTGCTCTGTCTTGTGTCTTTCACATGATGTATGTTACCCTCCTTTCCCTATAGGTTAACCCTACTTTTTTCAGAATTTCGAACACGTTGCATCGTTTTATATTGTCGAATGCTTTTTCCAGGTCTATAAATCGTATGAACGTGTCTTGATTTTTCTTTAGTCTTGATTACATTGTCAACTGCAGCGTCATATCTAGCTCTTGGGTGCTTTTACCTTTTCTAAAGCCGAACTGGTTGTCATCTAACACATCCTCAACTTTCTTTTCCACGTTTCTGTATATTATTCTTTTCTAAAACTCAGATTAATGAGCTGTGAAGCTGATTGTGCAATAATTCTCGAACTTGTCAGTTTTTGCAGTCTTTGGAATTTTGTGGATGACATTTTTCCTAAAGTCAGATGATATATCACCAGGTCATTCATTCTACACACCAACGTGAACAGTCGTTTTGTTATCACTTCCTCTAACGATTTTAGTAATTCTTATAGAATATTATATACCCCTTCCGCCTTATATCATCTTAAGTCTTCCAAAGCTCTTTTAAACTCTAATTCTTGATCGCCTATCTCTTCTGATCGACTCTTGTTTGTTTTCCCATCACGTCATCAGACAAGTCTTCCCCCTCAAAGAAGCCTACAGTGTACCCTTTTCACTTTTTCCACCTTTTCCTCTCTTCTCTGCATGTAACAGTGGAATGCTCATTGTTCTCTTGACGTCACCACCCTTGATTTTGTAGGTGGATGTGGTATGTATAGGGCACTCTACATCGCAGCCATCACCGCCTGTGCTCGCCTAACACAAGACAAGTGCTGTTATTATTCGTTAGGAGCATGCAACAAAACATAAAGTAGAATATATAATCCGTAGTCATTCTTGCGAACACTCCCACTGTCACGCAAAAAAGCAAAATACATATGCCACAAGACGGTATGTGTGTAAAATGCGTAAACTGTAACCACACAATATCGAGAATATTAGGGTAAGGAAATGAGGCAACACGATCAGTTTCAAGGTAAAAGATATATAAACCACCCTAGAAACACCTAAAACATCATTCGATTCATCATCACCTACAACAGAGGGCAGGTTAACTGGTAAGTGGGTTACAACTTTCATGAGTTGTTATAAAGCGCATTCAGTTAAAATGTGACGTGAGGAACCTGTACACCGCAAGCACTGCATGTCGGTGGGTCTGCCTGCTGAAGGAGGAATCCGTGTGTCAGAGAATAGCGCCCTGTAAGAAGCTGCGTTAAAGTACTTGTTCCCGCCGCGGTGGCTGGAAGGAGAAACCCAGCCGTCACGTGGTTAGTTTCGCAAGCCTCCGCTTATTATTCTCCAACCGTAACCAATCCTACCACAGACGTACGACGTTTTGTTTCACTAATGAGGCAGCTGAATGAACAGAGGCAAGAAATGCAGCAATTGTAACTTCCAAGCAGGTACTTTTAGCTGCGGCGTCTGCTAGTTCGTTGCCCTGAACGCCCATGTGCACTGTATCCAGCAGAGTGACACATCCATTCACTGACTTTGCAAGTAGAGAAGGGTGTCGTGAATCAGCTGAAGATACGTTTCAGCTGGATTTCTGTGGTCAATGGCCTGAACACCATTTACGGAGTCCGAGAAGATGAGGAATTTTGTATTAGGAAGGCATCGCATCTTCTCCAGTGCACTTAAGGGAGCATGAAATTCAGCGGCTTACATTGTGAATGTATCAAGTAAGTGAATCTTGACGACACAGTCTAGAAATAACACAGCGCAGCCGATGGAATTATCCTGCTTAGACCCTTCACTTACGCGACCACACAATCACAGTGCTGGGCTTAGATAGTGTAAAACATCGATTTAACACTTTGTTCCCTCACGGTACTTAAAAGTACCAGTAAGTTTTGACCCTTATTATTTTATCGTGGTGCAGTTTCGTGATCTGAGAGCCTGTCTGTACGTAACAGTAACTGTGCTCTACGGTTTCATAGATGTTATTGTGCAATACATAGACCTCTCTGGCGGTCAGAGCTTGAAATTGTTTTTCGCACGCTGCTGTGAAAACAGAAGATTGTATGTGCTTGTTTCCATGGTGTTGCCTGAATTTGTGCGCAATTTATTGAAACTTCCGTTGAGTTTTCCATCGTAGGTACTTACCTTCTTTGTTTCTTTATAACAGTTTGAAGCATTACGTTACAAGTGAATGAGATAAAGTGGAAAATATAAAGCTGACTTACTAGTACCGTCAAGTTGTGCGAACACTTTATTGTAGCAACGATGCGTTACCTCTCACTAGTTGTTCTGTCCATTTTTTATCACACAGATGGGCGATAATCGTAAAAAAAAAAATTCTTTCCACTTTTGGAGAAATTAAAATCCGTAAATACCTTTGCCTGTGGAACAATTAGAACAAACAGGAAAGGTTTTCCAGCGAATTTACCTAAAGAAAAATGTCTAAAGCGTGGGGACGGTCATCTTTAGACCTAACAGTATTTCGATGGAGGGACAATGAAGTAGTGTATTTTGCGTCATACTTCCATTGCACTGAACAGAGCGTAGTGACAAGAAAACAGAAAGATGGAACTAGTATGACCATACCATGTATAGTTATTGTATGTGATTACAATAAAAAACATGGGTGGTGTGGATCATGCAGACAAATTACGTTCAACTAATGGTCTTGATAGGCGATGAAGGAAACGGTGTCAGCGTCTCTTCTGGGGAGCAATAGAAATTCCTTTTGCCAATGCTTACGTCATTTTCAGTGATCTACATGGGGCACTGCCACTACTGGAATTCAGGCGTGCTGTGGCAGTAAGGTTAATGAATTAGCAGCAAGTGCCACATCTCAAAAAGAGACACTCTGGTAAAGATGAAATAACTCCCCCAAAGAGAAGGAAAGGTAACTTTTCTGTTCCTAAGGATGTATGTCGTGGCAACTGAGGAAACCATTTTGAAGTGTTCAGTTGTAAAAGAGGACGATGCGAAATGTGTGCTTAAAATAAAATTTAGTCGAGACCACATTCATAATGTAGTACATGTGATGTGTATTTGTGCTGCAAAGAGAAAAAGAACTTTCTTACAATTTCATGAGGTATCACTAAATATAAGATATGTATATACTGTCAAAAATGTATAGCTAAGTTACTATGTATTGTGAAGTTGCTATAGAAGGTAAATTTATGTGAAATAAAAAATCTGAAATATGATATTTTTGTCAATTAATTTTCCAATGTAAAAGTATTTAATATTTATGTGGAATGAAGTACAAGTTATAAAAACTCGAGCATTTTTCTGCGCATGTTTGTGATTCTGTCCATGGAGTCTGACGGTACTTCTGAGTACCAGGAGTGAAAAAAGTTGTAAAAAATAAAATAAAATTTTACTAAAAATCCTACCGTCATTTGAGGCCGCAATAGCATAAATTCTGCAAAGAAAATGTTAAAATGTAAATTTTTTCTTATGTCAGGAAACAAAGGGTTAAAAACAGAAGAAAGAGAAAAAAATATTTTGAACACTGATAACTGTAAAATAATTCTGACTCTTCATATTAACCAGAGTGGTGAACGACTCCAAACTCGGTGTAGCATAGCGATATCACGTGCACAAATAGTCACTCAGTCCTGACGCAAGCAAATACCGAATGACTTCGTTGCTCATGGCCGATTTCTAGATAGTCGTTCCAGTGGATGGCGTGCAACAGTATTGAATGTCAGTGGTCGTGGTATGGAGAGTAAGCTGCTCACATGATGCATCATCAGAACCCCCTCAGCACAGAGGAAAGGGATTTACGCTCCTGTCAACCGAATCCTCTCATGATGAGCTGCATCAACCATCTTAAAATAAGATGGTAGGGCTGAGCCATAAACTGTGCAATTATAGTCAAGCCTAGATAGCTCATACACCTTGTAAAACTGAAGCAGACATGTTCGGTCTCCTCCCCATGACATGTGGCTGGAGCATTTTAAAATATTCAGTACTTCAAACCTTTGGCCTTAATAGCCTTGAGATGTGGTAACAACGTGAGGTAATCTTCGAAAGTGAGGCCCAAAATGTTTGCTGAACTTTTAAAGTTAAGAAAAGTGTCTCGCATTGTAAGAAGTGGCAGGTTAAAAGGGTGACGAGAACGATTTAGATGAACAGAAATACATTTCTCTGAAGAAAATTTAAAACCTCTATCATCCGCCCACTGGTCCAGTAGGCGTATCCTAAGTTAAAACTGACGGATGGACGTTGTAAGGTTGTGGGAGTAGCAGAAGATACCGAAGACGTTCAGAAACGAGGAACATAGAACAGGATACTTATCTGAGGATGTAATGTCATCGATGGTAATATTGAACAGTGTAACAATTAAAACAGATCCTCATTTTCTCGCTCTAATCGCTTGGAAGAAACAAAACCAAGACGGAAAACATCGTCTGGATAGAAGGAACCGTAAGAAAATTGGTAATCGTCCTATGAAGCCCCGCTGGTAAGGCTTTCCAAGAATGTGATACCTCCAAGTAGTGTCATAGGCACTCTCCAGATCGAAGGAAGCACATATGGGGTGCTGTCTGCGTAGGAAGGCTTGTTGGATATCCCCATCCAGCAGTTCGAACGACCGCTCGGAAACCTGCAGTGTGGTTTCTACAGCAGTGAACCGTGTGTTATAGTGATTTTCCTATGCATTTGGTGAGAGTCACACTACGGTAAATAATGGGCAACAAGCGGTCCTTCCATAATATCAGAAGTAGAATTTAAATCGCCACTCTCAACCAGCCAGGAAAGTCCACAGTCAACCAAACTGCATTAAAAAGTTACGAGATTATTTGCTTTGTATCTCGATGAATGAACTGCAATAAGCTGTACGGGATTCTTTCTAATCCATGACCGTCTCCTTGACCCAAGGCAGACCACACTCAAGTTCCCACATAGGGAAGTAGCAGTTATAGGCTGCGATGATGGTTGAACTAACATTCCAGTCACACCTTTCCACCAAAGTCTGATAGCGGCAGACAGCTAGATCTTGGTCTGCAGAGACAGTAAGTCATATGCATTGCATACGTATGTCTCCAGGTGTAGACTGCATACTCGTGTTCTGCAGTACAGCACTACAGGAGTTACAGAGCGTTTGGGACATCTTGCAGAGATCCTCCTTACAGCTTCTCATAACTTCCAAGACCTAGTGATACGATTGATCTGGTTCAGAAACTCTTGTCAAGACTTTTCTTTTGTTCTCTGTTTTTGTTCATCGTGTATTTTATCCCACGATTCGAAAGGCTGCGAGGTTTGTAGCAGAAGTTTGACATTTGAACCGTCGCAAGGCTATGCGTCTCTCCCTGATGGCAAAGCGGCGCTCACCATTACACCATGGGACATATCGCCCCCATTGTCATTCTGAAGACTTGGAGATAGTCACATCAATGTGATCCACCCAGCCCTTGACACTATCTCGATGTTCAAAAGCAGCTAATGGACTGTCCAATGTCCAGTTCGCTCTACTAGGCATCCACTGTAACGGTTTCCATTCAGGGAGAACTCTATCTGAGAAGTGAATCTAGAAAGGTAAACTCTCTCTGGAAGTCGGGTCATTGACCTGTTCCGAGTGAGCAGCATCGAAAACGTCAGAGGTACAGAATGATAGGGCTGTGGCTGAGAATGACCTCATGGCTGTGCTAAGGTGTGTGTAGTCAGCAGCTTTAAGAAGACATAATTCCTCTGATGCAATAAGACCTTCGATAACCCTACCCTTGGGACACATTGATGGAGATCGCCAAAGCATACTGTGTGCATTAATATCTCTTACAAGTGTGAAGGGTGAAGAGAGTTGTGAAATCAGGTGAGAGAGACCTGAACATAAAAAATTTCGTTGAGTGACAGATATACAATGCTGATGATAATATTGAATGGAATGCACACCATGACGGCAACTGCCTGAATAGCTGTTGTGAAGGAGACACAAGTGAAGTGGTAAGTATTATTCACGAGAATATTCACAACATTCTTAGCCCTGTCTTCACTGAGGTCATTACTGCGTATCCCCTGAGCACAGGGGTATCACAAAGTTTACATTGCGTTTCCCATATATACAGACAGAGGGGTCTCTCCTGCGCCAGTAAGTTCGGCTTCTCCACATGTGTTCTGTATTCGTTCATGTTCCATTGAAGGACATGAATGATTTACCCTGGAGGTTTACGTTTTCTCTTTTATCCCTCTGCATGTAGGAAAACCGACTTCAGAGAGAGGAGAACTGAGTGGAGTTAAGGGTTCATTAAAGCAGAATTCTAAGTCCATAATGGAGTCATCATCCACTGAATGTTCCGGACCTGACGAGCCACCTGCTATAATTCTGCCTTCTTCACAGAACGGTTTCCAGTGGTCGTCTCCTTCACATCCGACAAACCCAAGGTAGGGCGTGCCAACACAGTGTGCAGCATTGTACCTGCCAAAATAAGACCAGTATCAGTGGTCACGAGTGCAATTTGCATGGAGACAGCAACAGGAGAAGCGAAAGGAGTGGTCACCACTGGATCTTGCATGCCGTCAGCAACAGTTCCAGCTGAACTTGCAAGAAAATTTATTCGTATCAAGTCCATAGATGACATCCGGTTTTTTTTTCGTTTTTTTTTTTATATAAATAGGGGTGAAGTCCCTCCAAGCCCTCACACCTGAATGATGGCCAACACAAAAGGTGTACTTCCATCTCTGAAAATTGATTAGTTTGAAAGATGGAGGTGCCGTCTGGGCATCCCACAGCTTTATTAATACCCGTCAGGCACTTCCCCTTTCATTTTGTTTTGGTGATTGTCATACAATTTGATTCGACTTTGTTGTAGCTAAAGTTTAGATGAATGATGTTAATATGATGGAGTATTGGGTTAGGGTAAACCACTGACTGACCGTACAGTCCTTGCATGACTTGAGTAGTAGTAGTCGAATTAAACTCGGCTATAGAGTCAGATTTATTGACACTGGAGGTGATCATTGCATTAGGGGCAGCTTTAGAACTTTCCCCAAGCAGTAAGTGAGTTGTCATTCTGAACCTTGCTTTGTAGTCACCGCAAGTGGCCGTGGGCCCTACAGGGCAGTGGTTTATGGGCCGCCATTCTGACAGTCGCCTTATTGCGCTACCGGCCAGTGCCGTGACTCAATGCGAAATGACACTTCTTTAGAAACTGGTGGCGACGGGCATCCTGTCGCCGGCCTAACTGTTTTATTAGCGAGTAGACGTGCTGTATCAGTCTTGTCTCCTTATCCAGTGTGTGGATCCAGGTAAAGCGGCGTTGGTCTGGCACCCGGCTAATATGTTAATATGTTTATTGCAAGAACAATGTATCTTGTGAGACGATATGACGAATTTCTCCTGCTATTACGTTTCTTAGATGCTGTCGTCTTAGATGCGGTCGCGCCTCACCAAAACGAAGCCCACTACATCGTTATATGGTGAAGACAGAGCTTGTTTTCACTAGGAAGCTTCACTCATATTGTGAAATGCGCGGGGGTTTGGCTGCAGGACCTCCAGGCATTGTGTGCTGTATGTTTATTTTTTATTTTATTTTTTTATTTTTTTGGAGAACAGAATGTGTACAGCACTGCAGTGATTGGTTGAGGAATATCGGGTCTCCTTGCTGCAAAACATGATTGGCACAGTAACCATTGCTGGGCCTTGATAGATCTATTCAAGAACATTTGGGGGGGGGCTGTTTTTCGAAATGCTTTGAGAAATGGTAGAGGCTAGGATCTACTTCTCGACCGTCGCAGAGTACTGTCGCTAGAGCTATTCATTTTCTACAGGGAGAGCAGTTACTTTTAAACATGTTCAGACACGCGGGCGAAACATTATATTTTCGCAGATGTGAGAGAACCACCGGCAGACGTGGGGTCATCTTCTGCAGTATGACGTGCCACCGATCCTACCCCAGATTTGACAGTTAACCTAAGCGCAGACGACATCTTATCGTCTTTCACTGTCTATATTCGTAATGGTGCACAACTTCGGCCAATTCAGAACCTTATCAGTCGTTTTCATGGCCATATTTTTATAGCTGCCTTGTACTCAAAGTAGTTACTCCCAGTGTTCATTGCACACTTAATTATATTTTGGCATGAGAGACAAATCAGTGGAACGATGTAATAGAGTGTGTTTGCCTAGATTGGCATTTTCCAGTCTCATCTAGACATAAATTCCATTTTGGTTCCTCAGGTCTATTTCCAAACAACCTGAGTTCATGTTAATGAACTGTTATAGATCTAAGGTTTCTGTTTATATGTTCGTTCTCTCTTCACCTTGATATTAGTTAGTAAATCATCTTGTGATACCGTTGGTCCTTGTTATTAATTTTTCAACGACACCCATTCTCATTCCCTACAATGGCATTTATTTTGTTGTGCGATTGAAGGCATTAATGAAACTTATGCCAAGTTAGTCAGCTCATTAGGTGATCCACACAGGGGGCCACTATTTAATGAATGCCAAATTTCCTTTGCTGTTCATAAACGTGGCACCTTTTGGGTGTGGTAGTTCCGCCTTTTTTTAGTCGTTTTACAGACTCCGAACAGTCGCTACCATAGGCTATCTTGCATATTGACGACCCTCCCATAATCGAATTTTCTATTGGTTTCCTCTGATAAATGTAATCAGTCGATAATTACATTTGTGTTTTTCTTTTTGTGTTTCAATCGTTTTCTTAGTTCTGTGGTAGTACATAAAGCTATCGCGAATGTGAAAATTTTTTTCTTTTGCTATGTAACGTATCTATTTGTGTTCAGGTTTTGGGTTTTGTGAATTCTGTACCACATCGACGAAGTTAGCAGTCCAGCATTGCTACCTGCATTGCATTTGTTTTGTATTCCTTTTTTTGTTCTCTTTTTGGGTTATGCAAAATAATTTCTTATTTTATCCTCAGTTGTCTGGAATGTTGACGAGGTATAAAGGAGAGTTACTTCATGGCCAAAGTCTAGTAGACTCAGCAAATACACTGGAACACGCAAATAACGTTGGCGTTAACCCTTCTGGTGACGCTTTGGGGAGGTTATGCCATGGAGCAATCAGGCCCAAACGTGCATTCAGTACCGACAGATGATGAAGTATCGGAACAGGGAATAAAGAGTGGTGTCGAGTCTGATGATGGAGACGACCGTGGCCGTTTAGACGTATTAGGCACGAGTAGAAGTAGTGGGAGGGTGCGATGCCAGTGCAGCTGCGCTCGGGAGTCACGGATTGCTTTGCCAATGGCCATCACTTATTAGGAACCGGAACTTGATCCCGTCATCGCTCTCCTAGGTCAACTTAAGAAGCAGATAAAAGAATTAGAAACAAAACGAAGGTGGGAGGCTGAAGAATCATAAAGGAAACGAAACGAGGAGGCAGAAGGATTGGAAAAAAAGAGGGCGTGAGGCCATCGCACTAAAGGAGAAAATTATTGAACGCATCCACGAGTTTGCGGCAAAACTTTCTGATGTACGGAAATTCGGGACGGAGGTAAGGAAAGACGCTAACCTGGTCCGAATAGAGGCAGCAAGTGCGAAGAAGATCGCACTTACTGCTGACATCCGAGCAAAACGAGCGAGCTCCATGGCAAACAAAAGTTCGAAAGGCCGGAGCAGGGACACAAGGCAGTGATCTCCAACGCGAACAAAATTGCCAAAGAAAATGATTGAGTAGGTCAAGTACAGGAATCGTTACAGCCAAAGACTTCGAGACCGTGCAAGGCGGAACAAATACGTAGCTGTGAGTCTTCAACGGCCATCAGGTGGTTCACAGAGCAGTGCGACGCAAGCCACGTCTTGTGCTGAGTGTTGTGCGCACTCATACCATATCTCTCAGGCGATGAGTTGGAATATGCAGGACACGTCCCCGGAGAATTTTGGTAGATGTGACGGCCACAGAGGACACGAGGTGTTGCACCATCAGGACCAAATCCCCGTGACGGAATCTGACAGATTCTCAAGTGGGAGGGTCGAAACTACATTTGACCAGAAGCATTTTCCGTCTGCCCTAAAATTTCAAAATTTTAGAGAAAATGGCGGCGGCTGACATCCTAAAATTTGGACTGGACAATTTACCCGGTCGTTACCATCTTCGTGGCTCCTCAGTGGAATTTATCTGCGCACGTATTGAGGGAACGGCCGCCGAAAAAATGCGCAGCAAAGTGCAGCACATTTGAAGAGTTCAAGTAAGAATTTCTCGCTACCTACTGATCACGAGAAATGCAGGACAGAGCAGCACAGGAGATTATTATGTGGCCTGAACTCGGATCTTCGCGATACAAAGGACTGGTAAAAATGTTCGAGGTGTTATTAAAGAAGAACCAGTTCTTGGACGCACTCTGCAGCCCGTCGGAAATTATTCGTTTCTGTTTCTCGAAGCTGCCCATGCAGTACCAACAGTCACTCGTCGGTACGTGCGGGGACAACATTGAAACTTTCAAATGTCTACTCAGCTAGCTGGAATGGATGTATGAGAGGCAGAATGTAAGAGATAAATGCAGAAACGAGGATTGGCGCACTGAGCGCCACGGTTCACAGGGACGGACAGAGGAAAGAGCTCCTCAACCTGACCGCTGATATTACGGGTACCAGAGCCAAGCAGGGGATAATGTGCGGCACAACGATGGTAACTTGCGGGACCGGGAACAGAACCAGCAAGCTTCTGGAAGTTTGCGCAGTCCAGACAGGAATCAGCGAGTAGAAGAGGCGGTTGAGATTCGTCCATCCAATCCCTCTAACAACACACATGACCTTAGTCCTCCACGAAATTGACTCCAGGGGGTGCGCAAAGAGGCTCGCCGTTTCCGAGTCGGCTCAATCCCATACGAGAACCCCCTCGAATTGGTAACATTGAAGACGAAAAGGTCGAGCGGCCTTCACCACGTTTGTCACGTGAAGTACGTCATAGAATAGGGTTTTCGTAATGTATCACACATGTGTTTAGTAGTAGAACTTTAAGGTATTGTTTTTTTATGTCTTGTAAATGTAATTGTGTAAGCATTGAGTGTTATCTAGTGTTTATTTTTGGTTATATTGGTTGACTGAAAACAAGGTTGTATTGGGCATTTGTGTCTGACTACTGCATTTTATGTTTGTAATATTTCAGCGTCACATCCATCTTACAGTTTGTTCACTGACTGATTTGCTCGTGGTGCACTCATCCTGAATGTGAACGCCATAATTATAAGTGGTACATATCGCTGTTTGAGCGAATGCATTCTCTTTCTAGGGTCACGACTACTACAAGGGTGATTT
Organism: Schistocerca gregaria; assembly: GCF_023897955.1. Lineage (NCBI taxonomy): Eukaryota > Metazoa > Arthropoda > Insecta > Orthoptera > Acrididae > Schistocerca > Schistocerca gregaria. The sequence continues at coordinate 730,192,192 of NC_064922.1, read as the reverse complement.
TGCCCTTTTTCGTCCCTGCTGGGGAAATCGTTATTTGGAATGTGTGAAACCTGGGCCTATCGTATGTCTCTGGATGTGTTGTGGAGTGCTTACCACTGTTACGAATGATTATGACAGTGAGTGCGGCACGCATTAGTTGGGTTGCATCTATCTCCTGATCAGTTTCGAGCGCTGTGCCAGTTTTCTGTGGTGTTTTGTTGGGTTGCGTTGTTTGAGGGAGGAGACCAGACAGCGAGGTCATCGATCTCATCGAATTAGAGAAGAATGGCGAAGGACATAGGCCGTTCCCTTTCAAAGGAACCATCCCGGCATTTGCCTGGAGCGATTTAGGGAAATCAGGGAAAACCTAAATGAGTGGTGTTTTGTGGAGCGTGCTTAGGCATGCCTGAGTTGCGTGTACTGACCCAGATTCGTGAAATGCTAAGATGGCCGCTGAGCCCACCCTCACCGCTGTGCTTGGGTCATACTTTCGTCTTGTGAGAGGTTTGAGTCACTTCCACGTTTAAATACGTGTGTGTGTGTGCAGCCTCACCATGGAGCAAAGGTCGTGGGGAATAGTGATTCGCACGCCAACAACAAAACCGAGACATGGGATTGAACTGCGTATTTCTTATGCAAATCAGTTACGTGTCATTGCAGCAGTAGTTCCGTTTTATTGCTTGTGTTTCTTCGCTCTTGGTATAAGCGCACACCTCTGGGAGTTTGTCTGGCTTTCCTTATGGAGTTTCAGATTCTGCTACGCTTTTCGTCCTCCAGGTTAAACGAATACGTAATCAAAAACATAGGAACCTGGAGAATCGCAGAAGAACTGCCGTCAGAACATCAATATCTCGGCGAGACTGGGGAGACGGCATTTCGCGACTTCGATGTCACAGGTCTGGCCAGATCGACACTTCAGTATCGAAATTTTATTTCCCATCATGCAGGCTGTACTGCCGGTATTCACTGTCTTTTTTGTGTTGCCCCTTTGTTTTGTTACTGTGGACCCCTGTGCTCGTCTTTAAAATGTTCACAGATCTCGCAGACACAGCCACCACGTAGGAAGAATATGTTTTTAGACTTACTGTTGAATTTTGGGTAATCATTTAGTTTTGCATGTTAGATTTGACCTCTGTTTGTGTTTACTACTGTGAGTGCCTGAATATTTATGAAATAAAATTTGTTGGAGGGTAGTTTTTAAGTTCAACTAGAGTCTAAGACATGTGAAGTTCCATATAAGGTCATTAGTGAGGGATACACCTGTCTACTGTTAGACACTAGAGTAATTTTTGTAATTTTTATGCTTGCTGCTAAGTCCCAAATTTTTGTATTTTGTTTTATCCAAACAAACGATAGTAATCCGTGCATAAATATTTTAATCTATTTTGTGTTTTTAATATCATCTAGATTGTAAATATTTTAGATTTTTGTTGAGTCAAATTCTCATGTGTTACTGTAACTATGTACAAGATTTTGTAAAATGTGTAGTTAGTGTACCAATTGGATTTCGGTGAGGTCTGTACAGGCACTGTTCATGAAGGTATGATGAGCTGAGATGGTAAACTGGGCGCCATGGGCGAGGCTAAGCCCATTGAAGAGAAGCGGATCGTGCGACCTGACAATCAGCCGACACAGTAGGCAACGCTGTGACATGCAGACGACGAGCGCTACCCTTGCCGGGAGTTTCGAACAATGGCTGGTACGCACCACACCCGCTTTCACCAATAGGTGAGGTGACCTTGCGGAAGGCCAGTCACAATCCCCTGCCTGCCGGGGCACACCTTCACTCTCTGTGGGACAAACTGGTGTTAGCCAGTGGTCTGGTCTGACAAGCTATGTGAGCTAGAAGGAGGGGAACCTGGGGTACGCCACTGTCAACATGGCTACTCGTGAACAATGCCCACAGAGGGGCGTCTCCATCGTCCATGGGACATCCTGGAGCACCTTGTACATGCTTCCAGACAGATGGTCCACATGTGGGCGAGGTCCGCATGACCACCGGCAGTCGTCCCAGCCACAGGCACCTTGCAGCTTTGTTAGTCGTGTCATCAGGTCCTCGCATTGGCGTGCTGGCAACAGGGAGATATCAGTTGAAACACATTTCGATAAACGGTGGCTGCCATGTATACAGTAGGTCAACGTGTGGGCGTGTGTGACTGTCCACACCCTGCAGTGGCCAGCAGCGTCACCAGGGAGTGACGTGTGTCTAGCGTCTTGCGTCATGGCCACCAATGCCCACACTCACCGACTCATGAGTTGGTCTGGTCTGTAAGACCACTTGAAACTCTCACCAAGACTACTGTGCTGTCAGCCTGTTTTATGTAGTGTCTACTGTAAAACAATTCTGTCGACACCTACATGAGATAGTTCGAGCACAAGGGCGCTACCATCCAAAACTTATGAAACTTCCTGGCAGATTAAAACTGTGTGCCCGACCGAGACTCGAACTCGGGACCTTTGCCTTTCGCGGGCAATTGCTCTACCAACTGAGCTACCGAAGCACGACTCACGGCCGGTACTCACAGCTGTACTTCTGCCAGTATCCGTCTCCTACCGGACGTGAGTCGTGCTTCGGTAGCTCAGTTGGTAGACCAATTGCCCGCGAAAGGCAAAGGTCCCGAGTTCGAGTCTCGGTCGGGCACACAGTTTTAATCTGCCAGGATGTTTCATATCAGCGCACACTCCGCTGCAGAGTGAAAATCTCATTCTGGATCCAAAACTTATTTCGTAAACGAAAGAAATAAAATTTATTTCATTGTTGTTGTATGCACATATGTTCAGTGACTCTTAGTTTCTTGCCATTGCTGATGAACACTTCAATAGTCGGTTTGCTTCCTTGACATAGTTTTTAGTAGGTGTCATTTTGGTCTTGTGTTTCCATGTAACGTTACTATCAGATTTTTCTAGTTTTTTTGTGTACCGTGCATAATTTATTTTCATATGTATCCTCACCAGTTTTTCACTTACTGTTACTCAAAAATAGTGCAAATAGCCCTGAGCACTGTGGGACTCAATATCTGAGGTCATCAGTCTCCTAGACCTAGAACTAATTAAATGTAGCTAATGTAAGGACATCACACACTTCCATGCCTGAGGCAAGATTCGAACCTGCGACTGTAGCAGCAGCGCGGTTCCTGACTGAAGCGCCTAGAACCGCTAGGTCACAACGGCCAGCACTCTTACCACATCTTTCACGTACAAATTTTAAATCCAGCTACACATCAATATCGTCCATGTATTAACGCAAGTTGCGAAATAGTCACGTTTCGTGAATGAATCAGTGCAAAAGGACATTAGGTCACGTCGCTATGACTGTCTCTTTTCTTTGCTCACGGATACTGAATGTATGTGGTCACTTTTCACATAGGGAAGACTGTCCTTTGTTTGGATTTCCCCTTACCCTATTCTCAGGAATGTGTGCGTTTGCGCTGAACACAGTTAAACTACGCTTTGTTAAAGAAGTAAGTCTGGATGTTTGCCAGAAGACGTGGTCCATGGAACTGATAAGGGCAACAACCTGCTCAACGTCCTATTAACAGGAGGAGAGGACGTGTGTGTGTGTGTGTGTGTGTGTGTGTGTGTGTGTGTGTGTGTGTGTGTGTGTGTGTGCGTGTGCACGTGGGTATCCCTGTGAATGGATCACGTAATCTATGAGTGTGAAAATGGCTGTGAGGTTAGCAATATTCGCCTCTATGATCTCTGTCCTCTCTTGCATCACAAGGACTAGTAGCTGTTATGATGCCCTAATTGACACATTTTCCTTGTGTTGTGTCAGACTATCCCTTGCCTTAAGTGAGTCACAAACGGCGAAAAATGATCTAATGTGAGTGGGGGGAAATGAAAGATGGTGGTGCCTTCTGAGCAGGCCACTGTCCTGGAAATACCCTTCAGGCACTTCCACTATCACTTTGTTTTAGTGATTATAATATAGTTTCATTCGCCTTTGGTGTAGCTAAATTTTTCCTCATTGATGATAATCTGATGGACTATTATGGTTAGGGTAAACCACTGATTGGTCTCACAGTACTTGCATAATTTGAGTAGCTGTAGTCGAATTAAACTCGGCTATAGAGACAGAATTCTTGACACTGGAGGTGACCATTGCGTTAGAGGCAGCCTTAGAACTATCTCCAAGCCGAAAGTGACTTTATGGAACCTTCTCATTGTTAGCGTTCCTTTATAGTAACCGAAACTGGCCATGGGCACTGCAGGGCAGTAGTTAATGTGCCTCCATTCTGGCGGTTGGCCTTGTTCCACTAGCGGCCGAAGCAAGAGGGTGGAAACACCGTGACTGAATGAGAAATGACACTTCTTTATAAAGTGTTGGCGCCGGGTATCCTGGCGCTGGCCTAACCGCTTTATCAGCGAGTGGACGTACTGTTTGAGCCTGGTATCCTTATCCAGTGTATGGATCCAGGGAAAGTCGCGTTGTACTGGTGCCTGGACAGTGTGTTTAGCACAAGAACCATGTGCCTTGTGAGACGGGATGATGAATTTCTCGAGATGCAGTTTCTTAGATGCTGCCTCGCCTCACAAAAACGAAGCCCACTAAATCGTTTGATGCACAATACAAATTGTTTTCAGTAGGAAGCATCCCTCATCTTGTGAAATTTGCTGGATCTCCAGGAATTGTGTGCTGTTTTTTTTTGGGGGGGGAGGGGGGGATCAGAATATGTACTGCACTGCTGTGATTACATGATTGCCACAGTAACCATTGCAGGCCATGATAGGTTTATTCAAGAACATCTGGGGGAACGGATGTTTTTCGGAAGCTTTTGAGCAACGGGAGAGTCTAGGACTTGCTTCTCGACCATCGCGGATTACAGTCGCTAGAGCTCTTCCGTTTCAATTGAGAGAGCAGTTAGTTCTAAACACGTACAGGCACCGGGGCGAAACTTTATATTTTCACGGACATGAGACAATTACCGGAGGGCGTGGGGTGATGTCCCACAGTACGATGCATCACCAATCCTAACAGATTTGGCAGTGCCCAGACGCAGATAACAGCATCGCATCTTCCACCAGTTATATCGGTAATGGTGTGCAGCTTTGGAAAATTCAGAAGCCTATCAATTGTTTTCATGGCCATCTTTTCTTATAGTTATATTGTACTAGCAGTAGTCACTTCCAGTGTCCATTGCATGCTTAATTATATTTTGTTCGTGTTAATGAAATGTTGTAGAGCTGAAATTTCTGTTGACAGGTTTGTTCCGTCTTGACCCTGATTTAGTTAATAAATCTCCTTGTGATATCGTAGGTCTTTGTTATTAATTTTTCAACGACACTCATTCTCATTCCTACTATGCCATTTATTTTGTTGTGGGTTTGAACCCATTAAATTAATTTTATGCCAAGTTTGTCAACTCTTTAGGTGATCACACAGGGGCCAGTAATTAACGATATTGAGATTTGCTTGTTGGTGTGGTGGTTACGACAGTTTTTAGTCATTTGACATACACAGAACTGCCGCCACCGTAGGCTATCTTGCAAGTTTCCAGTAAGTGAGGTGTCGCAAGGAGTGTGGTTATGGTTAACCATTATTAAGCGCTCATCTGAAAATGACGTTTTTAGCTGAGTACTGCAGCAAATGAAGTGGAAAAGGTCGTAGGTTGAATTAATTTTACAGCGTCTGCGGTTCAGCGTGAGATATACGCTTAGTCACCCTAAACTCCTGGATTTTTTTTCCTTCCTTGTACATCATACACTGTCTACTTCATACTGTATCTCGACCTGAACGATTGACTCAAGGAAAAGGATGGGCGAGAATCCCACTCTTACCACACATAGCTCATCCATTACATCCGAGAATGGTGTGCCAAAATTACTGGCACTTGAAACAACTCGTATGGTTGAGGATGTATCGTCTGAATTTGTCTAAAAGTCAAGCTTTAATACAATCTGGCAAAGTAGGCAATCGGAACGTCATTGTAAATGAGTTTCGTTTTTCCAGTTTTGCGTACACATTATGCTTCACAAGTTTCACGTCACATCAGCCCATTCCTCATGTAGCTGTGAACTCTCCACGCACATGATGTCGCTGCACGTTACCACTCCTTGACTGCAGTTAAGGGTACGGCACTGTTAAATTTATTTCATACATTGGAGAGCAAAATAGCTGCATGAAAAGTGTGAACAAATTGAAAAAGAAATGGTTGTCAGAATGAGCGACTCAGCATATAGTAAAGTTAAAACAACATTCGGGAAAATTAAAAGCAGGTTGCCGTTAGGGGCTCACACATCAGTTGTCTAAGAGCTTGGCGACTCCAAGTTTCTTGAGTTGTGGACGGGTAAGCGCCACCAGTTCTGTCATCGTAAGCTCTGGGCAGATTTCGGCGACCACAGTGCCTTGTGGTCTTGGAACACTGCGGTGGAAATCGAACTCTTGGCTTGACGGCCCTGATCGTGACGATGGTATATAACAAAACCCCTCAGTCTCAAAGAGTGCTGCCCGCTCATTAGGTTCATGGCTGATGAGGTGCAACCGTCGATAGTGAGCATCTTCCGGGAAACTTGCCGTGCTTCAGATATATCAGACTTACTCAGGCAAGCGGGGCTATGTCCTAGCGGACTGTTTGTCTCTCTAGCTGCTCGTGGGATCACTCTGACATCCACGACTCCCCATTTACTTGTCACTGACCGTTCAGATGGACCTTTGCACAGAATTAAGACCCATCTTTCAATGTGATCACTGGAGGATAGCCCTTCTGAGCAAACTTCCACTAAATTTGAAGCATTGTATCATAACAGAGCGCACAGAGCGTTTAAAAATGTGCTTCTTGTGCTAAGAAGGAAAGATGGTAATTTGAGAAGGTATCGCCCTTCTACATACGAAAAGGCCCTGATGGCTTGGCTTGAACTCTCACATCTGCTAAACGGTAGTGTAATGGTACAGTGCTGGTCGAAACAGCGGCATGGAACCAAGTTCACAACATTTTGAAGTCTAAATTGTTGGGTGAGTATCCTATTGCAGTTGAACAGCGCCGCAGCCATAACTACAGTCAAGGAATGGTAACAAGCAGTGACATCATGCGTGCCTGTATTCCAGAATTTCTATGAACATATTTGTATTTACCTTTTTCATCGATTTATTACAGAACACAATTAGTTTTTCTCCTCTCTCATGCACTGTTATCCTTTCTTCTGCTCCTTCTCCTACAACCGCATTGCAGTCCCCCATGACTATTGTATTTTCATCTCCCTTTATGTTCTGAATTACACTTCCAATATCCTCATACACTTCACTTTCAGTATCTTCATACACATTCTCTATATTTATCTTCACTTTGCAATGTTGGGATATGTAACAGAACTATTGGTTGATAAGAACAACAGTATCACTGAACTGTCCGCAGTAACTTACTTCAGCCCTTCCTTCCCATTCATAAAGAATCCTACTCCCGTTATACCATCTTCTGCTGCTGTTGATATTACTCCATACTCATCTGACCAGAAATCATTGTCTTCTTTCCATTTCACTTCTTTTACCCCCTACTATATCTAGATTCAACCTTTGCATTTCACTTTTCAGATTTTATAGCTTCCCTACCACGTTCAAGATTCTGAAATTCCAAGTAACGACTTGTAGAATGTTATCCTTTCCTTAGTTATTCAATCTTTCTCCCATGGTCACCTCCCCCTTGGCAGTTCCCTCACGAAGGTGAGAAATTGGGACTATTCGGGAATCTTTTGCCAATGAAGAGATCATCAAGACACTTTTCTCAGTTGCAGTCCACATATCCTATGGATACACATCATCTGTCTTTAATGCAATGGTTTCCATTGCCTTCTGCATCCTCATGCCGTTGACCATTGCTAAATCGTTCGCCTTTAGGGGCAGTTCCCACCCCAAGACAAGAGAGTGCTCTGAACCTCTGACCGCTCCTGCGCCCTTTGTGACAAGGCCTTTGGCAGAATTAGGGTGACTTCTGATGCTGGAAGTGTTCGGCCGCCAATGCTCATTATTAATCAAAAGTTTCGTGGTGGTAGAATTCTAGCCCAGGACCGAGGACGTTTTGATTATCAGTCAAAGACGCTACCCATAGAGAACGGGTGCTGGAAGACATGAAAGTTAAATTTCAAAGCAAGAATTTGTGTCGGACGACTTCTTTCATTTGAGAGGTATTTAATTAGAACATTGCCGTCGGCGTAGTAGAAAGCCAATGTACATTCAGTTTGGTTACTTAATAATGTTTGATTCTTACTTAATTCCGAGTGTAAATATTTATCACTCTGCCACATTTAAACACCAGTTATGCATGTGGATGTTTTCAAGTTCATTATGACACATCTTACAAGCGAATCATAGAACTCGTAATTACCTTGACTCTTAAATCACTTGAGTAATTTTTTTTCGTGAAGATGTTGCGTGAATCTATACTGACATTAAGTACTCATTTAAGTGAATTCTCGAAAGGCTCGTCAGCTATACCGCTGATACACGTTACTCAAAAACATCAAACTAACGACATGCTATAGGGTCTGACGCACAGCTGAAGTTTTCACGTTGATGTTAAGTTACTTAATGGATCATAGTGGTCATATCTGTATATGTCTAATGTTGATGACGGAAAGGCAAGAAGTAGATCACACTGTCAGCGAATATTGCTAACGTTATTCAAAGGGCACTTTGCAAGGACGTTAATTACGTACCGACAAAGAGAAAGGAGAAAACATGAGTGGCGACTATACAAAATTTAAAGACACATATGCTTCTAATTGCCCCGAAATTCCTTTGTTATAAATTTGGACAGCAGCAGAGACTTTCAGTACTTGCAATATAAACGAAAATTAGCTGAATACAGAATATATGTAAAGCTCCATTGTGGTTAAACACACACAGAAGCGAAAGATGTCACTCAACAGAGCCGCACACCCCCAGTGAGACAGAGGGACCCGCACTTTTAACCACTTCAGAAAAAAGGCGCCGGGCTCTCTGGATTCGTGCACAGATACTAGAGAGTGCCGCAAAAGAAGTAGAAACGCAGCGCTCCGCTGCAGACGCTTTTGTTCAAAGCTCGGCTCTGTTCGCCGCTCCAACGCCATCTCTCGTCTTTGTAATGCAAAAGAAGGGCTGAGTTACCACACGAGGAAACGAGTTCTCCACTGTGGCTGCGACTGGTGACAAATTCTGGGCCAGTGACCAGCGAGTTCCAAAACTGCGAATACCAACAGGCAGAGCGTTGCATCCTTGTTTCTGCCGTTTGAGTTCGAAGTTTCCCAAGAAAAAAGTTGTTGCTTGAGATGGTAGTCTCGTGCTTGAGGTTTGGTTTCTTCTTCATTCTTCCTATTTTTTACTTCCTTTTGTTGTTATTATTTCTGTATCTAAGCTAACTTATATTTTAACTAGAGATACTCTTATTGGACAGTATTTAAGCTCATTGTGTAGTAGATATTCACGACCAGCATTAGTTGTCGAGAGGGTACGATTTCTGTCAATTAAATCTTTAATTACGCTCTACTGGAGATACCATTATTCATAGAAAATGTGTCTGCTACATCTCGAAAACATCTTCGACAGTGGAACATACGTAACAGAAACATGCTGAAAATGTCTTTTTTTACATGAAAATAGCGCTAATAGTTAATACGCCTTTTCGATTGGAGCTGTTACAGCCACTTCAATTTTTGCCTCCTACAGTGCTTGTCTTATGAATCGCCGCGTCATGTGCACGCATGAAGCGGCTTGGTGATGAAGCCAGGAGACCCAGAATCACTCGGACCCATTGTGGCATTGATAACGATAGAGTCCCATGTTCCAAGAAACAAGCGAGGTACTTTACTGGAACACGGTCATGATAAACAAAGTCTCAGGTTTGTGACATGCGTACTGTCTGATGCCTTACACGACAAACGTCGCCTTACACTACCAAGTTTATCGGGACTTGGTCGCCTACTCCTTTATAAAGGTAAGAAATTAAAAAATTAAAATATAGAAACAAAAAGAAATCTGATTGAATGATTTAAGGGGGTTGGGTTGTTTGGAGGAGGAGACCAGACAGCGAGGTCATTGGTCTCAGCGGATTAGGGAAGGACCGGCAAGGAAGTAGGCCATGCCCTTTCAAAGGAACCATCCCGGCATTTGGCTGGAGCTAGTTACGGGAATCACGGAAATCTAAATCAGGATGGCCGGACGCGGGATTCAACCGCCCTCCTCCCGAATGAGAGTCCAGTGTGCTACCCACTGAGCCACATCGCTCGGTGAATGATTTAAAACTAGCCTACCTAGCAGTAGCAGAACGTCTTGCTCATGCCCTAAGAACTAGAAGGCAAACACCTACCGTAGCTGGATCCTCATAGCAGCACCACAAATTTTGGCTACAAAGAAAAACAATTTGCAAGAGTTGCGTGGGAAAATGCCTCTTGTCCCAAAATAGCCACCAGGAATGCACCCAGTCCACAAAAATAAAGGCACCGTTCATAGTAAATAAATCCGCCACATTTGTAAAATAGTTTTACTGACCAAGGTCTTACACGATAGAAGTCGATATACACAACACGGTTTAGGGGGTCAGCTTAATCATCACATGTATCTAGGAGATCATGGCCATGACTAAACAACTAGTAGGCAAATATCTGCTGCACACAGGTGAACCGTCATCATAGCATCCCAAATTGAGGTTTTCCCATGAAAATAATATGGGAAGAAAAAATTGGGCAATTATCATAGTATCATTAAGAGGAATAATAAAAACCGGTAGTTAATGGAGCATTTACATTAGGTGAAGGTAAAGGGAAAAACTACTGTTTTTCTATCTCAAGCTGAATGTGGGCAAAAGGTTATGAATTTTACTGTAGGTAATTCATCCAACCAATACATTTTTGGCACACGTCAAATCTGAGTTTGAAGCTATTAATTTAGTTCAGGACCAGGGCCTGTAACAGTAGAGTGTTACCGATGAAAACAAGAACTGCTGCTCTTAGGTCAATTATTAATTCCATAGGAAGCCCAGGCCAAGGATTGGCACGATACCTTAACAGCGTCCTAAAGAGCGTTGCTATTACTTTCACATTATATGGTTAAGAATCGAAGGCAAACTGCACAACTCTTGTAAGCAACTATGGTTCCTCAGAGAGCTACATTAGTCTCCTTCAATGTTGAGAGCAGTACACTAACATCCATACAGATGTGGTTTCGGATTCTTTTAGCAACTTGAAGGGAGAGTGTGTTAAAGAGTTTATGAAGCTGCTAACACTGCTATTGAAATATAATTGTTTCTGGTTTGGGGAGGAATTATGTCAGCGAATTGCACAGTTGGTATAGTTCTCTCGATTAGTCACTACACTACCTAACGTTTACATGTCGCATTTGGAGGAGGATTTTTTGACAGTCGCCCCCAATACAAAGATAAGATGGTACTATATTGGAGGTATATCGATGACGTAATAGCCATTTATTATGTGGATCGGAAAAGGTTTAGATACGCATAAGGCCCTTAGTAACCAAGTTTCTACCATTATATTTACTCTGGTGTTCGCAGGAGCTGGTGCTTCAACAAATTTTAAGTTGCTTCTTTTTTTACAACATGAGCAAATTCGGTTTCAAATGGTTCAAATGGCTCTGAGCACTATGCAACATAACTTCTGAGGTCATCAGTCGCCTAGAACTTAGAACTAAATAAACCTAACTAACCTAAGGACATCACACACATCCATGCCCGAGGCAGGATTCGAACATGCGACCGTAGCGGTCGCTTGGTTCCAGACTGCAGCGCCTAGAATCGCACAGCCACTCCGGCCGGCAAATTCGGTTTAACCTCCACCCAAAATAAACTACCACGGATGCTTTGATACATGGTTCCTCCATGGACCCTGTCTTTACATCTTTTCGTTATGGGTTACACAAGTCCCTCATGCCAAGTGAAGAGTGGGTCACTATGAAATTCATAGCTTACGTTCCTACCCAGGATTGTTGGGGACATCGGCAAATGAATGGCAAAAGAGAGTGTGCATAATGGGCTTTTAGACAGCACGCTCGTTGCACAGGATGTAGGAGACGAGTTTGTTAGGATTTCTCATTATAGCATTATTTCAGAGGAAGTGGCAAAGCGATAGAGAAATTTATGTGTAATTCCTGTTTCCTTATTCCTCATAATAATGGACAAAGCCTCATTGACCATGAAAACAGGAAACATAAACCATATAGTAGAATATGCATTTACTGTATTAAGTAGATGGCAGATGTGTCAGGACTAAGTTCAAGGAGCATAGAAATACTAACAAGCCCAAACCAACTTGACGTTAAACATTTTGTATGAGATCGAATTTTCAAAAGTAAATGGAAGAATACTACACTGCTCTTCACATGAAAATTGTGCTCAAGCATAAAAAGCTCTTGAATGTCTTTGTACAACGCTTCGAGTTGACGGTTTCGGAAATTGGTTACTGTCTTCCCGCTTCTGCTTTTTAACTGTCCAACGGCCCCTTAATCTCAGTACTTTATTCTTTTTTGATTATTGTATAAATTTTAGTTTATAATTCTTTTATTTTTAATGTTTCTTTACTTTTAAATTTTTTAAATGTTTACGTTTCAAATATTTACCTTCTAATTTCATCAGTTCACTACCTATACTAGTTAACTTTAGGCTTTTTTGGCTACTGGACGCAGATTTTTGCGTTTTTCTGCATTTCAGCCTTTGGTTGAAACTATTATTTATCCATTCCGTATAATGTTGCTTCATTGCACATCTTCTGTTATTGCTCATTATGCTTTTCCCTATTTGTATGTTAAATGCGAACATCTCTGCTGCTTGACTGCCATTACTTCCAGTTATTGCCTAACTCTCTTCTCTATTTTTGGTATTCGTACGCACTTGTACTTTAGTCCCTCTTCATGCCATTGTGTTTACCATAAACAGGGCTCGTTTCGTTACTCCTCAGTCCGCTCGCCGAAGCCACACGCGTCACACAGGAGCGCTGTACGAACGGTGGGTAAGTGTTGACCACGAACTTCACCGTATTATCTCGTCGTTCACCATACCAGGTTTACAGCCGCTTTGCTTTTTTGCATCGCAGGGTTGGTATTAAGCTGAACTTTAGTAAGCATGTGACTTCCACCTAATATCCTGTGGTGCCTTCACCTTTCTAGCCTACATGCATTTCTGGTAGCTATTTTGGGACAAGCGTCGTTTTCCCTCGCCACCGTTGGACGTTGAGATTCTTTGTAGTCAGAATTTGTGGTGCTACTATGAGGGTACAACTATGGTAGATGTTTGCTTTCTAGTTGTTTAGGCATGGATACGACGTCACATTACTGCTAGGTAGACTAGTTTTAAATCTTTTAAGTAGATTTTTTTTGTTTTTGTATTTTATTTTTATGAGTGTTTTACTTGTTTGAAGTAATAGGTTACAAAATATAGTTTTACTTAAAAGATACAGCTGATAATATAGCGAATACCTTGAAACCGTGGTTGTGTAGAGCGAACTCGGTAGCTAAAAGTATTTCCCACACGTGGCGGATTTACTTAAAACGTGCATGTAGCAGAACAGTTGTAGATATCCCACAAATAAAAATTTGTATTTCACCAGGAACCTCAATATCCTCAGCTTCTAAACTATAAAAAATCATTGGTGGCGCCTCCATTACTCTTTGTATGCGCTTTATTCTCGCCAGGTGCCGACAATGGTACTCCACAGCCAAACAGTTATTAGGAGGCGGAATCGATAAGACGCCTCCCGAGAGGGCGGCGTATTATGCTCGTTGTCTTTTTTTCGTGCTTCATTTATAATTATTTTCCTTTCTAAGATAGATTCCCCCCTCCCCGCCTCCGCCCCCCTCCATGAACCATGGACCTTGCCGTTGGTGGGTATGCTTGCGTGATTCAGCGATACAGACGGCCGTACCTCAGGTACAACCACAACGGAGGGGTATCTGTTGAGAGGCCAGACAAACGTGTGGTTCCTGAAGAGGGCCCGTAGCCTTTTCAGTAGTTGCAGGGGCAACAGTCTGGATGATTAACTGATCTGGCCTCGTGACACTAGCCAAAACGGCCTTGCTGTGCTGGTACTGCGCTGGTACGGCTGAAGACAAGGGGAAACTACACCCGTAATTTTTCCCGAGGGCATGCAGCTTTACTGTATGGTTAAATGATGATGGCGTCCTCTTGGGTAAAATATTCCGGAGGTAAAATAGTTTCCCACTCGCATCTCCGGGCCAGGACTACTCAAGAGGACGTCGTTATCAGGAGAAAGAAAACTGGCGTTCTATGGATCGGAGCGTTGAATGTCAGATCCATTAATCGGGCAGGTAGGCTAGAAATTTTAAAAAGGGAAATGGATAGGTTAAAGTTAGATATAGTGGGAACCAGTGAAGTTCGGTGGCAGTAGGAACAAGACTTTTGGTCAGGTGAATACAGGGTTATAAATACAAAATCAAGTAAGCGTAATGGAGGAGTAGGCTTAACAATGAATAAAAAAATAGGGTTGCGGGTAAGCTACTACAAACAGCATAGGGAACGCAATATTGTGGCCAAGACGCTTTACATTTTGCACTCTTTTAGATGTCCTCCATTTACTTCGAACAAGGAGATGGACGGTACTTGTCATATAAATATTCGAAGCAAATACGCTCGCAGCCCAAGAGTTTCTAATGGATATGATATTCGAGCACTTACTTCATTCCTTCAGAAGATTCGGTGGAAAACAGGCGCTGTTTGTATTGAAGAGGCTTTCTTTTTCGAGAATTAATTTTAATGAATGCCACGCATAAGATAACATCATCTGAAAAATTGTTGATGAATATCGATCGTGAACTATGCTGTGAATCGTTATTGCAACCGTGCGGTTGCGTAATTCCCGCTGTATTTGCAGAAGCAGTTTGCAGTTTTGAAGCCTCGATATAAAGTATTTAACTTCGTTAAAAATGAACATTACATGCTTGCCTCATCCTGTGCAGTTTACTTTTACCTTATAAGTCGGTTGACCCCCTTTATCTATAAACATACTATCATATATGTCAGTATTAGTTTCGCCATCCTTGGAATACAATAACGGGTTTTCAACTTTTCCCAGGAGATATTTGTTAACTGAATTTATCAATATCTCACGTTTTGAACAAGGGTCGCCAACATTTTTTAACGAATCGGTTGTACAATAGCCGTATCATATGCGAAGGACCAAATCAATGGTTAGATTCTTATAAGGGCAATCAACTTCAGGCAACGATTTTTCAGACGCTGTCATCTAATACTGCAGCTTATACCAATGCATTATTTTGTGTATACTACCGCGACCGGGGTTCGTAATTCTCCCTTATGCAATACATACATAGAATGCTTGTCTTCGCAGAAATATGCGGAATTATTTTCATACAACGAGGCTTAGACTTTTAATTCGGTACTAATCCAAGAAGTTGGTTATATTCCGTATTGGTCTACTTACTATATCAACCCTCTTGTTACTATTAATTTCAATGTGGAAAAAATACAGATAGAAAAAATAACTGCTAAATACATCTGAGAATTGAGCACATATTCTCTGCTCCCCAACCAGACGCCTACGTGACCGGCGATTTCACTGAACACCCTATACTTTATGGGTACATAGGTGACAATCGTGATAGATTCCTTTCTCGATTTCAAGGAAAGTATGCGTTTGTAGGCCCCATGTAGGATGACAGAAAAAACCTCAGTTTTCAGTTAGTGGTCGATTCCGTCAATTTTGAGTCTATTACGCGTCATGAAGTTAAGAAATGGTTTTCTCAAAAACGGAGGGGTGTTGAGCCAAAATTTCTCAGAGACTTCCATTTTAGAATCCACACAAGCGACCTAAGAAATATGAAGCAAATCAGTCAGCCGTGTAGAAGGGCCTTGCCTTCTTGATGCGCCCACCATCTATCAGGACGATGCATTGAACGCTATACGAGTCAGTGATGCAATCCTGAATTGACTCTGTGTACTGCATTGGATGGCTTACCTGCAGCACCTCTCATGAATATATTTACTTGACTGATAACGATATACAAATTTGTGAATCTCCTAACACTATACCCCCACTCCCCCTCCTCCCCCAATCAGGCACAGAAGAGTAAATATCACTGTTGCACTTGTTCACAACTATTAGCACTGAACTTGTAAATCGTGTAGCCGTTGGTGGCTACCTAGGATACTGCAGTATGACTCATTTGCTAATGGGCATGAATAATGAAATTTCGCTCTGCAGTGGACGGTGCTTTCGGTTGAACCTTCCTCGCAGATTTAATTGTTATTATTTTTTATTTTATTTTATTTTTTTTTTTGTCTGGCCCTGATGCGATTTTTGGGATCTTGGCCTTTCGAGGCCAACTGCTCTATCGACTTGACAGGCTAAGCTACACTCGCCCTCACAGCCTGGACGAAATGACCACAATGATTTAGAAAGTGATATAATGAGACTTTCTGCTAAACATTCTATGTCACCTGTCCAAAGTCCTAAGTACACTTATATACGAAGACAGTAACTTGTTCTCGAAAGAACAGTTACTGTTGATGACCGTGCAACTTTTCCCTCGAATACGTGATGACTAAAACTCAGCTGATGACTGGTGTTGTTGATGTACCTCGATGTGGACAGCTGAAAATGTGTGCCCCGACTGGGACTCGAACACGGGATCTCCTGCTTACATGGCAGACGCTCTATCCATCAGAGCCACAGAGTCCCTGTCGGTGCACACGTTTTCAACTGTCCACATTGAGGTATATCAACAAAACCCGTCGGCAGCTGGAGTTATCAGTTAGTCATCATCTAAGTGCACTTGTCTAAGCTACCACAGAACATATTACTCAATAGAAATTCACTATGCTACAAACAAATACAATCTGCCATCATATTTTGAAAACGATTAAATTAGAAATGAAATCATAAACAACCATTTCGGCTCCTATTTGACAGTTCGCTTGTGTACGACCCAAAATGAAAACTTCAAAGGAAATTTGGATTAGTGTCCTTCGGTTGTTGAGGCACATAACACAATGGAATATGTTTGATCTACTAATAAAATAGCAGGCTCTGGAGTTCTGATATTAACGGTCTGAAAATGCCAGGTACTGATCATTAAAAAATGAGTATCTAGTAGAAATTGGGATAAACATCAGGCCTAGGACACCTTACTGATACGTCGGTCTGTCACAAAGGAAACACATACATGATCGACTCCAATAAACTACATGATCTCCCAAAGACGAACGCTTTAACCTGAAGAGTGAATATCAACGTGATAGCAAGCTAACAACACGGCTCGCTACACAAAAAGCACTCAGTAACGAACGATCATTGACGAAGGTAACTAGCCAAGAAGTAGTAGACCCTTTCACGGAACGAAGATTGCACCAGAGTAACGATGGAATCAACTGAAATACTCCAAATGCCTCACCTCGTGAGAAATGCGAAACCGTCCGAACTCCATGTACAATATTTAAAATGCATCTTTTGACACAATTAAAGGGTGCAAAATCAAAAATTTTTGTAACTGAGAAAAATCCGCACCGACCTAAACCCTCCAATTGACCCTTCTAAACGGTTATAAGAGTTGTCAAACTTTGCAACATCCCCGACTCCAACAATGCACAATTCAAAAGGTCTAAACATACACTACTGGCCATTAAAATTGCTACACCACGAAGATGACGTGCTACAGATGCGAAATTTAACCGACAGGAAGAAGATGCTGTGCTATGCAAAAGTTTAGCTTTTCAGAGCATTCACACAAGGTTGGCGCCGGCGGCGACACCTACAACGTGCTGACATGAGGAAATATTCCATCCGATTTCTCATACACAAACAGCAGTTGACCCACGTTGCCTGGTGAAACGTTGTTGTGATGCCTCGCGTAAGGAGTAGAAACGCGTACCATCACGTTTCCGACTTTGATAAAGGTAGTATTGTAGCCTATCGCGATTGCGCTTTATCGTATTGCAACATTGCTGCTCGCGTTGGTCGAGATCGAATGACTGTTAGCAGATTATGAAATCGGTGGGTTGAGGAGGGTAATACGGAACGCCGTGCTGGATCCCAACGACCTCGTATCACTAGCAGTCGAGATGACAGGCATCTTATCCAAATGGCTGCACCGGATCGTGCAGCCATGTCTCGATCAGTGAGTCAACAAATGGGGACGTTTGCAAGACAACAACAATCTGCAAGAACAGTTCGACGACGTTTGCAGCAGCATGGACTATCAGCTCGGAGACCATAGCTGCGGTTACCCTTGACGCTGCATCACAGGCAGGAGCGCCTGCGATGGTGTACTCAATGACGGACGTGGGTGCACGAATGGCGAAACGTAATTTTTTCGGATGACTCCAGATTCCGTTTACAGCATCATGATGGTCGCATCCGTGTTGAGGACATTCCGATTAACGCACATTGGAAGCGTGTGTTCGTCATCGCCATACTGGCGTATCACCTGGCGTGATGGTATGGGGTGCCATTGGTTACACGTCTCGATCATCTCTTGTTCGCATTGACGGCACTTTGTACAGTGGACGTTACATTTCAGATGTGTTACGACCTGTGGCTCTACCCTTCATTCGATCCCTGTGAAACCGTACATTTCAGCAGGAAAATGCACGACCGCATGTTGCAGGTCCCGCACGGGCCTTTCTGGAAACAGAAAATGTTCGACTGCTGCCCTGGCGAACTCATTCTCCAGATCTCTCACCAAGTGAAAACGTCTGGTCGATGCTGGCCTAGCAACTGGCTCGTCACAATACGGCAATCACTACTCTTGATGAACTGTGGTATCGTGTTGAAGCTGCATGAGCAGCTGTACCTGTACACGCCATCCAAGCTCTGTCTGACTCAATGCCCAGGCGTTTCAAGGCCGTTATTACGGCCAGAGGTGGTTGTTCTGGGTACTAATTTCTCAGGATCTAAGCACCCAAACTGCTTGAGAATGTAATCACATGTCAGTTCTATTGTAATTTATTTGTCAAATAAATACCCGTTTATCATCTGGATTTCTTCTTGGTGTAGCAATTTTAATCGTTAGTAGTGTAATATATTCTTAGAAGTATAAATGTCATTTGATAATGTATAACTGGATGTCTTTATATATCTTCAACTACTGAAAACAAAAGTATCGACACAATTTAATATAATGTAAAGCATCTTAAACAACCTACCATTAAGAATTGAAGCTAGACTGCCTTTGATACATCCGATAATTGGAATCCCACAGAGAGGGATCGTATCTTCATGTTGTTATCCGCTATATATTGCGGATACACTGCGACCTCGACGGTGGAAGCCCATTGGAAGGGTTGTCTGAAATAGTTGCTGCTAAAGTAATCTCAACGTAGTGCAGAGTATTTATTGAAGCGGCCGCGTAACGTATTTAATTTATGTTTCAGTATTGTTAAGAGTGTTCAGTGCATAGATTGAAGCTTATAACATATTTAGAACTGTTTTGTGTGTGTGTGTGTGTGTGTATGTGTGTGTGTGTGTGTGTGTGTGTGCGTGTGTGTGTGTGTGTGTGTGTGTGCGTGTGTGTAAGCGAGTGCGCATTTCGTTGTCATCCGAGTGTATATAGTTCTGCTAAACGTGCACGTAGATTTTTAGTTTTGAATTTCCTTTAGTCCAACTATTTTCAAAACCGTTGCAATTAATATGTGACATACAGTTATCAGTACCACACAAGCACCACACATTGGAGTGTCACCCTACCAGAGCAAGAATTCATCCGTTGCTAGATCGTCAAAGGCGAGAGAGGAAAATGTCATATCACCACAGTGGCCGGAACACGACACAGTCGCATAGTTCGTTTCACTAATTTGCAGATTTTTTTTCAGATACGGATGACGCAATAGTGACGTTGTAGCATATAGGAGATAGCACACAGAGCCACTTGAGTTAAAAGACACGCTTCCTTGGCTACTACATCAGTTAATCCATTTCTCTAAATTATCTAATGCCCTTTTCAGGCGGACAACGTAGCTCTGAACGTTCTGGATATATTTGTATGCTGGGTACATCTATTGGCTAGACCTAAGGGCCATTAATAACGCGTAGCATTGAATAATCTTAACATGAAACCCATGTGCTACGCCGTCCTGAAGATTGCTTGCAACTCTGCATCATGTACGGTAAATTCGTTTCCAAACGAATCTTGAGGACGCACTCTGGGAAAACCATGGAGCAGCCTAGATACTCCCACTGCCTAGAGCAATTAACACGGCCTGAAGCACCCGGAAAGGAAATGGATCTCGAAAAGCTGAGAGGTGTTATTTCACGATCGAAACGTCGACTCAAATGTACAAAGAACTTGGCAGAATGAGCTCACTTATCAGTATGCGTTGCGTTTCTTTGGCCTGGATGCTTGCACTGATTCAATCGGGATTGGTGTAATAAATTCAATGTGGCCCAAAACTATTGCAACTGGTCTGAGCTGGTCATACTCATGTTGTATCGGGAGACATATATGGGCATGTTTCTGGGCACAGGAGTCTTTCTTCATCTCGACGACTGCTTGCAGACACGCGTGCCACGTGGGTGCGAGCCTCGTCCTATTGAAAAATGGTACCATGACACTGGTGTAAGGCAAGTTACACATGAGGATGCTGAATGTCCGTGATGTACCATTGTGCTATCAGAGTTCCTTAATCAGTAACAGACGTGACATGAAGTCATGTCCAGTGACTCATCACCCCATGACATCAGGTATAACATCACTGTGCCACACGAGACCACCGGAAGAGTTGATCGCAGACACACTAAAAAATGATAGTAACCCCACGTGGTGCGCGACTGCGATTCATTACTGGACGCAATGAGAGCCATACATCAGTAGCCATTGCTTCCTGGTAATGGTACCGCTACAACCGCAATAGTTATTATTGTGGTCTTAACGGCAGCCCACACATTCGACGGCGATGCCCCAGTACCACTGCTGCTATGGTGCAGTACGACATAGAGGTAGAATGGTGGAGGGAGTCCACTACATCATCACAGAAGGGAGGTGTGAAGAAACTGTCATGTGCTTGGTGGACTATAAGGCAAACCTCCCACTTATTGGTCAGATGCCATCGACTGGAACATCCACGACAAGTATGCCTGCCCTCAGGTTCCCATGCACACCACCACTGGCTCGCTTCAGGGGTTACTGGATTCTGGACGATTTGACCTGCCAGCCAAATGGAGAATTATAATGACGGTTTTTTCGAACAATGTTAGATGTTGATAATACAGTCTCAAGTGCGTCCGCAGAATATCAGTGTGATTCACCATTATTACTCAACGTGTGTTCATGCATCTCATGTCCTGGTAACGACACTTACAACGGATAACACTAATGTCCTCTAGTAGCTTTTCCGCCTGCCACAGAGATCTGCAATTCTACTCATTTATGTACCAACCAAATATGAGTGTGAATACGAAGTTCCACTGTCCTACTTCTAACCATGTGTTATTGTTGCTTCACTTTCTTTGTGACGTTGTTACGGCGGTTTCTCGGGAGTTTACAATTCGCAGCGAGGCCGATCGCCTGTTGCAATCCCTACTCCCCGTCATCTGGTGACATCTTGGCGCCGACATATCAGAGCCGTGTTCGGCTCTAGACAGAAACAGAAGGGTGGGCAGTCGACCTGTTCTGGGACCGCGTGGGACTTGAACGAACGTTATCGTAGAAGAGGAATGGTGCTAAAAAAAACAACAGATACACTGGGTGTACTCCAAGAGCAAAGGAAAGTGTGTAGATGCATAATTGTGGCCGACGTGGAGTCTTTGATGCAGTAAGAAACAAGATACTGCATCGTGTCTATGCTCTTAATTTTGGGGGAGATTTTTAATTCCTCTAGACTTTGGACACGGAAGACGGATCCAGCTGTATTTCTGTTCTGGGTGTAAAATGTTACAACTAGTTTCAAGAAGTCCTGCGCCTGTAAGCATCGCATCGCCCCTTTAAAAGTGTCTGCACTACGTAATAGAGGTGAATAACGGCAATAATTTTATATGAAAGTCTAACAACTGAAAATACGAGATAAAATAATGACAATATTGCGAAAAGGACAGATTCCTACTTACCATACCACAGAAACATTGAGTCGCAGACATCAACAATAAAAAGTCTAATAAACACACAAGCTTCCAGCCACAAGGCCTTCTGAAATAGACTACACACACACACACAGACACACACACACACACACACACACACACACACACACACACTCACACACACACACACACACACAGATTCACGTAAAAGCATCTCACACACATATGACTACTGTCTCCAGCTGACACGGCCAGACTGTGAGCAATCGCACATGATGGGAGAAGCAATCTGTGAAAAGGGTAAGGAGAAGGCTGGGCGATGGAGGAGGTGGGAAAGATGTGCAGGAGGAACGAGGCGGGTACAGGATAGGGCAGCTAGCTGCAGGTATGATGACGGGCAGAGGGAGGGGGGCGGGGGAAGTAGAAACGAATAAACATGTGCCAAACAATTCGCAATAGTACATCAGAATACAAGGTTGAAACTATCTGACACTGACGTGGAAACACAATGAGATCAACGATAAAAATAAATAAAATGATTGCAATGAGGTTTGCTGGTTTGCGGACAGATATTTACGAATAAGGGGGACAGAAGATAAGGTGAGATTAATTTGTGTGAACTGGAATAAGGGAGGAGACAGACTTAGAGAGGGGAGAGGCAGGCAGAGAAATTCGGTAGGACTAGGTGCAAGTTTGTGTTGCACAGGAAGGTACAGAAAGTAATACGCTCAAGTACACAAGAGAGATCAATTTGAGGGTCTAGGATTAATGATATCAGAGGAAGTAATGCCGGACGTGAGATACTTCGCCTAGAAACCCTACCACAGTGTCCTCATTCCATAAATCCTGCAAGATTTAGGCCCATCCCAGAACCTCTCCTCAGAGTCTACGTCTCTCCTCACCTCTACCAGAACTGCACTCCTACATCCATGCTTCCTTAAGTTCATAAACCCAACAACCCAGGACCCCCCCATTGTGTCCAGTTACTGTGTCCTTACTAAGAGAATCTCTGCTCTTGTAGACAAACACCTTTTCTGTTTTTTCACTACATAGTGGCCTAGTTCACTATAGATCCAACCTCTATTTACACTAACACCCCTAATACCCATGGCATAACCGCATTTGAACAGTGCCCAATGCCCAATGGAATCCAGACTTACAACCTCCTTCCTGGTCACCATGACCAATTACATCTCCTCCCACAATTGTTTATCCTTCGCAAACATCACCTACAAACAAATACCAGGTACAGCAATGGGCACCTGCATTACATCTTCAATAAGAGCCCTTCGTCTCCACCCACAATATCAAACCTATCACTTGGTAAAGATTCAATGACGGCATCTTCGTGATGTGTATTGAAGGTAAGGACACCTTATCGATATTCCTCCAAAACCCCAACACCTTCTCTCAGTATGCTTCACCTGGTCTTCCTCAAACTAACAAGCCACCTTCCTCAGTGGCTATATCACTACCTCTAGCCATGTCAAACCTACCAACCACCAGCAATACCTTCACTTAAAGAGCTGCCACCCATTGCATACCAAGAAGTCCCATATAGCTTACCCACCTGTGGCTGCCTTATCTGGAGTCATGAGCAGTCCCTCTCCAAATATACCAAGGGTATCACTGAGGTCTTCACAGACTGTAATTAAACTTCTGACCTGGTACAGAAACAGACCTCTCGTGCCTTATCCCTCCAATCACTCACCACCTATGAAAGTTCCACCAACTACTCAGAGAGGAATATTCCCCTTATGATGTGGTACCACTCAGGGCTGGAGCAACTGAATCACATTTCCTGCCATTATTTCGACTCCCTCTCGTTGTGCTCTCAGATGAGGAATGTCCTACCCACTACCCTAACCCACCTCTTTCACAGTGGTATGCTGCCACCCACCAAACCTACACAGTATCCTTTTCGAACCCTACATGACCCCTTTCACCCAACCCCTTCATGGCCCATATCCGTGTAATAGTCGTAGATGCAAGATCTGACCCACATATCCTCCCACCACCTACTTCATTACAGCCACTGGCATCACTTATCCCATCAAAGGGAGAGCTCCATGTGAAACCAGCCATGTGATATACAAGCTGTTCTGCAAACAATGTGCTTTATTGTATTTGAGCACGACAACAAACAAGCTGTCTGTCCACGTGAAAGGCCAACAGTGGCCACGAAACAACTGGACCACCAGTTGCTGAGCATTCTGCCCATCACGACATTCTTCACTTTACTGACTACTTCACAGGCTGTGGCACCTGAATTCTTCCTACCAACCCCAGCTTTCCTGAACTGTCCAGGTGGGAGCTGTCCCCGCAATATATCCTACGTTTCTGTAAACCTCCGGACCTCAACCTTCGATGGTCATTACCCTTCAACCACCTGCCCCTTCCCACTTCCCACTCCAGGGCTCCATCACCTCCACTCTCCACCTAATCTTCCAACTGCACCTAGGAATCCTACCTTTTCTGCATCTCATCGTTGTATGTTCCAACAAACAGTGCTTTTGTGCCCCTAACCTGCTACTTGCTCTCCCTCTGTATCCCAGCTTCCACCTTGCCCCTGCCATCCAGTCTAATTCTCCTATCATTTGCAGTTGCTTATAAATGGTTCAAATGGCTCTGAGCACTATGGGGCTTAACTTCGGAGTGCATCAGTCCCCTAGAACTTAGAACTACTTAAAACTAACTAACCTAAGGACATCACACACATCCATGCCCAAGTCAGGACTCGAACCTGAGACCGTAGCGGTCACGTGGTTCCAGACTGTAGCGCCTAGAACCACTCGGCCATTCCGACCGGCGCAGTTGCTTACAGTGTGGCAGTGTGACCAAAGCAGTTGGAGAGAGTGGTCATGTATGTGTGAGCTGTATTTGTGTGAATGTGTGTGTGTGTGTGTGTGTGTGTGTGTGTGTGTGTGTGTGTGTGTGTGTTTTGCCTGTTTCAGACGAATGCCTTATGGACAGACACTTACATGTTTAACTGTCTTTCTTTCATCACGTTACCTCCATTAGTAAAGTGGGTGCACTCAGCGACTGTTATGTGATTTATAAATTGTAGAGCTCAGCAATCAGTCGTCCTTTTTTTTTCAAGTTTTATTACGCAAATGTAGATTTCGCCTAGTGACTAGCCATTATCAATGTACTATTTTCTAATCTCGATGCATATTAGTTCACTGTTGTTTGGGCGTCAGTCCCAGTTCTTGGAATACTCAAGATTGCGTAATAAAACATGCAAAGAAATAGGACGGGTTGTTGTTGCGCTCTATAATTTATAAGGCTTTTTGTTGTGCCTCTCTGTGACTCATATCTCTGCTATATGATGTGTGGTAATCTGTCCTTTTCATAATACTGTCAGTTATAAGAGTAGTAGCTGGTGGCATTTGTTTCATGGATGTTTCTATTAAGAGCTATGTGACCAATGTGTTTCCAGGATCGTGTTTGGTTGCAACTACACTGGAAATCACACGAGGGAAAGCTCTCGGATATTCATTGCTATTCCTAAATATTTACTTATGCCTTATCCTTTCATAAATCCTTCATCGAAAGTGTTTCATTGGTTCAAGAAAGATTTTTCGTTTAATGGAGAAATACTACGAACTAATTTAATTTGCTACCTTTTGGATCAGTGGGACAGAAATTACGAGCTGACTAAATTTCCTCTTACCATTAGACTAATGTTGAAACTTCATTTGCTCCTTTAAAGGAATTTTAAATAAATTAAAGAACAACTGTATTTCCTTACCTTAAATAAGGTTTGAAGATTGCTGTCATTGAGGTATCGCCTTTAATCTTGTGGTATTAAAAGAATTGTGTCTTGTGAGTTTCGTTCAGAGTATTCCATACAAATAAATGTACAGAAGAAGATCCAACTTGTGAGGGTGTGTGTGTGTGTGTGTGTGTGTGTGTGTGTGTGTGTGTGTGTGTGTGTGTGGGTAAGAGTCGAATCCCCATTCCACCATTCTGAACCAATTTTTCATTGTTTAGTTTAAATGTCAAACTGTTAAACTGACCAACTGACATGTAGTGTGTATATATTGCTACATAGTTGTTTAACATGTCTCCTGTACCTTAATAGTTAAATTTCCTGAGGTGTATGGGAAGAGACAGGTTACGACAAAGACTGGAATGATGATGTAGTTCTTTGCATACCAGTAAGCACGAGAAATGTAGACAGTGGCCGTTTTAGTCAGAGTACCGCCTTCTGGACACTTCAGAGATGCCTTTCGCTCAAAGGCGAGACGCCGCTCGGTATGCTCGGAACGCCGCACTGCTGCGGCTGGAGGCGGCGGTGGCGGCGGTGGCGGCGTACCTGGCAGTCCGGGCAGGCCGCGGTATGCCACTGAGGGCGCAGTCATGGCTGACCCGCTGCCATAACAACTCCACTTGTTGACGCTAATGTCCCGCTTCGACGACAATAAACGCTATTTCAGCCAACAAAATTTCCCTATTATCACGTACAGAATGTTCTGAAATTCATGTTGCAGACTTTTTGGACTTGTGGAGGAGAGGGAGAACTTAATATTTGGAATGGGTACATAAGTCCGGAAACGTCATCCAACGACACTACACAGCGTCAAACGTTTAGAGGACAGTGCCTGTGAATGTATATATGTACAGAACAGGGTTATTCCATGGTGATATAACAGACTTTGAAGGGTGATAGGGAAGGGTAAATGTATCAGAGATATTAAGATAGGAGTCCCTGTACGGGAAACGAACGAGTCGAAAGCAGTAAGCGGAAACTGTTTACATACTTCTGACACTGGAATACATGGACCGTTTGTTGCTAAGATTATAGGGTACGTAAGTTTCCGGATTGAGATAAATATATAGTAAACATAGGCTCTATGATACGTACCTGATGACCTATGGGCACTTGTTCATCTTCGCTAATGTGAGATTCCTCTCTTCTATTGAACAAGTGACACAGCTCTTAATGTATGCATTTTAGAATAAAGTTTTCTAGACATCTTTTCTTTTTTAGGTCCACACTACCAGCTCTGATATTTGCATACGCTATAATCTTAAAAAAAACACTATCGGTATATGTTTCCACTGTCACAGACGATCCGAACAGTCTCCGCTTATAGCTTTCGACTTGTTCGTTTCTGGTACAGGTGGCCACTACCTGAGACTGATGCATTTCTCCTTCCCCATCATCCTTCAAAGTCTATAACATTAACACAGAATAAGTCTATATTTACATACATTTACAGGCATCGCTGCCAATACATTGACGGTTTATACCGTCGTTGGATGACGGTTCCGGACACGGGTTCAAATTCAAAATATTATGTATTCACTTGCCTCCGCAAGTCCTAGAAGTTTGTAACGGTGATTTCCGAGGAACCTGTATATTTTCTTCTTCGTATGCAGCTCCAGACATGGGCCTAAGACCTGTTCCGCTCTCTCCAGCTGTCCTCGGTCTTCCCCTTCCACAGGTTTATTGTCCATTTTTAGTCTAGGAAGTTTTTCTAGCGTCATACGAAGTACATGTTTCCTCCAGTTTTAGGATTCCTTACCTATTCCGCTAAAAATGGGATCACCTTTTCTTGCCTACCTGTCTGTCTATATGATTGACTGTTAAGAACCCTTTTTCCCAGGAATGAATAAATGTATTAAGCTGAAATTCACCACATACATCTTCGCGGTGTAAAAAGAGTTAAATTCTGTGTGAAGCTAATAGAACAAAGATAGTGTCAGACAGCGAAACCAAACCCGAAGTTGCCGAATCCTTACAGGATCGAAGAGTATTGCTGAATGCTGAAAACAATGATGATGGCGAAGAAGAACAAGATGTCCGACTGAGAGGACAAGTAGTTAAAGATGTAGATGACCGGAGGAGAAAAAAAAACGTCATGATAAACGATGAGATGTAAAGATAGGACAGATTTCTTGGCAAAACCTAGCTGTTGCAAAGGATCTGTTGTGGGAAAATCAAGAGAATAAGAAAACCCTAGAGCACAGGCAGTAATACAAATTGAAGTACAAAATCATGAACTATATGTTCTTCTGTATACTGTGGCGCAGGTTAGTACTATATTCAATGTGTTCTTTCAAGTGATCAAAATTTATCAAACTGTATGCGCTGAAAAAAGCGACAGCAAGAGACGTATACAATAGAAAGGTTGTCGATTAATTTCTAAATGTAAGCAAACCAAACAGAGTGTTTACTGAAAATGCGTCTCAGTTTTGTTAAAAATTGTGGAAGCACAGTATGTCGTAACTGAATTTGATCAGATCATGAATTCATTAAACCAATTAAGTACAGGATTCACTCTCAGGAAATTTTTAAACTAGAGAAAACAAAGATTTTGATGGAAAAATTATGAGTGTTTCTCCCTTGTAAGGAGACGACAATGGACGAGAAGTAAGAGTTTCTTAGAAACAAGATGGCAAATCAAGCTCAGAGTAGGATTAGTCGGCATGACGAAAACTTAAAGCTTCCAAAATTTAAGGTAGGAGACTTGGTTCTCGCGAAATCTCAAGAGAAATAGAGTGACATTAACCACTAAATGAGAAAATTTTAATTTGAGTAAATTTGGTCATACAGGGGAGTAAATACACCACACACAACAACTTATTACTTATACACTGTATGAGAGAAGGGTTTCGGCATTACGCATGTGGTCGACCTGAAATGGCATAAAACAAGGGTTCGAAACAACAATGTTCAAACATGAAATGTAACCTGGAAAGAAATATAGAGAAAAAAGAACAAAATCAGTGTTGTAACAATCAAAGTGCTAAAGAATTATGTTCAAGTGTGTACAGGGTGGTCAATTGATAGTTACTGGGCCTAATATCAAACGAAATAAGCATCATAGGAAAAAACTACAAAGAATGAAACTCGTCTGGATTGAAGGGGGAAACCAGATGGCGCTATGGTTGGACCGCTAGATGGCGCTGTCATTGGTCAAACGGATATCAACTGCCTTTTTTAAAAAGTAGGAACCCCCATTTTTTATTTCATATTCGTGTAGTACGTAAAGAAATATGAATGTTTTAGTTGCATTACTTTTTTCGCTTTGTGACAGATCCAGGCATCCAGGACGACACCATCCAAGTGTCCGGACCGTTCGCCGGATAGTTACGTTATTGAAGGAAACACGGAGTGTTCAGCCACATGTGAAGCGTCAACCACGACCTGCAAAATTATGTCCGTCACCATTGGGCAACGGAAAATCCACAATCGCTGCGACAAGTGGAACATCAGCGACCTTGGCGGGTTAATGAATGGTGCGGCATTATGGCAGGAATGATAATTGGCCCCCATTTTATCGATGGAAATCTAAATGATGCAATGTATGCTGATTTCCTACGTAATGTTCTATGGATGTTACTGCAAGATCTTGCACTGCATGACAGAATGGCGATGTACTTCCAACATGATGCATGTCCGGCACATAGCTCGTGTGCGGCTGAAGAGGTATTCAATAGCATTTAGCATGAAAGGTGGCTTGGTCGTCGAAGCACCATACCATTGCTCGCACGTTCACCGGATCTCACGTCCCCGGATTTCTTTCTGTGGGGAAAGTTGAAGGATATTTGCTATCGTGATCCACCGACAGCGCCTGACAACATGCGTCACCGCATTGTCAATGTATCTGCGAACATCATGGGTGGCGAACTACTGGTTGTTGAGAGCAATGTCGTTACACGTATTGCCAAATGCATTGAGGTTGACGGACATAATTTTGAGCATTTATTGCATTAATGTGGTATTTACAGGTAATCACGCTGTAACAGCACGCGTTCTCAGAAATGATAAGTTCACAAAGGTACATGTATCACATTGGAACAACTGAAATAAAATGTTCAAACGAACCTACGTTCTGTATTTTAATTTAAAAACTCTACCTGTTACCAACTGTTCCTCTAAAGTTGTAAACCATATGTTTGTGCCTATTACAGCGAAAAAAGTGGTCCAACTAAAACATTCATATTTCTTTACGTACTACACGAATATGTAATAAAAACGGGGTTTCCTATTTAAGAAAACGCACTTGATATCCGCTTGACCTATGGCAGCGCTATCTAGCGAGCCAACCACAGCGTCACCTGGTTCCTTCCTTCAAGCTAGACAAGTTTAGTCCTTTGTAGTTTCTTCGTTTGACGCTTATTTCGTGAGATATTGGTCCCGGTCACGACCAATGGACCACCCTGTATATGTTAATAATATTAACAATGTGTTAAGTAATTTTCCAGGTTTTAATAAAACCATTATTTATTTAATGATTTTGTAGTAAGAACTGAGCGTCTATAACTGAGTCTTGTATATGAAGTAAAATTATATGAAGTGAGTTGTGAGAAAGGACTCACAATAGAGTGTTAAAGGAGAAGTCATAGGGATTGATGAAGAGCTCATTTAGTTCTCCTTCAACATTATGAAAGAAGTGAAAATGAAATGAACAAGAGACATTCCAGAGTGCATCCCCCTCTTTATTTTTCTCTTTCAATAAAATTTTCAAAGTTAGGGAGTTGTTTGTAAGAGTATTAGTCTTTCGTAGTAAGTACAAAACAGTAACCTAAAAATAATTGTTGATTGAATAGTGAATGTGGTAAAAGACGTTTCTGAATGGAAACGATAAACAATTCATATTGTGGATAATGTAAAAGTATACTAATTGGATAAATAAGTTTAAATTAAAACTGAGAAGCTGCTGTAGATTAGGTATTTCATTTACATGTTAGTGTAAGGTAAATATGTTTTTCAGTTAATGTTATCGTGGTGGGAAACGTGTAGTTTTATAAGTACCTTATGACTCCATATGGAATGAATGGTTGGCTGCATGTGGTTTCCAAGTCGCGCAGTGACAGTAAACCATAAAATTACCAAATATGATTGACCTCTGCTTAAGACAGTATTACTATTCAGGGCGCATATTAGTTGAAAGCACCGATGATGGCTGTTAATCAGTTGAAATCGATTTGCAAAAGTGAATAAATAAAACATGATATTGCGACTGACTGCTGCATATTTGGTAACTCCATCACGAATTTTTTTTTTTGCCAAAAAAACATTTCACTGGACCCATTCTTTTAGGATGATTCAACGAAATTTGCGGAATGTCTGACAATAGTTAAATTCAAACTAAAAGTCTAATAATTCTTATTTATTTGTTTATTTAATTGGCATCAAATTCAAACTGACTCAGTAAAATTATTGATCTTTCACTAAGGGTTAATTTTAAGGGAACCTCTGCAATTATGTCAAAATGTAAAAGTGCTTATTCTGTGATAAATGTTCGTTAAAAGAAGAGCTTATTTTGTGAAAACATTAATAACTGTATAATAAATAAAATATGTAAGTGAAATTAACTTATAAATGTACGGAACGTAATATTCTAAAGGTATTAGAACATGTAATTCATTTAGACAAATTGAAATCATAAATGTAGAAATCCACCGTGGATTTGCGACCACTAGTCTTTGAGAT
The DNA here is from genome assembly GCF_023897955.1 of Schistocerca gregaria. Lineage (NCBI taxonomy): Eukaryota > Metazoa > Arthropoda > Insecta > Orthoptera > Acrididae > Schistocerca > Schistocerca gregaria. Next base: position 730,160,802 of record NC_064922.1, on the reverse strand, counting down.
GACCTGGTGCTAGTCAAGCCTTGGTAGTGTACATATCATGGCGTACAATGTCTGGCGATGTGCAGATTAATCATTGCGTAATACTTCGCGTGGTAATGGCTTATAGTTCCTGAACGATAACCGAATGGTTTTATATTATGGAATATTGAGCCAACGATACAGGAAGCTAAAGTGGCTACCACATGTGTGAGGTAGTTATAAATTAATTCCATCACTAGAGACGTGAGGAGCTTTTTCAAATTTTCGTTCAACAAGCAAGAACTTCAACACCGATATGACTGCAACCAAAAGGCAAGGCATTTCGTATTAACCATATTTAGCAGTGTATCAGGATGTTAGGCCAACCCCATTGTATGCTGAAATTTTAATACAGTTTTGTTGGAACTATTTGTTAGAATCACTGTCCGAAAATATTACACTGATCCAGAGTTCGTTGTCCACTTTGTTAAATGTAGCTTTTGTGACATTCTGCGCTGTCAAACGATTATACATACATCAAAAAAAGTTTTGTATCACCCTGGTTCCCAGAACTCCTGAAGGTAGACTTTGGCTGTGGCTATTGTATCACAGACACAGTCCCTTTGACTGTTCACTGTGTTTATTGTGTCACAGACACAGTTCCGTTGACTGTTCAGAGATGTCACTAAACCGGTCCAAAGATGTAAACACCCATGCATGAGCACTGCCTATTAGACGGAGGGGGTCCGACAGCCGATCAGTTCCAGTCATTCCACCAGGAAGGAGGTACACGGCTCATGTAGTTGAACTATGCCTATATGGTCGATACCACGGTTCGATCGCGTCCTCATTGTTATTTTGTGCCAGGAAGGGCGCTCAACAAGGGAAGTGATCAGGCCTCTCGGAGTGAACAGAATCGATGTTGTTCGGACATGGAGGAGATAAAAAGATACAGGAACTGACGCAGCCATGCCTCGCTCAGTCTCAAACTGTGAGTAGTAGGCTGTATGATTCGCAACTTCACTCCCGACATCCACGGCGAGGTCCATCGTTTGCTACCATGACACCATGCAGCGCAGTACAGGTAGGGCCAACAACATGCCAAATGGATTGGCATCACGTTCTCATCACCGATGAGTGTCACATATGCCTTCAACCATACAATAGTTGGAGATGTGTTTGGAGGCAATCCAGTCAGGCCGAACGCCTTAGTCAACTGTCCAGCGAGTGCAGTGATGTGGAGCTTCCCTGCTGTTTTCGGGTGGCATTATTTGCGGCTAGCGTACGTCGCTGGTAGTCATGGAAGGCGCCGTAAAGGATGCACGATACGTTAATGCAATCCTCCAACCGATAGTGCAACCACATCCGCAGTATTTTGGCGAGGCATTCGTCTTCATGGACGACAATTCGTTCCCCCATCGTGCACATTTTGTGAATGACTTCCTTCAGGATAACGACATCGCTCGACTAGAGTGTCCAGCATGTTGTCCAGACATGAACCCTATTGGACATGTCTGGGATAGACTGAAAAGGGCTGTTTATGGACGTCGTGACCCACCAAACACTCTGAGGTATCTACGCCGAATCGCCGTTGAGTAGTGGGACAATCTGGACCAACAGTGCCTTGATGAACTTGTGAATAGTATACCACAACGAATACAGGCAACTAGCACTGCAAGAGGACATGCTACTGCGTATCAGAGATATCGGTGTGTACAGTAATCTCGACCACCACCATTTAAGGTCTCGCTGTATAGTGGTAAAACATGCAATGTGTGGTTTTCATGAAACAAAAAAATGATGTTTCTGTTGATCTCTGTTCCAATTTTCTGTACAGGTTCCGGAACTCTCCAAGCCGAGGTGATGCAAAACCTTATTTGATGTGTGTAGTTAATTAATTTCCGAGTTACGACAATAATCGGTATCGTATTGTTTACTTTCGTTTTGACGAGACAATACGTGTGATCGCTTCGATATGCTCATTGCAAAGTTTAATTTTATTAGATTTCATACTTTTGGAAATGCTTCATTAGAAAATTAACTTTACGTAGTTATTCAAAGTAGAGATGTCAGCCATTAAGACGTGTAAAAACAGCTCCGTCAGACTTCAGCTGGATTCCAAGTAAAATTATTCCCGAAAAAATCATTAACGTAAATTAACTTCTTGTACATTTAAAAATATAAAGTGAAAGAAAATATTGAAATTGCTTCTTCAAAGCTGGCGATCAAAACAAACTTAGCAGATATATTAATTTTCTTTCAGTAGATGTGTAGTGAAGTATGGTACATAACTTCAAACTGTTGTTTACAGAGGCACAGATAACATCAGTCCAGCTAGGCCATATAAAGTGTTGTATGTGTGATGTATCAGTCCTGAAAATCGAAGCCCATTACCCACACTTCGCTTTGGAGCAAAGTTTAAACGTAAATAGATCCCTTGCTAATAATAGTATTCTGTTAGGTAACACGTGTCCAAGTTTGTTTTAGAGATTGCTGTTAATGTTTCCAGAAACAGTGTAATGTTTTGTAGTTTTAATGAAAATGCTCCACTGGGTGAACTGAAAGCTATACTTTTCTGAGAAGTGAGATGTAGTCAGTGCGGGAGGACGAAAGTTATTATTTTCCTGGGGCAATTCCGGTGGGTAGCGGTACATGTACCACGGTCGTAAACCCGACCACCAACCAGATTCACTTTCCGAAGCGCTGCCATCGCCGTAGTTTCACTTCTATGAAGATAAAAATTTATTATGCATATTATTAACTCCATTTTAAGCAATATTAGCGGGTTTTTGTTGTAGTGGTGTTTAGTCCAGAGACTGGTTTGATGCAGATCTCCATGCTACTCTGTCCTGTGCAAGCTTCTTCATTTCCCAGTATCTACTGCAACCAGCATCCATCTGGATCTGTTTACTGCATTCACCTATTGGTCTCCCTCTACGATTCTTACCCTCCGCGCAGCCCTCCAATACTAAATTGGTGGTCCCTTAACGCCTCAGACTATATCCTAGCAATCGATTACTTCTTCCCAATTCTATTCAGTAGTTCCTCATTAGTTATGTGATATATCCATCTGATTTTCAGCATCCTTCTGTAGAACCACCTATCGAAAGCTTCTACTCTCTTTTTGTCTAATCTATTTATCGTCCACGTTTCACTTCAATACATGGCTACACTCCATACAAATACTTTCAGAAAAGGCTTTCAGACACTTAAATCTATATTCGATGTTAACAAATTTCTGTTCTTCAGAAACGCTTTCCTTGCCATTTCGAGTCTACATTTTATACCCTCTCTACTTCGACCATCATTAGTTATTTTGCTCCCCAAATAGCAAAACTCATTTACTACTTTAAGCGTCTCATTTACTAATCTAATACCGTCAGCATCACCCGATTTCATTCGACTACATTCCATTATCCTCGTTCTGCTCGTTTTGCTTAGCAGGTAATATGACTAAATATTGTCACGTTTGTAGTTAAAAGGCATTCCTTTCCCTGCTACGTAACGTAAAACAATGGTCCGATTACACGCAGTTCGAATATTTAAAATACAAGGCCAGTTGGTCACACGTGGAATCGGGGGGTCCGGTTAAAATTTTCAAAGTGCCGTCGCTCGCGTAGCTTTGAGCGGCGAGTGGAACGCTAAGTGCGATCGACTGAGATCCAGTCGGTACGGCAGTTTTAATTTATTATTTCATGTTCGTCGGCTTTTCTCATCTTGACCACAGCTGCAATTCTGAATTTAGAATATAGTGGTCTGTGTTTCTCGTATGTCTATTATCCTTTGAGCTAACTTTCGGTTAAGAAACTTGCTGGCACGTAAAAACCTTGTGCCGGACTGATAGTCGAGCTAGGGGCCTTTTCTTTTCGCGGGCAAGTGCTTTGCCATCTATTTTCCCTCGAAAGACAAAGGTCTCAAGTTCGAATCTTGGTCTAGCATATGGTTTTCATCTGCCAGGAAGTTTCATATCGGCGCACACTCCGCTGCAGAGTGAATTCTCATTCTGTAAACTTTCGGTTGGTTATTAATAAAACACGTAGAGAAGGGTAAACTCGTGCAGACCATGTAAATTTGTTAATCTTCTTAATGAAGATATTTGCGATCGTGTGTTCGTAAAATATCTTGAATTTTTTCGGCTTCTATTCCTAGCATTTAAATCTCCCGATAAAGTTGCATGTTATATTTTATTAAATTTAAATATTCTTCATAAAATATGTATGTCTCTTCCTTCTCCTTCTTCTTGTGCATAAATTCCTATTATTGTCGAATGTCCCCTCGCAAACTTTTACCTTACTGTTAAGAGTGTTTCGATTACTATAGATTTTTTCATCACTGAATTTCCTGCCTGTTAATATTGTCACTACAGGAAGCGTCCTTTTTGTTTGCTTCACTGCAATGTGGAGAATGACATAATCCTCCTGCTCTTCAAGCTAATCAGTCAATATTAATATCATCTTCCTTGAGAATCCTGTTTACTTCCGTTTTGTTTGATCCAAGCCCTTGTATCACCTGTGGCCACTTTTTAAACGACTGTTAATATTCATTTCATGTCATTATGCATGCCTTGTCAGGATGCCACTTGGGCCTCCTTTTGAAGCTCTGTGTGAGACTTCCGACGCGTATCTGTCCCCACGTATGGGTTATCAGTTCATAGCAAAATCTCCATTCAGTAGTGCGTGCCAGGTAGTTTTTCTTCGAGGTTTTCTTCCTCTAGCCTCTGATGGATCAATACTTATATGAAAGGAAATTTGCTGTTAATACAGACTGCGTCCGCTATCACACCTAATTATATCCACCACTACTATTGCCCTACAACCTGTTTCACTATCGTTACTAGTGTCATCTGTAAACGACAGTAAAGTCCCACTTCGAAGGGGAGGGGTCTTCAGTAATGTTCAACACTTCACACTGAAATCACGTTTATTACTGACATCAAATTGCAGCCACAACAGAACTGACTTCCTGGATACAAAGTGCATTTATTTTAACAAACAATCAACTTTCCAGATGGCTGCTATATATACTACCAGACATATTACAAACGTAAGTATTTTAAGAACTTCCCAGAAACAAGAAATAGGAAAAAAACATGTAATTGCGGATGCTCCACCCTGAATTGGCCACCTGTATCATCACCAAACCATAACACCCACAGCTACAATTACTTCAACACAATCACAAATTTAGCAAGAACAAACAAATATTTCTGGCCGAATGCGTTTAGAGTTATATCAACAGAACAATAAAATGGTAAAACAGGAGTGGGATTCGTTATGATTAGGAAGGTAGGGTAGAGAGTGAGTTACTGTGAATGATGTAGTGATGCGTATCTTGTCATTACATGCCGAACTTGCAAGCAGAGGATGAAGTGTGGAGATAGTGTTTGAGGATAGTGAAAGGGTAGTTCTCTACCCAATGGAGATGAGAACTTAATAGTCCTGGGAGATCGAAATGGGAGTTCAGGGAAAGTAGCAGAAGAAAGGATTACACTAGAAAATGGGCTTAGTAGTAGGAATACATTCTACAACCAATTTCGGTTAGAAATAACGATTACTCTGTTCAAGAATTGCAGATGAGTACGTGCAGTTTGATACTGTTGGGTGATACGGGATGATTTCTGTTTGCTTACGTCATGAGATTCCGAAATCAGATATTGGTTTGTAAGGCGTACCTAGGGGCAGGTATAGCCTCAGATAGTGATTAAGAGTAGGTTGAAGTTCAAAAGGCTAGCCAGGGAAAAAATCCATAGAAATCGCATACAAAAATAAGTTATGAAGAGATTAAGTTCCCTGCGGCTACAGGTATTGCAACAACGAACTGCTCAGTAGGCAGTTCAGTTAAAGAGGAATGGGCATCTCTAAGAAATGTAATCACAAAACTTGGGAAGCAAAGTGTAGGTACAAGCAAGATAACTGCTAGTAAACAGAATAAATGCTTCGGCTTATCAGAAAACGAAGGAGGTACAAAAAAGTTCATGTAATTCAAGAATACAGAGATAATAAATAAGAAGTGAGAGGAAGCTAAGGCGAATTGGCTGCATGAAAAATATGAAGAAATCAAAAAAGAATTGGTGTCGGAAGGACTGACTCAGTTTAAAGAAAGGTCAAAACAACCTTTGGTGAAATTAAAAGCAAGTGTGGCAACATGAAAAGTACAATGGGAGTTCCACTCTTAGAAGCAGAGGAGAGAGTGAATAGGTGGAAAGTGTACACTAAACGCCTCTGTGAGGAGGAGCAAACGACTGACGCCAAGAGCAGCTCTTGATTGCGACGCCACATAGGGCGACCTGTGTGTCGACAATCGGGATGAAATAATGATGAGGACAGCACAACACCCAGTCCTTGAGGGGAGAAAGTCTCCCGGTCCAGCCAGGAATCGAACACGGACCCCCGTGGGTGGCAATATAACGCGCTGACCATTCAGCTAAATGGAAAAATGACCAAGAGCGACAGGGAAGAGATAAGGCATACAGTATTGGCATCAGAATTTAAAAGACTTTGGAGGATTTAATATCAGATAAGTCAGAAAGGCCAGAAGGAATCGATAGCTTACCTCTGGAATTTCGAAATTGATGGAGGGGGGGGGGGGGGGGGGGGAAGCGCCAACAAAGCGACTCTTCACGTTGTTGCGTTGAATGTATGAGAACTCCGATATACCAACAGACTTTCGATGAAACGCTACCCACACAATTCCGAAGATAGCAAGAGCAGACAGTTGCGAGAACTCTTGCACAATAAGCTTAACAGAGCAAGCATCCTACTTACTGAGAAGCATAGTTCAAAAAGAATGAAAAAGGAAACTGAGAGAGGTTACATGATGACCAGTTTGGCTGTAGGAAAGGTAAAGGCACCAGGAAGACAGCTATGTCATTGTGATTAATAATGGAAGCAAGGTAGCAGAAAAGTCAAGACACGGTAATAGGATTTTTCGCCTTGGAAAAAGCGTTTCACAATGCAAAACGGTGCCAGGTGCTCGAAATTCTGAGAAAAATATGGGTAAGATGAGAAACACTCAATAAATGGAAGAACCAGCCGGGACAGTAAGATAGGAAGAGCAAGAAAGAATTGTTGCATTAGAAAGGGTGTAAGGCAGGGTTGTAGTCTTACGCCCCTTATCACGGTATAGGTGTATAAGTATAAATGTGTGCACCTTATCACGGGATAATTTTTATGATTTTGGTTGGGGTGGCTTTAAATACTATGGGCTAGCATGCCACTTTTAATTAACGTATACCGCGATAACACTCGTACAGACATCGGCTACCCCGAAGAACGTACGTTATAATATTTTTTAAACGTAATACGCGACTCACCGCCTTCTAATTAATAATTTGCATGAGCGCCGCTATTTACAAAGAAAGAAAATGCATATTCCTATGTAAACTGTAATTTTTAACATGGGTCTCAGGGGCTACTGCTTATTTATGTACCGAATGTCATAAAGGTTAACTGATATATTGCGGAGCGTTTTGAATATGCTGATTTTTAATATTTATTGTTCATTATTTGCAAGGCAAAACTGGAAAGAATCTCATCTGCTGTTAGGTGGCCAAAATTAAACATACTGAACTCATTCAGTGCTGTGGATTTTAGTAACAGAAATTTGTTACTACGGTTTTTAACTTTGAAATGAGAAAAAGAAGTTTAAATGTCTGTCCAATCTTATGGGACTTAACTGCTAAAGTTATCAGTCCATAAGCTTACACACTACTCAACCTAAATTATCATAAGGACAAACAAACACATCATGCTCGAGGGAGGACTCGAACCTCCATCGACCTTGAAATTAATGAGAGATCAAAAATGAGAAGTCTCTCGCATTTACATTTAACAACACGAATTGTCAGCGTAATTGCTGACTAAATCCTGCTAGGCGAGATGAGCTCCCGTCATTACTAAGTTCTGTATAAATTTTGTTAATTATAATTAATGGTTGCGATCATGAGAGGTGACAAGTAAGTCAATAATACACACTATCTAATAACAATTTCTATTATATTTTGCAAAAATACAGATAAAACGTACGTTAATTATCAAACAGAACTTCAATGGCGGACTACCTCTAACGAAACAAAAAAGGAGAGCTTTACCAATAAAGCAATAGTCTCTAGACATTTTCATTTTCGTTGCACAAATAAAAAGAATGGTCTTTTATTTTTATATCACATCGCTGTTTGTGATTTTTAGTGGTATTATTTAACTTTTTAAATCTTTCTTATACATCGGGCACACGTACACAACCTTGAAATAATTTATGTTTCACAAGTCGCACAACAAACACTTCCTCTCCCTTTCTCCAAATGTCCATTTATGTGACGTACCGTCACACCATGCAGATCAGTCTACACGTTGAAGAAGCAATGACTGAAATAAAAGAAAGTTTTGAGAGTGACTTTAAATTTCAGTGTGAAAGGATATCATCGATAAGATTGGCTGATAACACTGACATCTGATTGAATGTGAAGAAGAATTGCAGGATCAGTTGAAATGAAATGTCGTGTGGCTAGGGCCTCTCGTCGGGTAGACCGGTCGCGTGGTGCAACTCTTTTGAGTTGACTCCGTTTCGGTGACTTGCGCATCGACGCGGGTGAGATGATGATGATGTGGACAACACAACACCAAGGCACTCGGCGGAGAAAATCTCCGACCGAGACAGGAAACGACCCTGGGTCCCTTTGCACGGCATTCCGTCGGGCTGACCACGCAGATGTCGGGGCGGAAACATGATCTGTTGCATGGAATTAACAATATATTGAATACAGAATGTGGATTGAGAATAAATGGATGAAAGGCGAAAGTTATAAGAAGTAGTACAAAATAAACAGAGCGAAACTTAATATCAGGTTTGGAAATCACGAAATATATGAAGTTAATGAATTCTGCTACCTAGGCAGAAAAATAACCGACGTTGGACGGAGCAAGAAGAACGTAAAAAGCTGACTAGCACTGTCAAAAAGGGCGTTCCTAGCTAGAAGAAATCTACTGATACCAAAAGTGGTCATAATCTGAGGAAGACATTTCTGAGAATACAAGTTTGAAACAAAGCGATCTGTAGTGGTGAAACACGGGCTGTGGGAAAACTTTAACAGAAGAGAATCGAAGGAATGATGTGGTGCTACATACGGATAATGAAATTAAGTGGACTGGTTAGGAATGTGGAGGTTCACAGGAGAATCGGTGAGGAATCGTACGAATGGAAAAAATGGCTAGTCGACGGGACTGAATGATAGGACATCATCAAAGCATCAGGGAATAGCTTTCATTTGTACTGAAGGAAATTGTACCAGATAAAAACCGTAGGGGGAGATAGCGATTATAATATATTCAGCAAACAACTAACGTATGGAAATTGCTACTACTCTAGATGAGAAGCTTGACGCAGGAGAGGAATTCGTGGCTGACCGAATCAAGCCACTTAGAAGACTGATGACCTAAAAGAAAAACGTCATGTTTAAATCATGGATTCACAAATTTCAATAACAATTTGGCCTATTTCATCAAATCTTGTGCAATGTCGTAATTTTGAATGTTATTAAGATCTTGTGCAGGGCTGAAATTTGGTGCAAGACTTTATTTGTAGCTTTAAGATTATCTTTTATAAAAGTCTTTGGCAAAGGTCGCCATTTTTATATAAGACGCCACTGGGTACTGGCAACACACGTACGAGTAAACAGGGTATAAATTTTTAGTTGACAAACTAAAATAACCGGCAAAATAAGCTTCACACGCTAAAATGTGTACAGTGGAAAGTTCATTATTTTCGAGAGCGACATCTTCTGGTGCTAATATCAGCCCGCCACCCCAGACCCTGAGTGATGGGTGGGGCGGAGGGGTGGGACGGGAGATAGCTTTAAAATTTCAAATGGGAACCTCCAATTTTTATCGCGGAATCAGATTCTACATACAAAACTACGTACACATTGTCTTAAACATCTGTTTTGATAATTGATAGTCGGCGCTGTAATTCAAGAAAATCCGTGGGCTCATTTTTGCGTGGAAAATGGTTAAGGATAAATAAAACATACGTATTTACTTCGTAAATTTGGATTCGCTAAAACTAAAACTCTTCCTCTCTCCCAATAGGGTGGCGTTTGAGAGAAAGGAATTAGAGTTTTACAAATGTTGACCCAAATATTGATTTCTGCCTCAGGTTCGGATAAGTTTTGATTGTTTCGTGGACATGAGACCGCACAACTTCTAATTATCAAGCTAATTCTCTTACTAGCTAACTAACCAAACATCGTACTTACTAACGAGTGAACTCATAAACTAACGAAGTACAAGACTAAGTGAGGAAAACACTAACCCACTCGCTAACTAAAGATGAACTTATTCCCGTTAAGATTTGGTGGTCCTGAAAAGAAACGACTGATTTCGTTTCATTGTTTAATTTCGGGGTGTTTGTTCCCAGTGTGTCCCCTCGCTTCTCTCTTTCGGGCTGCTTGTTGTCCGTAAATCCCTTGCATGTCACCGTTTTATGAAATCAAATACTCACAGTGATGACCTCCAACTTCGATGCATTCATTGACTCGTGCTGTAAATCTCTGCACACATCTTGATAACACATCTGGTGTAATTGCAGCGCAAGGATCTTTTATTCTTTGCACATGTTTTCGCGAGTGGTAGGCGTTTCCTGATAAACGATATCTTATAGAAAACCCCATAAGAAACAATCTGGCGAGGTGAGGTCAGGCGATCTGGCTGTCCAATTCACAGGACTTGCCCTGTCGATCCAGGGACCATAGTAAAGTCGATCTAGTACATCGCGCGCCACTAATGATTAATGCGATTGACAACCATTATGTTGACACCACATGTTTTATGTTCGATGCTCAGGTCTTCAAGTAGATCGGGCAGTTGATTTTCAAGTAGGTTTCGATAGTTGTTGCCATTAAAATTACCGCCGATAAAATATGGACTGATCAGTTTATCGTCAATTATACCTCATCAAACATTAACTGTCCAAGGTCACTGATGGTGGACTTCTCGAATCCAGTGTGGGTTCTGTTCACTTCAGTAATACATGTTATGGGGATAAGTTTCGCCTTGGTTTGTGAATGTCGCCTTATCGGAGAAAAGTACTCTGGCAAAAAAGTTATGGTTTGTTTGCATCCGCTGAACTGTACAATGAGAAATCGTTAGACGGTTTTGGAAGTCCTCGCCATGTAGTTCTTGATGCATGGATACATGTTATGGATGAAATGTGTGGAGCTTCAGGACTTCCCAGACACTCATGTGCGAAATTCCTGATTGCCTTGATATTTCCCTTTTGTTCCCGTGTATATTAAGAATCACAGCAGCTAGGACTACCGCTTGATTGTTTTCTCCACAAGCAGCAGCTGCACGTGTTCTTTTTTTCTGGTCCACACTACCTTCAGCAGTAAATTGTTTAATAACTTGAACAAAAGGGGACCGTGATCGTACTTGGCCAGGAGAACGTTGCGCATGTAGGGATACTGCATCGTCAAAATTTCTCCCACGTTCTCCATAAATGTAAACTATCTAATTTTTTTCTTCCCACAGAAAGATAATTGATAATGACATATTGCACCCATTACCCTCAAGAGAGGAGAGATAAGGGGCGTCTAGAAAGGGAGGGTTAGAACTTCTGTGAGCGAGTAGGAGCCCGCTCGGTGTAATTCCGCCTAGCAATACTAACTCCGCGACAAACGCGACTGATACCGAGCAAAAGCCGCGAGCGCATCCACACAAGGCAATTAAACACAAGTCGCCCATAAGATAATCATTATAAACGATGTATTGCTGTCTGAATTCTCAGACGGGTAAAAGATACAGTTCATTTATTACATTAATACCTATAATTTTTAAAGCACAGTCCTATTCCGGAAAGGGCGAATTCCTCGTCCCTGCGCTGCCTATGGGTGGCACTGCGAAACATTATGCGGCTCATCAGCAAGGGCTCCATAAGCGCATCGATTATCGATCAGGGCTGTATAGGATATCAACTATCGTACATAATTCTAAATGTGTAAAAGATGGACCAGCCACGATATTCAGAAACAAAATATGGGAGTGAACAATGCGATTTAAGTTAGCAAATTTATGAATGTTGTTTTCTACGTTTTTTCTACCGGAAACTGAAATACTCAAATTGAGCAAACACCCCTGTTGTGAGACTTCTCGACAAACATCTCCGGTGGTATTCCGCAAGGTTACCGCCCTTCGATTGTGCAATTTCCGCACTAATCGAATTGCTAGGGTTTCAGGTGCCAGCCAGCCAGCCAGCCATCCCAGCAGCAGCGGTCTAGCCCAGCAGCAGCAGCAGCAGCAGCGGTCCAGCCGGCAGCAGCCAGCCAGCCCTCCAACTGCAGCAGCAGCACCACCAGCGGCCCCGCTCCTGGCCCCGGCCCCGTCTGCGGCAGCAGCAGTAGCTGTGGCGGCATTCCTACCAGCCGTCGTCGGCGTCAGCGTCAGCGCGAGCGCCAGCAGCTTGGGACTGGTCCTCATCCGTCTTCGTCTTCATCCGTCTTCGTCTTGAACCGTCTACGTCTTCGTCTCCGTCCGTTCCCAGTTTATTTATTTATTTATTTTTTTCGTCGTGTCAGCCCCTACCACCACTACGACCACTACCACCACAGCCCTAGTTTACACTTCCCTCTTCCGCCACCACCACCATTACATCGTGTGCCCAGTCACACCCCCTCTTTCCATCCCTCCTCTTCTTACTCTCTCTTCACCCTCGCTCTTTGTCGCCCCCTCTCCAGCTTCTTCCTCGCGCTCTTCTCCCTCTGATCCTCTCCACCCACTTCCCCAGCTTGTCACTGCAGCTCCAGCTAGGGTGGTGGCCCGTCGTGCCACTGCCCATGCCCCGCTCTCCCCATCGCCTTCGCCATCACCGCCGCCGCCGTCGCCGTCGCCTTCACAGTCACCGTCACCATCTCCGGCGCCGACTGCTGCGTCCACGTCGGGACCTGCCCCTTCCCGCCACCTCCCTATAGTTCCCGTCCCTCATATCACCACCCACCCTTCTGCCGCCGTTAAGCGCCCTAGTGGCACCACCACCTCCTCCACACCCAAAAAGGCCCTGCCCCGTCCTCCTCCCCCCTCCCAAGGATGCCATTGATGTTTGCTCGCCTGGCCCTGCTCCCTCTGCCTCCACCTCAACCGGGACCCCCTTTTTATACAAATACCTCCTTTCCCGTCCCGATCCTTCCCTTTCCGAGGTCCAGAATCTCTCCCTCGTCCTCCGCTAACACTTCCCTGGTGCTCCCATCTCTCTCCTCACTCCCAGATGGGATTCTGTTCTCATTTCCTCCCCGAGCGCTATCCTCCATACTGACATCCTCTCCCGTCTCCCCATCACCCGTTTTGGCCCCAATGCTTCCCTCACCCCTACTCCTTCTCCATCTCCAACCCACCAACCCCAAACTCCTCGTCGCCCGCCGACCCTCACTGCCATGATCACTAGGCTCAGTCCATCGATCACGGAGCAGGAGGTGTTGGCAGAGCTCAAGGCGCATTCCATGCTGGAGGTGCGGGCGGTCCGCAGCATTTTCAACTCGGCCAGCTCCACCCACCTTATGCGGGTTTTCTTCGAGGACGCCCCCTCCATTGACGGTCTCCTGAAGAAGGGTGCCCTCCTCTTCAACCAGCGCAACAAGGTCGACCCCTCCTGTTCCCCTCCTGAATCCCTGCGCTGCCAGAGGTGTCTGCGCTATAATGTACACCCGACAGCTGAGTGCCGTGAGGCCCCCACCTTCCCGCATTGTAGACAAGCGCACTTCCTCCAGCAGTGCCCTAACCTCCAATCCCCTCCCTCCTGCAATACCTGCAACCTCCCCCATCCCACCTACGCCCCAAAAGTGTAAAGCCCGACCCCCTCCGACCACTCCTCAACTCACCGTACCTGTCCATCCTCTGAACACCTCCACCCCTCATGGCAATTCCCTTCGTCCCCACTGCCCCGCCCCCTGCACCGCTGAGGACATCATCAGGTTCCTCACCATTGTCCTACAAAACGTCCACCCTTTCCAGCGCCCTCAAACCCTCCAACAGGTCTCCCTCGACACCCGTTCCATTTTCCACTTTAAAATGTATGCCACCTACTCCAACAACCAGGCCCATTTCACCTTCTCCCATCTTGACACCCTTGTCTAAACTCCTGTCATGGCATGACAGCACCGTATCCTTTTCTACAACATCTGCTCCCTTCCCCCCAACCAGAACCTCTTACTGCACACCCTTGCCACCCACTGTGTGGATGCCTTCCTCCTCAATGAAACTCTCCTCCAACCCCACCACACCATCCACACCTCGCCCTACCTCCTTCACCACTCCGATAATCCACTCCGGATTGCACATGCTGGAGTTGCCATTGGTCACCACCGCCAGATCCCAGTTCGGCTCCAACCTCTCCTTCCTGACCCCACGGAACACCTAATCCTTAGTCTCTTCTGCCCCGGCCTTACTGTCACCTGCGCCACAATCTACGTCCACTCTAACGTCCCTATTCCCTTCCACTTCCTCTCCCACACTGGCCGTACCTTCTCCTCCTACGTGTTCGCCGCCGACCTCAACATTCATAGTCGTTCCGTTGTCCAGTTACGGCCGTTGCATCAGTTCCTCTCCTCCCTTCAAGGCGACCTCATTCCCATCCCCCAGCACACCCGTCCTGGATCCAATTCCACTCTCGATGTTACCCTTTCCTCCCCTAATCTCCTTGGACGCATAACGGTGGATGTCCTGGAGCCTATTGGTTGCGACCATATCCCTGTCCTCCTCACCATTTCAGATGGTCGTCGCCCCCGCCCCGACCCTCGTCATGACCCTCCCCCAAAGTATGTCCATGACTATTCCTGTGTGACTGGAACACCTACCGGAATACCCTTCCTACCCAGATCGATAGCCACCCCTTCACCTACAACCACCCTGATGATGTAACTCATGCTGCCTCCTTTCTCCAGCAGACCTTGTCTGAGGCCGTAGGAGCCCACATCCCTACTGTCGCCATCCACCCCCACTGTCCTACCTTATCCCTACAGGCTGTCTCGTCCTCCGTGAAGCCCTGCCATGCCTTCCTCCATATGCGTGAGCCGGACACACTCTGACGCCACCGGCAACTCCAGGGACATATTCGAAATTTGCTCACGGCAAAGAATGCCGGGACTGGCGACAGGCATGCACCCTTTTAAATGCTACCCTGCTTATAAACTCGTCCAAGTTCTGGTCAGCTTTCTGTCGCCTTACCGGAACTAAACCCTCCCCCTACTATCCTCTTCTCCATGATGATCACCCGTTCCCTGACACCCTTAGTAAGATCAGTCACTTTGCCTTTTATGTGTCTGATGTCTTTTCCGTCCCTGATGATCCCCAGTCCGATTACTCCCTCTTCCCGGATATCCAAAATCGAACTAACACCTCTGTCCCTCCCCTCGCACCTGGTTTCCAGTACTTGGACAACATTTCACACAGAACTCATTGCCCCAATCACTACACAGGATCTCATTGCTACATTCTGCACAAACGCAACACCGCTCCTGGTCACGATCGTGTCACCTACCGTCACCTACCGTCACCTTTGTGAAGCTTCTGTCTCTTTCCTCTCCACCTTGGCCAGGCTCTACAATGTAGTCCTGTCCACCAGTTACTACCCCGACCTGTGGAAAACGTCCCACATCCTGATGTTCCTTAAACCTGGCAAACCGCCATCCGCCGTCTCTTCCTACCGTCCTATCACCCTTACCTCGGTCTTCAGCATGGTCCTGGAATCTATCCTCACCCAATGCATCCACCTGCATCTCCGCCAGCAGCGCCTCCTTCCCCTTAGCCAGTGTGGCTTTCGGCCGTTCTTCTCTTCCAACGACCTTCTCCTTCATCTCACTTAACTCCTTTCCGACCTGCTTAATTCCCATCGCTCCGCTATCTTCCTTTCCCTGGACATCGAACGAGCTTATGACCGCGTATGGCAATCAGGTCTCCTCTTCAAGCTCGAAACCTTCGCCCTTCCCATTAACTACGACCATCTGATCAGCTCCTTTCTCTCCCACCGTCATTCCTATGTTACCATCCATAACACGGACTCATACACCTTTTTTTTTCCCTCCGCTGGTGTGTCCCAAGTCTCCGTCCTCTCCCCCCTTCTGTACCTTTCGTATACGGCGGACATGCCGCCGCCGTCACCCCCCATCCACCTTCTCCAGTTTGCCAATGACATCGCCTTCCTTGCCCTTGCCCCCACCCTGCAGCGCTCCCAACACATTCTCCTATCCCATCTTGACCAGTTCACCGCTTGGTGCAACCAGTGTTACAAGGTCAATCCCTCCAAAACCCAGGCGATCATTGTAGACAAAACCACCCCTTCCTTCCGCCTCCTTGATTTCTATCTCACAGTCTTTTTTTTTTTGGTCATCACTCAACTGACTGGTTTGATGTGGCCCGCCACGAATTCCTTTCCAGTGCCAAACTCTTCATCTCAGAGTAGCACTTGCAACCTATGTTCTCATTTATTTGCTTGATGTATTCCAATCTCTGTCTTCCTCTACAGTTTTTGCCCTCTACAGCTCCCTCTAGTACCATGGAAGTCATTCCCTCATGTATTAGCAGATGTCCTATCATCCTGTCCCTTCTCCTTATCAGTGTTTTCCACATATTCCTTTCCTCTCCGATTCTACGTAGAACCTGCACGTTCCTTACCTTATCAGTCCACCAAATTTTCAACATTCGTCTATAGAACCACATCTCAAATGCTTCGATTCTCTTCTGTTCCGGTTTTCCCACAGTCCATGTTTCACTACCGTACAATGCTGTACTCCAGACGTACATCCTCAGAAATTTCTTCCTCAAATTAAGGCCGGTATTTGATATTAGTAGATTTCTCTTTGCCAGAAGTGCCTTTTTTGCCATAGCGAGTCTGCTTTTGATGTCCTCCTTGCTCCGTCCGTCATTGGTTATTTTACTGCCTAGGTAGCAGAATTCCTTAACTTCATTGACTTCGTGAGCATCAATCATGATGATAAGTTCCTCGCTGTTCTCATTTCTACTACTTCTCATTAAGTCCTCTTTTTGCCCTCTACAGCTCCCTCTAGTACAATGGAAGTCATTCCCTCATGTCTTAGCAGAAGTCCTATCATCCTGTCCCTTCTCCTTATCAGTGTTTTCCAAATATTCCTTTCCTCTCCGATTCTGCGTAGAACCTCCTCATTCCTTACCTTATCAGTCCAACAAATTTTCAACATTCGTCTATAGCATCACATCTCAAATGCTTCGATTTTCTTCTGTTCCGGTTTTCCCACAGTCCATGTTTCTCTACCATACAAAGCTGTACTCCAGACGTACATCCTCAGAAATTTCTTCCTCAAATTAAGGCCGGTATTTGATATTAGTACACTTCTCTTTGCCAGAAGTGCCTTTTTTGCCATAGCGAGTCTGCTTTTGATGTCTTCCTTGCTCCGTCCGTCATTGGTTATTTTACTGCCTAGGTAGCAGAATTCCTTCACGTCGTTGACTTCGCGGTCTATGGCCGTCCTATCGCCCTCACTCCCACCCTCAAGTACCTTGGCGTCACCCTCGACCGTCGCCTCTCCTGGACCCCCCCCCCCATCTCCGCACAATCCAAGCCAAGGCACACCCCCGACTCCGGCTCCTCAAGCTCCTTTTGGGCCGTACGTGGGAACTGGACCCCTCCGCCATCCTCCACACCTATAAATCCCTCATCCGCCCTATCCTTTGCTATGCCCATCTGGCCTGAATCTCCGCCCCCTCTACCTTTTATAAATCCCTTCAAATCCTTGAATGGCATGCTCTCCGCCTCGCCTATCGCATCCGTCTCCCCTCCCCCAAGCGGATCCTGTACAATCTCATTCCTTTCCCCCACCTCTTCCTTTTCCTTGAAAGGATACAGATCCTGTACACCTCCTGCAAACTCGACGCTCCTCATCCGCTTGTCTCGCCCATCCTCTCCCACCCCTGCCCGCTTCCGCGCCTGTATTCCCACGTCCCACCCAGTCTCCATCTCTCCACCCTCCTCATCCTCTCCCAAGCTGGCTTCTGCCAGCTCCCACTACCTGATGATTTCCTCCTCCCCTCCATCTATCCCTCCTATCAACTTTGATCCTTTCCTTCCCCACTTCCTGTGTCCTTTCCTTTCGGCACCCTCCCTCCCTTCTCTTTCCATTTGCCCCATCCCCCCTTCCTCCGTCCCTCTTCCCCTAGGCTTCACCTCCCCATTTCTCCCTCCTCCTATCTCCCCTGCCCTCGGCATCTTTGATCTCCCCCCTCCCTCTCCGCTTCCCCTTCGTCCTCCTCTCTTGGGAGGTTAGTGAACATTCGTGCGCCGGAGATCGACGCCTCGTGTTTCTGTGTGTGCCGTCCTTTTGTGCTTCAGTGGTTCAGTGTTATTCATTTTGTGCACCTACGTTCAAGTGTGACTGTTTTTCGTCTATGTCTCTGTCCAAGTGTCTGAACCACTTTTATCTTGGAATCTACACCCGGGAACGGCTCCACTTATTTTAAAAAGTGTTTGTCTCCGTTTATATGTCCACCATCTTTTTATCTCACATTGTCATCATTCCTGTCTTGTATGTTTCTCTGGGGCCGAAGAGCGGCTTAGTATGCTACTGCTGGCCTGCCTGTAAACAGGTTTAAAATAACAATTAAGAAAAAAATTCTCGGCAAAGAAAAGTGATTAATCCGAATCTAATAAAAATGAGGTTTTTCAGTCAATTAGTTTTTTAGTTAATGAGTTTACTCGTTAGTAACTAGGATGTGTGGTTAGTCAGTTAGGTACTCAGATGATCTGCTTGATAATTAAAAGTTGTGTGGTCTCATGAGCAGGAAACAACCAAAACTTATCCGAATCTGGGGAAAAACTAATATTTTGGTCAGCATTTGTAAAACTGTAATTCATGTCTCTCAAACCCCATCCTACTGGGAGAGAGGGAGAGTTTTAGTTTTAGCGAATCAAAATTTTCGTAGTAAATAAGTGTTTTTAACTACCAAGAATCAAAATAAACGTTTATGACAAAATGTACTTTGTTTTGTATGTAGAATCCGATTGTGCAATAAAAAATGAGGGATCCCATTTGAAATTTTAAAGTTGCCTCCTGCCCAACACCCGGGTGGCTGAGGTGGTGGGCTAATTTAAGCACCAGCTGATGTCCGTCTCGAAAATAATGAACTTAGGATTTTACACATTTTTTCGTGTGTACCTTATTTTTCGAGTTTTTCTGGTTTGTCAACTTAATATTTATAGCCTGTATTTTAAACCACTGATTCGCATGTAGCACCCACTCTCGATAAGCGACAAAGGTGTGTGATAATGAGGTATGTTCTAGCGAATGGAACCGGTGTGTGGCCCTGAAAATTCAATCTTAGCTGTCGGTCCTGAAGTGAGCGGACGTTCATGTACAAAAATTAATCTGGCGTTCACTACAAGCAAGATATGCTGACATAGGTTGAAAGTCTGCAGTCTGGTATGTTCATTGTACGCTTAAATAACAGGAAATCCGTTGCTTTTTGGCTGTAGGTTGGTGTTAGTAATAAACATGCATACAGTACTAAGCGTTAACTTCATTTGCTACTACGCTGCCTTTATATTTGACAACACAGAACTTGAAAATAACAGTTGACTATCTCATAGGCTGGAAATTAGTGTAGGTTAGAGTCTGAATCCGTGAAGATTAGTTACTATTAAGACGAGAGGTTTTCAATAAGTAAAGCTACAGATATTTTCCTGTCTAGTTTCGTTTGAAAAATGCGGAATTTGTTCTGGGACGTCTTGGGATATTCCCGATTCGGCCCCTATAGTTCCATGAAATTCAAATTGTTGGAGGCTCTCTATGCAGTCTTCAAAATGTCGCCTGTAATGGAGGTGCGTTCCAAACGGAGAGCTGTCATCGAGTTTCAATTGGTGGAAAGCAGAGCAGCGCAGTTATTAATAGGCGCTTGCAAAAAGTCGACGGAGACGTGGCAGTGAACAAAAGCACTGTGAGTGGTAGCGTGAGGGATCTGTCTTCATTGTACAAGGTCACGCAAACCTGTCCAATCTTCTACTAGGCTGGAAACAAGCAGCAGACAAGAATCTCCTGGAGGGCGAGGCCGCAACTTCAGTCTTTAGTAATGCTCGTTTGAAAGTGTTAAGATAACAATTATGTCGGGAAAAAGGTCAGGTGCTAATGACTCACCATCCAAGCGCATCAGCAGGGTGGTAAAAGAAGAGTGCACGGGAGCTGCCGAAATCAGTCTTCTATGGGATTTATGCATTCACTACATGAAATGGACACCATAGACATGAAAAAAAACTCATTATCTTGAGCCATAAACGCCGGATGAAAAACGGCCCCCACAGTGATCACAAAGGCTCGCCCTATCACGATGTAATACGAACTCCTTGGGAGTTACAAACATTGCACTATGTTCAGCTAGGTAACCACTCTTAAATAATGCATATGAAATCATATCGGTGTAAGATGGCTCTAAGCACTATGGGACCTAACATATGAGGTCATCAGTCCCCGAGACTCAGAAATACTTAAACTTAACTAACCTAAGGACATCACACACAACAATCCCCGAGGAATGATTCGAACCTGAGACCGTAGCAACTCGGTGTAAGATGATGATGAGAAATGATGGAATGTAATGTCATGCGACCGAATGCGAAGTAATCTGTCGTGGTACTTGTTGTGAAACTGGCTATCCTTAATATGTAACTGCAGGCAGAGCGATTACATGTTTTATAGGCACGGAAAACATGTAGTGTCACAGCTATTATGTGACTGCAGAATCTTACAGTCAGTATTGTTACGATATAGCAAGCTGTTTTGGAAGCCTGCATTCGACGGCGGCCGACTTGTGGCCTGCCGTATGCGTCATAGCCACATCTGTTGCTAAAGAGGACCGAGAGAATGCTCACTGTGGCACGTACTAAAATCACTAATTCACCCCACCTAAGAAACTAAATAACTATGTTACATATTATCTGTTTTATTCCAAATTTGGTACATGACCTTTTGCTATTAAGACAAACTTTGTGTAAAAATTTGATATCGCTACCTTTAGGACTTTCAGAGCTATAAAAGACCCTTTAAAACTACTTAAGTAACACTTACGAGAGGAAATTCAGATAGGAACAATAACAGTGACATTTCTTTTGTTATTTGGAAACAGTAATAGCACTCCCAGAGTGCCAATTTATTTTATAAGGATTTCCAATTCTAAATTTTCGATAATTTTTCTTTCGTAATGAAAATAACCGTTTAAAAGTTAATATTTGTATTTTGTGTTAGGGTGAGAGTGAATGTGAGTGTGTATGTGGAACATACGTCGAATTTCAATTCTATATTGTATTACACCTTACGTAACTAGCATGTGTTACGCCACCAGAGTGTAATGAAAGTTGCAAATCGCCCTAACTAGCGAATGACGTCTGTCTACGAGGATTTGCTTTTGTAGTAAGGCAGCCAGAAAGATAAAAAGAGGAAAATCAGTTATAAATTATATTTGAAGCTTAGATTTCTCTTAGTTTTCATTTCGTTTAGTTTGCTGCAACATTTTGTTATTATTTGCAGCATGACATGACGTAAATGCACCTGTGAATGTTGAGTGGAGTAAAACAGTTTATGTGCGAACATGATCTTCAAAGGTTGGTCTGATTGGCTGTTCATTTTGATCAACCAATCAGAGTAAAGTCTTTCCCGCGCATTGGAATGAGTTATATGCCCTCAAAGCAACGGCATTCAGTCAGTCGTGGACTAGCTGCAGGACGAGAGGGTCATGTTAGACGTGTCCGAAAAAGTCATTTGTAAAGTGAAGAAGTGACTGTTATTTCGCGTTCGCTTTATATCGCCGTGCAAGCAGATGCATTTACGGACAGTTCTGTGAAATTTGGGAGATTTTGGAGTGTTTGCTGTAGAGAAAACAGCAAGTGAAATTATCGGCCTTTGTGATGAATTCTGCGTGGCGTGTTCAGTATGCGTTTACAGAATATTTTTGGCGAGCATGTTCCATTGAAGAATCTACTGAAAAGAACCGAGTGTGAAACTCATTTTGTAACAGAGTATTGACTGTATTAATTTCGTAATATTTCGGGTTGGACTTAGTAAATTTCTGGCTGTCTTGCATGTGATATAATCTGAATGAACTAGTAGTAGATGTGCTATCGACGTAAGTGTGGGCTTGTTAACACCATAACTAAAAGACAATAAAGAATTAGTATCGGGAAGCGGACATTTTCAGTGAAGGAAGGAAGCATCCACTTGGCCCGTTATTACTAGAGATTTACAGGTTTATTTTGTTACCTGATTTACGCGGACTATGCAGTCGTAAGTATGGACGATAGTTTTCTTCAACGCTCTTTTTAACATTGCCTACATAGTACCTACGAATGCAGAGCAGTGGTTGGTAAACGAACGCTGTACTGAGTTAGCTGTACATTAATCTGCAGCTTGCTTCGCTAAGTGCTAGCAAATTTTTTTAAGACTGCCAAACCTCAATCACAAACTCCAAGATGCTGAACTTGTCCAGTAGTTTCAGGTGGTACAAGCTGCAATGTCACAGTTTTTATACATAAACCAATAATCAAGCAAAACGAAGTGCTTCGGACCACTTAGCACCCAAAAGCAGTACAGTGTTCATACCATAATTGCAGTTCTTTTGCGCACATTTTCCCACTCGTCCTCCCTGGGACTTAAATATTGCCTACTGCTCCAGCAGGACCATGCACACGAGCAAGAATCGCAGGTGCTTGTCGCAGCACAATAAATAACATGGCAGTCAATTTTCAATACAGATTGCCAGTCGGCGTAATTGTATTCTAATGCCTTAAGACAGTGACGTTAGTCGATCTTGACACGACTGTCTCGGTACTTTCAATTATCACCATACATTTCATTTGCATTTGCACTTCAAATCCCAGTTGGTCGGATTTGAAAACGAAGACCTTTCTGGACGATGGGGTAAGTTTGTATACATAAATAAGTTTGTATACGTAAGAAATTTGTATAAATTTTCGTGCCTATTCTGCAGTTTGCTGTGCATCTAGAGGTTGGCAATTTGTTTGAAATTCTGTTATCTTAAGTCTTCCAGTTTTGTAGCACTGTATGAAGGTATGCGGTCACACACGGCTTCCCTTCAAGTCATTGTAATCTACGTTGCGCGCAGTTTGATGTGCATAACGTAGTAAGTCACTATCATGCACATCATGTGAATTGTATCGAGCATCCTTGAAACGTGCAAACACAGTTTTTATAACAAGTGCGTCTTGTCCTCTCTCTTGAACGTCCATAGTTTTTCTTACACACCCACACGGTCGTATTGCTACATTCTTATTCGAAATCTGTTCGCAGTTGTTTCTTTACTATTCTGCGAATAATCTTCCATGTACGTAATTACGTTTAGTACCCATTCTTTTGAATTTTCCTTTGTTATGCCCCACCAGGGATGCGATTTGTGGCTCTCTGCCCCACAAAGACAGGGTGAAACAAATTCTATTTCAATATCATTTTCACTTGTTAAGCACGTATCGTCCTTACATTACTCCGCATGCACATTGTCCGCCCAATGGAGCGTATACGACACCACATATTCTACTGACTCATATTGCCGAAACGCTGATATTTCATCTGCCACGTCTTTTCGCTCTGCGAAATTCTTTGGGTTCCTCAATGAGACGTGTTAACTTCAGCCACTGCTTTTGTACATATAAAGCGATGTTTGGTTTGTTTATCGTCCCAATTGCTCTACTATGTATCAACAGCGGTAGCGCTGTAGCACCCTCATGAGTTACTCGTCGACTAAGCAGTTCAACTTCGTTCTGTAGCATCCTTCTGCGCTCACCATTGAATACCCCTAGTTCCGCTCCCTGTTGCCAATAGTAGTAAAGATTGTGGTTGCATCGTAGGCAATATGTGGGTGCGTCGATCAATGAATTTCAATGGCCTTTTGTGACCTTGCTCTCATGAAGTTCCTTGCGTGACTCCTGCAATGTTTGAACTCGTTCAAGGTGACTCAAGACACTTCTACTTCTCCACAACACAATGTGGTGGTGGTGGTGGTGGTTAGTGTTTAACGTCCCGTCGACAACGAGGTCATTAGAGACGGAGCGCAAGCTCGGGTTAGGGAAGGATTGGGAAGGAAATCGGCCGTGACCTTTCAAAGGAACCATCCAGACATTTGCCTGAAACGATTTAGGGAAATCATGGAACACCTAAATAACGATGGCGGGAGACGGGATTGAACCGTCGTCCTCCCGAATGCGAGTCCGGTGTGCTAACCACTGCGCCAACTCGCTCGGTCACACCACAAGGCCTTAGACAAATCTGGGCCCCTGAGATGACCTCCCAAAACTACATTCGACTGTTCTTCCTCATCCAACCTACAGCCCGGATCTCACACCTACCGGTGTCCATCCGTTTGGCCAAATAAAATGGTTCAAATGGCTCTGAGAACTATGGGACTTAACTTCTGAGGTCATAAGTCCCCTAGAACTTAGAACTACTTCAACCTAACTACCCTAACGACATCATACACAACCATGCCCGAGGCAGGAGTCGAACCTGCGACCGTAGCGCTAGCGCGGTTCCAGACTGGAGCGCCTAGAACCGCTCGACCAACCGGCCGGCGGTCCAATACAGAATGCACTCCGTGGGTATCAGTTCGTGAAAGGTGGGGAGGTTATTGTTGGAGCAAGACGTCAGATCCAGTAGAGTGGTACCATGAGGGCATACAGGCCCTCCCTGTAAGGTGACACAAGGCTGTCACACTGAAGGGAGATTACGTTGGAAAATAGTGTCCTATAGCCAAAAGAGGAGGGAATAAGACTCTGTATTGGAATCATGAACAAAACCAATGCGCTTTGAGAAAAAAAAGGTTGCATTATTTATTGAATGTCCCTCCTATGCTGAATCGGAAACGACACCCATTGGGAGAATGGAAGAAACTCAGGTACTAAAGTACGTTACTGAATAGGAAACGTGGTGTTGTATTGGTCACGATGATTACGTCAGTTACAGAAAAGTGAAGAGATCAAGCTTGCATGAAAGCCAAAAATCAAAATTATGGCAGGAGTACCTGTTCTCGACGTTTCATGATTTAAGTCCTTAACTATGTGTAACTGAAAACACTGCTATTCCCACATCAGTGCTACTGACTACTTCACTGGAGTTCGATCAACATAAATGACAATATAGACAAGTGAAGATCGAGCATTTTTCAGTTTGCTGTAAGCGAAATTTACACATATATGAAATAGAACAACTATGCACATTTGTAAGCGTGTCTTTGCAATGTGAAATAAAACGCGCAGGGGGATACCAATTATTGTGAAAGGGAGACGCAGACACACACACACACACACACACACACACACACACACATGCACAGTATCCTCGGTCGCCCTTAGTTGTAGTATCTACTCAGCAGCTCGTAGATGGCAGCGTACCTGCTGTGGTCAGTTGAGGAGGATCGGTGTCCTCGCTCGACCCAGCGTCCTGTCGCCCGCTGTAGTCTTCTGCTCCGGGTGTCTCCTGCAGTCGCCGCCTGAAGTCTCGCCCACTATTTAATGAGCCTCTTCCTTCTCTTGTTCTCTTGTCTTGCTACAAGGTTTTGCCATCAAATGCAGTGCGTAGCCACCATCATCTCCCAACGTGAAAATAAATACGCCCTGCGTGTCTTCAGCTCCTGTGGCTAACACATTACTGTTGCTCACACTTGTCGCACGACCTATCAAGCGTCGCAAGTTCTACGCCCACGTATCGATCTACACTATCATCCGTGTATTTTAAAGCACAACAGTCCAAATACTTGTCAGCAAAACCTTAAATTCACAGTGCACTATTATACCAATATACACTACTGGCCACTGAAATTGCTACACCAAGGAGAAATACAGATGATAAACGGGTGTTCATTGGACAAATACATTATACTAGAACTGATATGTGATTACATTTACACGCAATTCTGATGCATAGATCCTGATAAATCAGCAACCAGAACAACCACCTCTGGCCGTAATAACGGCCTTGATACGCCTGGGCATTGAGTCAAATAGAGCTTGGATAGCGTGTACAGGTACAGCTGCCCATGCAGCTTCAACAAGATACCATAGTTCATCAAGAGATCAAGAGTAGTGACTGGCGTATGGTGACGAGCGAGTTGCTCGGTCACCATTGACCAGACGTTTTCAGTTGGTGAGAGATCTGGAGAATGTGCTGGCCAGGGTGGCAGTCGAACATTTTCTGTATCCAGGAAAGCCCGTACAGGACATGCAACATGCGATCGTGCATTATCCTGCTGTAATGTAGGATTTCGCAGGGATCGATTGAAGGGTAGAGCCACGGGTCGTAACACATCTGAAATGTAACGACCAGTGTTCAAAGTGCCGTCAATGCAAACAAGAGGCGACCGACACGTGCAACCAATGGTACCCCATACCATCACCCCGGGTGATACGCCAGTATGGCGATGACGAATACACTCTTCCAATGTGCGTTCACGGCGATGTCACCAAACTGGGATTCGACCATCATGATGCTGTTAACAGAACCTGGATTCATCCGAAAAAATGACTTTTTGCTTCGTGCACCCAGGTTCGTCGTTGAGTACACCATCGCAGGCGCTCCTTTCTGTGATGCAGCGTCAAGGGTAACCGCAGCCATGGGTCTCTGAGCTGATCATGCTGCTGCAAACGTCGTCGAACTGTTCGTCCAGATGGTTGTTGTCTTTTAAACGTCCCCATCTGTTGACTCAGGCATCGAGACGTGGCAGCACGACCCGTTACAGCCATGCGGATAAGATGCGTGTCATCTCGACTGCTAGGGATACGTGGCCGCTGGGGTCCAGCATGGCGTTCCATATTACCCTCCTGAACCCAGCGATTCCATATTCTGCTAACAGTTAGTGGATCTCGACCAACGCGAGCAGCAATATCGCGATAGAATAAACCACAATCTCGATAGGCTACAATCCGACTTTTATCGAGTTCGGAAACGTGATGCTACACATTTCTTCTCCTTACAAGAGGCACCACAGCAACGTTTCACCAGACAATGAAGGTAAACTGCTGTTTGTGTATGAGAAATCGGTTGGAAACTTTCCTCATGTCAGAACGTTGTAGGTGTCGCCACCGGCGCCAACCTCGTGTGAATGCTCTGAAAATCTAATCATTTCCATATCACAACATCTTGTTACTCTCGGTTAAATTTCGCGTGTGTAACACGTTATATTTCGTGGTGTAGCAATTCTAATAGCCATTAGTGTACATGTATTACTTCCTCTATTGCTCTTAACCGTAATTAATATTTCCATACGAGTTTGTCTTTCTGGAAGAAATATTTCATTACATTTACATTACAATGCTAATGGTAGTTAACAGTCACAGCCGTTACACTGAAAGACTTCACTTATAACACTAATGGCTTTTACCAGTGCTCTGCTCTTCCTCTTCAGGAAGCGACAGTTCCTTGGAAAAATGTTTCTCGAAATTTTTAATGTGTTCATTTTCATAGATAATACCACTCCTGCAGTCTTCAAGTTCCAAAGTATTTGGAAGCTGGAGAGTAAAACCTTACAGTGTCCCTTATATATGTGGTGATATATTTTTATATATTTGTCGTGCCTTTTCGACTGATCATGGGTAAGTATTAACACAAGTTCCCCAACCTTGTACACTATGGGGTGCACAGTTACATCATATTGTCCTTTCCGCAATTCATCTGTCCTAATAAGCATTTGTTCGGTGTTTCAGTTTTTTGTTCCCACCTCAGGACCATATCACTGGTTTTTTTCAACATACACTCCTGGAAATGGAAAAAAAAGAACACATTGACACCGGTGTGTCAGACCCACCATACTTGCTCCGGACACTGCGAGAGGGCTGTACAAGCAATGATCACACGCACGGCACAGCGGACACACCAGGAACCGCGGTGTTGGCCGTCGAATGGCGCTAGCTGCGCAGCATTTGTGCACCGCCGCCGTCAGTGTCAGCCGGTTTGCCGTGGCATACGGAGCTCCATCGCAGTCTTTAACACAGGTAGCATGCCGCGACAGCGTGGACGTGAACCGTATGTGCAGTTGACGGACTTTGAGCGAGGGCATATAGTGGGCATGCGGGAGGCATAACAAATGCTACCTCGCATGAAAAGTATGTATAGTATGAAACTATTTACTTCAAGTACAGATAATAGGAAAGGAACATATTTTGTAAAATTCAGTTAGTAATGTTCCTCCACCTCGTATGTGTATACTCTCACACCGAGATAACTAGTGCACTAACGGTACGTTGTTCCAATGCCGAATATACTTTTTCGCCATGGTTTAAGTCCAGCCATGGGGGAAAATAGATATGGCTCTTAACAGATTTGTCGTGTTATCATGGATTGTAGAAAACCTACGCCAGTAGACTATAATTTTTCTGGCATAGCCCCACTCGAAATTAGGAACGAAGTAGTTGCCATATGTGATAAAAGGGAGTGTATGACTACGGAAACCCACCCTTTATATGGCCGTCAGCCAGCGCATCCTCGGCTGAAACCAAGAAAGAGCTTCTTGTCACATCCCGAAGCTTTCGGAAACAGAGCAGCGAGCCAGGCTCTCAAAGTAGCTGGAGAAATGTCGACATTTGCAGGCATGGATTGTTCCGGAGGCAGAACTCCCTCCTAGCCATTCAGAGAAATGGGCAACATGAAGGGATGGCAACAGATTACGCGGTAGAAGTGGGGCCTTTCTGTGGAGGCGGTTGTTAGCAAATGTGGTGCCATGAGTGCTGTGCGGGTTTGTCAACCAACTACTGTGGCGTTCTCCACCTCCAGCAACATGCTCCATGTGGTGGACCCTGCATCCACTCGGCGTGGCCAATTTCTGGTCATTTAATGAACAAACTGATGTCATGATTGATTTGCTTTTGTTGTTTATATGCTTTTTACACGTCCCACAATTTAAAAAAAATATACATATATAATAGCTGATCTTTCTCATAATGGAAGCAACAACGGTGCAGTTTAGCGCATAGTTCCCTTCGATTTAAGAGTTACCTAATTCAAAAATAGTTCATGGTTTCAATGTGTTCTGAGACGTGATTAAAGTCATGGCACTCAGATTATTTTGTTACCACGTATCGTTCAGTATAGTAATGTATTATTTCCCCCTTTTTCCTTTTTGATTGCCATTTGGAAAAGTCTGTCATGTTACTAGCAACGAAATTGCAAAAGAAACTTATATATTCCCTGCTAGTTACTTAACAGTTGCAAACAAAGGGTTAGTCTCAATTCCAATCTTCATAAATTTGGCCTGGAAGAAATATATAAGTGGCTATAAGCCATCGAAATCAGAGGATTTAATGACAGCCTAGCATTGTAGTTTAGCAATTAAATGAACACACCAAAACAACAACTTTAAAAAACTGAACAAACAAAAGCACTACCATGAATACCCTTACTGGTAACTCACATCGTTATGCAAAACAACTAATTCTAAATATCCTTGCTGATAAGCTTTCACGTGATGCCCTAAATTCAAGAGAGTCCTTATTGTAGAGTACTTCAGCTACCAATTGAGTTAGAAGGTTCTGAAAACATGACTAGAAAAGAGGAACATTGGACTGTTCTCCTGCAAATCACGTCCAGCAAGTTCCCACTGTGTATTCTGACTGCCTCGCACTTAACGAAAACTGAGTGTAGTTCCTGGAGAAGAGTAACAGCTGCACGTCTCAGATAGGGTACGCGAACTCGTCCCGTGAAGTGATGTCGAGCGAAATTAAACTTTACTGGAGGCAGGGGGCTTGTGAGTTTCTCAGTAATTCCCGCCCCCTGGGACAAGTCTACTGCTGCTAAATCACCACTGTAAGGCCGCAGTTTCGTGCGCCTACGTGCTCGAGGTGGTACTTCTAGCCCCGAGCACTTACACAAATTTATGTAAAGATCGTATTTAATAAAATATGTGTACTAGTGCCACAATATATACGTGTTTTGTCTATCTGATGTCGACATTTTAGGTGGTGATTTTTACCGAGATTAGTTTCCTTCGTGGGAACCTTGATCTGAAAGTATGCTGCACGAATCACAGTATTCACTGAGATCGTTCCATTGTAGGTGGTTCGAGAGGAGGGGACAACTATGTTGGTAAAAAATGTCATTACAATTCAGACTCAGCTGGTGCAGGTGTAGACAATTTATAACATTGGCAGCTATCAATTCCTAGTAATCTGAAGTGGTTAACGTGGTTGTGGCGTCGAGGATGCTTAAAAAATATTGCCCTTATTAAACATTTTCATTTACCACCTGGAAACTCAAGTAGTCTTAGTTTAGCGAGAACACACTGTTCCTTACGAAAAAGTAAACGTAAAAACCAAATGTCTTACCCAGGTAGAGCAACTGCTGAATCTGGAACAAAGCAGGAAGCAGAAAAATTTTTCGACCCAGCATATAGCAGCATCAACCCGCATTCTTTGAGACCAGTTTTGCACTTATGGGAATCTGCAATCTCTGTTACTGTCCTCAATAGAAGGAAGAAACAAAATGAAGAATTTTATTAATGTTTCTAAAGTTCACCACAAAACAGAAGCACTATTCTGCCAGGTGACAAAGTAGTAGCTAAGTTTCTTAATTTTCTTTCCAGTGCGTAACTCTGATAGATTACTAGGTGAAATGCCTCTATTACATGGACTGCATATCACGCAGCATAAGATACGTGAAAACAGTTGGGAATCTCTTTCAAAGAGTATCTGTGCGTTTTTATTGGCGGTTACGACTAATTTGTAACAGTTATCTTTTTTCAAAACACTGGGGTCAAATCTATCATTTGAGATTCGTTACAGCTTACACTCGTGATCCACTTCACCATACTCTATGAACTGAAAGAAGCATGGAATTGATTTCCACCGTAACGTGATACGTTACAGTATTTGTCAATACATATTTGTCTTTCAGGTAAAAATAAACTGAAATCTTTTACGTTCAACTTCTCATTTTTCGACGTGTTGTCAGTTGCCGGTGTCCTATACGGATAGGGACGTAACGTAGGTAAACATAGCATTAAAAGCCTTTATTGTACTCTCTTGCTCAAGCCTATAGTAACCGAATAAGAATTTGCTGAGATGTACACTCCTGGAAATTGAAATAAGAACCCCGCGAATTCATTGTCCCAGGAAGGGGAAACTTTATTGACACATTCCTGGGGTCAGATACATCACATGATCACACTGACAGAACCACAGGCACATAGACACAGGCAACAGAGCATGCGCAATGTCGGCACTAGTACAGTGTATATCCACCTTTCGCAGCAATGCAGGCTGCTATTCTCCCATGGAGACGATCGTAGAGATGCTGGATGCAGTCCTGTGGAATGGCTTGCCATGCCATTTCCACCTGGCCCCTCAGTTGGACCAGCGTTCGTGCTGGACGGGCAGACCTCGTGAGACGACGCTTCATCCAGTCCCAAACATGCTCAATGGGGGACAGATCCGGAGATCTTGCTGGCCAGGGTAGTTGACTTACACCTTGTAGAGCACGTTGGGTGGCACGGGATACATGCGGACGTGCATTGTCCTGTTGGAACAGCAAGTTCCCTAGCCGGTCTAGGAATAGTATAACGATGGGTTCGATGACGGTTTGGATGTACCGTGCACTATTCAGTGTCCCCTCGACGATCACCAGAGGTATACGGCCAGTGTAGGAGATCGTTCCCCACACCATGATGCCGGGTGTTGGCCGTGTGTGCCCCGGTCGTATGCAGTCCTGATTGTGGCGCTCACCTGCACTGCGCCAACCACGCATACGACCATCATTGGCACCAAGGCAGAAGCGACTCTCATCGCTGAAGACGACATGTCTCCATTCGTCCCTCCATTCACGCCTGTCGCGACACCACTGGAGGCGGGCTGCACGATGTTGGGGCGTGAGCGGAAGACGGCCTAACGGTGTGCGGGACCGTAGCCCAGCTTCAAGGAGACGGTTGCGAATGGTCCTCACCGATACCGCAGGAGCAACAGTGTCCCTAATTTGCTGGGAAGTGGCGGTGCGGTCCCCTACGGCACTGCATAGGATCCTACGGTCTTGGCGTGCATCCGTGCGTCGCTGCCGTCCGGTCCCAGGTCGACAGGCACGTGCACCTTCCGCCGACCACTGGCGACAACATCGATGTACTGTGGAGACCTCACGCCCCACGTGTTGAGCAATTCGGCGGTACGTCCACCCGGCCTCCCGCATGCCCACTATACGCCCTCGCTCAAAGTCCGTCAACTGCACATACGGTTCACGTCCACGCTGTCGCGGCATGCTACCAGTGTTAAAGCCTGCGATGGAGCTCCGTATGCCACGGCAAACTGGCTGACACTGACGGCGGCGATGCACAAATGCTGTGCAGCTAGCGCCATTCGACGGCCAACACCGCGGTTCCTGGTGTGTCCGCTGTGCCGTGCGTGTGATCATTGCTTGTACAGCCCTCTCGCAGTGTCCGGAGCAAGTATGGTGGGTCTGACACACCGGTGTCAATGTGTTCTTTTTTCCATTTCCAGGAGTGTATAATGTTTATTTATACATATGTTTCCTTCATCGTTGTAATGCATTTTTTGGGGTCTATGGCTCATATACTATAGAGATATGATGGTTATTTCTTTCAAAATTGTCATGAGCGTTTTTACTTTACATTCATATTTTACAAATTATATATTGACAGATCAAAAAGCCTCCGTTCAAAGGCCACACTCCTCCCTTTTCTACATGCCATTGCTTATATACTCGCATTGGAGTCGTGGCTGCAGCAATGCCATCAAACGAAAATTTTTCGATCGCTCCTTATTAAATAACAGTTTGAAATGTAACCTGACCAAGGAAAACAATTTTTACACTATAAATTCACAAAACAAACAATTCCATGTCACGAAGTATATAATGTGTGCTAAAAAGTGATTCTCTTGATCAGTAATCAGACAATCAATGTAGTAACAGCGTTCTTACTGCGAATGGGAACTGTATTTGACAAATAAATAATTAACAACTCGTGAATATAGGTCTGAGTAGTCGCCGCAAACTTAAGAAACTTGGGAGCTACTGTGAGTTCTAATTAAGGACAATCTTGGTTGAAGTTTATTCTTTTATTAATAATGGATATCACCCTCATGGGGCATCGTCAGATTATCTGTGTAGGGAAAAAAGCTAGAATTATAGTCACAGCTTTCGTAATTCTAAATGTAGATGAAGAATTGTTACTAATTTGAAATTTATCCTTTTACAGCATACTAAAAACCATGAAACATCTCTATGCTAGACTGGAACACACGTCGAATCAGATGAACCGGAAGAGCCCTTTACCTATAACATCATTTTAAAAATCATAAAATGCCTCTGTGCTAGACTGAAGCTCGCTCCGAACCAGATGAATCAGCAGAGAACTGGTGAAGAACAGCTAGTACAATATCATTTAACCATGGAACAGGACGATAAATAGATAATTGAACTCAACAAGACATACGTTAATAATGTTGGAGCAGCAGGCTAGGAAGGTGCAACAGTAGGACACATTCATGAAAAAGTGTACACATTTAAACAGAATACACAGAGATGTGATCTTAACTGGATGGCTGAAGCATGAAGCCGACTCACAGGCAAGTAATAGAATGTGGCTTGTGTACAATGTCTGCAGTTTTACAGCATACTAAAAACCATGAAACATCTCTATGCTAGACTGGAACACACGTCGAATCAGATGAACCGGAAGAGCCCTTTACCTATAACATCATTTTAAAAATCATAAAATGCCTCTGTGCTAGACTGAAGCTCGCTCCGAACCAGATGAATCAGCAGAGATCTGGTGAAGAACAGCTAGTACAATATCATTTAACCATGGAACAGGACGATAAATAGATAATTGAACTCAACAAGACATACGTTAATAATGTTGGAGCAGCAGGCTAGGAAGGTGCAACAGTAGGACACATTCATGAAAAAGTGTACACATTTAAACAGAATAACAGATATGTGATCTTAACTGGATGGCTGAAGCATGAAGCCGACTCACAGGCAAGTAATAGAATGTGGCTTGTGTACAATGTCTGCAGTGTACGCACAGTCAAAGGAGTTACTTGACGTTCAGCGTATTTAATGCTTACAAAAAAATCTAAAAGTATTTTATTCACTCTAATTAAGGATCATACGAATGGTTGGATACAGTCCGACAAATAAATGAAAGCTAATGATGTTCATTTATATAAGCTTCGAAATGTAGTGCACAAACCTACTAAATGGTGGGTACATGCAAATAGAAATTTAATTTAGGTGTTGTTCGACGATCAGTACCCACTGAATTGGTCAAGAAATATGTTTACAGTTTCCAAAGAGCTGAGAACGATCATGAGCGTCTATACCTTAAAGGACGACGAAGGTGCGGAATCTACTAGGAGCGTTTCCTATATAAAATTACAGAAAAGCTCTGAGCTGGATGTATATCTCAAAGAGTATCATAAGATGTCCAGGTAACAGGAATCCAGTTATTGGGTTGATCCATAAGTTCGAAGCATTTTTCCATAATTTTAATAGGCACAACTGATAAATATAACCGAGATTTTAGTGATCAAAAATATTCTCTCCTGTACTATTCATTGTCGATTAATGTATTTAAACGATCTTCACAAAACCCTGAAAGTCTTCCTAAATATGGACAATCACTAATGTCAGGATGATTTTCCTTAAAACAGAAGAACGTGTAGGAAATATTTCGATTGCTCCATTCCACATTTTCTGGCATCCAAATCTCCGCTTACTATCTCCAAATGACAAAATGACAATATGTTAAATAGTAACAGTGAACTACAAAAGAAAATGATAGTCCAC
Source organism: Schistocerca gregaria (assembly GCF_023897955.1). NCBI lineage: Eukaryota > Metazoa > Arthropoda > Insecta > Orthoptera > Acrididae > Schistocerca > Schistocerca gregaria. Next base: position 730,126,058 of record NC_064922.1, on the reverse strand, counting down.
AAATAAATCCATAGCAACTGGAATACCAATACCCGTAAAAGAAACGCTACGAACTAACCAACCACTTACATGGCCTGGTTTCAACCGTTGGATGAACTGAGTGCACAAACCTCACTCCATACAGTGGCATAAGATGAGCTGGAGAATGTTTATCAGTGAGGGTGGCAGTATGCTACATACGTTATAAGTGGGCTAGCCTTTCCCTACATACATACACTGTGGCCCAGGAAAAACAGCTAGCGTGTGGAGGTAAGAGGATTAATCTCTTGGACAAGGAATGCAGGGAACACAATACTGCATGCGCTACAAATAAAGGTTTGGCAGATTATCATTCAGCAGATCGAAAGTTAGCTGATAAGGCTAGAGATATATGTGAAAAAGATACCCTTGTATAGGCTGTCGATAAAACAAAGCAATCCAAACTTACATTGGGTTTGGGGTAAATTTCCGAAACGTTACGAATGCCATTCATCATACACTTGAACAACAAAGAGAAAACTTAGGGTTATGTAAATGGTCACGATCGCTGTCGCAGCTAAGGCGGTTGGCAGAAATAAATCATTTGGACAATTTTTGAGACGAGGCCATGTATCGGCAGAAAATACGTTCAAATGTGCAACGTGAGTCAGGCTTAGAGAGGCGACGGTGAGCCAAAGCGTAGTGGTAGGCGACGCACAGTTCGCACCAAATCTGGGCGAAGTTAATGAATAGATGAGTCTGCCATTCAGACAAGTCCGAACGGCATTTCGGCTACAGGGACAAAGTCCACAGCTCTGCAGCACCGGGACAGATAGGTGGTGTTCGCAGCTACAGGGCACGTGGCAGAGAGAGCGTCTCGCCGATGAGCAGCAGGGTACATCCAGCACCACCACGCGGCTTCCTCCACCCTGATTGGTCAGAAGCCAAGAAACCCATGGGGGCGTCATGCAATGTTCTGAAGTGTGGCCTAGTCAGCATCGCCTAGGCGCTGTTACCTCATCAGCACACGAGGGAGGCGCATGATCGAGATTGCCCATCCCAGTGCTGACTTGCTGTTGCCAGACCATGGAACGAGAAAATTACAGGCAGCCGAAGCTGCCAGCTAATGCACTCCACTACCACCTGGCTCAACCTTACATAGAAAAACTGCATCCATTCAGCGCTGTCAGAAGCTAAAAGTACAGGAAGAAGGATTACAAAGAGAAGAAGAACAAGAGAAACGACTGAAATTCCTAGGATTACCTAATACATCTGGGGGAATAATTCCATTTCTAATTCCTGCACTGACAAATTTTTCAGCAATTGGCTCACTAGCTACAAGGAATGCAGTTAGTGTCAGGACACTAAAAACGTGAAAAGTGCCTGTGAATAGCTTGATTTGGTGAGAAGACTATCAGGATCAAGGATTCATTGGCTATTGTAAAACCACACTTGGTTGGCTATTTAAAAAAAAAAAAAAAAAAAAAAAAAAAAAAAAAACAAACTTGAAGCTATACAACTCGTCTGATTACCTGCAGAAACGGATGTGCTTAAATTTGTCATTAAAAACAACTTTATAATATTTCCAGAAGTCTTTATGTTGAATATGTAGCTCGAGGCTATGTGGTAAGCTAAAGAATGCGTGGTTGTGAACTTAGTGCAGGAAGACCGGGCTCTCAGTGGGTTGCATATGTAAAAAACAGCGGAATGATCTGTATTGCACTGACTCGTTTCATGACTTGTACTGCAGCTGCCAGAAGAATTGCACTGGTATCTTATCAACAGTCGTCAGTTCTACACTTTTAGAAGCTAACAGGACTTCGGTACGTTCCTATGAGGTCATCTCTGCCTCAGTGCCAACTTACAACTGTATAGAAACAAGTGGCGCACAGCTGAACATAACTACAGCGGAAAAGCAATGTAACACTCTATTCAGTTGGGTGGCGTAGTTTATGGTTGTTTCGGATCTACAACACGCTCTCGAAGCAAAACGAGGTACCTTCTGACGAAATAAACGTAGCACACTTGGTCACATACTTAAGTTTTAATATAAACTCGGATGAAGTTTATAGGTTCCGTTCGTAGTTCTGGAGCGTAGTGCGTCAATACTGACGAGGAACTACTGTTTTGTAAACTATTGTGAAGGTACAGTTTTAGGTATTCTAAAAACTGACGGGCCTGGAGATATGGTCATTTAACCCTGTAAAGCTCATGAGAGATTAAACAATTTGAAAGTAGAATTTTACTTGAGAACGCTACGAAACTACTGTGGTTGGATGGTGTGAACATTAACAATGTGTTACTGCTAGTTACAGATCATGCTTCATACATAGCTACAGCGGCGAAGGGACTTTGGAATTTCTACCCCAGTATTGTGTACGTCACTTGCCTTTCACATACATTACACGGAGTTGTTGAAGAGATGAAATCAAATCACTCTGATTTGAAAAAAAAAAAAAAAAAAAAATAATCTCCTGTGGCAAGAAAATGCATACTTGGCATAAAGGCATACTTCAACGTCAAATTGTCGGTAGTATCAAAACACATTACTGACTAGAAGCCGTTGGTACTCAACTGCCTGACTTCCTGAATATGGTGTAAAATGCGGAGAGTGAATTGAGCCGAGATCGTGACCATGTGCCTGATAAAATAGACATCCAGTTGTGAAGTGTACTCGAGCGGAATCCTGGATATCCTACATTGTGATAACTAATTTATCTTCTCCAAATTCCATAACAAGGGATACAATGAATCAAATCTGGCCTGCAGTGCCATCGCCGCCTTTGTATACGCTCCTGCGACATCCAATGACGTAGAGGAGCTTTCGCAGGTACAAAACTGTTCTAAGCAAGAACCATAGACGAAAACCTGAAAATGTTCCTTCTGATCCATTACAACTAAGCAAAAAATTAAGATTCAGGGGATGCAGTAACTGATGTGTGTTACATTATATAAGTGGTGAGCAATAGTAAACACAAGGTATTATTCTTTGTGTCGGTGCTAATTTTCATTGTATCTCGTTTCCCGTTTTTTTTTTTTCTTTTTCTTTTTTTAGACGTTAAAGTAAGTGTTAGTTAAACGTTGCAAAATGTAAATACTACTCTCACAATTCTTTCAGAAGTGATTTTTGTAATACATTAAGCATAGAAAGTCAAATTTATAAACTTTTAAGTCATAAACGTTAGCCTATTTCGCTGTTTCTTAGTTCATTGTAGTCTGGGCTCTGCAAATGAGTAGAGTAGACAATTGGTTCTGCTTATTTTTCAACATGTTTTTAATGGTGAAACAATACTCATTGCACTGGGAATGCTACCTGCAACTCCTTTTCAGGCATGGGATTCAACCATCCACATTGAGGGTAGATACTTGTTGTAAAACATGCTTGCTCTGCACAACTGTTCTCCCTAGCGACATTTGCATCACACTTAATATGTAAGACATGTTAACACATCTGCACTGTGCACGCTTTCCGCAAATGACGTGACTGCTCGACTTGTTAACTTACAGAAACTGCAGTACTTCAGGATGCCAGTTCCTCGCGTCTCGCTATTAATAATGATATTATACAAAGTAAATCTGTAGTAAGTGGACTATGTAAGGAACATGTTGTTCATATACTCGTTTCGCAAATGTAGCTTGCAGCGCTTTGCGTCACACGTTAACGACAGATTTCTTTTTGGAATGATTTTTTGATACCTTCAGCTGCCATTCCCTTTGTTTGGAGTACTGTTGTATTATTTCGGCCTTAGGCCGTTTTCAGGTATCTGAGATGGGAGTATTATACAATGGGTGCATTATTGCCACTAATGAATTTAAAATTCTTAGGAACAAGTCGTATCCGAAGATATACTAGGAGGATGATAACTTATTTAATGAACAATTATTTAATCGTATATTATGCCATGTACGTCCTTGCTTCTATGACTGCATGTTATTGTCACAAAATAATTAGAAATTGTTTTTGGTTAATTTAGCAGCTTGTTACTTATGAACAGTTGTTCCGAAGTTCTTATATACAAGGTCGATGTTTCTAACATACTTACACAAGGATTGTTATAATTATTTTATATGAATTTGTTAATGAAGCCACACATGTCTTTGTCCTCTATTATGTTTAATTACTGTTCATCATTGCTGTAAATACGACTGTGCATATATATCTTTAACGTAACTTGTAAATATGTATGCAGTTATTGTGAGAGCACTACAGTTATGAATGATTGTTACAGAGATTTTATACTGAAGTCGATCAGTACGGAAAACAATAAGAATTGAGTAAAATCTGTCATGGCCTACTTTATAGCTGCGTGATGTTTTGAATTACAGTAATATTTATTATTCAGTTTAGCGATAATAAAACATTGTATTGCTTCGAAATGCTTCGTCTTGAAACTGGTGCAAAGCTGTCTAGGAATTTTCCATTTCATAGGTCATTATTGTTCATTTATGACTGTCTGATTGGTCTTTCTGATGGACGTAAATTTCAATTCATTGCATTACATTCAAGATTTTTACCTTTATGTAACTTTTGTAATATCTGTTATGATTCCTCTATATCAGGTATTCTGTGGCTGGAGTCTTTTAAGTGCACAGCGAAGGTGGATCGGCTATTGTCGTTGATTGTCGCGTGTTCTTAGAATCGTGTGCTAACTTTCCTTCCAGTTTCTCCAGTATAAAGGAAAAAGGCAATTATTGATTGCTTATACAATCAGTATTACTGTCTTACGCAACTGTGATACAAAAATGAGCGTTTAATACTAATAACACTTATTTAGGTTCGTGGCTATTTTTTTTTGTCCCTTAGGAAACCTAATTTTATCCTTCATGGGGTAATTACCACCAGATTAGGAACCACTGCGCAAAAAAAAAAAAGAAAAATACTGCCCACCGATAGCCGTAAGCAGTGGGGATAGCAGTGCCACATTGATCCGTTTTTAAATTGGATTCATCCTTTACATTTCGTCGTTAGGTCTTTGTTTAGCGCCCATTGCACTCCTTCCTATATTGTCATTTATTGTTTAGCGTACGTTGCATTACGATTTAAATAGGCATTTATTTCTTTTAATCATGATGAGTTCAGTAACACTCTTGTAAAATTAATGTTCGCAACATGCACCGGAAATTATCACTGTTCGGCAAATTTTCATCTATATTTACTATACACTTCATGTCCATAATGACCTTGTGCATAGAATTTCATGTCGAAAATCAATTTTATCTGGAGTTAGACAGATTGTTGACTACTTCACGCTGTAACACATTTTTCATTAGTTCTATTTTCCTGAATGAGTCATAGTCGTGTTAGATTCTTTTTCCCACGTCGGTAACACTAACAGGTTGATTCTGCATTCGCCAACTTGTGCCAACTGCTTGGTTTTGTCGTGGACCACTTATCTAGAAGGCAACATTTGTATTTAACTGTGTTCCCCAAGTTGCACTTCCACTGCTTGTTATTGTTTTGGTGACACTGTTGTAGTCTGTTAGTATAGTGTGTGGGACGCTCCTAGTCATCTGCTCTTCTTGTCTAGATTTTGGTAGAACTTGGTTAGTGTACTGAGATATATGCCGTGGAAGTGCCGCCAGCTGTCCACATAGTTAATCTGACCGTCGTTTGATCTTTTATGATTGTAGAACCGTGTGTGAAATAGACTCGATTGACCTACGCCACCATTCTTATTGTCATTATATGTCTTCGTGTATTACATCATTAGAATCCAGTAATAATAGTATCCAATGTCGGCTTGAAGTGCTGTAATTCTGTGTTTGTCACATGGACTAGCTTTTCTCTTATTTCCAATTGCTCTTAACTCATCTCTATGCAAAATAAGTTCAGTATCTAATTTTATTTAAATACATTTCGAAAAAATTTGAAAGGCAACCTTGGGTGCTATAAAATGGTTCTATTTAAACATTAAGTTGCGGAAGCTTTCCTTTATGCAATTCGTCCAGTGTGTCTTTCACATTCACATGCAAAGATGATGTTGATTTTATGAGATGTATCTCCATTACGTGTATTGAAATGCCAGTTTCAGTCAGGGTAGCTGCGTGAAATAAAATGTGTTCCTGTAGTAGAATATAGCTGAGACACTGACGGGCCTGCACTAGCGCCGTTAGCTGCGTGCCGGCGTACCATTAATGGTGGCCGACAAGGAGAGTAATGGCCGCTCTCAGCCGGCACAATGGCGGATAAGCAGAGATCGGTAAATGTAGATACAGGAGGTCGCTGCCGTCACACCACTGAAAGGAAGGAATAGTTGCAGGTTCTGTTGAATAGAATGAACAATTCAATGAGCACACATTGTGGATTGAATGTCAGTATTCGAAGAAACACTAAAGTAATAAGAGTCATTAGAAATGACATTTGTGGTAAACTCAACATCAAAATTGGCGCATCTAGATCGAAGCGATGAAAGTATTCTGTTACCTGGGGAGCAAAATTCCTTGTTATGAACGGATCAAGGACACAAAAAGCCGAATGCCACACACAAACAGAGATTTTCTGCCCAAAATAATTCCTCTAGTAACGAAAATTTTTTAGGAATAAACTTGTAAGGAAGTATGTCTGAAGCACAACACTGTATGAAAGTGAATCGAGGAATATTGGAAACTCGGAAAAGAGGAGAATCGCAGCATTGGAGATGTTGTCTACAGAACGATGTTGAAAATTAGGTGGCTGATAAGGAATGAGGAAGTTCTACGTAGAATCGGCGAACCAAGTATTGCGTGGAAAACATTGACACCGACATGGGACAGGTTGATAGAGGATACATGTTCGGATAACAGGGAGTAGCTATCATGATACTAGAGGGAGGCGCACATATTTTTTAAAGTAAGTGCCGTTTTTAAATTAGAAAAAAAAGATGTGCTAAGGTATCTCAATAATTTAAATTTTACATGAAAGCCTGTACCTTAATCTACTTTTTTACATAATTTCCGTCAATATTGAGGCACTGGTCATAACGTTGTACCAGTTTTTGAATACGCTCTTCATAGAAGTCTGCCGCCTGACTTGTTAACCACTGCATCACCACTGGTTTGACCTCGTTATCGTCTTTAAGACGCTGACCACCCAGGTGTTTCTTCAAGTGCAGGAACAGATGGTAGTCACTGGGAGCAATATCGGTGCTGTACGGCAGATGATCTAGAGTTTCCCACCCAAAAGATGTGATGGGATCTTTGGTCTGATTCGCCACATGGGGACGGCCATTGTCTTGCAGCATAACGATACCGTTGCTCAACTTCCATGGACTGTTATTTTGATTCTGGTGTGACGTAGGCCACCCATGTTTCATCACCCGTAACAGTTTGGCTTACGAAATCATCACCGTCGTTGTGGTACCGCCCAAGAAAATTCAATACACTGTCTAAACATTTGGTTTTGTGCATATCCGTAGACATTTTAGGTACCCAACGTGCGCACAATTTTCGGTAATTCAAGTGCTCGGTCACAATCCCATACAAAACACTGCGAGAAACATTCGGAAAGTCATCCAGCAAGGAGGAAATCGTAAAGCGTCTTGTTTTCTCTCAACTTATTGTCCACTTCCTGCAACAAACTTTCATTAACGACCAAAGGACGCCCACTCTGTTGTTCATCATGCACATTTGTGCGACCATCTTTAAATGCTCTCAACCACTTTCTTACCATTCCATCACTCATATTGTTTTCTCCTTAAACTGTAGAGACCTCACGACGAATATCGATCGTTTTTAGACCTTTAGCACTAAGAAATCTTATAACAGCCCGTAATTCACAGTCGGCGAAACTCATGAATATCGGAAGCATCTGAAACACTCAACACACAACGTAAACAGGGATGAATCAGTCTCTAATGGCGTCAGGGAGTAGATTAAGGTACAGGGTTTCATGTAAAAATAAAATTATTGAGATATCTTAGCACATCTTTTTTTAATTTCAAAACGGTTCTTGCTTAAAAAACAACACGCCTCCTATATGGGAACGCAGAGATTGTAGCACATCCACCAAATAATTGGGACCGTTGGACACAAATGCCGCCCTGAAGATGTTTGCACAGAAGAGAATGTCGTGACGGCCCTTATCAAATCAATCAGAAAACTGACGACCCAAAAGAAGATATGGTGTTGATTATAGAGGCATGACTTGGCAATTAGTTTATTTGGTCAGAAGGTTGAAAACTACACTTATTGTGAGGGCTGTTCAAAAGTGATACCCATAAAGACAATATTAAGTAGTTACGTTATTTGTCTTTTTGTTTACTGGTACGCGTCTACTATAGTGGCACAGACTGTAATCTGTCCACAACTATCATATAACATTACACTTTTTCTTTTTTTAAAAAAAATCCGTTTTCTGACTGGTTTGATGTATCCCACATCCCACCTCTCTTGTGCCAAAATCTTCATCTGGGATTAGCATTTGAGCCCTACATCCTAAATTATTTGTAGGACATATTTCAATGTCTGTCTTTCCATACCAGTTCAGAAAATGTTGTTAAAGAGCAAGTGACAAGTTGCAGGCACTTGATTTTTAACAATTCGCTGTATCATTTAGCTATCTTCTTTCGCCCTAACTTACACTCTAAGACAAAATAGAAAAAAAAGACACACCACGGATAAATTATCCAAATGCGATGGAAATAGGTAGCTGTGGTGGACACATACAGAAAAGCTATTGATCACAGTTAAAACAAATGTATGATTTCTTCAAAAGAAAGGGCTTCTCAAATTGAGAAAATCAATAATGCGTTAGTCCGCCGCTGGCCCATGTGCAATGAGTTATTCGGTTTTCTATTGATTGAGTCTTCGAATTTCCTGAGGGATTTAGTACCAAATTCTGCCCAATTGGCGCGTTAGATGGTAAAAATCTCTACACGGTTGGACAGCCCTGTTTACAGTGCTCCTAACGTTCTCAAGCGGGGAGAGATCCGGTGAACTTGCACGCTAAGATTGGATTTAGAAAGGACTAACATAAGTAGTAGAACCTCCCCCGCATGCTGGCGGACATTATTTAGCTCAAATGTAACCCCAGAATGACTTCCCGTGAAACGAAGCAAAACGGAACGTAGAATTGTGTCGAAGTACCTCTGTGCTGTAAGGGTGCCGTTGATGACAACCAGAGATCCTACAATGAAAAGAGATATCACAATATTCCGTTACCGATGTTGTCGAGCCGTATGGCGGGCGACATTCAGATTGATATCTTCTTACTGTCCATGGCATCTCCAGACATGTCTTAGCTGGTGATCTGGGGTCACGCCGAGGTGGGACTCATAACTGAAGACAATTTTATTCAATTCTGTGAAGACGTTTCTCGATACGCCCTGGAGAGGAGCTGGATACCAATCTGAGTGTCGCCCGCCATATGGTCCACCAACCAGGAGTGATGGTCTAGTATGGCATTTTTTTCTTCATATTAGGGTGCCGTTGGTTGTCGTAGGCCGAAGGCTTACATTACAACAGTACGTCAACGGTATTCTGCAACTCCGTTTAGTTGACCTCCATGACACGCAGTGCTGGGCTTATACAATATACTATCAAGTTAATGGCAGGCTTGGTGAAACTTTCTACTGTTCGTCTTCATGCATGCTGAGCCCTACCTTGGCCTGCTGGACCGCCGGATCTCTGTCCAATTGAGAGCATTCTGGGTAGGGCTCTGCAACCATCTTGGGGTTTTGACGCTCTACTGCGCCAGTTGGATACAATTAGGGACAATATCTCTTAGAGGACATCCAATAGCTCCTGTAATCATTGGAAAATGCTTGCATAGGTGCCAGAGTTGGACCAACGCCTTAATGACTTTTTCAATTAGTGATGCTCTTTCTCTTAAATTAATCGTCCATTTTTCCTGAAACTGTAATCAATTGTTTGAATGCACATGTACATGGCATCTACCGACTTTCGTCCCAGTCTGATAATTCCATCATAGAGGTATTTTTTTTCTTAGCGAGTATTTTATATTTATCGGTAAGAAGTCATTTTATTTTATTTTTCACCTTTTCTTTTTATTACCAATAAAATAACATTTCTAATACTATGGTATGTTTTAATAAAAATGACCACCTAATATTTCTTTCTTTCTCGGTAAGTTATCGCATTTGTTGTTATTTGCATTCCTTCGTGGCACGTACAGGTTGATAATTACTGAACCATATGAAAAAAATCGTCATAATATCTGAACGGTTTGCGTTAGGACGTTCAAACTGTGCGGTTGGCCACGGGCAATGATGGGAATTAGTGTGCACATGCATGTTTGGTTTAGCGACGAAGCCCACTTTAATTTGGATGGGTTTGTTGATAAGGAAAACTGGGGCACTTTGGGGATTGAGAATCCGTATTTTGAGATCAAGAAGCCTCTTCAACCTCAACGAGTGAGTTTTGGATGTACAATGTCTTCAATGTCTACTCGCGGAAAAATCTGTGCGGTAGTCGTTGATGGCACGGTAACTATCGAACGCTACGTGAAGGTTGTGGAAAGTGATTTCATTCCTATTATGCAAAGTGACCCTCATTTTGTTAAGATGAGGTTAATACAAGACGGATTTCGATTCCATTGAAGAAGGAGAGTGTTTGACATCATGTAGGAGAGTTCTGGCTCCAGGGTACCCAGAGGCCACTAGCATGGGCCTGGATTGGCCTCCATGTTCTCCAGATCAGAACACATTCGACTCCTTTTTGTGGGCTACATTAAAGACAAGATATACAGAAATAACCCCAAAACCATCGCTAAGCTTAAACAGCCATTCAGGTGGTCATCGATGGCATCGATGCTCCGACACTTCAGCGTGTGCAGCAAAATGTCGCTATTCGTCTGCGCCACGTCATCGCCCAGAACGTCAGACACATCGAACCCGTCATAATCTAAATCCGAATATTTCTAATGCCGTTTACATGTTGAATAAATTGTGTGCACGCTGTAGTTTGTAGCTAATTAAAGATTTTCATGTAGTTCAATAATCGTCACTTAGGATTTGCATCACTTGCTATTGTTTAAGTTGTTATGAATGTGATGATGCATAATCTGTTTAGCTTTAGAGGGTATCTCCTGCATACCTATAAGTGATACGTGGCTGAGTTCATTTATGTTGTAGCAGATTCAAGTTGTTTTATCGGTGTTATTACTTTCCATCATGGTGAGGTATAGTTTTTACGTAAATATTTCTACAATTTTTATTTTGTCATTTCGCTATTTCAGAAGTACAATAACAGAACTGCATGTTTCCCCAAATCGATGTTATTGCACCAGTCATCTAAAAAAAGGTAGCGCATGCAGTGAAATATCGTCAGAACTGTACTTATGCATAGTGTCGCTAGAGTGTAGTTGCGTTTTTGTGGAAATATCGATTGTTGTGACTTGGGTTAGGAAGAACATTGTCGTAATTGTCTGTTGCGTGTTTTAGTTTGGTGAGTGTATTAACCTATCCTGTAAAATAACGACACATGTTATGAATACTGCGGATTAAGAATCATTTCAACTAATGTCCTTGGTGCAATAACGACGTAAGTGTATATTTTGTCATTGTTTTCCCGATGTTTAACTTTGGCATCGTAGTTGTACATAGCATCATTGTTTCCTTAACTTTTAACCAACGTTTTTGTCATAATTATCCTTCGTGTCATTGCTGATTTGGACAAAATGGTTTTTTAATACGTTCAGGTCGATTTAATTTCCGTTTTATAGGGGTAAAAATGAGCGATCGAGCAAAGAAGATTATGCGACTTGCTCTTCAATTTTTAGCGGAGGACAACAAAGGGACAAGGGAATTAAACAGTTCCATGATAAGTGAACCACAAGTACGGGTGAACAGTATAGAGCATTAACTAGCAAGCCCACACTGTGAAATAATAGACAAACAAGTGAGCAAGGTGGAGCTACAGGTATCATCATCAAACCGTAATTCCAGGGTAACACAATTGCCAGGTGCTTCAAATATGTATGCGGTTGAAAGGACAATCGCCACAAAATCAGTTCTGAAAAGGGTGCCAGTAACATCCCCTTTGCCGAGCAGCACTTTCGATAGCAGTTGAGATTTATCTTGTGGCTCAAGTGACAATTATCATCAATTAAGCAGCGCTGAATCATGTAATTCAAGTGAAAAATCAGTCGTCCATAAGGAAAAATCTCCGAGTAAAAGGTCTACAAAAGGAATTCGAGAAGTTACCAAATTGGGCAGAGTAAAACCAAAACGTTGCGAAACAGTGGGAAAAGTTATACATCACGTATGGGTAAAATGTCAAGGCTCGAAAAATGGGTGCTGCTTGTACTGATAAATGTATCCTCTCATGTACAAAGAAAGCAACAGATGAGTATAGATGTCAGCTGTTCACGAAATACTGGGCAGTGGGATCGTTACAAAGACAACGGGATTCTTTAAATACATGCATTATAATGCTTGCTCTCAAATATCGACGCGTTACTGCCCAAGAACCTAGAAAACCGAATTGCGTTTTCTAATTGTTGAAAGATAGGGGGAGATGCGTGTGTGCAAAACATTTCTGATAAACACTTTGGAGATAACCGAAAGGCAAATCCGTACTGTTATCGAAGCGAAGAAGACTGGGACTAGGATGCGACCTGTGGACAAAAGGGGACAACATGGAAAACACCGTAGGACTGATCCAGGAATCTTGGAGTCAGTTAGGAATCACACTAAACTCAGTTCCTCGTACTGAGAGTCACTATGTAAGAAATGACACAAAGAGTATTTAATGGATGGGGGCCTGTCCATCGCAGAAAAGCACAGAAATTACTCTTCAGAGTGATCTTCAGCTAACCTGCCAGCTGCGAATTATGACGCCTAAGGGCATATATTCAATATCGAATTTATCACAGGATTTTTTGTTCCAAAGAAGGATCAGTGCGGCCATTGTGAAGCTTACAAAAGCGCTACAGATGAAGATAAGGCAAAAGTACAAGAAGCGTTTCAAGAACATCAGGAAGAAAAAGGATTGAGTCTCATAGAAGAAAACTTGGGTAACTAATTGGGTCAATATAAGAAGATACAACTAGCTGTTTATGATTTACAAGCTGTCTTACCGGTACCAACGGCACAAATATTTGCCTTTTTCTACGAGGTGCAACTGTTACAATTTTACAGTAAGTGTCCATAAGTACTTTATTTCGCTATTTTTTGTTTAAAAAAAGCGTGGTAGGAAAAGCAACTTGTGTCTTACAATACCTTGAAGAGTTATCGATGAAAGTCCAGGGACGCCGGCGGGAGTGGCCGAGCCGTTCTAGGCGCTACAGTTTGGAACCGCGCGACTGCTACGGTCATAGCTTCAAATCCTGCCTCGGGCCTGGATGTGAGCGATGTCCTTAGGTTAGTTAGGTTTAAATAGTTCTAAGTTCTAAGGGACTGATGATCTCAGAAGTTAAGTCCCATAATGCTCAGAGCCATTTTAACCATTTGAACCTTCCTGCGACGGATTTCGTATTTTACTCTGTCACTTGTGGAGGGCTACAGAAGAACAAGTAAGTACAATAAATTCAGACTGTGATTCGCACAGATTGCTCTGCTACTCCAACCGGCTAACCCAGTAGTCAATTTGGAGTTGTGAAGAGTGTGGAATGTGGCAAGAATGCACTGTCTTATGTTATAGTGGTCAGGTGATGCAGATAAAAAGTTTGGAAGTTGAAAATGTAAGTGGCAGGGCATCTGTGGGACATTATCTCATGATAGGGGCCTTGTGCTCGAAGACCAGCATAGCACATTCGAGACGATGGCGGTAAGAGTGAAAATCAGCTACAGATAAGTTTGCAAGATATTTTGAGCATGACGAAAGCGGGCACTCGGAGGGTTAACCACCTGTTAACATCTTTTCAAAAAACTCGTCCCCGACAGAGGCATCAACGTAAATGTAGCAGCTGTGTCAGGCCAATTGAGAAACCTTCTTAGACGTTTGGTCACCATGGACGAGCTCTGGGTGTATGATTATGAAACTGTGACAAAAGAAGAAAGCTAGCAGTGGAAACTTGTGGTTTCACTACCACTGAAAAAGGCGAAATTCTGTTATTTAGCAAGGCGATATGGAGTTAGATTTAAGTAGCGTGATGTGGTGCCAGCGGGTTGTGCTCTTTAGGATAACACCGTAGTTCAAGTTAATCACAAATACTGCTTGTTTAGATTATTAAATTTTGCTTCTCTTCCCAGCCTCTCTAGTACCACCCCCCTAACCCCTCCCTTCCCCCGGCCCACGTAATCACACTTGGCATCCAGTGACTTCTTTCTGTACACCCCCCCCCCCCAAGTGGAAAAGATTCTAATCAGTGAAAATACAATCTAAAGTAAAGGGTTCAGCCAAGTTATCAATTGTTAGGAAAATGTGTCCTATTTATTGGTGAGTCGCCAATGGCCATGCCGCAGAAATAACACGGGTTCCCGTCAGATCACCGAAGTTAAGTGCTGTCGGGCTGGGATGGCATTTGGATGGTTGACCATCCAGTGTGCCGAGCGCTGTTGGCTAGCGAGGTGCACTGAGCCGTTGTGAGACAAACGGAGGAGCTGCTGGATTGAGAAGTACTGGCTCCGGTCTCGGAAACTGACATACGTTCGGTGACATGCGTGGACTGAGGATGACACGGCGTCCAGTCCGTTTAGCTGTAGTAAAAAATACAGGGTGAGTCAAAAACGACTTTACAGCGTTAGAATAGCACAGAAATTTATTGAGTTAACTTATAGAATGGGTATGTGTGTCATTTTGTAGTTAACAAACTCGGGTTACACATAAAACTGTCAAGTGTTATTTTGTTTCGATGTGACTACCATCTGTGTGCGGATCAATTGCTTCCCACATTCGTTGCAGCAGATTGAGAGTAGCTTGTGAAAGGGAAGCGTAGATTCTTTTTTTTCAGGTCGGCTAAATTGTTTGGTAGCGGAGCAACATACACATGACCTTTAATAAAACCACAGAGAAAGAAATCCAGTTGCCTCTAGTCTGGAGAGCCAGGTCGGACGATTTGCATTTCACGGCCAATCCACTGACCTGGTCAGCGATTATCGAGGAAATCTCGACGTAACGCAAGGAAATGGGATGGTGAACCATCTTGCTGGTAATAAACCGTTCCGTCACGGTTATCTTCGTCGGTTTGTGGAATTAAAAAGTTTTCAACCATACACCAGTAATAGTTTTCTCCATGAAGAAGAAAGAGCCATAAGCATTCAATTCGTCCCAGCGAACAACCCGTCTCAATGAAGTTCTTGTACCAAGAGTAAATTTACGCCTGCTTCGAGGTTCTTTAGCGCCTTAGGTGCGAAACTGACGCTGAACAGTTGTTACAGTGTTCGCTTCCTGAAACCCAAAGACACATTGCGAGCACGCTCCTCACCAGTGGAAGTCGCCATTTTAACCAAAAAAAAAATGGCTCTGAGCACTATGGGAGTTAACATCTGTCCCCTAGAACTTAGAACTACTTAAACCTAACTAACCTAAGGACACCACACACATCCATGCCTTAGGCAGGATTCGAACCTGAGACTGTAGCGGTTCCACACTGAAGCGTCTAGAACCGCTTGGCCACTCCGGCTGGGTCGCCATTTTAAAAGTGCATTGCGCTGGCGTTCCTGGTGTCAGAATGGGGTACTTATGTACTATCTGAATCAAACTTGAGATTGTTTGCTACAAAATGACACATCTACAGATTGTGTAAATTATCTCAATGAATTTCTATATCATTGCAAATCTGTATACTCCCTTCTGACTCAGCCTTAATAGAGAAGGAGTAGCACCGCCTTTAAATTTAAGTGTAGTATTTCGATGACTGGAAGTTTATGGGAAGCTCTCCGACACCACTCTAAATGGAAATTCAATTGACGTCTATGGGGGAGTGGGAGAGTTGGAATACGCGATAGGTAACTATATGAGCAGTGTAGTCAGGCGATTTGTAGGGACTGGAGCCTGACCACTAAAACTCCGTTCGTGCATGTCAGACTTGCACTTCCACGAATGATTCAGCAGAGTATGAATCACAGAATGCTCGCGCCCGGTGCAGCGTGGTATGTCCGTAATTTGAGACGCCTTGTAAATCGCCACTAGGTAGGCGGTCTACTGATAAGCTGGGTGGGTCATAAGTAGCGCTGGGAGCCCTCCCGGTTGTCTGTCAGCGCGGCTCGGGGAAGGCACATCGACGCCCTCTTAGCCTCGCCTGCCTGCCGTCAGAGTGCACTGCTGCTTCCGCAACTGCTTATGGGTTCGCTCTACATTAACGGTGAAGCGATTTGACGCTTCTCCCATAATCGGCTCACGTCGCGCCGCCTTTACGACCGGCAACTTTATAAGACGGACGCGGTGCGGCGCAACTAATCCCAGGTGACACATCAAATAGTGATGGCGCCGAGTTATTCCGGCTGCGGCGGGATGACGGCCCGTCGTATTTCCCGCCCAGAGTTCTCCGGGGACTGATGGCCCTGTTTTACTGCCGCGGGCGATCCAGAAACGGACGTGTGCCACCACACGCTCCAGGACGTCGCCCCGGAAGGGCCAGAGAAGATAAAAGCGCTGTTGAACACAGTCGATCGCCTCCGTGAATTACCGTCACTGATTTGTAGTTACAGTTGTCATCGAAAATAGTAATGCAGTGGTTGATGTAAAATCAGAGACAGTTTTATTGTTCATTGAACAGTTTGTTGGATATTAGAGAACTTACTTCTTTTTATCACTTGTGTTTCTGTCTTCTAATCAATAAAAATAACTGTGATGTCTCTTTCTCTAAATACAATAGTTTCCAGAGAAGACTTGGGTACACTGTGGGAAATACTGGTGACTCATTTTCCAGTTCAGATGTCTATAAAGCAATCTGCAATAACTGCCCATGCCATTACATTGGCCAGACAGGAAGAACTGTGGGGACAAGATACAAAGAGCATCTGTTTGGAAAGAAAGGAAATAATACGTAACACTACGTTTGCTTAACAACTACTGATTGCCAACCACACTCCAAGAAATTTGGAAGACAGTTATTCTTAACAGAGAAATCAAAGGGCTCCAGATGGACCTTCGGGAAGAATTACAGATCTTCAAACATCTTGAGCACAAAGATGGGATTTTACTAAACGGCCAGCAGCAATACTGTTTGCGAAACAATCTTCATACGACCGCTGATAACCTTTTCGAGTGGTTCACTGCCTCAAAATTTCTATTATACAGTTTTTGTGCATACTATGTTTCATTTGTCCTATGAGATTGATGCCACCCACTTTTGTTACGTCTGCCACTATTCACGGACCTAGAAATTTTTATTGTCATTGTGTTTAATAGCGTGCTTATGCACTGGGAGTTTCCTTTCCCTATGATGATGTACTGGAGGTGGTGTTAATTTCATTACTGTCATTATACTTGTAATAACGCACTTATGCATAGACATCACTATTTTCGTATGATAATGTACAGACAGTCCTATAACGATCCGAACTTACGCCAGTATATTATATGTATTTGTCTTTTTCAACATCTTATTCTCTGCTTGTTGATTTGCATGGTATATTTCTGTTAGAAATTTCAATGTGCTTACGCTTATTCGCTGTTTACACCATGAAGCGTACACGTTTATTGGCCCATGCTCCTCAGGCGTTGCCGGCCATTGTGGCCGAGCGGTTCTATGCGCTTTAGTCTGGAATCGCGTGACCGCTACGGTTGCAGGTTCGAATCATGCCTCGGGCATGGATGTGTGTGATATCCTTAGGTTGGTTAGGTTTAAATAGTTCTAAGTTCTAGGCGACTGATGACCTCAGATGTTAAGTCCCATAGTGGTCAGAGCCATTTGAACCATTTTTTCCTCAAGCGTTGTTTTTCCTGGTATCCAAACTGTCCATTCTCCCTCAGTCGGCATTTAGTAGTTAACATGGTCTGTTATTTTGTGTTTGTATTTACTGATGTTGCAAGACCTTTATTCTAGAGGCCTTAATATTTTAGTATAGACATACAGACCGTTGCTGATACATGTCATGTGGAGGAAGTCTGTACTGCATTAATTGCTAATCTTAATTTAATGAGTACTACTCGCCCTATGTAGATATATGTACCATGTTGCTTGTGATATTCCTATACTTGCTGTAGAGAGTACCTTCTGGTGGACACATAATACTGGGTCTTGGCGTTTTCATTATAAGCTATCTCACTCTATGCAGATTTTTCCTTCTGAAGAAGTCGTCAAAACCGTGGTCAAAATTACTTGAAAACCACCATTTATTGCAACTGGTTCGGTGACTTTTCTTCCTTCTGTTCTGTAACTGTTGCTGTATAGCACTTACGTTCAAAATATTGTAGTTAAAAAAATATTTTTGAAGATGTGAAATTTTTCCTTTCGCAATGAAGCGGAAAATATAAATGCTAGAGAAAAAAAATGAAATAGCACGTTTTTTGTAGGAACTCACTGTAATTTATTATTGTACACGGAAACATTTTTTCTAGAAGCCACGATTTTCGAGGTGTTCAAGAAAAACATGAAAAAAGTTGCTTTTAAATTCCCCGTCCCCCAGGATGCCCCACCCCAACGCCCATACCCCATCGGCAAGAGTTTTATTATGTGCCTGTGACACTTCCTTCTGCCATTGTACAAAAGTTTTCAGCTACACCAATGCTTCCTCTGTATTTCCTTCACTGACTGGATTACAGCGCCAGGTGTTGTGCGTGAATTGAAGACTGGCCCGAGGCATATACATTGGAAATTTGCCCCCGACTTGGTGAGGGTTGCAGAGTTCCTGGCGTATCTGTTATACGACAAGGCATAAAGGCGATGGTATAGGTTGGAATAAGATGTGCTCGAGTGTTACAAAGCAGATCTCGTACCGCTGGATCCGCTGGTTACAGAATGCACACGCAGTAGCACAATGCAGCCTCAAGCGAATTAGATCATCAGAGAGTGCTTGCTGCGCACGGTAGCTCACCTGCAACAGAGATGTGGCCCCGGGCTGATCAATTTCCGAGAATCCGCTGCCTCTTTGACATGCAAGCCCTACCACTCGCTCGCGGCACCCGCTCTGCCGAGCACAGTAAACCCAGGGCTGAAAATATAAATAAATTCCCAGACACTTCAAAATATTTTTTTTCTATCTCCGGTGGAACATAGCATCATTGAGAAACATATTTTAATAAAAAACATATTATCTATTAAAGCATTCAAAATTTACACGACTAAGACTAGAAGTCTTTAGGATATGGCTGAGGGTAATTTCAACAACCACGACAGCTACAGGCTTTCGGGTGCTTGAACGTAACAAGCTACATACTGTGTGCGGGAAATGTCTACAACTGTCTGGGAACCTACCTTGCTGCTGGCCTAAAGACAAATTAAGCCGTTTGGACAGCAACCAGACCCTGTTCAATAACGATGTCCTGTCAACGTAAACCGAAGGAATTTTTACCATATAATGCAATTACTTCAGAAAAGACTAGAAGGAGAGCGCTTCATTTGTGGTTAGAAGGCCGAATTTCAGAACATATTTCAGTTCTAATATAATAAATTTCGTTGAGGCATAAAAGCTTCTTTTCACAAATCAGCAGTAACTAATAAACCATCTCTTGTACGAAACTCAACTTGCCCTTCGCTCACATCATATCCTACGAACCATGGATGCAGGGCAACAGGCGCAGTAAATATTCCTACATTTCAGAAAAGCATTTGACACGGTACACCAGTGCAGACAGTTACGACCGAACATGTGGATCACGTTCCCATGTATGTGAGTTGCTCGCAAGTTTTTTAAGTCATTGGACGCAATACGTTGTCTTCGACGATGAATGTTCAACAGAAAAAAATTTTACCGTTAGGAGTGCCGTGGGGAATTGTGACACGACCACTTATATACTGTATGTACACGAATGACCTGAAGGATATGGCAAGCAGTAATCTGCGGCTCTTTGCTGACAACGCTGTAGTGTATCGGAGGGAGTCGTCATTGAACGACCGTAGGAGGATACAGGAAATTTAGGCAAAATTTATACTTGGTGTGATGAATGGGAGCTTGCTCTAAATGTAGAAATATATATAATAACTCAAATGTGTAGCAAAAGCAAATCCGCACTGTTTAAATACAACATTAGTATTGCGCTGCTTAACACAGGCACACAGTTTAAAAATCTAGGCGTAACGTTGCAAAGCGATCTGAAAAGGAATGAGCATGTAAGGAAGGTAGTAGTGAAGGAGCATGGTCGACTTCGGTTTATCGGGGGAGCCTTAGGAAAGTGTAGCTTATCTATAAAGGAAATCGCCTATAGAACACTTACGCGACACATTTTCGGGATTCCCACTGGGTCCGATCTGAAATGGCAAGAAACTTGGGGGTGGAGTGGAAAGCTTCTGGGCTTTAACAAAAGCCGTATTACCTTGAAGAAATGTATTTAAATACTGGATAACCCAGAACGTGAAAACAGCTTTATCATTATTTTTTAAAATACAAAATGCCGCAGTGTACGACAGGAAGTAATTACTTTGATCAGAATGAACTGAATTATAAACAAATTCCAATCAATATCAGTTATTAAACTCACTGTTAGAAACTGTGAGGTACGTAAACGAAACAATAGCACTTGTTACCGCTGCAAGACCACTGTCGCCAGAGGGTGTTAACCGAGCATGTGCTCCCCTAAGTCCACGCATCTCCTTCTGCCTTTTGGTGACAGCACAGTAGATACAAAATTTATACTTTCAGGTGATCTATGTGTTCAGATATTTAATTGCTATAAAAATTTCATAATGAGCTGATTTTTATCCACATGAAAATTGGCGTGAGTTTCAACACCATTCATAAGATAAAAGATTTTTTAACAACTAAAGATGGCAGCAAAGTCTGGCAAAACCAGTGGTACAAAATGGTTCAAATGGCTCTGAGCACTATGGGACTGAACATCTGAGGTCATCAGTGCCCTAGAACTTAGAACTACTTAAACCTAACTTACTTAAGGACATCACACAGATCCATGCCCGAGGCAGAATTCGAACCTGAGACCGTAGCGGTCGCGCGGTTCCAGACTGAAGCGCCTAGAACCGCTCGGCCGCACCGGCCGGCAGAGCTAGTGGTTTTAAATAAAGAAATATTAATGTGACCTTGGCTGGTGAATAATTTTGCAAATAACATGTAAGCAAAGAGGCGCAAACTGGTCTGTTATATATTGGCTGTGTCAATTGACAGGATCTAGGCGCGCAGTTCGGAACCGTGCGACTGCTACGGTCGTAGGTTCGAATCCTGCCTCGGGCATGGATGTGTGTGATGTCCTTAGGTTAGTTAGGTTTCAGTAGTTCTAAGTTCTAGGGGACTAATGACCACAGCAGTTGCGTCCCATAGTGCTCAGAGCCATTGAACCATTTGAATTGACAGGAAACTGTAACTTCCGAAAAATACTTGGGACTAACCGTCCGGAATGACAAACATGAATAATCATATAAGATAAATAGCAGAGGAAACAGAAATTCGTTAGGAGAGGATTAAGGAAATGTAATTCATCCGTGAAATATGTGGCTTACAGAACACTCTGCGATTGATTTTTTAGATTGCCCTTCGGCCTAGGAGGCTTATCAAGTCGGTTTTATTTATTCAGCCTGACGACGTTACGGAGATTTGAATGAACTTCAATAGCAGTCGCTACAGCTCAGGAGTTGTGCGCCAAAGAATGGTTTACTTCGGAAATTGACTGCACTTTCCTACTGCAAAATGACCACGACGAGAAAATCAGAGAAATTAGGGCTAGTACGGAAGTTTACCTGCAATTATTCTTACGAATCACAATTCGTAAATGAAACATGGAATAACGAAAGAGGTAGTGGTAATTATTTAAATTAGTAATCCCCTCCTCTTTCCTTCCCCTCTCCACAACAAAACAGTCAAGTAGCTTTTGGAGTAGATATAAAGGTAGACAGCGAACTAATTTTTAATTTTCCAGCACGGCAGTTGTAGTCTTTTTCCAGGGAAGTCCATTTTCCTCACGATGAATGCAGCTCACTCTACAATTCGAAGAAAGACTGTAGCACACCACCGTCCCGATGATTATCGACAGTTTACTCTCTCAGGCAACTTCCACGAAGAAGAAATGGTTTGGGCTGTCAGAAGTGAATACAGTTCTTTCATATAGCAAGAAGGAAACAAACCCTTATAACAGGGGTGTATAGACTTTACATGGGTTCGACCTCTCCTTCCCGGAAAGAATGGAAAATGAGCAAAAAAATTTACAATAACGAACAGGGAGTGGTCGGCTGCCATTAGGTCATTGCGATCGGTGGAAAGCTGTAGGTCATTTGTATCAACACTTTCTGTCTACTATTTATTTTCCCGCTGTTACAAATATGATTAAAAGGTTATGACTCCGAGCGTTATCTTTTGGGGCGATGTGTATCTGCTTGTGTGCTTGCGTGAGTGTGTATTTTCCTTTCACTACAGAAGCTCGCCAAAGGATTTTAGTATGTGATAGGTTTGTGGCTATCAGTGTTCTCCGTTTACGGACTCGGGTGTTGATCGGTAGAAACGGCGCTACTGCCTCGCCGCGGAATGCTGGCTACCAGAGAGAGAGACGCAATGCAGCTCAGTTAGCTCAAAGCGCTGGCGTTCTCTCTGTCAGCTGGATCAGCAGTGGTGATGGCAGATTCTGAACACGTGTCTGCCGCTCTGCCTAGCCGCGACACGGCTGTGGAACTATCTGATTAAAATCGATTGAGGATCTGCGACACGGCTCTATAGGCGAGAGGAGCTGAAACTGCGCATCCCTGGCTTAATTGGTGTCACCCTCCTGTCCACGCACAATAACACCAACCCGAGTATAGGGCTACTGCTAATCAGTGTGACAGAGACACCGGCTTCGACTGGGGGTCATAAGGTCTTAAATATCACCTCGAACACATGTAGTTGCGGTTCAAAAGTTCAAATGTGTGTGAATTCCTAAGGGACCAAACTGCTGAGGTCATCGGTCCCTAGACTTACACACTATTTAGACTATCTCACACTAACATACGCTAAGAAAAAACGTACACCCTTGCCCGAGGGAGGACTCTAACCTCCGGCGTGAGGGGCCGTGAATTTGCGGCCGAGAAACATGCCAAATTCCAGATTTCAGACAGTCAGATCGCCACGAAACGTTGCGCATCGACAGAGTATTAACCAGAACCCCCCTATAGTTTGTTCTATGTGCTGCCGTCATGTAGAACGTACGGAAACGGTAGGTAATAAATGAAACCTCACTTACGAACCGCAGGAAAAGCTGAACTTCAAGTGTCAGTAGCCTAGAATTACAGTAGAGAAGACCGTTGGCGTTACTTTATCTTATTGTTATTGTTATAACTGTTTTTGTTATTACTATAATTACTCTTCTTTTTATTATTATGGTTGTTAGTGTTACTCTTAATACTTGCACACATGTGACGCAATTGTTTCGTTATTATACTTTTTCGATTGTTTATGTTTATTCTGTGAAGCTACACGTGTACTCTATAACTGCGGTAATTTCAAATAACAGAAGTTAAAACGGGTTGTCAGTAGAATATTGCTTGCAACTCGGAACAGTCCGTTTCCATGCCAGGAACATATTGTCGTATGTAACAGTTTCATACGAACAACAGCACAAGAATTGGCATAATCGGAGCTCGAAATTGGACCACCAGAACGACAAACAAGCCCTTCACCAACTTCCCCATACGAATTTTACGTGACATACACGCACAGATAAGATTTTCCAGGGCTCCGTTCGTCAGGTGTTAACTCATTACTTATGGCGTACACACGTTTTCCTGGACGACAACACATAGCACTTCCCAAAGCGGAGATTTGGTTGGTACTTTGTCGATATACAACGTTCGGTACCGATCTGACTCTCTGACATCTGGGGGTTTCGGTGTTAGTGACTTTGTTAGTCGATCTACACATATTCACCTTCAAATGTGACAGATTATTCCAAACTGCGTTCAACTTCACGGAAATATTTGTCGGTGCAGTCTGCGATTGTGCTCATTGAGAAACATTAATCATTGCCCAGAATGAGTTGGGCCAAGTCGAGCAGCAGAACCACGGCGTTGAAGAGCGTCCCACTACGGTTCGCCGTGACATCCCCACGTATACTCGTCAGAAGGTTTTGGTAGTTTTTTTCGCGCTAGGGTTTCCTCTTGCTAGAAAAACCTCTTAGCGCCGCACTTTATAAGTCCTAAAATGATTCGTAACTACTTTCGTAGTTGGTGGTTGTGCCTTCACCTTCCGGAGCAGATGTGAATCCCTATGTATCAACTCACATACCCATAATAGTTCGGAGATGATCACGTGGACTGGCATGACACAGTTACGTTTCCTCTTCCGCCCCTGTGTTCCGAAGGCGTTTTTGAATGGGTGTGAGCAGTCGCAGAACCCTGTCTTTCTTGTGGTCAAAATGTCGATCAAGACATTCATGACTGCCATGTGACAGAGTAACTTTCTTCACTATTGACTCGCCTTAGCTATTCTGATGTGTTTGACCTCACTTGAAGTGTCCGAACTACATAGATACTGTCTTATGATAGAGCGACGGTTGCTCCGTTATTCTCTTCAAATGAATACTTTCTGTACCCAGTGTTATGTCAAATTCACTGGCTTCCATAAGCGCTTCAAACTCGGGAACTTTTTTGAGAATGCTTCGCCAGTTTACTATTGGGATTTCAACACTCACACTTGTGATAAGCATTTCTTTCGACCTTACACTGGTACTTCCGGGTTTTCTACGGCTATCGATATCTGGATTGGATGGAGAGTCGCCTGATCTAAGAAACCCTTGTATGCACCCAATACACAGTCAGTTACCGGAGTAGCAGCAGCCTCTAATGTGGAATACCTGACTGATTTAGAAGAACGTTGGAGTTCTAAACCCTATGGCGCAAGTCCATGAAGTCTCAGCCTTGCTGTGGCTCAGCCCTTTCATTTGACTCAAAACCATAGGAGCACGACAGTTCGGGGGACAATACGGCCAATTGTGAGATTCGTGGGAATTCCATGCACAAGGCTTTCTCTGCCAGTCGCTGCAATGACCCTAGTATGACCTAAGAGCCCAGGCGATAGGCGTCATTTGTTCCAACGTGTGCCATAGTCTGCAGTTGGTTGCATCAGGTTCACTCAATGGGTGCTAAAATACCCTCTTCAACTGGTCGAATTAGGCCCCGAAGCATATGCAGTTAGAGCACCGGGTGTTCTTTCCTGTCGCTTCCATCCATTTCAATAAGGGGTACCATTATTCGCCATACATTTCAACTTCCTTCTATTAATATACCGCTCCCCTTTAGTGTTTGGGCAACGGCCTTGCCGCTGTGGATACAGCGGTTCCCGTCAGATCACCGAAGTTAAGCGCTGCCGGGCATGGCCGGCATTTGGATGGGTGATCATCTGGGCCAACATGCGCTGTTGTCATTTTTCGGGGTGCACTCAGACTCGTGATGCCAACTGAGGAGCTACTCGACCGAATCTGAGGATTAGACGGCGGTCAGATGGTCCCGATGGGCCACTTGTGGCATGAAGACGGAGTGCTACTGCTACCCTTTAGTGTTTGAATCCTCCTGACACCAGACGAAACAGGTTTCCCCGAAAGAGGTGAAGCTAGTGCCACTTTTACAGTTTTGGTTTCAGTGAGAGACAGCACCTCAAACTTCTTGGTTAGGGGGATCGGTACAACACCTTGAGTCATCGCTGGTCCTCTTGCAGCCTGTACAGGACGCCTAGATCTATCATTGACACGTCATTTGTAGTCATGTGGACGAGTAATGAGACATCCTGTACTTTCTGCAAAAGAGACATGATCTACAGGAGAGGATAGCACTTACCTTTGGTACCGTTGTCATTGGTACACAACTCTCGTATTCGCGGCAACTGCCTATCGTTTCACAGCAGTCAGGGCAATTTCCAGCTGCTTACGGGCGTCAAAAAACTCATGCCGTGTTCGAGAACAGCATTCACATTGCTGCTGAATTTTGGTAGGTGGAATGTATCATAGGGCAGTGAGCAAACAGCTTCAAATTAAGACCTTTGATTATCTTTTAATCTGGTGAGTTGAAAAGTTGCTAAATCCCTGTAACAAATGGAAAAAATCACAAAATGTGATATCTATTATGACAACACAGAAAACTGTGGTAAATATTACTAGTGTCCTAAAATGTTAATTACAGGGGTTAGCAAACTCGAAAACTGAGTTAATTAATAAAAAATGCAGATAATATATAGAACTACTCCTCTTTAAAGGAGAACTAGATGTAGCATACTATGTTTGTTAGATTATTTGCTACAGTAACAAAATCACAAGCGCCAATTCATAACTGTAGCTTGTAGATTATGCAAAGGACAAACGTAGCTTCCGAAAGTTCTCAGAAATGGACGTTCATAGTGATATACCGGAGTGATGTATTCTTAGGCAGAATAGCTGATGTGCTATTAAATTAGTTACGTATCCAAAACATTCCTACCGGTCGTTTATGAAAATATAATTTTGTGACAGTCCGAAAATTTTCAAAAACAATTTATCTTTCACGTAATCGTACTATAATATTAGGGATTGATTGTTTTGAACGGCGATAGGCCTACCGTCATTAAAATTTTTAAAAGAGCACAATTATATTGCAGTTAGATATTGCTACAGTTCATATTCCATGGAATTTGAAACTTTTACGCTAATACACTCCTGGAAATGGAAAAAAGAACACATTGACACCGGTGTGTCAGACCCACCATACTTGCTCCGGACACTGCGAGAGGGCTGTACAAGCAATGATCACACGCACGGCACAGCGGACACACCAGGAACCGCGGTGTTGGCCGTCGAATGGCGCTAGCTGCGCAGCATTTGTGCACCGCCGCCGTCAGTGTCGGCCAGTTTGCCGTGGCATACGGAGCTCCATCGCAGGCTTTAACACTGGTAGCATGCCGCGACAGCGTGGACGTGAACCGTATGTGCAGCTGACGGACTTTGAGCGAGGGCGTATAGTGGGCATGCGGGAGGCCGGGTGGACGTACCGCCGAATTGCTCAACACGTGGGGCGTGAGGTCTCCACAGTACATCGATGTTGTCGCCAGTGGTCGGCGGAAGGTGCACGTGCCCGTCGACCTGGGACCGGACCGCAGCGACGCACGGATGCACGCCAAGACCGTAGGATCCTACGCAGTGCCGTAGGGGACCGCACCGCCACTTCCCAGCAAATTAGGGACACTGTTGCTCCTGGGGTATTGGCGAGGACCATTCGCAACCGTCTCCATGAAGCTGAGCTATGGTCCCGCACACCGTTAGGCCGTCTTCCGCTCACGCCCCAACATCGTGCAGCCCGCCTCCAGTGGTGTCGTGACAGTCGTGAATGGAGGGACGAATGGAGACGTGTCGTCTTCAGCGATGAGAGTCGCTTCTGCCTTGGTGCCAATGATGGTCGTATGCGTGTTTGACACCGTGCAGGTGAGCGCCACAATCAGGACTGCATACGACCGAGGCACACAGGGCCAACACCCGGCATCATGGTGTGGGGAGCGATCTCCTACACTGGCCGTACACCTCTGGTGATCGTCGAGGGGAGACTGAAGAGTGCACGGTACATCCAAACCGTCATCGAACCCAACGTTCTACCATTCCTAGACCGGCAAGGGAACTTGCTGTTCCAACAGGACAATGCACGTCCGCATGTATCCCGTGCCACCCAACGTGTTCTAGAAGGTGTAAGTCAACTACCCTGGCCAGCAAGATCTCCGGATCTGTCCCCCATTGAGCATGTTTGGGACTGGATGAAGCGTCGTCTCACGCGGTCTGCACGTCCAGCACGAACGCTGGTCCAACTGAGGCGCCAGGTGGAAATGGCATGGCAAGCCGTTCCACAGGACTCTACGATCGTCTCCGTGGGAGAATAGCAGCCTGCATTGCTGCGAAAGGTGGATATATATTGTACTAGTACCGACATTGTGCATGCTCTGTTGCCTGTGTCTATGTGCCTGTGGTTCTGTCAGTGTGATCATGTGATGTATCTGACCCTAGGAATGTGTCAATACAGTTTCCCCTTCCTGGGACAATGAATTCACGGTGTTCTTATTTCAATTTCCAGGAGTGTACTTAGTAAGTGCAAACTATGTGTGTGCCAAAACGTCTCGCTAGCAATATGGAAGT
Source organism: Schistocerca gregaria (assembly GCF_023897955.1). Taxonomy (NCBI): domain Eukaryota; kingdom Metazoa; phylum Arthropoda; class Insecta; order Orthoptera; family Acrididae; genus Schistocerca; species Schistocerca gregaria. The sequence continues at coordinate 730,098,056 of NC_064922.1, read as the reverse complement.
AATTACTTTTAATTTCCGATAAGAGAGTTGGCCATGTACTTTGATCTAGACTAGTCTTAGCCACCCTAGTTTTGAACATTAAAATTAACTATGGAAATTACTTTTGTTGCGTACCATACCCATTGATCTGAAATAAATCTGACTGTTTGTAAATGAAATTCAATATAAATAAAATAATATACATAATAGCTTCCTCATCAAACTATTACACACAACGTCTAAGTGTTGCCTATTGAAATTATGTCCTGTTAGAGAAAAGCATCTACTGAATTACATGAAAGTTTAGCAAATGAAAACAGTTCCTAATTTTTTTTCAAAATGTTCGTTTAGGCCATATAATTATTTATTAACTTGCAAAGGACAACACAGACCTTCTCTGTATGCATATTGCAGAAATATAAAGTATTGAGCTGCAGGACCGTGGATGAGCCACTGTGCCGCTCTTTGCCTTACCTTTCATTAGGCTGCCTCTACAAATGACAATTTTGCTGTCTTTCAAATAAATGAAGAAGTAAATAAAATGCAGCTAACTGTCTAAGCAACAGATAAAGGCGTGACAGTGCAGTAAAGTTATACTTTTCATTGAAAATGTGTCAACGAGCGTCATTCGCATACTTCCAAATGAATGAAAGGGTATCTTGAAATTATATGAAGTCCTTTTAATACCATAGAAATAACACTGCTAACATGAACCATGGTTATTTTCTTGGCATTGTCATACGCCATAAAATTTAACTTCCACAAATAGGATTTGAATCACGTACATATTACTCTTTGCGTGAAATGCGTGAAATGCATTTGACTGAACGTGCAGGATGAAGAATAATTAAGAGTCTGAACGCATCAACGATAACTGAAGCTTGATACCAAAACGTAGATATAATTAAATGCGATGTAGTCCTTATTCTAAAATAATTATTTGGCTAGCACTTGTCGCAATATATCTCAACGAGTGTAAGCTTTTTCCAGTAAGGTTATCTCTTTAGAATATCGGATCAAAATGATCATCTATCCTCAATTACACACCACGGAGCTTTTCAAATAAAAATCGATCTCTGTACTGCACGTCGGCCATGAAAGCTCCTCACTGAGCGGCGAAGCAACCCTCTCTCTCTCTCTCTCTCTCCCTCTCTCTCTCTCTCTATCTCTCTCTCTCTCTCTCTCTCACACACACACACACACACACACACTCTGCAGGCGACTCTCTTGCTCGTGTTCTAGTAATACAATCTGTAATAGTCAAAGAATACGCAACTCAAACGCATTCAGACATCAAAGGAAGCTTATAGCAGCAAACGTTTCAAACAAAGCTGCCCACTGTCTTTATATATAGTCCTGTCGAATGGACAATTCTGTCCGTTGCTTTGCTCCAGTTATTTTTTCCTGAATTTACTTCATCAAAGCTATTGTCATGATGGATATTAACTTTACATCGGTCTTCTACAGCGTTTTTCAAGATTGAGAGCTGGTAGAGCGTGAATAACTCACTTGGTCGCTTGATACATTATTTTCTGACAGTAATGTGATCGGGTTTATTTGAAGCATGAACCGTACCACGCTTGAATCCTCGTTCACTTATTCCATATTCCATTATATTCTCAAATGCAGTATCTATAGCCAGTCGGTAAATAAATAAACCTAGTTGTGTGACAAACATTACGCTGATGTTCGTTAAGGTAGGACACATGCGTCTCTTCGTTATGAGAACACCATTTAGATATTTCGTAAAAATTATCTGCGAATCATACTACCATCCTCTCCTATGTCTGCAGCTGTTAATCGTTTCTGTGCGTCTCGGGCAGTATTGAGCGATAAGATTATGACTAAATTAAAATCGTCGGCAAGCCTATTTGCAATTGGTAGCTGTAGGGGGAACAATCATATTAGTCTCGATGTGATATGTATTTTTACGTTTTAAGTTGTCACTGCGTTACCCATACTCTGAATCTGTCATTTCCAAACATAAAGGGGGATAAACTTCGTCGATTATATTCTTAGAGCGAAAACACTTCCAAAGAAATACGTCGATGATATACCAGAAAGTGACATGCTTAAAGAACAACAATTCTAAAAGAACATCCTATTTCCAATGCTGTTCTTCTAACGCAGAAACATATAAAATTCCCAAATTTCTTAACATGTAACAAAAACCACACATATACCTGAAATGAAACAAATACTGGATTTTCTATCGGTAAACTGAACCCACTCTATAGTAAATGTATCTAAGTTGTTATATGCGGTTCTGGTCAAGTGCTTGTTCGACATGCGAAGACGTGTCTAAGCAAAGAAAGATACCACTCTTCACCGTGCCAAACTGAGATTACGCTCTCGAAAACTAGATCGTCCTGTTAAAAGACTTTTCTCTGCCCCCCACACAGTACTAGCCGTGATGAAGTGCTGAAGCTATACAACAGGATATAGTTTCAACAGACAGATGCAGCCTGGACAGCGGTGCCCTGTTCTTAGAATAGGCACTGACCACACCACATAACAGTGGTAGAAGCTATCCACAAAACAATCGTCCAATATCTTTGATATCGTTCTGTTGCAGAATCTTAGAGCATACTCTGAGCTCAAACGTAGTGAGGTATCTTCAACAGAGTGACCTCTTCAGTGCCAATCAGCAAGGATTCAGAAAATATCGATCACGTGAACCCGTACTCATACTTTTCTCAAGTGGCATACTGAAAGCTTTGGGTCCAGGCAGTCAAGTAGATGCAGTATTTCTTGATTTCCGAAACGCATTCGTGTCCAAAGTACGATCATATGGCGTATCAACTGAAATTTGCGACTGGACTGAGCACGTTTAATGGGGAGGACGCAGCTTGTTATCATGGACGGACACTCATCGTCAGATGTAGAAGTAACATTAGGTTTGCCTTTGCTGTCCGTGTCGTATATTAATGACCATACAGACAATACTAATAACCTCACATTTTTACAGATGATGCAGTTATCTATAAAGAAGTACTGCCTGAAAGAAGAAGCGTACATATTCAGTTAGATTACAAAGTGGTGCAAGGAGTGGCTACTTTCTTTAAATTTAAATTTTTTCAACATTTCGCGGCCCTGTCAGCAACTGCAAAAATATTAATTTTAATTTTTATAATCAACAGCCTCAGTTGCACCGTTTACCTAGAAGTTACCTAGGTTCCAGTCGGGATAACCCAACCTTCTTCAGAATAACAGTAACTACCGTTAGTCGGTAGTGGACATCGACAAGCTAAAACTGCAAATCCATAAATTATCGTCATACTCGGCCCCACCTCGCGACCGCGATGTGGCAGCGACGAGTGCTGTACTCTGACAGGAGAGCTTCTGTTACTGGCAGAAGTAAATCTGTGAGGAAGGGGGACGTGAGTCGTGCTTGGGTAGCTCAGTTGGTGCCAGCACGGTTGCTCAGAGTGTTCGGTCAGAGGGCTGCTCGCCCTCTGTAATATAAAAAAGCTGAGTAAGGCAATCAACGATCAACTTAAACGGATGTCTTGTGACGTCCGCCTAGACCAAAAACTACGAACAATACTGAACAAAATGAAAAAAAAAAAGTTTGTAGAGCACTTGTAGGTAAAGGTTCCGAGTTCGAGTCTCGATACGGCACACAATTTTAATCTTCCAGCACGTTTCATATCAGCGCACACTCCTCTGCATAGTGAAAATGTCAATCTGGAATTCTAGGAATCTTTACATGATAATTCCATGGTTCACTTATGGATCGAGAGGATATGATTAGAATAGTTATTGTTGATACGAAAGCATTCAAACAATCATTCTTTCTGCTCTTCATACGTGAATGGAACGGCAATAATCCCTTACAACTAGTACAATATGACGTACCCCGCGCAATGCACCTCACAGTGGTTTGCACAATGTCGAAGTAGATGTAGATGTAGATGTACTGCCGTCAGTATGTTACAGTTTCCTTCAATCACGCACTTCATATTGTTTCACGCTACTCGTGGTAACCGGCAATTCTAGCTATATTCAGAAACTAAAACACGACGATTTCTGAGGGGATAAGGGGACAAAATTGTCTTTACACACGTTATAATTTAGTTATATTTTCATATGTACAGTCACATTTTAGTCCTGTAGTTAGAAATACTTGTATAATTTAAGCAATCGATTACAGATTATTGAAGCAAAGTCGATCGCGACATCTTCCAACAGACTCTCTGAACCTAAAAGTTTATGTCGTGTAACTTCTATTTTTGTTATACATATGACGTGCTTTAACAACAGCACAACACTGCTGCTTGCTTGCTGATTCCGTAGATAACACGAAATCCTTCTGATATCAGATTTCATTTTCCTGCAAAAAATATACACTATGTGTTCAAAAGTATTCGGATACCATTCAAAACATACGTTTTTCATATTAGGTGCAGTGTGCTGCCACCTGCATCCACGTACTCCATTTCAGCGTAGTCATTATACCTGTACATCGTGCGAGAGCAGAATGGGACGCTCCGCGGAGCTCACGGACTTCGAACGTGGTCAGGTGATTGGGTGTCACTGTTGTAATACGTCTGTACGCGAGATTTCCTTACTTCTAAACATCCCTAGTCCACTGTTTCCGTTGTGATAGTGGAAAGGTGAAGGGACACGTACAGCGCACAGACCGAAGTCGTCTGTTGACAGACACAGACCCCCGACAGCTGAAGAGGGTCGTAATGTCTAGTAGATAATGTGTAATAGACAGACATCTATCCAAACCGTCACACAGAAATTCTAGAATGCATCAGGATCCACTGTAAATACTATGACAGCTAGGCGGGAGGTAAGAAAACTTGGATTTCATGGTCGAGCGGCTGCTCATAAGCCATACATCACGCCGGTAAATGCCAAACGGCTGATTGCCTCAAGAATGGTTGATGTTTGGTAATCACTTAATTGTAAATGTTGTCAAACAATAAGAAACATTTCCACGAGGTCATTAACTCTCGCTTAGTTGAGATTTGAATTGAATGACTGGTTAAATGGCAAATTAAGTAAGTTGTGACGTATACGAAACTGGGATGGATCGAGGAAAAACCATATGTAAACGTTCAGGGTACCGGTGCACCTTCAACAAAGCGAAATTTGATATTACAAGTGTATTCCGTCCGCCAGATAAGACCAGGGCCCTGCTGGGCTCAGTGAAGGATGACCTGAGTATGAGAAAGCTGGGGTTATCAAGATTCCCTGCCATTGCAGAAAAGCGTATATTGGACAAACAGTACGGTCCAGTATCGTTACGTGGAGCACTATCGGCACACGCGTTTATTTCAGCCAGAAAAATCTGCAGTGCGGGATCATTGTCTTACTGATGGGCATAAAATGTTCCACGATGAGACCCAAGTGGTTGCCCCTGCATCGCGGTATTGGACCATGTATTGAAAGAAACCATTGAAGTCAAGATATCTGACAATAATATGAACAGGGAACAGGGGTATCCTTTAAATAAGAGTTGGAATCCTTTTCTGTTTGACATTAAGAAATAACGGTCCTTGTTTTGGCCATCAAAAGCTGTCAATGGTGTTTCATATCGATTTATCGTTTCCACCAGCTTTCGCCACCGGAGCGCTGTTGTGCCTTGCGCTAGGGTCAGTTATGTTCGATCGCTCGCGGTGGACCCACGGTCGGTGTATATAGCAGCCGGCGCTTCTTGTTTGATTTCAGTTCCGGTGATTTGGTGCGACGGCCTACTCATCTAAATATGACGGCCAGGTGGGCTGCCAAAATATTATGTCCAGATGACGACACATTGCGGCTGGATACCTGACACGAATACAACCTGTGCATTTTGGTTCCAGGAGCCATAATTCACCCCCTCATTATGTGGTCGAAAATAATAGTTCTGAAAGATGCCATGTGACTCCCGTTCTTTCATGTTTCAAGGCTTCCTATCCGAGTAAATACCTCAACTGTACTTTCACTTTTCCTTGCGCCATGTCTTTTAGATTAGCCATGTATTGCTACATCCATTTTCTACGCTACTCCACCCTTACTTCAACCTACAATCCGCTTTTAGTTATACATTTTCTTGGAAATATAGGTGCTCTTGTAATTTCTTCTTGAGCTTTTCCGAGTATTCTTCTGAGTGTTCCCCGCCACTTGCAGGTCTTTATTTATTTCAATGACTCCCGCTTCCAGAGTTTTCTTGTGGAGAAAGTGGTAGAAGATTCAATAGTAAAATCTTCTATCAATCGTATGAGTATTGTGGCCATGGCAATTCGTAGGTGGAACTACAAATACTGTCTGATACGTTTTCACATTGATGTAGATTTCAGTTTAACGTCTTCTGAAATCGTTCTTTTGCTGGAGATGACCTGGAATTTTCTCAAGACCTGTACTTTCTAATTTTTTCTGTCAGTTCGTTTGTATTCACAGTAAATCATTGCGGCTCATAGAGCCTACACTAGCATTAGTGTAATACCATTATCTTAACAGATACTGATTGATTCTTGCTGGCATTGCTAATCGATTGGTATGTACGTCAGATTATAAACGGAGAGTGTTTGAATCTAACATTATGGGTTGCATAGTTTATAATCTAAGGCTCCGATTCCTCATCAGTGCTAACGTGCTTCTTTCATTCCAACTGTAGTTCAACGAGAATGACAAGTAAGAACTGTGGCGCTCCAGTCGCTTCATATTCGTCGGCTGGTTCTCTCTCAGAGAATTGTGCCGGAGTGTAAGGCTAGTTGTGACATTTTTAGTACGGCAAATAAATACACGATATTGCTGCTGTGAAGCAGCGATTACAGTGCGAAATGATCGACTGTGATGCTTAGACGGGCCAATGAAACTGTGCTTTGCGAGACTGAGGAGGGTGCAAGACCTAAATTAGTTGATGCAGTGTACTGAACCGAAAATGTGTTACACTACAGTAAGACTAACTTACAAGCTACAGTCCACCTTTCAGACGAAAAACATACAAATGATGCCAAGGAATGGTTAAATTCTTCTTTATTCCACATCCAACATGAGAAAACACATGTAGTGTATCAAACGAAAACTGGACACATAGCAACACAACCGCTAGATCGGTGCGACAAAGAGCGCTGTAGTTCTGTATTGTTTTGGTCTCGATGACTTGCGGTAATGGAACATCAGTGATTTGGGTAGCTTAGCCTACCGACAGTGTCTGCAAATGTTACGAAGACTGCTTTTTATTTTAAAAGTAATTATCATTAAGAGATGCTCTTTATCATCTTGTCATGTTTTCTAACACTCTTTTGCAGACTCGCTAACGCCATGATTGTGTGTGTTTGCGAACGTAACTGTTATTCTTCTCTGAATACGTAATAAATGTTAGAATAAATTTGCAGCAGCCTTCTAAAAGGTATGATCATAGAGGTACATAGATATGCACACTATATATATATATATCCTAGGTGTTACCGAGTCTGTAACAACAGTAAGCGGAAACATGACATGATGATGAAATGCATCGGTAATTTGTCACTAATCTTGAAATTAAAATTATAGCATTCTTAGTAACGTTTGGAGGCACGCATGCTATACTAAACTACTCTACTCAATGTAACTCCATTAATGCAAGTTACCATGACTATGAATACATATCTGTTTGATTTTGTTTCTGCTGCTAGTACTGTCGATGCTGTCTTAATGTTTGTTATAAACTGATAACCGATCAGTCGTTTTATTGGTATATACTCTTAAGTCCCAAGGTATCATTTAGAACTATGATACCTCCATGTTTTATTGTTTATCAGGTGCGTACGCTACTGAATCTTTTCTGATCTGTTGTATCATGAACGATACAGATCGTACTTGCACAGCATGTTTGTTTATCCTTCTGCCGAGCACCACGAGGTGTTAGCATTGATTGCATGCATTGAATTCTGGAGCTGTACAGAATGTTTTGGCGAAATAAGGGTAAACGTCTTTTTCTGTAATTACAAGTGTTTTCAAATGCTCTAATAATTTATTAAAGTTCTAAAGACGTTCTTCAGTTATTAGATAACTATAAAATAATATTTTAACAGATTTATAAGCAGATTTTCAGCAGCATATATGATACACCGCGTTTCAGTACCTAATTTTTACGTCAGTGGAAGTAGAGTAACGAGTAGGGTTACAAGTTACAGGCTTCACTGCGATGCTCAAAAGGTCTGAATACCAGGCGGAAGACGGTAAAGTTCTTATGTGTGTATGGTGTAAGCAGAGCAAATTGTCCCTTCGATTCACTATTAAGAGGTACTGCTTTACATCTCCCATAAAGAATAAAAGTAAATTAGGGCTACTAATGGTAACTTAACACCGAGCCATATGTATAATTGTCCTGCTTAAGTGCTGAAGTACCAAGTAAGAAACAAAAGAATTACTATGGTTTTCAAGAAACGTTTTTGGGTCGTTCACTATTAACTAGCATTAAAACAAGGCAATTAACTCACGAGCAGCCCAAAATGTGCTAAGGACTGAAGAGAACATAATAAACCTCATGGCTTAACGTAGCTTATGTCTTTTAGGCAGGTCGGACACTTTGTCCATTCTCAAGTGCAAGTTGAAATTTCACAAAGCCGAAATTCGTATTGTGCGAAACACATGAATAGTAACTTACAGTCTAATGGCGGACATGTCTTTCAGAAAGGTTCCACATAAAGCGAGAATGACGCGAGCCTGCGGTTATACTTGGGAACTCGTGTTCTCGAGTCGAATCGAGTCTACTTGTACATGATAACAACTGAAATTTGTGCCTAGGAGCGGCGGAGGCTGACGAGTCGAGTCTACAAGAACACGGTGACGACGGGTTTCAGAATGACGTGATAGGGGTCGTTGGCAACTTCAAAGCCAGCATACGGAACTCATTTCCGGTCTCTAGTATGTCCCCAGTCCGCTGAGTTGCCTACCGACCAGCTGCGTTATATTCTGTCTTACTGTTAACACGCTTCGTTTACTCTGCTTTATATCAATTAAAGATCCAGCGGCAAGTTGACAGTGGTTTCAGAATAACTGAGCTTCTGTTATCACTATTGTAGCCATTTTTATATTGATTTTTACATCCCGCTAGTTACGGTATCTGCATGAGTAGATTAGAACAGAAGATTTTGTGTGGGAGTACGTAACATCGCTACTCTGGATAGATTATTAATTTACAGACAGCACAAATTCAGTCCATACTTACGAAATTAAAGGCGTTGACTATATATAGGTGGCAATCGCTGTTAATCACAATGTAGAATCCACTCGCCTACGGGGCAATCAGTTCGTACACGATGCGAAATTTCTGTATTTTCTCCCCGTAAGACGGGTGGAAAAGGCCTAAGTAAAGCCAGACGTCTGGAGTGGTGCAGCCGTGAGCAGAAGGTACATTGCTCCAGCTGGCCCTAGAACGTTGCTGAAATGCTACGCTTAGCGCTGTCTTGTGCTTTAAAACCGGCCAATTCTGGGGAGGGGGCCAGTTCGTAGCCCTAGGAGCAAGTGAGCGAGGCTGGAATTAAATGGCTGAAACGTGCTCCTGGAACTACTACCGTATAATGGCGAGGTACAAGATACGAGGCACCCGTTGCACTGTGCCCTCTGGATGAGCCGTGTTCACTAGAAGATCTTAAATTTATTTAATAACAGGGCCATTTCGGTCGCAATTTTCTGGAAACAGCTTTTTTATCGAACGCTTATTTCATTTGTACACCTAGTACTATGGGTACTGTCTTAATGTTTGTTCTAAACCACGTATTCTTTGAAGGAGCTCTGGAGTCATGCCTTTGCTGCTTTTGTCTTGAGTTCATTGCTCTTATTTGCAAAAGAGTCTAGTGGACCAGAAAAAAAGTTCGCGGCTCATCTGCAGAATTTAGGCTCTGAGCACTATGAGACTTAACATCTATGGTCATCAGTGCCCTAGAACTTAGAACTACTTGAACCTAGCTAACCTAAGGACAGCACACAACACCCAGCCATCACGAGGCAGAGAAAATCCCTGACGCCGCCGGGAATCGAACCCGGGAACCCGGGCGTGGGAAGCGAGAACGCTACCGCACGACCACGAGATACGGCTAGAGGGTTTAGGACGTCAGCTGTCGAATTCATATTTATAACCAAGTGTGCACCATTTTGAACACCTACCGGAACCATTCTACACCATGATTCATGGATAATCTCAGCCGTTGAAAAGTGGAGGCGAGTCTCAATCTCCCTGCCTGCGTCCGCAGCTCGTGGTCGTGCGGTAGCGTCCCCGCTTCCCCCGCCCGGGTTCCCGGGTTCGATTCCCGGCGGGGTCAGCGATTTTCTCTGCCTCGTGATGACGGGGTGTTGTGTGATGTCCTTAGATCAGTTAGGTTTAAGTAGTTCTAAGTTCTAGGGGACTGATGACCATAGATGTTAAGTCCCATAGTGCTCAAAGCCATTTGAACCATCCTTGCCTGATTCCAACTCAGATGTCAAAAGGATCTGAAACAATTTTCATTAATTCAGATATAATGTTACGAAGAGTCTGTCCAAAATACCCCCCCCCCCAATCTTGTTTTAAGCTTCAGATTATCCAGAAGATTAGTCAGCAACCCAAGATAGAACCTGTGGGTTATCTATAGGGTCCTTCCCATTAAAGAACAACTTGACACAGAAGTCCAGTGTGGTCTGCACTAATCATATGGCAGCGAAACTTGACAGATGCTCATTTAATAATGCGTTAATACCGGGCCGTTTTACGTTGAAAAAAAAAGTTAGAGATTTAGACACGAGGTGCCAATGTGGCGCTGTGAATCCAAGAAAAGGGCATCGTGAATGAACATCTTACATTAGACACCTGGCTAACAATGCTATATGCTCATTTCATTTCTCCTGATCATTGACTGAGACATCACTTGGAAATCTGCTTATGGACATAGCAGCGCAATGTTTATTTTCAGTACCATCAAGTGGATGTTAAACCTGTACTAGTTGGCAATGAACTATGATCTGATAAAATAGACGCTTCTTCAAGTCTCCTTGTTCACCAGGTTATCTAGTACTTCATAGCCTCAAAAACGAAGTGTAAATACGTGGTTCGTGGTACAATAAGGCTGCCGCGTGGCAAACCTTACTTTAATTTATAACACTTTTGGTGTAAAACAGATTTCCTTTGTATATTATAATAAATATAAATGTGGACGCAACAACATTTGACTTAATTATGCCGCCTCGTGTCAAACCTTACTCTGTTTTATAATACATTTGCTATAAAAAAGATTTCCTTTGTATGTTAAAAGCAAATAAGGTAGCAAACAAAATTGGACTTAATTATGTCTTCTTTGATTGCTCCTGCCATATTAATATAACAAAAAAAGTAATTTTGATGAACATGTGAATGGCAGTGAAATCATGGGGTACATGTCTCACTTTAAAACACTTGTTCAACTGATTACAAAACTGTTGTTCTGTTTTGCAAGTCTGCATTATTTACTATGTTATTCAGAATTTAAAATTGTGTTGAATAATATAGAAACATAATTCGTCTGATGCATTCAGGTTCTAGCTCCATGTGTGAAGTATTTTCTTTAGGCCTTTGAAATTACTCGAATGAGATTTAAGTTTAAAAACATAGTTCAACTGATTTTCCTTGTTGGCTAAGTGAAGATGAAGTGGCGTACTTCGTTAATGAGTGACGTAGGCAAAGGAACAGACAAAACCCATTACCCTATTATGATATTTCCTTGCCATAGGTTGTTATTTCAAGATAGCAACATAATGGGTGGTGAATTCCACTGGTTTCGAAAATCCACTATGTGATCAGAAATATCGAGACACCTGGCTGAAAATGACTTAAAAGTTCGTGGTGCCTTCCATCGGTAATACTGGAATTCAGAATAGTGTTGGGCCACCCTTAGCCTTGATGACAGCTTTCGACTCTAGCAGGCATACGTTCAATCAGGTGGTGGAAGGTCTGTAGGGGAATGTCAGCCCATTCTTCACGGAGTGCTGCACTATGGAGAGGTATCGATGTCGGTCGGTGAGGCCTGGTACGAAGTCGGTGTTCCAAAACATCCCAAAGGTGTTCTGCAGGAGTCAGGTAATGACTCTGTGCAGGCCAGTCGATTACAGGGATCCTATTGTCGTCTAACTACTCCGCCATAGGCCGTGGGTTATGAACAGGTCCCCGATCGTGTTGAAAGTCGCCGTCTTCGAATTGCCCTTCAACAGTGGAAAGCAAGAAGGTACTTAAAACATCAGTGTAGGCCTGTGCTGTCATAGCACCAAGCAAAACAACAAGAAGTGCAAGCTCCCTCCATGAGAAACACGACCGCACCATAACACTACCTCCTCTGAATTTTACTGTACACATGCTGGCAGATGACGTTCACCCTGCCATCGGATCACCACATTGTGTACCGTGATTCGTCACTCCACACGTTTTTTCCACTGTTCAGTCGTCCAATGTTATTAGCGAGGCTAATAGTTTGAAATACTCATGTCCTCTGCTGTTTATCTAATATTCTGCACTTCTAAGTGTACTTTGACAGTATTCCGGAATCTGGTGTGGTATCTGATGACAACTGGATGAAAGTAACATGTAAATAATGGACACGGAATGTAATGAAAAATTCTATCAACAGTTACATAAGCGACAAACTAGAATTATTCTTATACAGAGACTCATTCCAAAATCCATGATGTGGCTTATAGAATAAACCAAATGACGGTTGGTTTTGTGGCTGAAATGCTACTTCCTTTTAATGAATTTGCCTGAATGAACGTTTAGCTATTTGCTACATAATATCGCTTCATTTGATCTACAACGGATTACGACCCACAGCTCTTCCTCACCAGTGGCAAATAGGCTATAAAGACACTAAGAAAGAAGTCGAAGACACTGCTGTAAACCTCGTTGATAACCTTCTCAGAGTTATAAAATGTACGGCAGAGAGCATAGATGAGTTCCGAAGCAGTATGAAGTTATTTCAATTTAACGACGTTTTCTTTTCTGTAGACAAACTTCTTTCGGTGTGCGTTGTGAAGCAGCATCAACAGACAATTTACTGTGACATGTATGGAAACAAAAGTTCTGTCAGATGACGGTAGGCGAAGTGGCTGATCTTCTGACGCTAGACTTACCTCCTTACTAGATTTATAGGTCTAAAAGACTGACAGTTTTTAACAGAGCCGATAATATTTTAATAAATGGTCTAGCTAACTTTTCAGTGTAATCAGCTTAAGAATTTCAAAACTCCCCTTGTCACTGTATTTTTCATACAATTTATTGAGGTTCGTGTGTCACCATACCGCGTTTTATGTAAATTGGAACAGTTCTAAGTTCACCTGTTGAAATATGACAGCTCCTCTCTGCTTTATGATCTTGTAAACAACAAATATGGTTGTAATATAGGTCTAAGGATCCCGGAGGGCGTTCTTTTACTTTCATACCCATTGGTTAAGGACGTTGCTAACAGCCAAGCTTTTCTTAATAAAAATGCAGTAAGACAGAATTCAACAGAAACAGTTAATGAAAACCACTGTATTTATTATATCCTCAACACAATAGCATTATGCCCATCCCATGCAGTGTCAGCGGCTACTGATCGACGTAATAATGTTATAAGGTTTTGGGGGTTATGTTATTCTTGCTTGCTTACTCTTGAATTGAGTACAACTGTGTGAGGTGAAATGACAAGTTTAATGTCACAATAATTCTGACCACATCACAGCTCTTTACACAGTTTTCAACTCGCCACATAAAAACAGCGCAAAGGATAACTCATCTTGCCAACATCAAAAAGTGAAAGAAGTTTATACACAACAATGTTAAATATTAACTCTCCGCCAGAACATTAATCTTAAGCACAATATTATGAAAGTTTAATTGGAAGTTTCTTTACATTAGACCTAAGCGCAATAATATGAATGTTTGATTGGATGTTTCTTTACAAAACTGCTTCTACACACACGTTGTGATGTTGATCAGTACTACGAAAATCGTCCGATTCCGGTTCAAAGTTCGGCACTATTTAGGATGACAATCAAGTCTACGGTGGATAGTTAGTCAAGTGACAAATATGAGTGCAAGATTTCCCAAGGCCGTTTGCAGTGGATGCAAGCTGGTGAACCAACAAGGTATTTACCTTACGCTGCGACGTGCTGCTGTCTGCAAGGCCGCTCTCCCCCACTGAAATTTCTACAAAACTAAATTGGCCTTTGCTGAACTTTCCAGCAGAAACTTTCCCTATGTTTCTCGTTATGCGAGAAAACATGTACTTAGCCCCAGTCTTATTATGTGGCGATATACACGCGCATGATTAGAACAGCGTGCATATTATAGTGCCCTCGCAGTTCTTGCAAGAACAGTTAACTAATGTGGGTTGGTTCGTTTCTCCACAGTTGGAGCTAAACGTTGCTACAGCTAATTTTAGCTGGAGTGCAGCCGCTGTGAACACAGTGTCCACACCAATTTCTTCTCTGCGTCGTACGGAGCGTTAAGTGCTCTGTTCTGCACTTGTCACCAGTTCACAAAAGACTCCCGCTTAGAAAATTTCTTTCTTGTCCTCTCATGGCAGAACTGCCTTCCTCCACTTGGGTTCCTTTTCCACGTCACGAGTTTTTTCGATCAATAAGAACATTCCTCTTACTTTGTAGAAACACCCTCTACCAATCGCAGTGTCCCTTATATCAAACTGCGTCGAAACGTCAGTAGTTTTCTCCTTCCTAGTGAGATTCCGCCAATCGGACGTTTTGTGCCCATTCTGGACGCGTAAAGTACATTGACCTCTCCGTGCGTCACTTGCTTTTGTTCGTCTCCCGTTGGAATACTTCTCTGCCCTTGTACCGATGCCCTCGCTACAGGTGGCCTTCCAGCTTGAATCCCCTGGATCGGGGTCACAGTCCTCTGCAACCCCATTAAGTTGTCGCCGTGGTAAATCCCACAGCGCGGTTTCGCTACACCGTTGTGGAGCTGGCTTTTCAAATATATGCAATGGAGTGTTAATTACCGCCGATTGACTGTCATCCCTTTTTGAACCACATATTGATAGGCAAATGTTTTCATAAATGTCTAATTACGTTATTTGTTATCTTCACCTTCTTATTGCGATTTGTAAAGTCTCATGTAAGGTGCCAATCTGACCATTTATTCTACCACCTTACAAAGTTCTATTGGGTGTCATAACCCCATTGGACGTGGAAATTTTCAAACTCCTAACTTCATAGGAAACACTGTAATGTTCTGAGCAGCCTAAAAGATTCAAAGCTCCTACGAGCTCACTAATTACGAAGTTAAACTACGGTCACAGGTAATTCAAAGTTTGGTGACAGTCGAAAATATTTCACGGTCTTGTAACGCTTAAAATACCTGTATTCCCAACTATAGGGGAAATATTTGTAGGTCCCACGAACTAGCAAAAATGGTTCAAATGGCTCTCAGCACTATGGGACTCAACTGCTGTGGTCATTAGTCACCTAGAACTTAGAGCTACTTAAACCTAACTAATCTAAAGACATGACTCACATCCATGCCCGAGGCAGGATTCGAACCTGCGACCGTAGCAGTCGCACGGTTCCGGACTGCGCGCCTTGAAACGCGAGACCACCGCGGCCGGCGAACTAGCAACTATGAGGAATTCTGCAAATACAATGAATGTTGAAAATGTGTCCAACACCAGCCAATCCTGCAACTTGGCAAAGGAGGAGAAATTCTATAGGTCGCTCATTTCTCGACATATGCCAGCGTGACCTCAACCGCGCCCTGCGAAGACGTGCCCGCATACTCAGACTTCGTACCTGTTTTTAGTTGAAGTGATTCTTTCTCTTTGTGTATCAATTTTTATGTGGTTCCGCCATTAAAATTTATTTCAGTTTACATTTACACTACGTCAGTTTACTCGTCTTTCCTTCGCGCATGTCGTTCTTGTTTTATTTCACTTTTTCTTGGTTTTCATTTCATCACCCTCAGTTGGTTTTGGCGGAGACGAGGCTGCCAGCGGTAGAAGTGTTCCTTTTTTTAAAAATAAAATTAGTATGATTAATGCTGTGATGCAATCTGTACAGTACTGAATTCATGCTCAGCAGTATACAGTACTCCGTGAACGCAAGTCATTTAATATTAAGTTTTTATTTGACTGGTGTTGTGAGACGTAGTAGTGCTTTGGGCGATCGAAATTGCGTTACCTTTTTCTGCTACGGCTCAGTACAGACAGAATGAGCCTTCAGTAACAGCATCTCCATGGGTTAATCATCTATGCATTACCGTTTTGTATTTAGAGTTAAAACATTCCTTTTACTAAAATTGTATGCAGAATACAGGAACATACTAAACACACACCACTTATATATATATATATATATATATATATATATATATATATATATATATATATATATATATATATATATATATATATATATAGGGTGTCCCAGCTATCTTGTCCACCCAAAATATCTCTGGAACAATAACAGCTATTGGAAAACGACTTTCACCGGTATCAATGTATGGCTTGGGCCCATGAATGTACATATTTTGAAACATTCTAAAACGAAAGCATGTGTTTTTTAACACAAACTTTTGCTTTTTTTTTAAATGGACCTCCTATATTTTTTCTTCAGCAATCCATAGCATGAAAAAGCACGTGCACAGTGGCGTTGATTGCATCGCAATATTCCAATTACATCCCGAGATATTAAGACGTTGTGAAGTTGACGCTTGAAATACCCGACATGCGCTGCTAGCGCACGTCCTGAGGCTGAGGCGTGAACCCCATGCTGCCCGTAATCGCGATGTCATTGACATTCGTAATCACAGTTCCATACTTATCAAGAGGTCCGAAACGAATAATACGGTCCGCTGCCATCCTGCATTAACGTCGTACATTCCAGCACGTATTTATCCCATAGGCTAGGAGTGATGAGGTTTTGTAACATATCTGTGTACCGCAACGTTAGTCACAGACTTAACTTCGCTTATCGTTAATCCGTTACTAAAAAGGTAATGCCGTTCAACGTTAAAACTTTACTTTAGTGTAGATCTAGCGCAAGCGACAGTTAATCATTCACTCGCCATAGTAAAATTAATGTTGATGGTTTTAGTGAAACGAGCAAGTGGACTAAAAGAGTTACCGTTGTTTAGGTACAAATGTTTTGATTTGGGAAGTTCAGGTAGGACACAGAAGGTGATTGTAAACATGTTTAACCAATTAGCTTTATTATCACACAATTATCAATGTTATGTTTATCTAATGCGTTAAATGACAAATTGTTGCAAACAAATGTTTCTTAACATCACTAGGTAAAATGGCCCTTCGTAGAAACTTCCACGGTGATACCAGCACTAAATACTAAACATAGCGTTCACATCTCATGCTCAAATTGATGCCCTTTCTTTTCGGACCTCTTGATAAGTACGGAAGTGTGATTACACATGTCAATCACATCGCGATTACTGGCAGCATGGGTTTCACGCCTGAGCCTCAGGACGTGCGCTAGCAGCGCATGTCGGGTGTTTCAAGCGTCAACTTCACAACGTCTTAATATCTCGGGACGTAATGGGAATATTATGATGCAATCAACGCCATTGTGTATGTACTTTGTCATGCTATGGATTGCTGAAGAAAGAATGTAGGAGGTCCATTTAAAAAAACATAAGTTTGTGTTAAAAAACACATATGCTTTTGTTTTAGAATGTTTCCAGATATGTAAATTCATGGGCCCCAGCCCGACATTGATACCGGTGAAAGTCGTTTTCCAATAGCTGTTATTGTTCCAGAGATATTTGGGTGGACAAGATATCTCTGATCTTGAAAATATTGCCACGTCTAACTCCAGCTTATATCTGCACATTTCATGAAACAAACGTTATTAACTTCCTTCAGTTACAGTAGCAAGTATATCTTTATGGCTCTGTAGCTACAAATCTGTCTCATCTGCTTCGTGCCGTCGAGACCTGTCATTAGTAAAGCTTAGTTTTTTCCATAGGTATCGTGCATGATGCACTTTCTATTTTGACTTTAAGTTTGAAATGTCTTTTCGGCAGCAGCATGAGTTAGGCAGCAGCATGCTTTCAGAGATGACTCAAATGATCATACACTCCACCACGCATTTATAATCCAATTCGTCCGCCTTCTCCTCTCCTGACTCGATAGACACATGTGTTAGCAACAGTTGTTTGCACAGGCACTTCGGTCGCTGATCGAATAGTGGGTCACCTCCTCGCTTCCAGTGTGAGACTCTGGGGTAGTGCGCACTGCCTACTGCAAGGGGTGCGACCACGTGCCCTCAGCTGTCAGAACCCGTGAGTGCGTGTATGTGCGTCGCGTTGTTCGGTCCCAAAGGGCGCACCATCACAATGTTGGCCACCGACATTTCGATGTAAACAGTCATGAAGCAAGGAAGTCAGACTATGAAATTTAAATAGCATCCAAATAGCTATTTTTAAGGCATCTGCTCTTATTAGAAATAGTTTATCTAATGCAAAGCAAGCTGGTCATATTGTATTGGTACGTAGGAAAAGCCAAGGATAACCGCTGTAACCACCCACCAAAGATGTAGTTTACTTTGCGGGAAGGCGAGAACAAATGATAAAAAAAGTTCCATTCAAGGTTTTTGTTGTTTTTTTTTTTTAAAAAAAGAGAGAGACTCTGTCTTTAATTCTCCAGTGGAGAAGACGTGTTTTTGTAAGCTGTGTGTTTGGTAGCCATTTGTGTTGTCTGAATAATAATTAATATTTATGCAAAACCACGAAAGTTTTCCTTTCTTTCGCGCATCATCTCGATGTCAGTGGCCTGCATCGGTAGAAGAAGCCCGATCAAGAAACAATGTTAAACACACGGTCAAGAGGATTCTTACGGCATAAAAAGATGAATATAACCAAGGATACCAGAAGTATTCCAGGAATATACAAGCCATTTGTTTAATTATATATGCACAACTGGTGACCTGGTGACATGACATTGAGAAAGCCATGAAATCAGTTGTGTAAATTATTCAAAATAATTTGTGATGTTGTTTCAGATTTTTTTGCATGTACCAATTATTTTCAAATTTTGATGTACAACATCACGACTGGTAGCAAAATAACCAGAACCAAAAATTCTTATAGACAAAACCAATTCAAAAAGGAAGATAAAAGAAACCGGCATTTGCGGTAATTTTTGGAAATACACTGTTTGTTTCATCGCAGCAAAGGTAGAACCGCTACGCAACCGCTTGTTTAACTATGCTTGGTAGCGTCTCCTGCGTAATAATTAGAAGCACATTTCCTTAATTTCCTTTGCTAAATGCATTGTAGTGAATTTTTCAGAAAATTTACGTAATGAGTTGCGAGAGAAAAGTTTGAAGTTTTTGTGTCATAACATTTTGTGCGTCATAAAAGTAGATAAATAACGCTTGACGACACATAACTCGTAAGCTTAAATTCACAAAAATAATATATTCCAATTTCCAATTTTTCAAAATTTTAATTCTAATATTAAACAAAAGGGCAGAAAAATCAGTTTTCATTATTGCTGACAATGGCGAAGACGCAATGAGACAAGATGACGTACAATTTCAGGATAGAACATCTGAAGTACCAGCGCTAAGTCTACCACACTCAGAAGGGTTAAGTAGTTGACAGAAGAACATAACCGAAGTAAGAAGTGCTAGTGAACTTTCACAGAGTTCTAACGTCCATGATGACAATAGACGAAGCTATATCACGCATCTCCGCGAGCAACATTCTGTTCGCACAGGAAAACATAGAAAGGGCAGATAACATGATTTTTGACGACACTTTACCGTCACCCATCACACGAAATCCTAATGTTGATTTGCAGAGCATAGTTGTCAACAAGCAAAGTACGTTAAATAGCAACCAATACAGAACACTTGCCGCTATACTCAAAACCTCGATATCTTGAGCACAGAAATAAAAAACACAAACACCAATTACACCAGTTTGCGTGCAGACATGCAAAATACAAACACCAGTTAGAGTGCCGATATAAAAAATATAAATACCAATTTGCGAACGGACATAAATACAAAATTTTACAGTTTATCGCAAAACCTTACCTTAGTAACACAAGAAATATATTACATAAAACAAGTGCAAAAATAAGTTTTAAGAGATTTTCAGGGTACAGTCACAAACCAGATAAGTGATTTGACAAAGAACTGTCGCGATGAGATGAATGTAAAATTTAAAGATACGGAAAGACAGCTAAACAAGATATACTTTACGAAGTAAACAATTAGATTATTGGTATGAAACAGAAATTGGACACTCTTAACGAGGAGAATGATATAGTAGAGCAACAAATAAAAGCGATTAAAGACACACACACAAACTGGGAAGCTACACAAACACAAGTACCACAGTAAAGAACATATGTACCGTAGTAAACAAACTATACGAGGATTACGAAAATATACCAGCAGCTGTTGACGAACTCACTTTAAAAGTAGCATCACTTGAAATCGAATCAGTCTGTCGCAAAAAGGAAAGAGACAAAATTAAAGAACATTTGTCTGCTGTAATTTCACAATCTAATGCAGGTACTTTAGACAAAACCAGTACCACAGCGCAAAGGTAGTGAAGAAATGTAAATTAATCAATGATGTAGTTGTTAGGGTTATTCAACAAAAGGAAAATGACATTGTCGACAAAGTGAACACCAATTTGCAGGCTACAGAGCACAGGATACGCAACTACTTAGGTGAAACTGATACAGAGATTGTGTCTCTGTATCAGTTCTACACATAAAAATAGTGACAGGCACAACAAATCAAAGTAGTGTATGCACACAGATCGTTGTAAACCTTACAAGCAATGCCAACAGTAATGGCAGACCAAAAAGTGTAAGTTTACATGGCATGATACCAGAACCTGTAACTACGAGAAATGTAAATAATTATGACAGCTATGTACACACAGCATGAAATGCAAACAGCTTGTCCACTATATTTGCTGACGAAGGTCTTTTAAGAGACCGTAAATTTCCAACATTTACGACTGAAGGCAAGAAAATGAATCCTGTTGTATTTATTGCCGTAGGAGGTGGCAGAGCGGATCTAGGCACTACAGACTGGAACCGCGTGACCGCTACGGTCGCAGGTTCGAATCCTGCCACGGGCATGGATGTGTGTGATTTCCTTATGTTAGTTAGGTTTAAGTAGTTCTAAGTTCTAGGGGACTGATGACCTCAGAAGTTAAGTCCCATAGTGCTCAGAGCCATATTTTGTTTATTTGTTAATGCTTTTTGACATTTGGTTCCTAGAAATTGGGCGGAAGCACAAAAGATCAAGTTTGTTGTTGGGTACACTCAAGGCAATGTACTTTTGTGCGCGACCGAGGTAGGTGAGCGTTGTACCACATATTTACAATTTGAACTTGCATTTCTTGACAAATATTGGTCAGAAGCCGTACCGGAGAGACTTAGGCGAGAGGTTTTCAACCCCTCCCCTTTTAATAGCAAATATCGTAGCTTGCGAAGATATATTGAGAAGTATCTCAACAAAACACGTTATTGTGGGCGAATCCTATTTCTCATGTGGATGTTTAAAAAATTTTAAACAATCATTTGCCATCACACATTCGTGAAAAATTAATTACTACACCTGAGCATGAAACAGAATATTCATATCCCACTGTGTATTTTGTGAACAAATGTGATAACGAACACGAGAACGACAATGAAGTTAACTAGGAATTAGTAGAACAAAAATTGAACGAGTCAAATATTGTAGGTGCTACACAACGACAAGAGCTGTCTGACGTACTTTTCAAATATTCAAAAACGTTTTTAATAAGAATCCAGGAGTAATCAAAGTTTATGTACATAAACTTAATGTGTATCCTCACGCAATGTTTTGTGTTATGTCTTACCCTATACCGTGGGCAAAGCGTGCAGCAGTTAAGCAGGAAATCAATAGAATGTGCGAATGGGGAATCATTCAGCCATCATTTTCTCCTGATGGATCACTACGACTAGTTTTAGACGCTAGAGGCATAAACAAAATCCTAGTACCAGTAAGAACAAAACCAAATAATTTAGGTGGACAATTGCTAAAATTTCATAATACCAAATATTTCAGCACCCTTAAACTTAAAAAAATCGTACTGGAAAATAAAGTTACATGAGGAGAGTACAAAATACACATAATTTGTCTGCAATGGTAGGAAGTTTGAATTCCAGTTCTACCCTTTAGCTTAAACATTAGGGTAGGAGTATTTAGATGAACTTTGGACAGGGTCTTAGGAACTGAATTGCTCAATAAAGTTACCATTATGTTGAAGATATGTTAATAGTTACAGCAACTTGGGCAGTACATATCAGTACAATAGAAAAGGTATTTCAGAGATTTACAAAGATACCTAACTTTGGCAAAGAATAACTGAAATTTTTAGGACATATCGTATCAGAACCTGGTTATTACCTTACCCAAAGAAACTAGGTGCCATACGTAATTGCCCAACCGCAAGGAACAGAAAACAGTTGAAAGCATATGTAGGACTAACTTCCTTTTTCCGAAAATTTATACCACAACAGCTTATGAATAGCGATGCCCTACTTGACCTGTGGAGAAAGAATAAGCCTTGGTTATGGTATGAGAGATGCCAGGGGGACTTCACCAAAACTAAAAATGCATTAATATCAGCTAACATTCTGAGTCATCCTGACACGTCCAGTAACTTTTGTTAAAGCACGGACGCTTCGTCTCATGGTCTGGGGGCATGTTAGTTCCAGATATAAGAAGTAGAAGGAAAAACAGCAGCCAAAATTATCAGCTTTGTCAGCAGAACTTCATCAGAGGCGGAAAGATCATATTCCGTATCAGAACTGGAAATTTTTGCAGTAATTTGGGTTTTTAAGAAATTCGAGTATTTTCCTTGAGGTAAAAACGCTAAAGTCCAATGTGATCACCAATGATTATCTTTTCTCTTAACATGTAAACTGTTACACGGAAGACTAGCAAGGTGGTGTTTGTAGTTGCAGAAATTCAATTTTGAAATAAAATACATATAGGGCAGTCAGAATGTTATTGC
This sequence comes from Schistocerca gregaria, assembly GCF_023897955.1. NCBI lineage: Eukaryota > Metazoa > Arthropoda > Insecta > Orthoptera > Acrididae > Schistocerca > Schistocerca gregaria. The sequence goes on along the minus strand of NC_064922.1, from coordinate 730,075,129 downwards.
AGGTGCATTATCCAGATTACAAAAGGGACTAGACGAGTACAGTGAACTGTATGAGCACGATTCAGAATTCACACAAAAATCAGACAGCAAAACTTTTTGTAAACAAATGGGGATAAGACAACAGCAAGACAGCAGGTGGAAAAATGTAATACAAAATCTCAACCGAAATGAAAGCCATAAGATAAGTAAATGGTATCAGTTCTACAAAGGCGTTTTGTTCCGCTGGAAGCAGGCAAGTTCTAACGATTGGTGTGTATGCCTTCCAGAGGAATATATCGACGAATTTATCAAACACACACATGAAGTATAGAGACACTAAGGAGTAACAAAATGTACAGACAACATTTCCAAACTTTGTTACTTTCCTAATTTATGACGACGTGTTTCACAAATATTAAAAATGTGTGCTATTTGCGAAAGAACAAAACCATCAATACGTCGAAGTTTCCAGAACTACACGCCATACTAACCAAAGCTCCACTGGAAATGTTTTCTCTGGATATCGGAGGGCCATATCCCAGAGCAAAAGGTGGTGTCAAATACTTAATAGCTCTTTATGATATTTACACAAAATACATCAAATTTTATGCTATCAAAACCACTACAGCCAGTAGCTTCATGAGGAGAATTGAAGAGGATTATTTACGAAGAGTAGGGAAGACTAAAGGTACATTGATAGACAATGTAACCTTTTTGTAGGAAGAATACGGATATGATTCATTAGCACACAGGGCATTTAACACATTTTGGTAAGTTTTCTCCACCCAGAAGCAAGTCCCGTGGAAGGAGTGTTTAAAGACTTCAATTGATTAATAAACACATACGCTCATAATAAACATTCACGATGGATTGAATGCGTGACTCCATTTATGCAAATAGTGAACAATCTCCCCCCAACTCTTCCGCAGGTTTCACTCCTAATGAAATTATGCCTAACACAAAGCAAACTGACGAATGGGACACACCCATACCAAAATTCCATACTAAAGAGTTAACTTTACAACATAAAATCAAACAAGCAGTAATTAGACTAGAGAACAGAGCAGAATACAGAATGAGAATATACAAAAAAAGTTAAAACGAGTTACATATTTTTTCTAAGGGCAACGAGTCCTCTTGAGAACACATCCCAAATCACCAGAAATCGGTAGGTTGAACAAAAAATGGCAACTACTATACTCAGGGCCCTACATTATTGCAAAAATACCTTATCCTGAAACTTAGAGCTTCACACGAAGCGGAATGCAAACTGGAGATGCGTACGACTCAGCGGTGCGCACTCAACAGTGTATGCTTACGTCAGTACTAGGGAAGAGACATTGACCTTGCGCAAGGGCGACAGGCTAAGTCACGACGCAACCAAACAGAAACGCGAAGCTGCACAAGTATTAAGCCCAATTTCAAAATAAATAATAAGTAACAACTATATTTACTATCAGGGAACGAAGAAATGTAATATTACATTTGTATCAACAGTACTAAAATATATACATTGTTACTAGAATTAAAAGAAATTATTACAACGAAACATACTGGAAGTGTTAACTAACAAAAGGGTAAGATACCGTAGGAGATGTCAAAGTAACTTTCTTTGCAGGGTAAATGAATAAAACGAATGCAAATGCAAGTAGATAAGTATATGTACAAATAAGAATGAAATATGAAGTACGTCTGCAAACGAATATGATGACCGCGTGCATGCGTAGCCTATGACTTACGAAACACAACTACTTTTTAAGTTAGTTATACGTTTCTTATATTGCAGCGACGAGTGCATCGACACGGCGCTGGAGAGATTTATGACGGGTGTTATAGATACCAAATGAAAAAACGGGCCGCACCTCAAGGAAATGACTTTGTTATTAGTATGTCTATGTTTATAATTTATTCATCAAGCAAATGAAGAATAAGAATATACATCGTCGCAGTGCAACTACAAAACATTTACCCATACCTACTGACCTCAAAGTGCACATAAACACGGACGAATGTGACCTCAAATAAAAGTAAGCAACTCATTTCGCGTCACATGCGAATATAAAAGACGACAGTTCCACATAATCGTGAAGAGGTAAGCTAAAACGTTTGCGTTACGAACACGAAGCTACACGTAAACAACTATAAGAAACACAATGGTATATAGCACATGACCGTTAATACATTTAGGTTCCATGAAAGGGGAGTTCCCTGATAAGTGACTTAAAATAGGAGGAATAGCATTTCCTTAGTAATCCATAAACCAGTAGAATAGCATTCCTTATTCCATCCCCAATGCAGGAGGCGGCGCCAAGGTGTAGTTAGGTCAGCAACGCGTAAAGTAAAACCCTGATGTAAATGTTTTTCTCTCTTTCTCCCTAGCAAAATATTAAACTCTCATAACTGATGTATGCATGAGTGGAAAAAAATGCGGATGCATTAAATGCACACATAGTGACACGATGTAAAGGAATGTAAATAATTTACTTGTATTTACGTACAAAGGAATTTTTCTTAAGTTGACAAACAAACTTTACTAATGAGTAACTGTAATTGGAGAAGGAATTTTGTGATGTTTTAATATTTTAAAATTTTCTACGTTTGATACAAATAATGGGTGGAGTGTCAGCCTTAGATGTAAGCCCTTGTAATATGTATTGTTACGTCAGCATGTATATGTGAATTTTAAGTGTATATCGAGCCATATGTAAAATATGAACTTAAAACCTAATAGAAAGGGAAAAAAAAACAAGGACTATAAACAGTTCTCACGCCAAAGGGAACGATGAAATAGATAGTGGCATTCAGACGCGTGTGCAATAGTGCAACGAAACAATTATGGCAATGTCATGCTACGCAACGTCTGATATATTAATCAGAAAATTACAAATGTGCAAGCATCACTTACCTTGACATTGGATGTGGATACGACGGAGAAGATCCTTCCTGGGCTGCAACAAAGATGAATTATCTGCCACAGCATCCGTTCTTGGAGAATAAACGCATATAAACCGCACTCACGATGGAAGACCACGCCACAGAAAATTATTCGACGAATAGTACTGAACTCAGAGTGAAAATGACACTGAAAGTGCGAGTACAATTGAGGACGACCGTACCCAATAATAATGGTTCAAATGGCTCTGAGCACTATGGGACTTAACATCTGTGGTCATCAGTCCCCTAGAACTTAGAACTACTTAAACCTAACTAACGTAAGGACATCACACACATCCATGCCCGAGACAAGATTCGAACCTGTGACCGTAGCAGTCGCGCGGTTCCGGACTGAGCGCCTAGAACCGCTAGACCACCGCGGCCGGCGTACCCAATAATATGTGGAACATTTAACGGTTGTTGCACAGTCAACAAACATATTTAGCGCGCATGCGCACAGAGACTAGTAATGTTGGCAAAGAGACGAGTAGCCGCTCTAGCAGCACTCTCATGTAAATACTTACAAGGGGAGGCCACGACGTTTGGAACGCAGATTTACTTCAAACTTGGTTCACTCGTAGTACTCGACGAGGACAACAAAATGTGTAAGCAGTAGCGCGTACTTCTCAAACGTTATTGAGGAAATCACAAGTTAATATCGGTCGTCAAATATATACCTTTTAGTGGCCATTTTTATCACGAAGCGCCGGCAGCGACGTGGTTAGCGTTGATGCCCTGTAATCGCTGGGTCACTGGATCGAGTCCCGGTCCAAAGTTTTTTTTAATTTTTTCTAGCACAGTCATTTTCTTTACTATTTATATTACAATTTATTTAATGCGGAAAATACGTGTAATCGGATGAACTTTTATTAAAGTTACAATGTTATTTGGAAGTCTACTCACAAATAATATAATATTCATAACTAACGACTATTAAACAGCCTAACGTGTAAATGATACTTCACATCCATCTCTCTCCACCTCTTTTGGGACCTAGTATTTTTCTCTGTACTTTCTCAAGTTGTTCTGCCCGATTCCTTCCTAGTGTCATCGTCTCAGCAGCATATAATAGTGCATTCCTTACTATTGCCTTGTAGTAGCTTATCTTTGCCTCTGTGGATATATCCTTTTCATTGTACATCTCTCTCGTCATGCAGAAGACTGACCTCATCTTCTTTATCCCCTCTGTAATTCCCTCCTTACTCCTGTTCATTCCTGTTATAAATTCTCTCATGTATTTAAATTTGTCCACCATTTGCATAGTGCCTTCCCGTGTTTCCCAGACTGCAGTGGTGTTTAATGTCTTTGTCTTGCTATATGCGATCCTCAGTCCCACAATTCTGGCTTCCTTACATAAGTTGTCAAGTTGTGTCTTTGCGTCTTCTTCCATCTCACTTACTATTGCATTGTCATCTGCGAAGGCTAGGCAGTACAGTTGAGCCCTGTTGTTCTCTTTGTCCCCCACTTGGGTCTTTGGTATTCCCATTTCCTCGTTTATTGTTCTCCACTGCCTGATCACTTCGAGCAGTGTTATAATGAACAACAATGGTGACAATCTATCTCCCTGTTTAACACCAGACTCTGTAGTTGCTTGCATCTCTGTTGCCCTCCTTCGTGTGTATTGGTACTACAATTGCACTCTGCAGTCCTTCTGGCAACTGCTTTGTTCTCCAGATCTGGTGAATTATGTTGGTCATGTTGTCTACTTGCTTTGTTGTCTCCCCACTATATCATTTTGGCTGCTATACCATCTTCTCCAGTTGCCTTATTATTCTTCTGATCGCTTGTGGCATGTGCGACTTCATCCGTGGTTGGAGGGCGTGGCTCTCTCTCTTCTGTGTCACTCCCCAGTACCAGCTCTTTTTCAGGTGGTTCAGCTCAGCAGGTGGTGAAAGTGATCTGCAAAACTCCAACAGTTCTCCTTTGCACTGACAGCCAGCTCCCATTCCATATCGGGTATAAACAGTTCCCTACCCTTGTATCCAATCAGACTCTTTTTGAATTTCCCGAAAAAGTGTCTGCTGTGGTTTTTCCTGAATTTGGTCTCAATCTCGTCCAGTTTCTGTTTCATCTTTTGTCTTCTGGTGCATCGTATTGCTCGAGCCGCTTCCTTTCTTGCTCGTAAGGAAACTTCCCATTTTTTCAGGTCCTTCTTGCTGCTCCAGTCTCTCCAGGCTTTCCTGCGAGTCTCTACCGCTTCCTCACAGTCCTTGTTCCAACACCAGTGCTCCCGTTTCTTTTCTTCCTTTCCCCATAGCTCAGCCTGTTTCGCCATGTATCGCTTCATGTCGCCCCATTCACTGAATGATTCATCTTCATATCTGGATCAATTGTATCTTAATTTCTCTCTGTCTACCTTTATGTTTTCTGTTCTTCTATTTGTCTGTGGCAGTCTGTCCCAGGTTGGAATACAAAGGCACTTAACATCCGTAAGATAGTGATCCGATTATATTCTTTTGTTCCTTCTGACCTTTGTGTTTATGATCTCTTTAGCATTTGTCCTGCAGACTGCTATGTAATCAATTTGGAATTCCCCAAGGCGAGTGCATGGGTTGGCCCATGTCTTTTTCTTAGACGGTTTGGCACTGAAATGTTTTGTCATTAGTCTCATTTTGTGTTCTCGACACAGTTCAATTAGTGTTTTCCATTTTTGTTTGTCCGCTGGTGTGCAGGGTAATCACCCACTACTCCTTTATGTGGCTTCTCTCTTCCAGTCTGTGCATTATAATCTCCTATGAGTGTCTTTACATGTCTATATGATACGTTTTTCAATGTATTATCTAGTTCCTCCCAGAAACGATTCCTTTTCTTGTCATTTGTAGGTGCATGTTCATTTACTATTATTATTATTATTATCTCCACCTGTACATCACCTTCAATATGCTGATGACACTGCCTTCAGTGCTCTTTATCGCACCTCTAACGGTTCCACCACGCCCTCCAAACCCACCTTGATCAGTTCATCACTTGGTGCAACTAGTGGTTCATTCATATCAACCCCTCCAAGACCCAGGCAATCATCGTACGCCATACCACCCACTCGTTCTGTCTCCATGATTTCTACCTAACCATTTATGGTCATCCCAGCCAGATCACACACACTTTGCAATACCTTGGCCTCACCCTCAACTGCCACCTCACCTTGACCCCTCATCTCCAGCCCATCCACCAGAAAGCCCAAACCTGTCTCTGCCTCCTGAAACTCTTGCGTTGGTGGACATAGGAATTGCACCCTTCCACCTTCCTCCACACCTACAAATACCTGATCTGTCATAGCCTCTATTATTCCAGTTTTGCCTGGATCTCCCTCCCCCACCCCCCCTACCCCCCCGTGGTTTCCATCCGCCTTTCCCGCCAACGTATCCCCTTCCTTTACTTTGTGGACAGGCACGATCTTCCCCAACATTTAGTGTCCTTCTTCCTCTCCACCCTCTGCCCATTGCTGCGCCTCTATCACTGTATCCCTCCCTCTCCCTACCACCTCACCCTCCACATCCTTCTTCATCAGGACAATTTCCAGCACCTCCCGGATGTTGGGCTTCTCAATGAGGTCTACCCTTCCTACCAACTGCAGACTGGTCTTGCTCCCCCCCTCCCCAGGGCACCCACCTGTTCCACCCTATTTCCCCAAGAGCGGTTTCTCCTGCTTATCCCCTATCCACACTGAATCTCTGCACTGCCTCTTCGGCTGTTTTTCTCTCTTTCCTTCCCTCCCATCTCCCTTTGCTCCCCTTCTCTTCTCCCCTCTAGCACTACCCCCTCCCCCATTTTCTTCCCTTCTCCCCCATATTCCTACCCCTGGCAGGTGCCCCCACTTTGTTTCTTCATCATCAGTGTGCTACATCAGTGTTGATATCAGAGCCAATCTACAGTGAAATCAAGTGTTGTGCGTTGAATAATGTGCTTGACTTTGTCCTCCTGCCACCTCATGTCCTTTTAATAATTCCAGTGTGTGGTTTATTAAGTTGCTGTAAATGTCTTATTGTTATGTACTTACTGTCTCTCGGCTGAAGAGCAGTGCCTATGCTGCTGCCAGCACAATGTGGATGGGGAATTGAAATTCAATAAAGAAAAACAAAAGAAACGGGTAACATTAAAATTAAGACAGAGGAAAGCAGAGCGATGACGGACTGGGAAATATGTACGGTGGTTCAATTCTACAACTGCAGAAACTATGTTATCGATACCCACTTGAGAAGGTGTAGTAATGTGTAATAGAACAATACTTTGTTACAAGAACTTCTAAAAAGTTCAATGAAAACAAAAGTATTTCATTTCCACAAGAACTGCGTGGACTGCATGTTCGTTATTGGCTCTGAGTCAAATTAGGTATCTCAAATTTGTTCTTAAAATTTGTGAATTTCTACGATTATTCTGTTGTGCATTGTGGAGAACGAATTGGGAAGAGCAATGTTTGTAATAACGTTCTCATATTTGTTCTGATATAATAATTAACATTTTAATTTTAAGAGTGTCACAAATTTGAGGCTGCACTCAGAAGTCATTTGGACAAATGGTGAACTAAAATGCAGAACAAAACATGAATGTAAAACGTAAAACAACAGTTCATACTATTCAACAGAAGTAAATGAAACAAGTAATTAGAAAAATAATGTATATTTAGATATTTTAAGCAAGTAAGTTGAACGTAGGCTGGGATCATAGCGAGTATAGCTTTTTTTCCGAAACTGTTATTCCAGAAACCATTTTTATTACACATGAACGGATGTGGTGCGAAATCTTCTTTAATTTACATTATAACTGAACTATTTGTTTTTCAAAATTAGTGTAAAATTTCACAGTATTGTAAATGTTGGTTATACGGTTCTCAAGGACCGTAATTAAATTTCAACTTTTGTGCAAAACCAATTTTTTAAATATCATGTTTTAGGAAGTGTTCCTACTAAGTTCAATAAATCATTTTACCTATTGCGGTGTGTTTCATTCCTTGAAAATGAAACAAAGGAAAAATTTTAAAAACATTTCTATTGAATGATTTTATATTTTTTCAATACCTTCTACCTCTCATTAAGTCCGTTTATTTTCACCCAGAAGTTTTCCCCTCTAAGTCAACAGCATGGCCTCACGGGGTGGCAATGTTGTTAGAGGCGATATGTCATGGATTGCGCGGCCGCTCACGCCAGAGTTTAATGTCCTCTCTCGGGCAAGGCTGTTTGAGTTGTTCTTAGCTTAAGTTCATTTGTTAAGTAGTGTGTAAGTGTAGGGGCAGATGACCTCAGCAGTTTGGTGCCCTAGGAATTCACAGACACAGGTACTGGAGGCTAAGTATTGTGGTTCTTGGTGTTAGAACCATGTGGCCTAGTGGTGCGTTGTAGGCGTCTCCTCGTAGATGGTGGATTGAAGACCACAGTCTGTTGGATCAAAAATGAAGATGACTGATACTGGTTCTGAGTGTAATTGTTTCGGTACTCTATCAGGTCAGGGTTCACAGTCAGCAGCAAGTCTACGGCTCTGGTGTGAAGTAGCCAGGCCATCTAGAACACGACGTGTTTGCCTCTCTGCTGCGTCAATATTATTTACACTCCTGGTTCCTCCGCTAGCCAACGACATGAGGTTACCAACAAGACGCTTAGGCAACCATGCTTGCTACATCAGTAGATGTTAGCCCAAGCTTCGTGTTTTCTTGCGTCACCAATAAACTATCCGGTTTCAGAGCTACCTCGTCAAACGTTCATTAAAAAAGACATTGCGACTAGCTTCATGGCTCCAGGGCACGGAGAGGAGTCAGAAATGGTACTCAGGAAAACATACTCATGAAACAGGAGAGAGCAGATTTTTCTTGTTAGAGACACGGAAGACTGTTCTGGGACGATGATTTGCGGTTGCCTAATGACAAACGACTGTACAGCGATGCTTGATGCAGGCGCGAACCCGGCAGGAGCTCTGCGCGCAGCCAATTAGGCCCTGCGGAGGCGACGGGAAGCCATCGATCGCCCACGCCGCGCCGCGCCACCCCCGATCCTGCAGCTGTTAATAAGCGGCTTGTTTTAGGCGCCTCGTGTTACACCAGATAAGCACCCGGAGCCGCCGTTGAGCTGGCTACCCGCTCAACATCGCCGATCTACGGCTTCTCGTCCTCACAGGCTACCTTATATTGAGTGCAGCCGCGTATTAAAGAAGGAATAAGAGGGAAGGGTGTTACGAACACATAAAATAAGTCTAAGACCTGGAAATAGGTTTTAGAGAACTAAAAGCTATGTATAAACATTGCATTTTCCGGAAGGAAGGTCCAGAGGACCATATGACCTTTTCCTTGAAATCGATGACAAATAATGTGTGGGTAATGTAGAATATTCCAGTAAGGTTTCGTTTCATTAGTTCATCACCAGGGCAACGTTTTCTTGATGCGTGTTAGCACTTTTTTTTTCTTTTTTTGGTCATCAGTCTACTGACTGGTTTGATGCGGCCCTCCACGAATTCCTTTCCTGTGCTAACCTCTTCATCTCAGAGTAGCACTTGCAACCTACGTCCTCAATTATTTGCTTGACGTATTCCAATCTCTGTCTTCCTCCACAGTTTTTGCCCTCTACAGCTCACTCTAGTACAATGGAAGTCATTCCCTCATGTCTTAGCAGATGTCCTATCATCCTGTCCCTTCTCCTTATCAGCGTTTTCCACATATTCCTTTCCTCTCCGATTCTACGTAGAACCTCCACGTTCCTTACCTTATCAGTCCACCTAATTTTCAACATTCGTCTATAGAACCACATCTCAAATGCTTCGATTCTCTTCTGTTCCTGTTTTCCCACAGTCCATGTTTCACTACCATACAATGCTGAACTCCAGACGTACATCCTCAGAAATTTCTTCCTCAAATTAAGGCCGGTATTTGTTATTAGTAGACTTCTCTTTGCCAGAAGTGCCTTTTTTGCCATAGCCAGTCTGCTTTTGATGTCCTCCTTGCTCCGTCCGTCATTGGTTATTTTACTGCCTAGGTAGCAGAATTCCTTAACTTCATTGACTTCGTGACCATCAGTCCTGATGTTAAGTTTCTCGCTGTTCTCATTTCTACTACTTCTTATTACCTTCGTCTTTCTCCGATTTACTCTCAAAGCATACTGTGGACTCATTAGACTATTCATTCCGTTCAGCAGATCATTTAATTCTTCTTCACTTTCACTCAGGATAGCAATGTCATCAGAGAATCGAATAATTGATATCCTTTCACCTTTTATTTTAATTCCACTCCTAAACTTTTCTTTTATTTCCATCATTGCTTCCTCAATGTACAGATTGAAGAGTAGGGGCGAAAGGCTACAGCATTGTCTTACTCCCTTCTTAATACGAGCACTTCGTTCTTGATCGTCCACTCTTATTATTCCGTCTTGGTTGTTGTACATATTGTATATGATCCGTCTCTCCCTATAACTTACCCCTACTTTTTTCAGAATCTCGAACAGCTTGCACCATTTTATATTGTCGAACGCTTTTTCCAGGTCGACGAATCCTATGAACGTGTCTTGATTTTTCTTTAGCCTTGCTTCCATTATTAGCACATATTTCTCATTAATTATTGTAGGGAGTTCTTATGTGCAGGTCACATTCAAGAAATCTGTCTTCAAAGAAACTGTGCTAAAAATTCATTAGTATTTCCCTCTGAACTACAAAGAACAGGGGTTGGTACTAAGCTCATGAACACACAACTGTCCATCTACATCATTCCGACTTGGGAATCAGATGTACAGTAATGAAGTATTAAAAAACCTCAGACAGAAAACTAAGGCCTTCAGTCCAGGGAATGTAGAAAACGTAACGGGTATCAAGGAGTTATTTAAGTTCATGGACCATGAAAGCACTTTGTAGTTACACAATACGTTTGCAGACAGTCATCAGCAACGAGACGTTATTTACAAAACAGACACCCACATAGGTCAGGAAGAAGAAAAGTATGAGAAAGAAGAAGAGAAACAAACGTCATTACGTAACTACAAATTATATCTGTGAAACTATACATCATTATACAGTGACCACAAAAGGGAGCAGTGTCATATTGTTTGTATAGATGAATTAGATGATTTCTGTTATCAAATTACTTTTTGTCATTTTGTTTTCGTACCTTTCTGATGGTCCTGTAATCTAGGTTCTATTAGTAGTAATTTTATTGTTACATTTTAATGTGTTCTGAGGATTAAAATAACGCTTAATGAAAGATATGTTTGCTCACTATAGATTGCTCACCTTGATTTATGGTAAAAGGGGCTGCATATGATTTTCGGAAACATTAATTTTCACTTCGAAGACGTAGGCTAAAACATCTAGTATCAGGGAAAGATTTACTTAATAATAGTACACTTCCTACTAATAATTGTCGCATATTAGAATAAGGTCGTTATTTAAATATATCAAATGTAACTATCCCACGTAAAATAACCATTTTGTTGGATGAGTCGCTCTTGAGGATATTTATCGCTTTATTGACCACGTTAACGCGTTTGCATTCCTCCAAGCACATGTACTGATTCACAGAATGACAGTCACTGCCACCAAAAATATATCTGACACGGATCTAAAGGGTGTATTTAGGATCGGCAAACTACAGTGTGTTGTGAAAACCCCTGCTTCCTGAGCTCCCCGTTGCGATAAGAAAGAACAATGTACAGGAAAGAGTTGAAACACGTCAATTCTTGTGATGTTTGGCTTCATGTTACGCGCACTGCGAGACAAGCGCGGGTCACCTCTTCCTAAAAGAGTTTCAGTCACTAACGAATTCGTTTGAGAGTTCGGCATGCCTTTGCTAAGCAACGTCTTATACGTCGTGGTCACTAAGGAGATTTATACGTGCAATGGCCATTAAGGGCTTGCCCTGTGTATTTTATGATGGGTGCCACAAGCTGCTGTATTACAGGGCCTCGTGAGTTCTCAGTTTGCTTCATGCAGTTGAATTTCATTTACGTCTGTCTATGTTATATTTGCTACAGAGCTAAGCAAAGTTGAACTAACTTAATGTGTCACGTTTTCATTCGCATTACTCAGGGAACTTAGAATTCCTTTGTGGTGCATTCGACTTCAAAAGAGCCAGAATATGATTTCAGTTCCTGCAACTGCTCATAGAAGTAACTTGTGAGCTCCTTTTCTCTCCTTTTGCTCTGTCTCTTTTTCTGTTTCTGCCCGCCTGCGTGCCTGTCTCTGTCTCTCTCTCTCGCTCGCTCTCTCACACTTTCAGTCGTAATTTCATTACTTTGAATTCTGTCATATTATTTTGAAATTATCTTCTGTATCGATATAAAGTTGTTAGATTGAACATTATGTATAATATGAATTATACTTGCACTTCTGTGCATAATAATGCTTTTTCAGTGCTTTTGGGGTTCCTAGTTACACTACATTATAGACTAGCCTTTGTCTATGTTTCCTACCATGTCCCTTACTAGATCACAGGCATATTTTGAATTAGTGTATGAAAATGATTCCCGTTGATTTATGTTGTACGAACTTCGTGGACCAAAGGAAATTAGTAGCGCTTTTTCAGTTATCTTTCTTATAATTTCCACTGCATTACTTGAGTGGCCACGTGATTGTGTTTCTGAATGACAAGCAGATGCTGAGACAACGTCAGCGGAACTTTCTTTCTTCACCAGTCCAACTCTTACAGTAGTAGGTCTCTTACAACCACAATAATTTACAAGTGGCAAGGACATTTGCGCCGCACAAGACGACTCTACAACACAATACTTAATACACGACGATCGACTGGTAGTTAGTGCTCTAGCCTGAAGTCTTTCATTTGACGACAAAACGTTTATTGCACTTGTGACAGTTCAGTAACATCACGAAGCCCGCCCAGTTAGCCGCTCGGTCTAACGCACTGCTTTCCCGGCGGGAAGGCGTGGCGGCCCTCGTCACCAATGCGGTCGGTGGATTTATGTCAAGGTCCGGCGTGCCGACCAGTCTGTGGATGGTTTTTAAGGCGGTTTTGCATCTGCCGCGGCGAATGCGGGCTGGTTCCCTCTTATTCCGCTTAAGTTATAGTATGTTAGCGATTCCCGCACAAACACTTTCTTCACGTACGCGTCCATCATAATTACTCTACCACACAAACATTGGGGTTAGACTCGTTCGGTGTGAGACGTTCCCGAGATGGTCCACATAGGGTCGAGCCGCACAATAACGCTTGGTTGGATGTGGGGCGGTGGTGGAGTGAGTGGACCGCTGTAGCTTGTTGTGGGGTTGTGTAAAACTGCGGGCTATGGCGGAGAAAAGCGTCTAGGTCCCCGTTCCATACAATACAACATCACTATTATTATTGGTCAGTTCAGATACGTTTCCAACGGTCCTGATTAACAGCTTGGGTGTAAATTTCAGTGACAAACAGTGTTCAAAAGTACAGAATTTTACGTGCTTATTCTTACCAACACAGGCGCTGCTGTATCTTATTTACCCGTCAATACCAGGCAGCAACTTCGAATTATGAAACTTCCTGGCAGATTAAAACTGTGGTACGGGAACGAGACTCGAACTCGGGTCCTTTGCTTTCGGGGGAAATCGCTCTTCCATCTGAGCTACCCAAGCACGGCTCAAGTCCCGTCCTCACAGCCTTATTTCCGCCAGTGAGGACGGGACGAGAGTCGTTCTTGGGGAGCTCACGTGGTAGAGAGCTTGCCCGCGAAGGCAAAGGTCCCGAGTTCGAATCTCTGTCCGGCACACAGTTTTCATCTGCCTGGAACTTTCGTATCAGCGCACACTCAGCTGCAGAGTGTAAATCTCATTCCGGAAACTTCAATAAAATTTTCCTCAACTGTACGGGATTCATGGGGTGGGTTCCTGTAGTCATGTCCTAGTTCATGAACCACAGGCAACGTATGAGTGGCCAAGTAAGTGGTACTGACAATAGGGATATCAGTTACTTTGGAAGAAGGCTGGGCATCTCTGACATATTCTGAGTCGCGGTCACCTTTGTGTTCATACAACAAAGACTACCAAATCCACCGGTTAGTCCCTCAACCGTTAGGGGTAAAACCCAATGGGACTCGGGGAAAGTAAGGCTAGCAACCTGCTTCCCTGGTACTTTAAATATGATGCTGGCAACAAACAGAGCAAAATGCCTCGGACCCTTGGAAGTGACGGAGTCCCACCTCTAACTGACAAACCAGGGACTCCTAAGATACGACTTGGCAACAAATGAATGATAGCACTGAATAGGGGAACATGGAGGAATTTTATAAGGGGGCTATGCTCCAGACAAAACATTGAAAGTCATAATCATAATGATGATGATGATGATGACTGTACGGGAATTACGTAATGTGTGTACTAGTACAGGTTGTGACGTAGGGACGACGGTATATGTAAGCATGAGTCAGGCCCTGGGTCATGCCTTGATAGCAAAAGCGGTCAAGGCGACCACTCACGTAAGCGGGATATCCCAGTTAGAGTCACAGTTTTCACTGTCGTCATATTGTTATACGGGTGATGGTTGTTCCGATCCGCAACTGCGAATACATTCCGTATACATCCTTTCATATACATCCACATTTTGGTTTTCGTGACGCGGTAGGCTTTCATGCTGGCATCCAGAACGTGTGGTGAAATAGCTGAAGGCATCCGTATTCCCTTCCATCTCCAACTGCAGAGTGGAAATTAGTGTAAAGATTAAATGTAGGAAGGGTAAGGAATAGATGGGAAATCGTGACGGCTAGCCGCACAGACATTGTGTTAAAGCAATGGCAGAAGCAGAAAATTTGTGGTGGACTGGGCCTCGAACCAGGATTTACGCTTCTCGTGAGCAGTTGTTTTAACCGCTCCACCATCCAGACATGGTTTCCAGTTTTTCGCACGTTGCAATGCAGTATCTCTCTTCTATAGAATTAATTCTTCGCCATCCCTGACTCCCATATGAGTTTGGTGGAGAAATATATATTGTTATTTTCAATTATTCCCCTTTGAGAAATCCAGTGAACTTGAGTAGTCATAATTTCTTGTTCTTTCTTCGTTCTTCCCAAATTCTCTTCATACGTTCAATGTCTTCTCTCTTGCGTTCCTCCGACCATCTTTTTCCCGTTCTGTTCTCCGTATGTTCTTTTTCAAGTATGTGTTTCTGTATGATGTTTCTAAACTGTTCTCTATTGTTTATGTTGTCTTGTGTGATCCCCAGTTCTTTAATGTGTTCTTCTGCTTCAGTGATCCACTTTGTCTTGGTTTTGCTCTTGTTTACTATCTCAAAGATTTGCTTTTATTTATCCTGCTGATATGTCCATAAAATTTAATCTTTCTCTTGCTGATTGTGTCTGTTATTGTTTCCATGTCTTTGTAAATCTCTCTACTTGACCTATTCATCAAAATACTTTCCCGAAACACTGGTCCATATATTTTCCTCAGAAGTTATCTTTCCTGCTTTTCAATCTCTCTGATCTTTGTACGACCATGAATCACAGTAGTTTCTGCAACATAAAAATTTCTGGTAGGACTGCTGTGCTGCAATGCCTTAGTTTCTCATTGACAGAAATACATTTCTTATTATAGTGATCCCAAGTGAGCTTGTATGTATATGCTTTTTGTAATCTGGAGATTCTATCTTTATTGGCTATTGAGCTCAGTCCTGATGGTTGAATTATCGCTCCCAGATATCTAAAGTGGGCAACTTGTGCCACTTTCCCGTACTGAGTGGTAACGGGGATGTTATCTACTGGTTTGTTTTCCATGTACTGTGTTTTCTCGTAGGAGATTTGTACCCCAGTTTTCTGTGAGATTTCTCGTAGTTTTTCCAATGCAAGTTTGGCTTCCTCTGTCATCGTAGTTATCAAAGACGGCGGATAAGCGGGCTGAGTTTCAGGGCACTCTCATGCCCTTGAAGTGTGAAATCGCCGAAAAGACAGAAGAATCTGTAGTGATCAACGGCATGAATCTGCAGAAGGCAATGGAAACCACCTCATTACAGACACATGTCACAGCTACTTCCTACAAGGCCTATTATCGAAAAAGTGTCATAATGGTCTTTCCATTGGCAAAAGATTTCGGACTAGCCATCCATTCGTATCTCCGAGTGGGAACTGACAAGGGGGAGGTGACCATGAGAGAGAGGTAAAGTAACCAATGAGAGGTTAAGCTTCAACGTGTCGGGGCGTTGATACCAGGAGACTGAACATGGCAGTTAAGCTAGAAAATCTGTAAATGTAAATGAGTAGGATTTTTTTTGAATTGGAAAGTAGGACAGAGAATGAGTTGCTGCGAACCAGTGAAACGACTGTTTTCATCAGGATTGATAAAAAATCAACATAGACAACAATATTTCAGGGGTACAAGCTGAACGTCGCAAGCTGAAGATCAAGAGATAGAGAAAGAATATGTGTAATTTGAAAAAGTAATTCAGTACTCACAGGGAGTTGAAAATATAATAGTCATGGCAGATTGTACTACGGTTGTAGGGACAGGAGCAGAAGAAAAATTTATAGGAGGAATGGGCTTGGTAATGGGAATGAGAGAAAAGAATAAATGAGTTCTGCAACAAATTTCTGCTGGTAATAGCGAATACTGTGTTCAAGAATCACAAGAGGAGGATGTACACATGGTAAAGGTCGGTATTTACGAGAATATTGCAGCAGGATTACATCAAGGTCAGGCAGATATTCCCAAATCAGATATTTTATTGTAAGACGTACCAAGGAGTAGATGTAGACTGAGATCACAATTTAGTAATGAGGAATAGGCTGAAGTTTACAAGACTGGTAGGGAAGAACCAATGCGCAAGAAGTGGAATACAAATATATGCTTGAAGTACGTGAAGCTATGGATATTACGGTGGTAAACAGCTCAGTAGGCAGTTCGGTTGAAGACGAATGGACAGTTCTAAAAAAGGCAACACAAAAGTTGGAAAGGATAACATAGGTACAAAAAGGTTGCTGAAAGGACACTATGGATAACAGAAGCAATACACTTATGTTCTGAAAAAAAGAACATGCTGAAGTACTAGAGATAGGACGTTCAAATTAGCAGGAGATGTACATTAATATGTTCTGCATTTCAGTCACCTCGATTCAATTCGTGTACTGTTGCCTAGCAAGCACAGAGTCCTCAATGGCCCCTGGTAACTTGTTCCGTGCATGAAGACATCGTAAGGCGAATGGCGCTGGCCGTCGTGGTTCTATGCGCTTCAGTGTGGAACCGCATGAGCGCTACGGTCGCAGCTTCGAATCCTGCCTGGGCATGGATGTGTGTGATGTCCTTAGGTTAGTTAGGTTGAAGTACTTCTACGTTCTAAGGGGCTGGTGACTCCAGATGTTAAGTCCCATAGTGCTCAGAGCCATTTGAACCATTTTTAAATGAATGGCGTCCTGTGGTATAGCTATACATGCTGCATTCACCTTGTTCCAAAGTTCATGTGTTATGGTTGGCGTTGGGCCACAGAGATGGATTTGCCGTTTCACCATATCCCACGCGTTTGCGATTGCCGACAATTCTGGTGATCTGGTGTGCCAGGGCATAATGTTGACATCCCGTGACCCAAGAAGACACTTGTTCGTGCGGCAGCTTGGTCGTGCATCTGGAAAATGGTGTCTGGATTGTTATGCAGAATGGGTATGGCTATGGATTGTAGGATGTCATTCACTTTGGTCCCACTGGTCACAGTGCCCTGGACAAACAGCAATTATGATTTGCGGTTGTACCCACAATGAACCATGTCAGCCCATAGGTTGAAGCTCAACAAGAATATCGCAGCGCAACACTGCCGACCGGTAAAATGTCACTACGGCTCTCATTGTCGCTATTAACCAAAGGTAATTTATCAGTGTGACTTGAGAAGACGTGCAGGACGACTCGCAGACGAATGCTCTAACCGAACCTCCAAATCAATGAGTTTGAAAGAAGGCGCATTATTGGCATGGGAGAATGTGATGCATGCACAAGAAAATTGATTCTCGTGTGGTACGAAGTGTTTTGGCCGTGTAATGCGTGTGTGCAGTGTGAGTCACTCGACGAGGTTTGTCAGGTCGCGCCTCTCGGACTACCAACAGAGAAGATCGACATCTCCTAAGAATGGCACTGTAGGTTAGATCTGCGTATTCCTCAGCTCTGACGCAGCAGTGCACAACCAGCGACGACGCCAATTGCTACATGGGTTAGGTGCGCGGCGACATCCCTGGTTGTGCACTGCTGCGTCAGAGCTGAGGAATACGCAGATCTAACCAACAGTGCCATTCTTAGGAGATGTCGATCTTCTCTGTTGGAAGTCCGAATGGTGCGATGAAGCGAGGTTCACTTTTTTTAAACAGGACGATCGCATTCAGTTTCTTGTGGAGCGGCATGAAAGTGACTGCATTCGCACAGGACATATAGTACCAACTCAAGGCATTAACGTGAGGATTGCTGCTGGGTACGACCAAAAATCACTGTTGGTGTGCGTCCAGGGCACTGCGACCATGTGAGCAACGTGAATGACATCCTGCAACCCATAGCCTCACCCTTTCTGCACAACATCCCAGACGCCTTTTTTCACCAAGACAATGCACATCCACGTGTTGATGCACGATTGCGTGCCTCGTTGGTGGTGCAGGTTGTCAGCCTTTTGCTCTGCCAGCCTGATCACCAAACCTGTTACCAATCGCAAAAGTGTGGGGTAAGGTGCATCGATAGGTGCAGCACTGTGATCCAGTGCCAACCACAACAGATCAACTTTGGAACCAGGTGAATGCAGCAGGGATGGCTCTACCACAGGATGCCATTCGCGCATCGATGCCATCATTCATGGAACAGGTTATGAGGGTCCATGGCGGACCCTGTGTTTACTGGGCAACAGGACACATGCTGAACCGAAGCGACAGAAATATCAACCGTTTCTGCACCACATACTAATGCACATGTCCTGTGGATATTAGCGCCCCATCTCCAATTCTGATTTTTCTGAATACTAGTGTAGGAAAGTCAAAACAACCTTCGGTGACAGTAATTTCATTGCTAAATGCATAGGAGAGAGCGGAAAGGTGGGGCCACTAACACCTAAAAAATTATGAAACATTTTATTGGAGACTGGGTGAATCCTCTTCCACACCACACAATTCCACGAAAACAGGTGCAAAAATAAATTTGTACTGTTAATCGTAATTTGTATGATTTTGTACACTCTGCATGCACAATGGACAATAAAATTACATATCACCACATCTATACCGTCTGTCTTACTTTTTGAAACGCATGAAGCTTGAATATTGGGACTACTGATAAGAAGTTTTAGCTTAAGCATGAATCATTAGCGACGAACCAAACTTGGCAAGCACAATGGACCTTCAAATTAAATGTGTCCATGTCTAAATTATCTGCATAACTTATCAAAAAGAAAAAAAAAAACACCCCACACAACTTACTGATTACTACAGATCTATCTTATACACACTGTTAGACAGTGGAAAACAGTTTTCCCTTTGCAGCATGTAGTAACATTATTTATTAAAGAAAGCATTACAGACTTTCATTCACTATTTATATTATCACAATAATGTAGCCTCATTAAAGTAAGCGTTTTACACAAGCACACACACAAAACACACACACACACACACACACAAAGAGAGAGAGAGAGAGAGAGAGAGAGAGAGAGAGAGAGAGAGAGAGAGAGGGGCGGGGGGAGTCAGAGTAATGATACGGATGATGATTGGTCAGATGTTGCCCCTGAAATGTACTCCTGCGTCTAGGCAATCCAAGCTTTTATGTTCATTGAGGCAGGACATACACACTACACTAGTATAAAAACAAACGTGATTCATTCGTCCATTTTCATCTACACACAGTCGAGTCTCAATGCTCCTGTGTCAGCTGCGTTCATAAGAGGTCCATATTCAACAATAGGCGTTCATCGACCTGGTCTGAAACACTTGTACATGCGACAGTATTGTACTCTGCCGACAGACTTGCCACAGATCATGGCGTATCCTGTTTCACAGAGCGAGCATGCGTTCAATCTCCAATTTTTCCACTGGTGCGTGGACGTCGCTTGTCACTTACTTGTGGGTAACCGTCCATAGACACTCACGACAGCAGCAAAGGAACAGCTTTCCGAGATGCTTGTTTCCAGGCACGAGGTCATAACAGTCGGCCTGTAACAATTACTAGAACAGGGGGCGATTCTGTCAGTTACGCCCCCCCCCCCCCCCCCCCGATACTCGCCTGCTAATTTTCTGTCCGTGATCTGTAAGTGGATCGTGCTAAAAGGGTCATTTCAAAAGTTCTGTACATTGTAAGATGGAATGGGAATATAGTCTCCATTCTTGCTTATGACAGCTTCCCAGTGTTTTGGTAGCATCTGTACTCCTCATAGGGTACCTCCACTGTTGAGCTGTGCGTTTGCTCGAGTCACCTCACTGGAAGCTCGATTACTTGTACCAAAATCATTTCCACAGAGTTATTCCTTCAATTTCTGAAACTAATTTACGTGTGGTGGGCTCATATGAGAACTGTATGGTGGGCAGAGAAGTATTTCCCACCCGTATTTTTAGAGCCCTTCTCTCACTGGTATGGCAATAAGCAGTCATTCATTATAGTGCAAAACGAGGACATCGCCCGCTTGCATATCAAGCCTTTTTTGACGAAATTTTGGGTGCAAACCGTTTTGCAGAAACAGCTTGTTACAGACGTCCACTGGAGCACTCTATTCGTAGCTGTGACTCCGTGCTGGTCATACAAGAAGATCATCACCAGTTTCACATATTAATCTTAGCTGTAGAATTTTTTTTAAACGTGAACAGTTGGAACGTTTCCATTGCGAGGACTCAGACCAGTTGTGGTTCAAAATATCGTGTCCAGATTGCATCTAGTGCAACAAACCTATTCAGAAACTGTTATTCTGCTGTTTGACAACGGTGAAGCAATTCTTCTGCGATAGTTTTGCGATGCGGTTTCTGATATTCACTCAGATTATGAGCAACCTATTTGGCAGCAACTACTCTCATCCTTTACCTGACAATTATGATTCTGCAACCTGCATTGATTTACGCAGAACCCAGTTCCATAATGATGACGTAACTTACGCTTGTGCCTTCTAAATTTAGAACACGTTCTCAGTTGCATATTAAGTGCTAAGGTGTTACGATGAAATGCACAATGCCATAGACAGAGTCTTTCAAACGCAATCCCTCTAATCGACGTGAGGTTAGAAGGACTGCATTTGAATTATTCTGATATTCTGGAAAGCTTTTGATAGGGTCTCTCTCAACAACAGCGTCCGTCTGTAAGATTCGTTACGGTTAATTGAGGTTACGTTTGTTGTTGAAATAACGAACATATTTTGATACGGCTTTAGTACCATTTAGTTTCTGTTCAATAACGATGTTGAACGAGAGGCTGGGTACGTTTTGCCTCACGCACGAACAATTTAAAATAGAAATGGTCTTAATAAGGGAAAATACATAATCTAAGTTTAGGGCCCATTTATCCAGCGGGAAAACGTTACTGAAGAAACTCCAATTGTGGACGCTACAAGAGCGAGCATTCCAGAATGAGTCGGGTTATTACATACAAATATATAAGCCTTTCGAAATGATCATGACGAGAAAATGAGAGTTAGCAGGTGTCATACGAAGCTTTACCGACAATCACCGTTCCAGGCCCAGTTCGAGAATGGGTCAGTAAATACTAGAAGTACCCCCCACTTCACGCCATAAGATGGCTTTCAGAGGCTAGATGTAGACTCTACACAGCTGAATATCCGAGAACAATTCAGGTCTGAGATCAGAACAGTGCCGAATTCTTGCCACATGTCAAAGAGCACTGTATTTAATAATAAATAAACAAAGTTCCTATCACAACTACTCTTTTAAGATCAGTTAAAGTATTGTCGTTCCTGACTGCAGTTTTGACCACAGTGATCAGATGATTTAACGTCGATGGAATCATTATATCTTTCTTTAGTAGTTCAGCAATGACGAAGAACCTTCTAGTAAACGAAACCTATCCGTGTCAAAAGGAGTCTGCTGCTACTCTACACTTGCGATATTCAGTAGTGGGCCATTATCAGACTGAAAAATAGTGACGAAACAGTACTTGAAATGAAGTGATACTGAACATATTTCAAATTGTCATGGTAGAGACACAGCGGTAGTGATTATAATATCTGTTGTACACGTCTGTGGAGCGTAAGCGCGAAGGATACCACGATCTGTAACATTTTGAACAAAAATTCTGGAAGTAATAGGCGGCGACAAGACGAAGCGGCCTATAGACAAAGCAGTTTGTAGAATATGCTGTGAGAAACTAGAAGGACCGTGCAGGGAAAAGTGTTTATTACCTTGAGGATCAAAGAGTTGAAACAGATATTGTCCGAGAATTGTTGGTGTAGCATATATGCTGAGGAGGAAATACTGTCAATCGCTTAGAATAATAGCAAAAGCAGCCGACAGACGGATGAGTCAAAAAGAACAACAAACTACTGGCGATCCTTTGTAAAGGGGCTGGACGAAACTATGGAAACACGAAAATAACAACGCATTACTGTGCCTAATGCCGTGTACGAAATACGTCGACTTCAAAAACGTCTTGAAATGGTTAAATAGAGGTCCTATTTGTTTTCTAGGGGAATTTTATAACATTTTTTCCTGAAAAATACTGACGCTTCCAATTAACAGTAATGTAGGTACATAAAGATCACGCAGCCTTCTCTCCAAACTAGACAAATGGGCTCAGTAATACTGAGATCTAGTTACTGCGCTGCCGCGAGAAATGCGAAAATTCACCATCATTGTCACCGCGCCAGTCCTGGGAGAAGAGAGCTGCGTGAACCCCAGACGTCTTGGTACATAGCGTCATTGCTGGGGGACAAACACTGTACAATGGGTAGGATCTGACAGTAAAAACTGTCACATAATCCTTGACATTAATATTACCTTGCTGAGTAACTATGGGATCCGTGGAATACGATGATATGGCTGCCAAAACTACCATTTAAAATCTCGATGTTTCGTTTTCCAACTGTGCCAGAAGTTTCAACATTGTCAAACAAGACTCATCCGACCAAATGAATTTGTTCCATCGCTTCACAGTCCAGGTTTTACGACTTCAGTACTACGTTTTCCTGTTAGGGGCATTTGCATCACTGATGACAGTGGGTTTCCGGATTACACCACACCCGGCAATTCATGCTTATGGAGCCCCCGTCGTGATGTCTTTTGCTGACATCATACGCTGATGTGATGTTCAGTACTTATGAAAATTTGTGGAAAGTTCCTATGGAACCAAACTGCTGAGGTTATCGGTCCCTAGGTTTACACAATACTTAATCTAAATTAAACTAATCTGCGCTAAGGACAAAATACACATCAATGTCCGAGGGCGAACTCTAAACTCCGACGGGGAGAGCCGCGAGAACCGTGACAAGGAGCTCTAGACGACGCAGCTAAACCGCTCGGCACATTCAATTCCGCAATTGCTTTGTAGCCATTGTCCTTATTTTTTCGTTACATTCCGTCACGATCAATCAACTCACACATTCGTCCTTGTTGCGACTTAGCAGATGATGTTCCTTGGTGTCCCTTTACATCTTTGACATGGTGCCTATTGAAACACCAAACACTTCGAGTACCTTGATTACGGAAGCATCCACAAAACGAGCACCAACGATTTACCAGTGCAGAAATTCACTTAGATCCGACATAACGCACTCACGACGTCGCAGAACACTGTTCTGCCCGTGACTGACACCTCAAATGTTTTTACAAGATTTCACTGCCGTGGTAGGTGGTCAATCACAACAGCGCATCCTGCAGCGTGGCTAGCATGTGTATGGATGTTCAGGCACGTGTTTCCCACGGTGTTTCCACATTTTTGTCCAACCACTGTATTTCTGTTGCTGTTTCCTTCTTAAACACCAGGAAAATGATTTCAATTTATTAGTTAATTTTTTGAGTTGGATACCAGTAACTATCCTACAATTGCTGAAATAATGTTCATAGATGCTGAAAACTTTAATATGCATAAACGAGAAGGAAACACAGAACATCGACGCAGTTTGGCAACTTCATGTGAATATTCTTTAGTTGCAAAACGCAGTACCACGACCTAATCACAGAGCATTCTGATAACTGAATAACGCTCTAATATAGGGTTATGTAATTTTAGTACGCATTCCATTCCATACTTAATGCTCAAGCAAATTCTCTCGTTTTCTCTGTACCAGCGCATAAGAAAAGCGTGTATTACAAATAGTGCTGCAATACTAATGTATTATTATTTCACCTACAGTAGTAAAATTTTTGTACGTCAGTTATGAATCTTCTCGGTGTTCTTTTGTGGCTGCTGCCTGACTGTCTTGAAATGCAACTATTAGCTTTTAAATCATTATTCTCAACAGTGGCCCATAAACTAACACACGAGTAAGCAACCTGTTACGCTAACAGGGTTCTCGAGCAACAGCCTGCGGCCAACTTTTAACGAGCGCGCTGTCGGTAAGAGGGCACGGTGTGGAAAACATTATGTAGTGACATAAAGCACTCTTACCTAAATGTCCTGAGTTTTGATGATGGTTTCCCACTGTGTACCTCGTTCATCACCTTTGACTTTAAAACTTTATGAAATGAGAATAGAATCTTCAGTCTAGTCGAATGTTAACTATAAAGAGCAGCTCAAGTCCAAGACGAATCCGTCTGGGTAACTATCGTGCTCTCGTAACGACAAGTTGTTCAGATTGTAACAACAGTTAGTACAGACCACTTACCAAATACGTGATTGGTCCAAGTTTTTAGGCTGGTATAGAAATTTTCGGCTTTCATTAATTAATAGTCCATAACAAGCGGGAAGAATTCGAATTTTATTCCTACTTTTCCCTGTGTTTCAGCATTTAGTTTTTCCGGTATTTTAAGTATCGCTTATTATTTTTCGTCGAAATGTTGGTCAGAAACTGAACAACTAGAAGGAAAAGCGAATTTGTAAATTGCCCTGGCTACAAAGAAAGAGATGGGATTGTGTAACCACTTTGCGAAACCATATACACAAACTAATTCCTTTCGACAAACCTTTCTTTGATCCAACAATTGTTGACGCCCTATACCGTAGGTCACCGTAAATGGATTAGGTCCTATGGGCTAGACGAGTCCACTGACAATTTTTGAAATATGTAGGTAAGTAAGATAGAGCTTTTGAAAGGCAAGAATCAAGTAAAGGAATTTCCATAATTCGCCACCTGCTTGACTGGACCCGAATTTTAACACAGGAAATCCAGGAAGATGAAATCTCGGGAATAATTTCTATGATTAACAAGCCAATGACAATACGAGTAATTCTAGTACCCGTGACAGAAGGAGCAACTGATATCATGGAGAGAAAAAGCGGAATAGACCGTGTAATGATAACAATAGGAATGAGAATCAGGGAGCACGTGACGATATAAATAGAAATTTAAACTTGTAGATGTCCCATTGGAGGCCTGAAAGTTTGGGGCGAGATCCTTACACACAATAATGGAGATAATTACTGGAATGGACCTAATAACAAGCAGAGACCTGTGTTTAATAGACAGAATAGAGACACATCCCACTTTCAGAGGAATATTAGAGCAGGTCATAACAGGTAAATAAGGTTAATTTCAACAGACAATTCTGGTAGACATTTCGAAATAATGCTGAATCTGTACTGTTTAACAAAAAGCGATCTGAGGAGGACGTAATATTAGAAAGTATAACTACTGCAAATTTATTGGAATCATGTGACGTTTCTGCATCTAATGGGGAGAGTATTTTAGGTAAAGAATATGAAGAATTTGGGTTGAACAGGCTATTAGATATTACTAACAATCTTTCTGAACTTCATGTAGTTACCATTGGTGTTGTTCCTGATGCGTCTGATATTCATGATGAAGTGGTTGATGATAATTTAGTGGCAGAGGCTAATGATTGTATACCTTTGCAATGTACTGGTGATGATGATTCCGATTATAATTCAGATTTGAAGAATAACTGTGATGATGAGAATTTTGATGTTGATGATGATCGTGATTTGGTTTGCTATTATGATGATATAAAAGAATTTCGTGGTGTATTAGACAGAACAACTTTTGTGAAAGTAAAAGAGGATGTAGGTACGTAGAGGAGGGGGAGAAAGGGGAGAGAATCAGAAGCTACTCATTATCAGAGTAAGATGGTCCCAGTGAAGCTTGGTGAAATATCATCAAAGTACAGGGGAGTTGTTTGTGAATAGAATGCACCTGTTCCACTATTATAGACAATTTGGGGAAAATACAGTGATATTAGTGACAGTAATGACATAAAAACTAAACTATAGGAAATTTGTGTCACTTTCTAGTGAGCAATAAAATTTAGACCAGCATCAAACTACATTAGTCAATCAGGAACCTAGTATGTCAATGAAAAAGATCCAACGAGAGTGGGAAAATTTCATATGTAACCATGATTTTGATGCAATACATAGAGATCCTTTGCATTACGACTAAGATATAGTAGTCCTTTTGTTGAAATCAAAAGTGAAAGCATGGAAGGGCACAGTTTATTGGGCACAGTCTGCCGTAGATGTGCTGTTTCTCGTAAACTCAGAGGCAGAATTTGACAGGATGTGGATTTCGTAGAGTTACCTGTTATTGGAATTACGATTACACGTACCAATAGTAGAGAGGTAAAATTAACAACAGACTGGTCTTCTCTCCTTTACAATCAATAATGCACAATTTACACAATGTTGTTCAGTAGCGTCAGAAATGAAACAAAATGTCCTGCTTGGGCAGGTAAAACAGTCTGGATAATTGACTGATCTGGCATTGTAACATTAACCAAAACAACCTTGCTGTGCTGGTACTGCAAAAGGCTGAAAGCAAGGGGAAACTTCAGCCGTAATTTTTCATGAGGGCATGCAGCTTTACTGTTTGGTTAAATGATGATGGCATCCTCTTGGGAAAAATATTCCGGAGGTAAAATAGTCCCCCATTCGGATCTCAGGGCGGGGGCTACTCAGGAGAACGTCATTATCAGGAGAAATAAAACTGGCGGTCTACGGATCGGAGCGTGGAATGTCAGATCGCTTAATCGGGCAGGTAGGTTAGAAAAATTGAAAAGGAAAATGGACAGGTAAAAGTTAGATATAGTGGGACTTAGTGAAGTTCGGTGGCAGGAGGAACAAGACTTCTGGTCAGGTGAATACAGGGTTATAAATACAAAATCAAATAGGGGTAATGCAGGACTAGTTTTAATAATGATTAGGAAAATTGGAATGCGCTTAAGCTCCAGAAAACAGCATAGTGAACTCATTATTGTGGCCAAGATAGATACGAAGCCCTCACCTACCACAGTAGCACAAGTTTGTATGCCAACTAGCTCAGCAGATGACGAAGAGATAGATGAAATGTATGATGAGATAAAAGAAATTATTCAGATTGTGAGGGGAGACGAAAATTTAATAGTTACTCATGACTGGGATTCGATAGAAGAAAAGGGAGAGAAAGAAAAGTAGTAGGTGAATATGGACTGGGGGGTAAGAAATGAAAGAGGAAGCCCGCTGGTAGAATTTTTTACGGAGCATAACTTAATAATAGCCACCATTTGGTTCAAGAATCATAAAAGAAGGTTTCATACATGGAAGAAGACTAGGGATACTGACAGGTTTCAAATAGATTACATGACGGTAACACAGACATTTAGGGACGAAGTTTTAAACTGTAAGACTTTTTCAGGAGCAGATGTGCACTCTGACCACAATCTATTGGTTATGAACTGTAGATTAGAACTGAAGAAACTGCATAAAGGTGGGAATTTGAGGAGATGGGATCTGGATAAACTGAGAGAACCAGAGGTTTTAAAGAGCTTCAGGGAGAGCATTAGGGAACGATTGAGAAGAAAGGGTGAAAGAAAAACAGTAGAAGAAGGATTGGTAGCTTTGAGGGACGAAATAGAGAAGTTACCAGAGGATCAAGTAGGTAAAAGGACGAGGACTAATAGAAATCCTTTCGTGACAAAAGACATATAGAATTTAATTGATGCAAGGACAAAATATGAAAATACAGTAAATGAATCAGGCAAAAAGAATACAAACGTTTCAAAAATGAGATCGACAGGAAGTGCTAGTTGACTAAGCAGGGATGGCTAGTGGACAAATGTAAGGATGTAGAGGCTTATCTCACTAGGGGTAAGATAGATACGACCTACAAGAAAATTAACGAGACCTTTGGAGAAAAGAGAACCATTTGCACGAATATCAAGAGCTCAGATGGAAACCCAATTCTAAGCGAAGAAGGGAAAGTAGAAAGGTGCATGGAGTATATAGAGGGTATATACAATAGCTATTTTCTTGAGGACAATGTTATAGAAATGGAAGAGATGTAGATGAAGATGAAATGGGAGATATGATACTGCGTGAAGAGTCTGACAGAGCACTGAAAAACCTGAGTCGAAACAAGACCCCGGGAGTAGACAACATTCCATCAGAACTATTGACGGCCTTGGGAGAGCCAGTCCTGACAAGACTCTACCATATGGTGAGCAAGATGTATGAGACAGGCAAAATTCCCTAACACTTCAAGAAGAATATAACAATTCCAGCCCCAAAGAAAGCAGGTGTTGACAGATGTGGAACTTACAGAGCTATCAGTTTAATAAGTCACAGCTACAAAACACTAACACTAATTCTTTACAGACGAATGGAAGAACTGGTAGACGTCGGGGAAGATCAGTTAGGATTCCGTAGAATCGTGAGGCAATACTGACCTTACGGCTTATCTTTGAAAATAGATTAAGGAAAGGCAAACCTACGTTTCTACCATTTGTAGACTTAGAGAATTGTTTTGACAATTTGACTGGCATACTCTCTTTCAGATTCTGAAGGTGGCAGGGATAAAATACAAGGAGCGAAAGGCTATTTACAATTTGTACAGAAGCCAGATGGCAGTTATAAGTGTCGAGAGACATGAAAGGGAAGCAGTGGTTGGGAAGGGAGTGAGACAGGGTTGCCGCCTCTCCCGAATGTTATTCAATCTGTATATTGAGCAAGCAGTAAAGGAAACAGAAGAAAAATTTGGAGTAGGAATTAAAATCCATGGAGAAGAAATAAAAACTTTGATGTTCACTGGTGACATTGTAATTCTGTCGAATACAGGAATGGGCCTGCTGAACGGAATGGACATGGTCTTGAAAGGAGGAGATAAGATGAACATCAACAAAAGCAAAATGAGGATAATGGAATGTAATCGAATTAAATCAGGTGACGCTGAGGGAATTAGATTAGGAAATGAGGCGCTTAAAGTAGTAAATTTGTTTTGTTATTTGGAGAGCAAAGTAAATGATGATGGTCGAAGTAGAGAGGACATAAAATGTAGACTGGCAACGAAAAAGAAAGCGTTTCTGAAGAACAGCCATTTGCTAACATCGAATATAGATTTAAGTGTCAGGAGTGTAGCCATGTATGGAAGTGAAACATGGACGATAAACAGGTTAGACAAGAAGAGAAAATAAACTTTCCAGATGTGGTGCTACAGACGAATGCTGTAGATTAGATAGGTAGATCACATAGCTAATGTGGAGGTATTGAACAGAATTGGAAAGAAGAGAAATTTGTGGCACAACATGACTACAAGAATGGATGGGTTGGTAGGGCATATTCTGAGGCATCAAGGAATCACCAAATAGTACTGGAGGGCAGCGTGGAGGGTGAATATTGCAGAGGGAGACCAACAGCTCAATAAACTAAACAGATTCAGAAGGATGTAGGTTTCAGTAGGTACTGGGAGATGAAGAAGGTTGCACAGGATAAAGTAGCATGGAGAGTTGCATCAAATCAGTCTCTGGACTTAAGATCACAACAGAAACAACAATCTTAAATGAAACTTCCTGGCAGATTAAAACTGTGTGCCCGACCGAGACTCGAACTCGGGACCTTTGCCTTTCGCGGGCAAGTGCTCTACCAACTGAGCTACCGAAGCACGACTCACGTGCGGTACTCACAGCTTTACTTCTGCCAGTATCCGTCTCCTACTTTCCAAACTTTAGAAAAGCTGTTCTGCGAAACTTGCAGAACTAGCACTCCTGAAAGAAAGGATATAGCGGAGACATGGCTTAGCCACAGCCTGGGGGATGTTTCCAGAATGAGATTTTCACTCTGCAGCGGAGTGTGCTCTGATTTTGAAACTTCCTGGCAGATTGAAACTATGTGCCGGACCGAAACTTTAACTTGGGACCTTTTCCTTTCGCGGGCAGGTGTTCTACCAACTGAGCTAACCAACCACAACTCACGCGCCGTCCTCACAGCTTTACTTCTCCCAGTATCTCGTCTCCTACCTTCCTAACTTTACAGAAGAAAAGTTCATGTGACTTTGCTTATTGATATGTACTGATATGTCCAGTTTCATATCAGCGCACACTCCGCTGCAGAGTGAAAATCTCGTTCTGGAAACAATCTTAAAGTCACTGTTTGTAATCATATGATTTTCTGAATTATTTCAAAAGTTTGGCTGTTAGACATGAATATAAGTAAAGGAAAAACTGCATGTTATTAAACATCATTTTATGTTTTTAATTAGTAATTTATTATCCTTCATAATTATATAAATTTTTCCTATCTAATATGAATATCCTCATGACCTACAATTTTTACATGAGTAGCTAGTACATAAGATTGTGTATGGATCACCTATCCCAATCAAGGACAGACAAGATAGATTGTGCACTCATGGACTGTGCTAATGCAGAGTGGAGCCCATCATGTAAGAAATACTAAGAGCCATAAGAGGGATGGACATGGATTGCAAATACAATGAGCTGTCAAACACTAAAAACAGTGAGCAATGAAAAAAGACTTCAAAGTAAAGCAAGACATTAAATAATTAAATAAGAGTTCAGAGAATTGACCAAAATACAGATTTTTTGTTTATTTCCATTGATGTACTAACTAAATTAATGTGTAAATTTCATGGTTAACATTGCATATTATTAGAAATATAAATTGTCTGATCGCAAAACGAATGACTGTTTTTCACATCCTTAGAGTAGGAATATAACAGCAGCTCTTCCATGTAACACATGTAAGTTCTGCTGTGGGACTTGTGTAATGTGACTAGCTGAAGGTTAGTTAATGCAAACTAAAAATTCAGCAGATTGTGTATAACATGATCCACAACATGTAAGGGACCAATGTTGGAATGTATGGATTTTCTTACTGTATCACCAAATTATACTGTCTGGTTAACATATATGCTGAATTAACAGCATTAACATTATTTCAGATCATTTAACTCTAATTAACAGGAAGTTATAAAATCCGATGTAAATTAATGTACTGTCATAAATTGCTGCAAAATTTATAATTTCATTCCAGTTATTGCATTATTAGATTCCCATAGAAATATTACTATAAATACCTTATTGCAATTAAACCAATAATTTTTTAGCAACATTCTTAAATTTAAGGTTATGTAAAGACGGACTTCTGGTACATTTATCAGCCATATAATGCATTTTACTGACTTATGCACTTCATGTATCATGTCAATAACTAAAACTAATTAAATCAGTTGTGATAATTAACTTTTTAATTAAGTATTACCGAAATTATTTTGTAAATACTATTAATTTTCAGTTATTTCTATACTTCAAAATTATCATATAGAACTTTAAACTCAAATTCAGTTTTCACACTTTAAAGTGTACCTCAATTAATGTTAGGAATAGAATCAAATATGAAATTAGTATGTAATTAACGATTTTACATTAGGTATTATTACTGGGACTTCGAAGCCAAATTTCCACACAAAGGTAAAAATAACAACATTTAGAAGTATATTCAGAACGAATCGTCTTTTATAGGCTTTAAAAATGTACTAACAGCTTGTAAAAATAAAGTTTTCATTATAAATATCTAATTGTTTACGACGATAGGCCATAGATCATAGATTGTGAATATAGGTTAATAAATAACAGTACAAAGCATTTGAAGTCATTCACAGTTTAGCCACTGTAATGATGCAAAGTCTGTAACAGTTCTTGTCTGAACCCCTTTGAGTACTTGCAGAAAATACATATGCTGCTCAAAGGGTTCATGATTGTGGTGGAAAATGTTATATTAATATCGAAGTCTGCATCACATACTATATCGAGGCAAAATATGCTGTAATGGACATCATTGGTTGACGTGATTCAGTGGTTGAAAGCGAAGTACTCCATTGCAAAAACTACATCACTTTCGTACTATGATAAATCTCTTGTATGGAGAACTATTTTAACGGGAACTGTAGTTGGAACAATATTAGAACTGTTGCGGCTGGCTCTTGCCGTACTTAGAATCTGAATGTGCTGGCTGAAGTGTCTGCAAAATCAGTCATTGGCTTGGTACTAACATCTCGTCCCTTACTGCATCTACATTCCAGTTAGCCAGACGAAAGCCTCTCATCAAATACACTCCTGGAAATGGAAAAAAGAACACATTGACACCGGTGTGACAGACCCACCATACTTGCTCCGGACACTGCGAGAGGGCTGTTCAAGCAATGATCACACGCACAGCACAGCGGACACACCAGGAACCGCGATGTTGGCCGTCGAGTGGCGCTAGCTGCGCAGCATTTGTGCACCGCCGCCGTCAGTGTCAGCCAGTTTGCCGTGGCATACGGAGCTCCATCGCAGTCTTTAACACTGGTAGCATGCCACGATAGCGTGGACGTGAACCGTATGTGCAGTTCACGGACTTTTAGCGAGAGCGTATAGTGGGCATGCGGGAGGCCGGGTGGACGTACCGCCGAATTGCTCAACACGTGGGGCGTGAGGTCTTCACAGTACATCGATGTTGTCGCCAGTGGTCGGCGGATGGTGCACGTGCCCGTCGACCTGGGACCGGACCGCAGCGACGCACGAATGCACGCAAAGACCGTAGGATCCTACGCAGTGCCGTAGGGGACCGCAACGCCACTTCCCAGCAAATCAGCAAATTAGGGACACTGTTGCTCCTGGGGTATCGGCGAGGACCATTCGCAACCGTCTCCATGAAGCTGGGCTATGGTCCCGCACACCGTTAGGCCGTCTTCCGCTCACGCCCCAACACCGTGCAGCCCACCTCCAGTGGTGTCGCGACAGGCGTGAATGGAGGGACGAATGGAGACGTGTCGTCTTCAGCGATGAGAGTCGCTTCTGCCTTGGTGCCAATGATGGTAGTATGCGTGTTTAGCGCCGTGCAGGTGAGCGCCACAATCAGGACTGCATACGACCGAGGCACACAGGGCCAACACCCAGCATCATGGTGTGGGGAGCGATCTCCTACACTGGCTGTACACCTCTGGTGATCGTCGAGGGGACACTGAATAGTGCACGGTACATCCAAACCGTCATCGAACCCATCGTTCTACCATTCCTAGACTGGCAAGGGAACTTGCTGTTCCAACAGGACAATGCACGTCCGCATGTATCCCGTGCCACTCAACGTGCTCTAGAAGGTGTAAGTCAACTACCCTGGCCAGCAAGATCTCCGGATCTGTCCGCCATTGAGCATGTTTGGGACTGGATGAAGCATCGTCTCACGCGGTCTGCACGTCCAGCACGAACGCTGGTCCAACTGAGGCGCCAGGTGGAAATGGCATGGCAAGCCGTTCCACAGGACTACATCCAGCATCTCTACGATCGTCACCATGGGAGAATAGCAGCCTGCATTGCTGCGAAAGGTGGATATACACTGTACTAGTGCCGACATTTTGCATGCTCTGTTGCCTGTGCCTATGTGCCTGTGGTTCTGTCTGTGTGATCATGTGATGTATCTGACCCCAGGAATGTGTCAATAAAGTTTCCCCTTCCTGGGACAATGAATTCATGGTGTTCTTATTTCAATTTCCAGGAGTGTATGTTCAGAGGGTTTGCGAATGGCTGGATGTTCAGAAGATGAAATCACAGAATGAAATATCTGCAGAAAGTCTCTGAGAAAGAAAACTTTAAGTTCTGCTAATATTTGCTATCAAAAACAGTCTTTATCACAAATTATTTATTCCATTGACCTGGTTCTACCACACCTGTAGTCATCTTCAGACCAATGAGCAATAAACTTATCTGGTGGTAAATCCCTAGTAATTTACGACCAGAAGGAGGTTCTCGCTCATTCGTTTGAAAGTGACCACAGTTGTTGTCGATATAGCTCACCCGAATAAATAATTTTTATTATGACTGCTTTTGATAGTAAATATCAGTAAAACACTGATCACTGGTTGCTACCACAGTGTATTCAAAAGTAATTAATTTAATTTCCGTGTTTTTCAGTGTTGTGTGATTTGACTGGCTCAAAACTGATTATTGTGAGAACCGACGAGTAAGATGATGCCATACAAGACTCTGGTCTCTTTCCCTTATTCTCGTTTCAGGAGGTTAACATTTGAAAACCTTGTTACTCTTGGGGTCCTAAGGTCTGTATGATTCATTTCACTTCCCTGCTGAGATTCATACACTGTCGTGCTCGTTTGGGTCTCTGTAAGAAGAGTTGCACTCTTAACTCTCACTACTAGATTATTTACATCAAACAACATGATCCATCTAAGTATATATGAAACATACAGTTTCGTATCCATTGGTGAGGTATCGGTGTCTCACACATAACAAAGAAGTCCCAACAGGGTATCTTAAAGGCCCGTGTTTTCCATAATGTTTGATTTCCCAGTGTTTCCCTCACCAGTACCCGTTCTTTCAGGGATGTGCCGATTATGTGGCATGCGTCCAATGGGTACGGCTCGTTAAAATAAACTCATTGTCCTGCACATATCGAAAAGGCACTCTCCATTGTCTGACTAAGGAACTTCCAAGCCAGTGGATACTTTCTTTTCTTACCTCCACTCTACGAAACACAGCTCTGTTCGACATTTACCTGCCTCGAGTTTCCCACCAAACATGGAGGTAAGTGTCGATACTATGGACAGTGCTGTGGGGGGGAGAGCGAATTTAAATAGTATTATAGTATTATGTACCACAGCACGTCCCTCGCCCTCAACAGCGTCCAAACTCCTTCCACGGTTGTTTGTTACGCTATACCTGCAATTTAACATAGGAAATCAAAATGTTTGTAGTTAGATGTTGGAAATCAGTACTACTTCGTATTTTGTCATCTGATGGGAATTAATTTTTTCCAATTTGAAGTGACTCTCTCTTAAGGGTTTTACACAAATTACTAGGCATTTTACTGAAAATTCAATATTCTGTAAGTAAACTTAAGTAATTTCCGAAATGAAGTTTCAGGTGTGTTTGAAACTGTAAGGCTGCCATTCAATTATCTTATAAGTTTTGTCATGTTATAGTGGGATACGGACTTTTAACATGAAAACCATTCAAAAACTGAAGGTTGCTTACCTGCCAGTGTTCAAGAGAACAGCGAGGAGAATGTATTTACGTCTACAGCGAAAATAAAGTAGTGATGTGCTTGGCGCGTAACAAGACACATGAATGGTAAATGTACGAAGGAAATTCTTCGCTAGATTTGAATAAATAAGTGGAAGCCGAGAAGGTGAGCTAGCCGAAAGTAAGATGATCAAGTTAGGAAGTATGTTTGTCTCTGGAATACATGGAAATGGCGGCCACTGAGTGACGCGCGCTTCTTCGGCTCGCGAGTTTTTCCGCTCATTGAAGGTGTTACAGAGAAGTGCGGCAGTCCACAACGTGTGCATCTGACTAAACAAGTGTTACTTGCCGTGGTGTATTGTTCTCCGTTGAGTACCACAAGTGATAAGTGATAAGTGAGTGAAAAATGGGAAGAGCACAAGTAAGCGGCAGCAGGCGAGGCTACAGAGGCGCAGGCAGCGCGGGCGCCCTTCTCCGGCGGCAGGTGAGGCCCCGCTTCCCGACATCGGGGAGCTCGTCCGGTCCCAGGTGAGTGCGGCGCTGCACAGCAAAGACACGCTAGACGTAATCGTGCAATCCATCACGGACTCTGTGACGGCCGCGGCCATGGACAAACTGCAAGAGTCTGTCGGGCGCAACAGCACCGAAATCCAGTCTCTTAGAAAGTCCCTGGGCGCACAAGAGTAAAAAGCCGCCGACCTAGAAGCTAAACTGTCTGCTGCCACCGATGAAATTGAGCAGTATCAGCGAAGGAACAGTTTGCGCTTGTTCGGGGTAGCTGAAAACGATCGCGTAAACACCGACGACCTGGCCATTAGCCTCGTGCGTGAGAAACTTGGCGTGCAGATCGACGAGGCCGATATTGACAGAAGCCACCGTGTTGGGCGCAGGATACCAGGTGCCATGAAACCCAGGCCCATCATAATTAAATTTGTGTCTTACCGGAAAAGAGCTGAAGTGTTTGCTCAGAAAAGATAACTCGCCAAGAGTGGGGTTACCCTGAGGGAAGATCTGACGCGCGAAAGACGCTGCGATCACACAGTTTGGCCTTCAAAATGTATGGACCCAGGATGGCAGGATCGTAATCAAGACGGAAGGAGGGAGGAAAACGGTGACAAACATGTTCTAACTGAAAGACTGAGCGAAATCTCGCGAGACACAAAGTCTCATAATGTAATCTGTCTAACATAAGTTAATTTTTATTTTTCTTTTCATTTTTTTAGCTTAAATACAGCTCCGTTATTTCTATAACTCTATTTAAAATCAGTCAATTGTTTGACAAAAATATTGTTTCTTTATTTGTCTATCATAAGTGCTCATGTATATTCATATTGTCAGTCAAATGGGAATTAACATTCTCCATTAACAGGAATCTCCTTACAACCGCCTTTCTATACCTGTTATTTTCATCTTCGCCACTACCACTACTACTACTACTATCTTTTTCGTAACCACTACTGCCACTTTCCATCTTTCTTTTCGCTCACTTCTTCGATACTTCCAGCGTGTTTTTCACCTTTAGTCCACAGACGCTTGAGTCAGTCACGACCTTGGACACACCTGTAAATATGTCTTGCCCCGCGAATTCCAGCCTGTGTCCCTCTTCCCGCCAGCAGGTAAACGGAGCGCGCTCAGTCCTACAGGCGGCCACAATGGGACGGACCGGTTCCGGCGGCGGGCTCTTTGTGGCCCACGCGAACGCGCAGTCGCTAACGGCTCACTTCGACGAGTTCTGTGACCTGTTCTGCCAATCGCTGTTCCACATTATCCTCGTCTCTGAAACTTGGTTGGAACCAAACATTTCTTCCGACGCTATCCGAATCACTGGTTACTCTCTCCTAAGGGCAGATCGTGAAACACGACGCGGGGGTGGTGTGGGTGCCTATGTTCGCTCTGATCTGACACCTACTGTGCTATGCACATCGGATGCAAAGGGCGAAGGAGAAGCAGAGTTCTTGTTTTTCGAAATAAATACATCAAATCAGAAACTGCTAATTGGAGTAATCTATAAACCTCCAAACGTCGGTGCCATGTCCTCCTTTCAGTCTGCCTTGTCCTCACTCGTGACACAGTATGAACACATAATCATTATGGGCGACACAAACATCGACTTACAGTTAAAATCTCCTACTGTCGAAAAACTAAGGCGACTGTTCCACTCCAATGATATGAGTTTAACACCACTGGAGCCAACTCATTACACGCCACACAGCCACACAATCATAGATATAATAGCAACAAATCGACCAGATAAAATAATCCGCGCCAATCAGACATCCGCTCCGGGACTCTCTGCTCATGACGTGATATTCTTAAATTACTCAATACATACTACCAAAGAAAAATCTCACCTGGTAACCTACAGAAACTTAAAAAATGTTAACCATGATGCTCTTCAAAAGGATTGCTCCGACATCCCTTGGCATGATATAAGCAATGAACCGACTTTAGACGGAAAAATTCGGCAATTATGTCGCAAAATTATTGCACTGTATGATAAACATGCTCCTCAACGCACTGTCAAGGTAAAGAGAGCTCCCACTCCGTGGCTCACTACTGCATTACGCCAGTTAATGAATAAACGTGATGCTGCGCATAGGGCCTTCAAGCGTAACCCAACTCCCGAGGCGTACGAAGCTTTTAGGAAACTCCGAAACAGAACCAAGCAAAGCGTGAGGAATGCCAAAATCAGATATGCCCGCTCTGTCGTATGCGGCATATCAAAACCTGCTGCACTGTGGAAAAAGCTGCGCAGTTTCGGTATAGGGAAGCGAAGATCTTACGCTATCAAGCGTCTGCAGAAGAATTAAATAATTTCTTCTCAACAGCTGTAAACTGCAATGCAGCGACAAATTACCAGCCCGAAGGTATCAATCTCTCGAGAGACAAGTTTTTCCTAAAACATGTCGCTACAGGCACGGTACACAAGGCAATTATGAGAATCTCTTCCGAGGCAGTAGGAAATGATGAAGTGAGCATTGGCATGATTAAGAACGTCGTAGACACTATTATTCCAGTTATCGCAGACATCTTCAACCTGTCTCTTGTCAGTAGTACATATCCTATTGAGTGGAAGCAAAGTTTAATTAGCCTATACCCAAGACTGACAACCCTAAGTCGCCAGGTGACTACAGGCCGATCAGCATACTACCTGCAATTTCTAAAGCCCTAGAGTACATCATCCATGAACAGCTAACGGATTACCTCAAAACTCATAACATCCATGACGAATATCAGTCAGGCTTTCGAAAGCACCATAGTACAGCAACCGCATTAATCAAAGTAACTGATGACATTAAACATGCTATGGACAGATGTGAAGCTACTATCCTAACACTGCTTGACTTTAGCAAGGCTTTTGACACAGTCGACTTCGATATATTACTAATTAAAATGAAACACCTGAATTTCTCAAACAGTGCAATACACTGGTTCGACAGCTACCTCAAAAACAGAAGTCAACAAGTCATTTGTGGGTCGGAAAAGTCATCATAGAAAAGCGTGCGCTATGGTGTTCCCCAAGGCTCCGTCCTTGGTCCACTACTCTTCTCACTGTACATTAATGATATTTCTTCAGTGATTCACTCCTGCAACTACCATCTTTATGCCAACGACATCCAACTGTACATAAGTGCAAGCCCCAAAGACATTGCTGGTGTAGTAGCGAGTATGAACGCAGATCTTTGCTCTGTTTCCAGATGGGCACAGAACCTAGGTCTGAAACTAAACCCCAAGAAATCCCAGGTCATACTTATATCTCATCCAAAGTTAATCAGCCGGTACTTTCGCGAA
Organism: Schistocerca gregaria; assembly: GCF_023897955.1. Lineage (NCBI taxonomy): Eukaryota > Metazoa > Arthropoda > Insecta > Orthoptera > Acrididae > Schistocerca > Schistocerca gregaria. The sequence continues at coordinate 730,036,196 of NC_064922.1, read as the reverse complement.
ACAGTCCCTAAAATACTCCTCGATGGTACCCAACTACCATACCAAAAAGCAGTAAAAGACTTTGGAATAATCTTGGATGAACACCTAAACTGGGAAGAACAAACAGTCACAGCTTGTCGGAAATCGCTCTCCTCCCTACATGCAATTCAAAAATTTAGAAAAATATTTCCAACCCATGTTAAACAAAAATTAGTCCAAACACTAGTCTTGCCTAATGTTTACTACTGCGATGTAGTTCAACACGGCACAAATAGTGAAAATTCTAGATGCCTCGAGCTAGTGATGAATGCTTGCGTTAGATACGTGTGCAATATTCGGTTGTATGATCATATCAGTCCTTCATACTCCCAGCTAGGTTGGATACGCCCACATAAGGCACTCGATCTCCACACGATGTGCTTACTTCATCGATTTCTTAGCCACTGGTACCCCCAATACTTATCTTCTCACATGAAACACCTATCATCATTCCACAATCGCAACACCAGATCTTGGCTGTATCTTTACATAACACAAAATCTCTCTCCGTTCATTCTCCATCTCAGCCATACGACTATGGAACGCGCTCCCCTGTGATCTTCGTCTTATCCAGAACTACTCAACATTCAAGAGGGAACTCAAGACTCACATATTAAGGACGGTATAGCCACGATTGTTGTGCCCCTCCCATCTCTTTCTTTCTCCTCTCCATCACAGCTTCGAATTTCACCGTTCTATTTCTCTTCCTCTAACCTATCTACCTCTTATATATCTCTTTCACCCCATTCTATCGTCTTATGTCTCTGCTCGATGAGAATAACTCACAAGCTGCAAGAACATAACGAGAAAATTCCCAACTAACAATGGGACTGACATTCAGAAAAGAAAAGTATGTTTACTTTCATATACATAGTCATTATTATTATTATTATTATTGTTATTATTGATTGTTATAATTATTTTTATTGTTATAATTATCATTGTACTACTGTTATAATATCTATTTTTTTCTTTAACATCAATACTGCATAATAGGCTATATTTCCTTAATGTTATGTAAAAACTGTAACTCGTTCAATCTGAGTATGCCTGCATAGGTGTAAGAGAGGGCCTGAAGGCGCTAATCTTGCCAGGTAAAATAAATGCATAAATAAATAAATAAATAAAAATCAGATGCAGGCCTTTACCCAGTAATATAAAAAAACGACCCATTATGATGGTGACATTGCTGATGATTTATAAATATTATAGAGTAAAGAAATAATGATACTACAGATTATTTCAATGGGGTATAATGAGATGGCTTGTTGTCGGCAGATTTGTATATACTGGGTTGTGCCTTCGATTTCGACTAAGTAGTTGATTGGAACCTGTGATTTCCGAGTCGTTTAGTGGATTTTACGAGAGGTTTGACAGTTATTATGGTCTTGCAAGAGTCGCACCGTCTTATTATACATTTGTGAGTAGCCATATTTAATGCACTTCTTTAATTGTAATACGAATGTAGAAGAAGAAAACAGTAAATATTTTTAATATGTTGTGAAATTAAACCTTGTGAGTTGATATCACGGTTTCAGCTGAAGTTCGAATTTACTGCAAGTAGTTACGATCGTCACATATAATACGATATTTAAGCACTCACCGTCATCACTGAATTCAATGCTCATTCTGAATATGAACTGAACACCTGTTTCACTTATTACGAGTGCCTGGAATTTTAGTAAAGTGTGCCATAATAGTTACTTGATGGTTTCAGTTTTCACTGACAATAAACAGTTTTTCTTTGTTACGCCCCAGAATGTTCAGTATTACTCCCCAATGGACGACTACCTCCCACCCCCTCCCAGAACAGGTTAATAAGGGAATGCCCTATTGTGTAGGCACGTACAGATCCTCTTAATGAAACGCTTCGTTTGTAAGAGAAACAAACTATTGGCCTCCGGTAATGCTGGGAGATGCATGTAATTCGCTATAAGTAATATTTATTTGGGTTGGGTCCATGTATAAATGGTAAAGATATAACTACAAATATTCAGAGAAAATCTTCGTCACAACTTTTAGGAGGGATATCCGGTATACCTGTATTATGTGCCATGTTTTGGGACCGAAAAATTTTTCACGTAGACATGACATGAGACGTCGGCTTCACAGTCGTCCTCAGTACCTAAGCAGGACTCATTTCTCAATAACCTATTTTAATAATTTCTTATCCTCTACCAAACTGAGGGGAACAACTTGAAATAATTATCGTAAAAAAACATGAAGCTCGTGCGGATATATCAATTTCAAATCACTACAGCTGGTAACAACCAGTTTACAAAAAAATTAGTTCATATAACGAAAATAATTTCCTCAGAGCGATTGATGTAGATTCCCCTTCTTCAATATCTGACCTACTTCATGTAGGAGAATTATCATAAAACAACTTCCTGTACACGTTGTAGCTTTGATGCATAGTTAGCACTATAGAGTTACACTGTCTACATGGTACAACTTTCCAGAAACAGACTCTGAGCGTCACCGTAAGGCTGTCAATTTATTTCAACAACCTGTCACTACCTGGTCGAAATAATTCCGTAAGTGTGTGACTTTGCTTGAATCAGAGAATTAGTCATAGCTTCACTGCTGACTAACTCCTGGGCTCAAATACTCATACCTTACACATATAACTTGGGACGAGTGAACGCAAAACATTTGTTGATTTTTAGATTAGTACATATCTTGTAACGGTTAAACCTTCGTCTGATAAGGTAGTCAATGAGCTCCCACTAACCAACTCGGGCATCTACCGACTCTCAGAATTTTTCCGTTAAAATATGACTTGCTTTCTCTTCGTGCAAGCCTAATTTTCATGGTTAAACGCCAGGTATATGTTTATGCCTAGTGTCAGGAGTTTGGACGACCTCAAAATGGGCACAGATTTCTCATCTAACTTGGCTTATTCAGTTGTATTAATAACGTTGACCACCGACCAAAATTGATATTAGGTAATTTACTTTGATAGTGTCACATATAGACGGTAACAGGAATGGTTAAAAACGGCACTTATTTACTTATTTTATTCATTTGTTCGGCATTTGCTAGGTGAATATTAAAAAAAGAGATTACACCATAAAATAAGACATATTTAACATTTCATAACAGAAAGTCTTACGGATTAAGACTTAACGTTTTTTCAGCCAGCCGTTGGCCTTACCCGTGAGTTTATGTTATGCCTCAAGTTCACCACTAAAACGAAGCACAATCCACATAATCAGGTTGCAAATCGACTGGTTGAGACTAAACTAGCAAAGAAGGTCTCTCGGGAAGCCCTATGTTACCATCGTCCTATATTTTCCGACGTCTGTCCTCACAGTGTTTAGGGTAGTCGATACTATTGTCGGAAGTTTGTAGCCGCCTATTCGTATGTTTGGATCATCTATCAGGCTTCTCCCCGATGGTGCACCCTGGGAAACGCTTTGCTAGGACAGCAGTGAAGAATCTACACGAAGCCAGAGACGGAACGCACTGCTTCCTCCCGGTGTAATCGAAGGGGAACGTAATACTGGAGAACCTGGCCCGACGCGAATAGAAAAGGGCGCTAAGACCACTGAATTAAGACTAACTTGTCATGTTAAATTCGGTTTCGTAGCGAAAATGAAGAGTAAATCTCAATTTCTTTTTTTTTCGATAAAACAGAAAATTTCGCTACAGATTGCTCATGAGAGCATGTAACTGTGCCTACCAGAGATTAGACATACCGTATAGAATCATGGACTCAGAACGATGGATCATCATTGTAAACAATTTCAAATACATGAAAATGTTATAACTACAATGGTTTGGTGAGTAATGGATCGCTGCTCACTTTTTACTATTGGCCAAATAGAAATCGTGCCTTGCACGTTCTTATATAGCTGAGTTCTGAATGTAGCTTCTCTTTATCCCCAATTTTAATATGCCACACTAATAACAACAATAAAACCTAAACAATTATAATGATACAGTAATAATAACTATAATAATGATTTGTTTCCGTCACTGCTTAGCACATTCTATATCATCAGTTCCAAGAAATTCCAGTTCAGAGCATCACAACATCTGAAAAGCATTCGTTCAGAAACTTGAGAAACATGTCTTTTATACAACTGATTTAAGAACTATGATAACAACAAACTGTCACAATTTTTACAACATCAAAATTTAAATGATGCCACATCGAATTGAGCCTTCACTGTCATCCTTATCTCACATATCGACAAAATTGTGAACAGAGTCCTGCAAACTACAGCTATGTTAGCGTGTAAATTGGAGATAATTGCTGAAAATTGCTGGCAGGTTAAAAGTATGTACCCGACAGGTTATTGAAACAGGAACTGTTGCTTTTAGCGGGGATATACTCCAGCGTGTGAGCTACCCAAGCACGACTGGAGAAGCAGCCTTACAGAAATGCTGAAATTTCTTGGCTGATTGCGACTGTGTCGGACCTGTAATCGAACCCGGAATCTATGCTTCCACCAGTAACTGCTGTGTTGTATGAGTTCTCCGGGCGCGACCCGCTCTGACATTTTATTTCCGCATATATGTCTGCCCAACCTACCAAAGTTCAAAGAAGTACTCCTACGTATATTGCGGACCTTGTAGTCCTGGAGAAATGGCTAATGTGGAGCACAGGCTTAGGCTTAGGCCGGTGTTACACTATCAAATTTCTTTGTCCAATATCTTGGTCAAATAGCTTTGTCAAAGGAATTGGATGGTGTAATAGGGAACTTTGCCAAATGTCGTGAAATATTTGAACAAATCTAGGACGTCGCTGTAGATTTGATGAAAGAAGTCACTTTTCCTCTGTTCACTGCAATGTGACATGTTACCACGTTGCAGCGTTCTGTCACCTGCAGTGTATTTTATAAACATTTCTGGTAAATAAATTGGTGTGTAGTGACAACTAGAAAATTAATAGAGATGTATGAAGCTGATGAGGCGCTTTACAACGTGCGGCACCCTGAATACAAAAAGAGATTAAGAAAATTGGAGACCTAACCTAACTCTCTCCTGTAGCAAGGAATCGGAGTGTTACAGTGAACCTGTCTTCTGCAGATATAGCAGTTCTTAAGTGAGTATTGTGCTTTGTGATATGAGGATACACATCACTGGGATCATACAGAAACGTGTGCTCATCCATTCTTAAGTAATTGATGTACGACTTGACGTCCTCCACTATAAGCTCACGTAAGAAGTTTTGTTGAATGCTTTTATCGTGTCGTCGTAAAACCACGGCTTCAGCAAGGTAAGTTTCCTTTTTTTTTCCTGCATCTCTTCCGCTTGTACACACAGTGCAATTGTGGTACAGGCAACTGCTACGGTTAATAACAAGTTCTTATTGTCACCCATCTTGAACTTTGCAAAAAATATGATGACAGTGTAATACCCCCTTTTAGTAGCACGTCAAAGATCTTTGTCAAATATATTGGACGAATATTTGATCACATCTTTGATCAAATCTTTGACAAAGCAATTTGATAGTGTAAGACCGGCCTTAGCGATAGCGTAGTCAATTGTTTCCAGAATTGATTTTCAGATATACGAGGGCTATTCGGAAAGCGAGGAACGATCGGTCGCGAAATGGAAACCACTGTGAAAATCTTACGAGGCTTTTCACAGACGATTTTGGCAGTGTCTCTAGTATGCCTGTCGATCGCGTCAAGACGCTCTTTTCAGTAGTGAGAGCATTGTGAGCGAGTGAAGGTGCCCAGAACAACAATGTCTCCCGTCAAGTAGGAGGGCCTGTTAAGAGGCTTCGCCATAATGAATGCAACCGACCTAAAACCACTGCCACGCACTTCCTTCTTCGCTCAGCCGCACTCTGCAGGGGCAGTGCAGACGCTCCTGAAGCCTTTTCGGTGGCAAGTGACTACACAGCCATAATTGGCTCGTCCTGAGTAACATCTCTGTTCACATGGAACGCTGGATACGAAGACAACACTTGGGGTCAGGCTACGTGCAATAGACCAGCGTAGAGAATTATCGGAGAGCAAAGACGGCTGCCTTTTGTGACCATGCTGTTGAAAATTTGCTATACCGCTCCGACAAATGTTTAAGTCTCAGTGGCGACTATGTAGAGAAGTACGTGGAAGTTGAAGCTAAATGTGCAAACCAAAAAACAGTTTTTATTTTCTCTGTCGTTTATAATTATATATCCCAAGTCCAGTTGAAAAAGGAGGAGCAACACCTCGCCAAAAAATTTTGGTACACCTGGCCCAGGTGATAGTACCTTGTGAGGGCCCCTTGCCAGGAATACGGTGAAGACCTCAACGGCAGTGAAGGCGGAGATTAAGATCAACGGTACGACGGAACTGGTCAAAGAGGCACCTCAAATCTACTAGCGTCTGTTCTGAAATCCAGCGGGTAGTGGTCAGCGGCGGTTCACCTAGTTGGTGCGGCTGCTCGATGCTCTTATTGATCTCAATAATCAAATCGTAAACATGTAACCTTAGAAGATCACCACAAAACGAGTTTCAGCTTGAATAAGCACGATGGAACAGAATGAAAGAAATCCACTACCCCAGGCATCAGTCTCTAGACTGAATCTTCCTGGTCATCGGATTCTGGGGACCGGGAACGTCATGTGCAGAAGAGTGGGAGTTTCTCAAAATCTCTAAGACCAAAACAGAAAAACCTCATACGGACTCTCAACACAAACACACTGTCCAAAGTAAGTAAACTCAAACAACTCACAAATACTATGCAAAAATTCCAAATAAAAATCCTGGCGATACACGATACGAGATTTACAGACTAAAATCATTTTGATTCAGGTAACTTAAGGATCTACAACGGAAAACTTGCAGTCCATCTGAACAAGGGACCCAAACAGTTTTGCAAAGTTTTTGTTGCGCACAAATCGATTATAGACTCAATAATAAACTTCCGTTCAACATCAGAAAGAATCTCGACAATCTCAGCAAAATTTGGAAACAAGGCATACACACTGATAAATGCACGTGCCCCCGCAAATGATTACAATAGGAGAGATCCACAGGCAATAGATGACTTCTGGGAACTACTGGAGGAAACCTCAAATAAGATCCCTACTCATCACTTGAAAACTATGTTATGAGATTTCAGTGGACAACTCGGCAAAGAGAAAAACATAAGGAAAACAGCAGGAATTCATACAGCTCACAAGAGAGCAAATAAAAACGGCGAGACAATGATTAACTTCTGCGAAAATGTTGGTCTTAAAATAATGTCTACACAACTCCTTAAACCTGTAAACAAACCTACAACATGGAAATCACCAAATTCAATTTTTGGTGAATTTCAGGTAGACCATGTTGATATATCTAATAAGAATACCAAAGAAATACTCAATGTACGAACAAGGAAGGCCTTTTTTGAGTCAGACCACCATCTGGTGCTAACAAAGATTAGATTTCAATCTAACAGAAAGAAACCAACAGTTACAATTGATCCAGAATACCTTAAACTTAACAAGAGAGAAATCCTCCAGGAAATCGGGCAATCAAACGCTAAGAACTGGAATAAACTTGCAGAAGTACTGAAAAACACTATGAAATTTGGCAAACTCCCAAGAAAGAGAAAACAGAAATGGTGGAACAGTGCATGTGATCAAGCAATTGGAGAAAGACTAGAAGCTTGGAAAACTTTCTGTAGCAACAATACTACAGAAAAATGCCAGGGATTTTTGTGAATACGGAGGAATTCATCCAAGGCAATACGAAGAGAAACACGTAGATATGATAAAAGCCAGTATAAAGAAATTGAACAAAAATTTATTAAAAACGACATCAGAAATTTTTACTAAATTTTCAAAGAAAAGTTTATAGGGTATCAACTACCTACTCTTTGCTTTCATCGGTCCGATGGACCACTGGCAAACAACCTTAAAAAGAACTGTCCAATTTTAGCTAAATATTTTCAGTCACTTCTCAACTGCGAGTCTCCGACATAACAACTAGATTTCGAAAAACCCACTTCCAATTCGGATTCAAATCCGCCATCACTTAAAGAGATAAAGGAAATAATCAGTTGTTTGAAGGTCATCAAGTCTCCGTGGGAAGACGGAATCAAAGCCGAAGTATGCAAATTAAATGACAATAATCTCACACAAGCAACCCACAGAATTATATCAAATATTTGGGAAACTGAACAAATACCTGCAGAGTGGAAATGTGCATTAATTCACCCTCTCCACAAAAAGGAGCAAAAACTGATCCTACTAAATACAAGGGAATTTCACTGCTCCCTGTAATATTCAAAATTCCTTCAAATGCCCTGTTGCAGAGAGTAGATGAACAAGCGGATCAGTAGATAGAGGAGTTTCAGGAAGGGTTTCGCAAAGGACGATCTTGCATCAAACAGATATGGAACTTAAAAACAATTTTGTAAATGAGAAGATGTAGAAATAGTGTGGTAACTTTTGTCGATTTTAAAAAGGCTTGCAATTCAATAGGTAGACAAAACTTATTTCACACCTTAGAGGAGTTCAGGATCGACAGAAAAACAAGGTCAATTATTCAACAGACATTAACAGATACAACCTCCAAAAGTTAAATTTATGGGAGGAACATTAAAAGAATTTTATATCCATACTGGTGTTCACCACGAAAATGGAATGTCCCCCTTTCTCTTTAACATGGTTCTGGAAAAAATTGTGAGGACATGAGAAAAGGAAATAAAAGGAATTCAACTTGGATCTAAAAACGAGCAGAGAATTAGGGCGAAGTGTCTGGCTTTCGCGGACGATTTTCCCATTCTAACAAACAACGAGGGTGACTTCCGTTGCCGCAGTTTTCCGGTCGCCTTTTCTAATGATTTTTTATTCAGAATTACGCAATGCTGACTTTCAAACCCAGACCCAAGGACGTTTTCGTTACTAGTCAAAACTCCCACTTTTAGGCTACAGGTGCAATACGACTCGAAATTTTTTTTTGAAATTCTGGATGTAATGTGAATCTAATAAGATCTATTTCCTTACTTTGGAATACGCCCTTTTGGCGACTTCACAAACAACCCAAAATAATCAAATTACAGTTACCAGCCGCGCGGAGTGGCCACGAGGTTTGAGGCTGCAGGTCACGGACTGCGTGGCCCCACCCACCTCGGTCATATATATATATATATATATATATATATATATATATATATATATATATATATATATATATATATATATGTGTGTGTGTGTGTGTGTTGTTCTTAGTATAAGTTAGTTTAAGTAGTGTGTAAATCTAGGGACCTATGAACTCCGCAGTTTGTCCTCTTAGGAATACCCATTGCACATAAATAATTTTGAAAACGGAACTTTGCGTGCCTTTTCGACAGAGCGGTCGCAAATTTAATCTAGTGCGATAATCCTTTTATTTATATCTTTCAATCGGTAAATGTACTACAGCAGCGAGAGTATCTCTCTGTTCCGAGATAGCTGCTGCCGGCATGCAGATGCGATACTCCGTCGCTGCTCGATTGCTTGTAACTCTTAACATTTGTACAGTTCCTGTTAATACATTTCGATAACTGAATTATCACATTAAACTATTTCCGCCACCTTAAGAAATGGACAGATAAATATCTGTTTCACATAAAATAAAATAAAAACATTATTCTGATCGTGTAGCGTCGCTTTGCATGAAGTACAGGGTTTCCAGTGTCTGTATTTCTCAGTGTCTGTATAATCTACTACAATATCCTTCGACGTATATGAACGAACAGAAATTGCTAAACATCTACAACCCTACTAAATTCAAGAAATGTATTCTCGAATTGCGAATACTTTTACACATTAAAAGTAATACTGTGCGGAGACTCGAAACCGGATTACCTACTTAACGGACATATGGAGGCTTTGGTCCGTCAGCGAGGCGTGCAGGGATAGCTGAAGCGTTTAAGACAACCGGCCGCGGGGAATCCAAGTTCTAATTACGGTCCCGCCTATATTTTCATGTGTCATTAATCATTTATATGCCAACTAGCTCTGAAGATGATGAAGAAATTGATGAAATGTATGATGAGATAAAAGAAATTATTCAGGTAGTGTAGGGAGACGAAAATTGAATAGTCATGGGTGACTGGAATTCGAGAGTAGGAAAAGGGAGAATTGGAAACATAGTAGGTGAATATGGATTGGGGATAAGAAATGAATGACGAAGCCATATGGTAGAATTTTGCACAGAGCATAACTTAATCATAGCTAATACTTGGTTCAAGAATCATAAAAGAAGGTTGTATACATGGAAGAATCCTGAAGATACTAGAATGTATTAGATAGATTATATAATGGTAAGACAGCGATTTAGGAACCAGGTTTTAAACTGTAAAACATTTCCAGGGGAAGATGTGGACTCTGACCACAATCTATTGGTTATGAACTGTAGATTAAAATTGAAGAAACTGCAAAAAGATGGGAATTTAAGGTGATGCGACCGGGATAAACTGACTAAACCAGAGGTTGTACAGACTTTCAGGGAGAGCGTAAGGGAACAATTGACAGAAATGGGGGGAAGAAGTACAGCAGAAAAGGAATGGGTAGCTTTGAGTGATGAAGTAGTGAAGGCAGCAGAGGATGAAGTAGGTAAAAAGACGAGGGCTAGTAGAAATCTTTGGGTAACAGAAGAAATATTGAATTTAATTCATGAAAGGAGAAAATATAAAAATACAGGAAATGAAGCAGGCAAAAAGGAATTCAAACGTCTCAGAAATGAGATCGACCAGAAGTGCAAAATGGCTAAGCAGGGATGACTAGAAGACAAGTGTAAGAATGTAAAAGCTTATCTCACTAGGGGTAAGACAGATACTGCCTACAGGAAAATTAGAGAGACCTTTGCAGAGAAGAGAACCACTTGTATGAATATCAAGAGCTCAGATGGAAACTCAGTTCTAAGCAAGGAAGTGAAAGCAGACAGGTGGAAGGAGTATATAGAGGGTCTATATAAGGGCGATGTACTTCAGGACAATATTATGGAAGTGGAAGAGGATGTAGATGAAGATGAAATGGGAGATACGATACTGCGTGAAGAGTTTGACACAGCAGTGAAAGACCTGATTCAAAATAAGGCGTGGGAGTGGAGAACATTCCATTAGAACTACTGACGGCCTTGGGAGACAGGTCCTGACACAACTTTCCCATCTGGTGAGCAAGATGTATGAGACAGGCGAAATACCCTCAGACTTCAAGAAGAATATTATAATATCAAGCCCAAAGAAAGCAGGTGTTGACAGATGTGGAAATTACCGAACTATCAGTTTAATAAGTCACAGCTGCTAAATACCAACACGAATTCTTTACAGACGAATGGAAAAATTGGTAGAAGCCGACCTCAGGGGAGATCAGTTTGAAGCAAAGCAAGCGTTGTATCATGTATAAGATACAGAGGCGAGCGAGTGCACGGGACTTACCCTAGTTCACTGCTAGTAGCGTCACGTCATCGTAACGCGCCTGCATATAGTATTGCACCACATTTAACATCAAAGTAAAAATTAAGATTTGTGTGTAAAACTTTGTTAAAGTATAGTTCTATGTAATAATGTTTCAGGTAACAAATCTTAATGTTATAAAATTAGTAGTTTACGTAAAATTCACGTTTTGAAAGAAAAATAGGAGGCGCTAAATAATGACGCTAGGAAGCCAAAATTTGGTGAGAAGGTGCAGTAAGAAGTCATTAATGAGTGGTGCTGGTTTCCAAAACCATAAAACTAAAATTGACTCCAGAATCCGCGTTTTTCGGAAAAATCAGAGGCGCGAAATAATAGAGCTACAATATTGAAAATTGGTAGGATGCTTCAGTTCACCCTAATAATAATAATGGAAATACCACAATCAGTTACCTCTTCTAGTTTTTTTAGTAATTTAGTAAAAACTACTTTTGTCAGTAAAATGTACATAAGCATTATAGATTAAGTACTTTAAATTTTAATGATAAAACAAATTCTTTAAGACCAATGATCAGATAGGACAATTAACAAAGCTACACCAAGTTTTAGTCTTGTAGCATAATTAACAGCTGATACAAGTCTTGATAAAGCTATGGTTCAGAGGTAACAATCTACCGTTAGTTCCATTGTAAAAATTCTAGAGAGTAAAGTTTTAATTTTAGCGGGCTGAGATTTTCTACGTGCTTCTGTACTGCTCAGATGTATGTATACAAAAATTGAGAAGTTTGTAAAGCTATTATTAAATGTGATATTTAAGATTATGTGCCTGAGATAGCGATCATTTGGAGGCTGCAGGCATCTGCATAGGAACGGAAAGAACAGATGCTCTCTTGGCGGTACGCGCCGGAGCTATATAAAAAGAGCGGCAGAGGCAGTAGTAAGCTCACTCCGCATTAGACCAACGCCTAGTCCACGCGAGCTTAACGTCCGATCGCGCCTCGCCTCGGGTGACGTCATAGCGGGCTGTGACATGCGCGTACTTAGCAATGTAAACGGACATTGAAAATCGCGAGGACTGTACACCGTCCTGGATCGTTTAGACTTCGGTAACAAACTGTTATTGTGCTGTCCGTGTGAAGTATAATTCCGCGTGGCAAGTGGTGACTAACTCCACTTTTAAGGCGAGCATTAATCTTTTTTTTAACATTATTGCGAACTATTAATAGAGCACCGTTAGTTAGAGTAATGAACTATTCGGGAGGAACTTGCTGTAGAAGTCGCCTCTGAACTATTAAACGATTGGCTGAATTAACAATATTTAATGTCTTTAGCATTTTCAGAAGTTTCGAGTAATTTGTGTGAGCCTTTAAGATAATAAAATCTTGTTTGGAACTTTAAATTTTATTGAAGCAGCCCTAATCCCGTGAAGAACTATGGATATTTTTCGTTTAGCTGGGCTGTACAAGAATGTGGCCGTGCAGACTGGGAACTAAGGTCAGTAAGTTTCCCTTCGCTTTCTGACTGGCCACCAAATTAGTTGCCAGGCTCGCGTGATTTAAGGTGGCAATGTTCAACTTTCATTCAACATTAAACAACGACTTCTTCGCCGTCCCACATATGTTGCATCGGCAATAGTCTGTTACGTGAAATGAACATTCGAACAACTCATTCGACGACTTCTTCGCCGCCCCACATATGGTGCATCGGCCGGGAAAACTGAATTAAAAGCAAATAAAAGTGCTCGATGTGTGAAAGCGATTGGTATAAATTAACGAACTCGGTAGGCAATAACAGGACACTGAATTGAACTAGTGTGGGAACAGTGTTACCAGTAAAGGCGGGTGTAGTGTATAAACAATAAGTGTCTACCGCTGTACGTTGGTTAGTGACGATGGTGAGGAAGGCGACGATGCTGGATCGCGGCTGCCGACGGCGCTGAGACTAAAGGAAGACGGTGCGTCATCGCGGAGCTGCGCTGATCTGCGAGACAGCTGCCGGCTGCGCCGAGCGGTCAACGGTGCCTTGCTGCCCCCCCCCCCCCCCCCCCCCTGGAGCTATTGCAGTAGGCGATTCCTGTGGCGGTACTCGACGCTACAGCTGCTGCTGCTGCCTTCAATACGTCGCGACGCGTCGCATCACGATTGCTGGTACACCGCGACGACATCATTCGTCGAAATCAAGCATTTAAGTTAAGTCAAAGACTTTTAAAATATTTATTAACTGCTGCTAACAAACTAAAAGATATGGAAAGTAGTGTACATTTCAGAAGGGAACCGGTCTCTGACCAAGAATCCTCAGGATCAGGAATTGAGTTTAATGAGGATGGTTCCATTAATCCCTCAAATATTGAACTAGAACGTAATTTGTCACCAGTAAATTATGACTTTAATTTAAATGAGAGTGCAGGGATGCAATCAATAAGTGAAATAGAAGTCAAAAGGGAGCCAGTAGAGTTGCTAACTTTGTCAGGTAGTGAAACTGAGCTCAATATATCTCCAGCTCAGTCAAGTCAAGAGATACAAAGTATCAAGGTAGAAGCTCCGGATTGGATGCAAATACTGTTTGCCAAACTCGAATCAAACCAAAATAAAATTGAGGCTAAAATTGAAAATAGTAATAAAGAACTAAAAGAAGAACTGCAATCAAAATGGAATAGTTTGAATTATAAGATAGATGCTATTCATCATGACGTTCAAGTAAAAGTAGGGCAACAGTTAACTAAAATGCATAGTACTTTCAAATGTGAAATAGATCAAATTCAAAAAAAATTATCAAGAGGCAGATGAACTTTTGGAAGTGAGGTTGTCCGAAAGATTGAGCAACGAGTCCAAACTTTGCTCTGACAAAGTTAAAGAGGTACAAATTAAAGTAGATACTTGTCAGAAAAACATTGAGAAAGTAAAAGAAACCTGTACCGAAATTCGTGGTGCAGTGGAACAAAGATGTTCTGCCAGGATAGAAGCAGTAGAGTCACAAGTAGAGGAATTAAATACTAACATTGCTAACTTAGAAAATAGAGTAACCTCTGTTAATTCTAGTCATTCTACTGTACAGCATGTGACTTCAGTTGACGCCGCTTTTATAGGGTGTCGACAGTTTTTGCGCTTTGATCCTGATAAGTACATTCACCCTCTTGAATTTTGGAATGACTTTGAGGATGTTCTCCCCAACACTTGGTCAGAAAGAGAAAAAATTTCATTTATAAGAAGTCATTTGTCAGGTGATGCTTTGCGATGGTCAGCGGATGTAATGATCAAATGTAAAACTTTATCTGAATTTAAGTCTGCATTTCTCAACGAATACTGGTCACATAACAAACAAAATGATGTGTTAAGGGAATTCTGGAGTGGTAAGAAGTTTTTCCCAGGGCGTGAATCAGTAAAGGATTTCGCTAGGAAGTGGGTTTCAAGACTGTCACATTTGACAGAAAAGATGAAGCCAGATATGATCATTATGGGTTTAGAAGGTAAGCTGCCGTGGTACTGGCAGAAGAGGATCATTTCCGCCCCTAGAGATAATATAGACAAATTTATTGAATATCTGGAAAGAGTGGAAAGAGTAGCTGCTGCTGAGGAGCAGGTGCAGCAGAATAACAAATCTTCTAACAATCACGTACAAAATAATGGAAACGTGAACGTTAGAAATATGGAAGTTAGGCACACCAAAACAAACTATCGAAACCAAAGCCGTGGCAGAGGAAGAGGGGGTAGATACTCACCACGCTTTCGTAACAACTACTATGACGAAAGTGGAGAAGTAAATACTATGCCATTAAGACAAGAAGGGAGTCATGATGCTACTATATCTAGTGGTGTCACAGATGAACACAACAGGCCGCGTGTGGGAAACTAAATCCCGTCTATGAGGAAACTGGCGCTCACCAGGCGGTAACAGTAACACAGCCAGTAACGGAAACACAGACAATCAGCCAACATACACAGACAGACAACATGGATGACGAAATAAATACAGATAATACCAGTGATGTGTTAAGCCACTCTCACAAAATAGTGGATAGTATTTTGGATACACTAGAAAAATGGGTCAAGGAAGAACAGGAACTCAAGGTAGATAATGGGGAAGAAAT
This sequence comes from Schistocerca gregaria, assembly GCF_023897955.1. Lineage (NCBI taxonomy): Eukaryota > Metazoa > Arthropoda > Insecta > Orthoptera > Acrididae > Schistocerca > Schistocerca gregaria. The sequence goes on along the minus strand of NC_064922.1, from coordinate 730,020,760 downwards.
AGATAATGGGTTTGAGTCTGATGGGAATAATGATGAAGTAAAAGCTTACATCTTCGATGAAAATGGCAATCTAAAAGCTGAAGTAGAAGTAGCAGAAGTAGAATCAGTACTGCAAAACTTTAGAGAGGAGGAAATGATGAATGAAGGGGGTAGAAATAGTAACGAGGTGAAAGAATCTAGTAGCTGTGTAAACGTGCCACAAATGGTTGAAGGTAACGACATTCTTATGAACAGCAATATTGCGCAGGGACGCAGTTGCTCAGAGGTAGAGGATAGTTTGGCTGATGTGCAGCAAACAAAAGTAGAAAAAGTCGTCAGATGCTTCGATTTAAAGTTAGTGGACAGATTAGAGAAAGCAGCTAAGATTATAGAGCATGATGAGCCCCAGGATGTAAATGTAAATGTAATTGCAACTGATCAGAATTACTTTAGCTGGAAGAACATAGAACGAGATTTATTAGACGATGTGTGTGAGCAACCTGTTCAATGTAAAATAACTCACCCTGTTATCAAAGTAAACATATCAGGAGTCACTGTGCGTTGTCTGCTTGACAGTGGCAGTGAAGCAAGTGCTTTATCACAAACATTTTTTTTTACACCATACCCAATAAAAAGAAGTTAACAGTTATGAAAGTAAGTGGCTTAAAGATTATAGGTGCTACTGGAAAAGTCTCTAGACCAGTTGAACACGAAGCTTTGATACCCATTGGTATAAATGACGTAGTAATAGATCATCCTTGTTTGATTGTGCTAGGCTTAAGTGTTGATATGTTGATTGGTACTGATTTCTTATCAAAGTACCAGGGAAAGATCAATTTTGATCAGAACAACTTAATTTTAACTTTACCTGACTCTAAAGTGATAAGAGAGTCTTTTTTAGGAAGTCATATAGGCGGTAGTAATGAAACTTGGGAACTGCCTATTAGAGTAATAAAGAATAAAGGATACTTGCAGGAAAATTTGGTTTTCAGTGAGAATGAGGAAAGTGCTAAGGTTGAAGAGAGACACATCCTAAAGGAAATAGAGGAAAAGGTACAATCAACAAAGCAAATTGCTGACGAACAAAGATCAGAGTTAAAGAGTGTGTTAACTAAGCATAGTAATGTATTCTCAAACGCACCTGGTGAAGTTAAAGGTTATGAATGCCATTTGAATATCAAGCCTGGGAAGGTATTTTTTAAGAAGCCTTATCCAATACATGTTGCAAGGAAACAAGCAGTGCGAAATGAAATTAAACATATGTTGGCATGGGGTGTCATAGAGCAAGCAATTAGTGAATACAATAGTCCTCTTGTTGTAGTGCCTAAGCGTGATGGAAGTGTTAGATTAGTATTGGATGCACGCTGGTTAAATGAAATTGTCATCAGAGAAAGTGATCGTCCTCAAAATATGGATGAGAAGAAAGCACAGGCCAGGGCAAATATACGCAAAAGAGCTTTAGATAGGAAAAAGAGGCATGATGCAAGGGCTTCCCCCACTAGTTTTAAAATTGGTGAGCTAGTGCTGGTCAAAACAAAAGAAAAATCAAAGAAAATTTCTGCAGAAACTAAAAAGTTTATGCATGTATATCATGGACCATTTAGAATAGTAAGTAAACCTCATGCAAATGCCTATCGTTTGGAATATCCAAAGAGTAAGAGAGAACTAGGTCTAAGAAATATTGTGGATCTAAAGGAATTTAAAATTAACAGTAATTAATTACTGTAGGGAGTCTGCCACTCTTTGGCGGATACACGGTTTGGCGTACCGTGCAGTCCCAGCTGGGTGAAACTTTATTTCCTTTTCAAGTTTCATTCCCTTCTTCTGGTCTATCATAATAGGTAAGAATCACATATGTCTTCATGTTGTATATATGCTATTAGGTTTTAAGTATTCTTAGTAAGGATCTACCTAGTGAATGGCAAAACAAAAGTCTGAGTACCAATAAGAGGCAAACATGGCTAAAATAAATAAATTAAAATATTTCATGTAATTGTAAAGGGTTAGAAACTACAACTAAGAGAGACACCTTGCAGTATACGAAGTACGGTATGAATATGAATAATCCATGAGATTATGCAGAAGGTAGTATGTTGCTAGAAATAAGGTTGTCTGAAGGAAAACAGCGTAAGAAGGTAATGCTCATAGAGGCAAGCGATGGCGTTTTAGAATTAAATAAATGGAGATGTGTGGAAGTGGTGTGAGGATCGCACCAAATATATAGAAACAGGACGTCAATAGGCTGACAAAAGGAAAAGGGAGAAAGAAGTGGAGAAATGAAGTATTTTGAATCTGGAAGAAAAGGGAGAAAATGAATAAGGTGAAGAAGTGAAGTAGGTAAATTGAAGTAAATGATGTAGGATTAAAGAATAATTCCCTCACGTCTCGTGAAATGGTGAAAAACGCTAAATCTTGCTTGAGGCAAATAAATAGTTAAACAGACAACAGAAACACACAAATATTGGAAAATGCAGAAATTTGGAATCGGTATACTGAAAATAACTAATTTCTTTAGTAATTCATACAATAAAGCAAAGTGCTGGTCAGCAAATGACTTCTTTGATGAACTAATCCATACGATAATTAAGCCAGAGTACATTAAAACTAAAAGGTTACTCAATTTTCTAAGTTGAAGCAAGATCTTAATATATTAATTTGCTAAAAGAATTTTCACTATTTAGGAACCTAAAAGATTATTTATGAAAGAAGAAAGTAGGAGCTATTGTATCAGATACGACTTAGTGCTAAATGTCTTTCTGACAACTTCACAATTAGTAAAATAGTGCCAGAATATAAACTATAAAATGTACTTTGTCCTACCTTAGATATAAGTTGAAAACAGAAACTTAGACTGTATTGTCTGTTTCTCAGGGACATACAGGCTGCATGAATGACTGACAACAAGCGGTAGGGAGATTGGAAGTAGAGACGCAAACCACAGTGAATACAATTTCCTCCCACAATTTTGTCAATCAGTGAAATTAAATGAGTGTTACAATAGGACACCCACCACAGTGCCGAGTATTATAGTAAAAGAAAAATGTGAGTGCGTTGCAGTGATAAAAGTTGTGTGTATTTTCTTTTTCAGGAAGAGACTGATTTAAAAAAAAAATAACTATTTTGTAACCATTGAAAAATTTATATTTCCATGTAAATGTATGTAAATAATTTGTGAATGTCTTCTGTACTAGGTTTTCTATGTGTATATGAGTATGGTTATTTTGTGTATGTAGTAATAAGGAATTTCCTAAGAAGAAGCAACTTAAGTTGAAAGAGGTATACTAAAGTAATCCATCGCTTGTTTGTTCTTTTAGAAATTTAATTTTGTTCAAAAATAGATTTTCACGAAAATTAAAAAGGGGGTGATGAAGCAAAGCAAGCGCTGTATCATGTATAAGATACAGAGGCGAGCGAGTGCACGGGACTTACCCTAGTTCACTGCTAGTAGCGTCACGTCATCGTAACGCGCCTGTATATAGTATTGCACCACATTTAACATCAAAGTAAAAATTAAGATTTGTGTGTAAAACTTTGTTAAAGTATAGTTCTATGTAATAATGTTTCAGGTAACAAATCTTAATGTTATAAAATTAGTAGTTTACGTAAAATTCACGTTTTGAAAGAAAAATAGGAGGCGCTAAATAATGACGCTAGGAAGCCAAAATTTGGTGAGAAGGTGCAGTAAGAAGTTATTAATGAGTGGTGCTGGTTTCCAAAACCATAAAACTAAAATTGACTCCAGAATCCGCGTTTTTCGGAAAAATCAGAGGCGCGAAATAATAGAGCTACAATATTGAAAATTGGTAGGATGCTTCAGTTCACCCTAATAATAATAATGGAAATACCACAATCAGTTACCTCTTCTAGTTTTTTTAGTAATTTAGTAAAAACTACTTTTGTCAGTAAAATGTACATAAGCATTATAGATTAAGTACTTTAAATTTTAATGATAAAACAAATTCTTTAAGACCAATGATCAGATAGGACAATTAACAAAGCTACACCAAGTTTTAGTCTTGTAGCATAATTAACAGCTGATACAAGTCTTGATAAAGCTATGGTTCAGAGGTAACAATCTACCGTTAGTTCCATTGTAAAAATTCTAGAGAGTAAAGTTTTAATTTTAGCGGGCTGAGATTTTCTACGTGCTTCTGTACTGCTCAGATGTATGTATACAAAAATTGAGAAGTTTGTAAAGCTATTATTAAATGTGATATTTAAGATTATGTGCCTGAGATAGCGATCATTTGGAGGCTGCAGGCATCTTCATAGGAACGGAAAGAACAGATGCTCTCTTGGCGGTACGCGCCGGAGCTATATAAAAAGAGCGGCAGAGGCAGTAGTAAGCTCACTCCGCATTAGACCAACGCCTAGTCCACGCGAGCTTAACGTCCGATCGCGCCTCGCCTCGGGTGACGTCATAGCGGGCTGTGACATGCGCGTACTTAGCAATGTAAACGGACATTGAAAATCGCGAGGACTGTACACCGTCCTGGATCGTTTAGACTTCGGTAACAAACTGTTATTGTGCCGTCCGTGTGAAGTATAATTCCGCGTGGCAAGTGGTGACTAACTCCACTTTTAAGGCGAGCATTAATCTTTTTTTTAACATTATTGCGAACTATTAATAGAGCACCGTTAGTTAGAGTAATGAACTATTCGGGAGGAACTTGCTGTAGAAGTCGCCTCTGAACTATTAAACGATTGGCTGAATTAACAATATTTAATGTCTTTAGCATTTTCAGAAGTTTCGAGTAATTTGTGTGAGCCTTTAAGATAATAAAATCTTGTTTGGAACTTTAAATTTTATTGAAGCAGCCCTAATCCCGTGAAGAACTATGGATATTTTTCGTTTAGCTGGGCTGTACAGGAATGTGGCCGTGCAGACTGGGAACTAAGGTCAGTAAGTTTCCCTTCGCTTTCTGACTGGCCACCAAATTAGTTGCCAGGCTCGCGTGATTTAAGGTGGCAATGTTCAACTTTCATTCAACATTAAACAACGACTTCTTCGCCGTCCCACATATGTTGCATCGGCAATAGTCTGTTACGTGAAATGAACATTCGAACAACTCATTCGACGACTTCTTCGCCGCCCCACATATGGTGCATCGGCCGGGAAAACTGAATTAAAAGCAAATAAAAGTGCTCGATGTGTGAAAGCGATTGGTATAAATTAACGAACTCAGTAGGCAATAACAGGACACTGAATTGAACTAGTGTGGGAACAGTGTTACCAGTAAAGGCGGGTGTAGTGTATAAACAATAAGTGTCTACCGCTGTACGTTGGTTAGTGACGATGGTGAGGAAGGCGACGATGCTGGATCGCGGCTGCCGACGGCGCTGAGACTAAAGGAAGACGGTGCGTCATCGCGGAGCTGCGCTGATCTGCGAGACAGCTGCCGGCTGCCCCGAGCGGTCAACGGTGCCTTGCTGCCCCCCCCCCCCCCCCCCCCCTGGAGCTATTGCAGTAGGCGATTCCTGTGGCGGTACTCGACGCTACAGCTGCTGCTGCTGCCTTCAATACGTCGCGACGCGTCGCATCACGATTGCTGGTACACCGCGACGACATCATTCGTCGAAATCAAGCATTTAAGTTAAGTCAAAGACTTTTAAAATATTTATTAACTGCTGCTAACAAACTAAAAGATATGGAAAGTAGTGTACATTTCAGAAGGGAACCGGTCTCTGACCAAGAATCCTCAGGATCAGGAATTGAGTTTAATGAGGATGGTTCCATTAATCCCTCAAATATTGAACTAGAACGTAATTTGTCACCAGTAAATTATGACTTTAATTTAAATGAGAGTGCAGGGATGCAATCAATAAGTGAAATAGAAGTCAAAAGGGAGCCAGTAGAGTTGCTAACTTTGTCAGGTAGTGAAACTGAGCTCAATATATCTCCAGCTCAGTCAAGTCAAGAGATACAAAGTATCAAGGTAGAAGCTCCGGATTGGATGCAAATACTGTTTGCCAAACTCGAATCAAACCAAAATAAAATTGAGGCTAAAATTGAAAATAGTAATAAAGAACTAAAAGAAGAACTGCAATCAAAATGGAATAGTTTGAATTATAAGATAGATGCTATTCATCATGACGTTCAAGTAAAAGTAGGGCAACAGTTAACTAAAATGCATAGTACTTTCAAATGTGAAATAGATCAAATTCAAAAAAAATTATCAAGAGGCAGATGAACTTTTGGAAGTGAGGTTGTCCGAAAGATTGAGCAACGAGTCCAAACTTTGCTCTGACAAAGTTAAAGAGGTACAAATTAAAGTAGATACTTGTCAGAAAAACATTGAGAAAGTAAAAGAAACCTGTACCGAAATTCGTGGTGCAGTGGAACAAAGATGTTCTGCCAGGATAGAAGCAGTAGAGTCACAAGTAGAGGAATTAAATACTAACATTGCTAACTTAGAAAATAGAGTAACCTCTGTTAATTCTAGTCATTCTACTGTACAGCATGTGACTTCAGTTGACGCCGCTTTTATAGGGTGTCGACAGTTTTTGCGCTTTGATCCTGATAAGTACATTCACCCTCTTGAATTTTGGAATGACTTTGAGGATGTTCTCCCCAACACTTGGTCAGAAAGAGAAAAAATTTCATTTATAAGAAGTCATTTGTCAGGTGATGCTTTGCGATGGTCAGCGGATGTAATGATCAAATGTAAAACTTTATCTGAATTTAAGTCTGCATTTCTCAACGAATACTGGTCACATAACAAACAAAATGATGTGTTAAGGGAATTCTGGAGTGGTAAGAAGTTTTTCCCAGGGCGTGAATCAGTAAAGGATTTCGCTAGGAAGTGGGTTTCAAGACTGTCACATTTGACAGAAAAGATGAAGCCAGATATGATCATTATGGGTTTAGAAGGTAAGCTGCCGTGGTACTGGCAGAAGAGGATCATTTCCGCCCCTAGAGATAATATAGACAAATTTATTGAATATCTGGAAAGAGTGGAAAGAGTAGCTGCTGCTGAGGAGCAGGTGCAGCAGAATAACAAATCTTCTAACAATCACGTACAAAATAATGGAAACGTGAACGTTAGAAATATGGAAGTTAGGCACACCAAAACAAACTATCGAAACCAAAGCCGTGGCAGAGGAAGAGGGGGTAGATACTCACCACGCTTTCGTAACAACTACTATGACGAAAGTGGAGAAGTAAATACTATGCCATTAAGACAAGAAGGGAGTCATGATGCTACTATATCTAGTGGTGTCACAGATGAACACAACAGGCCGCGTGTGGGAAACTAAATCCCGTCTATGAGGAAACTGGCGCTCACCAGGCGGTAACAGTAACACAGCCAGTAACGGAAACACAGACAATCAGCCAACATACACAGACAGACAACATGGATGACGAAATAAATACAGATAATACCAGTGATGTGTTAAGCCACTCTCACAAAATAGTGGATAGTATTTTGGATACACTAGAAAAATGGGTCAAGGAAGAACAGGAACTCAAGGTAGATAATGGGGAAGAAATAGATAATGGGTTTGAGTCTGATGGGAATAATGATGAAGTAAAAGCTTACATCTTCGATGAAAATGGCAATCTAAAAGCTGAAGTAGAAGTAGCAGAAGTAGAATCAGTACTGCAAAACTTTAGAGAGGAGGAAATGATGAATGAAGGGGGTAGAAATAGTAACGAGGTGAAAGAATCTAGTAGCTGTGTAAACGTGCCACAAATGGTTGAAGGTAACGACATTCTTATGAACAGCAATATTGCGCAGGGACGCAGTTGCTCAGAGGTAGAGGATAGTTTGGCTGATGTGCAGCAAACAAAAGTAGAAAAAGTCGTCAGATGCTTCGATTTAAAGTTAGTGGACAGATTAGAGAAAGCAGCTAAGATTATAGAGCATGATGAGCCCCAGGATGTAAATGTAAATGTAATTGCAACTGATCAGAATTACTTTAGCTGGAAGAACATAGAACGAGATTTATTAGACGAGGTGTGTGAGCAACCTGTTCAATGTAAAATAACTCACCCTGTTATCAAAGTAAACATATCAGGAGTCACTGTGCGTTGTCTGCTTGACAGTGGCAGTGAAGCAAGTGCTTTATCACAAACATTTTTTTGACACCATACCCAATAAAAAGAAGTTAACAGTTATGAAAGTAAGTGGCTTAAAGATTATAGGTGCTACTGGAAAAGTCTCTAGACCAGTTGAACACGAAGCTTTGATACCCATTGGTATAAATGACGTAGTAATAGATCATCCTTGTTTGATTGTGCTAGGCTTAAGTGTTGATATGTTGATTGGTACTGATTTCTTATCAAAGTACCAGGGAAAGATCAATTTTGATCAGAACAACTTAATTTTAACTTTACCTGACTCTAAAGTGATAAGAGAGTCTTTTTTAGGAAGTCATATAGGCGGTAGTAATGAAACTTGGGAACTGCCTATTAGAGTAATAAAGAATAAAGGATACTTGCAGGAAAATTTGGTTTTCAGTGAGAATGAGGAAAGTGCTAAGGTTGAAGAGAGACACATCCTAAAGGAAATAGAGGAAAAGGTACAATCAACAAAGCAAATTGCTGACGAACAAAGATCAGAGTTAAAGAGTGTGTTAACTAAGCATAGTAATGTATTCTCAAACGCACCTGGTGAAGTTAAAGGTTATGAATGCCATTTGAATATCAAGCCTGGGAAGGTATTTTTTAAGAAGCCTTATCCAATACATGTTGCAAGGAAACAAGCAGTGCGAAATGAAATTAAACGTATGTTGGCATGGGGTGTCATAGAGCAAGCAATTAGTGAATACAATAGTCCTCTTGTTGTAGTGCCTAAGCGTGATGGAAGTGTTAGATTAGTATTGGATGCACGCTGGTTAAATGAAATTGTCATCAGAGAAAGTGATCGTCCTCAAAATATGGATGAGAAGAAAGCACAGGCCAGGGCAAATATACGCAAAAGAGCTTTAGATAGGAAAAAGAGGCATGATGCAAGGGCTTCCCCCACTAGTTTTAAAATTGGTGAGCTAGTGCTGGTCAAAACAAAAGAAAAATCAAAGAAAATTTCTGCAGAAACTAAAAAGTTTATGCATGTATATCATGGACCATTTAGAATAGTAAGTAAACCTCATGCAAATGCCTATCGTTTGGAATATCCAAAGAGTAAGAGAGAACTAGGTCTAAGAAATATTGTGGATCTAAAGGAATTTAAAATTAACAGTAATTAATTACTGTAGGGAGTCTGCCACTCTTTGGCGGATACACGGTTTGGCGTACCGTGCAGTCCCAGCTGGGTGAAACTTTATTTCCTTTTCAAGTTTCATTCCCTTCTTCTGGTCTATCATAATAGGTAAGAATCACATATGTCTTCATGTTGTATATATGCTATTAGGTTTTAAGTATTCTTAGTAAGGATCTACCTAGTGAATGGCAAAACAAAAGTCTGAGTACCAATAAGAGGCAAACATGGCTAAAATAAATAAATTAAAATATTTCATGTAATTGTAAAGGGTTAGAAACTACAACTAAGAGAGACACCTTGCAGTATACGAAGTACGGTATGAATATGAATAATCCATGAGATTATGCAGAAGGTAGTATGTTGCTAGAAATAAGGTTGTCTGAAGGAAAACAGCGTAAGAAGGTAATGCTCATAGAGGCAAGCGATGGCGTTTTAGAATTAAATAAATGGAGATGTGTGGAAGTGGTGTGAGGATCGCACCAAATATATAGAAACAGGACGTCAATAGGCTGACAAAAGGAAAAGGGAGAAAGAAGTGGAGAAATGAAGTATTTTGAATCTGGAAGAAAAGGGAGAAAATGAATAAGGTGAAGAAGTGAAGTAGGTAAATTGAAGTAAATGATGTAGGATTAAAGAATAATTCCCTCACGTCTCGTGAAATGGTGAAAAACGCTAAATCTTGCTTGAGGCAAATAAATAGTTAAACAGACAACAGAAACACACAAATATTGGAAAATGCAGAAATTTGGAATCGGTATACTGAAAATAACTAATTTCTTTAGTAATTCATACAATAAAGCAAAGTGCTGGTCAGCAAATGACTTCTTTGATGAACTAATCCATACGATAATTAAGCCAGAGTACATTAAAACTAAAAGGTTACTCAATTTTCTAAGTTGAAGCAAGATCTTAATATATTAATTTGCTAAAAGAATTTTCACTATTTAGGAACCTAAAAGATTATTTATGAAAGAAGAAAGTAGGAGCTATTGTATCAGATACGACTTAGTGCTAAATGTCTTTCTGACAACTTCACAATTAGTAAAATAGTGCCAGAATATAAACTATAAAATGTACTTTGTCCTACCTTAGATATAAGTTGAAAACAGAAACTTAGACTGTATTGTCTGTTTCTCAGGGACATACAGGCTGCATGAATGACTGACAACAAGCGGTAGGGAGATTGGAAGTAGAGACGCAAACCACAGTGAATACAATTTCCTCCCACAATTTTGTCAATCAGTGAAATTAAATGAGTGTTACAATAGGACACCCACCACAGTGCCGAGTATTATAGTAAAAGAAAAATGTGAGTGCGTTGCAGTGATAAAAGTCGTGTGTATTTTCTTTTTCAGGAAGAGACTGATTTAAAAAAAAAATAACTATTTTGTAACCATTGAAAAATTTATATTTCCATGTAAATGTATGTAAATAATTTGTGAATGTCTTCTGTACTAGGTTTTCTATGTGTATATGAGTATGGTTATTTTGTGTATGTAGTAATAAGGAATTTCCTAAGAAGAAGCAACTTAAGTTGAAAGAGGTATACTAAAGTAATCCATCGCTTGTTTGTTCTTTTAGAAATTTAATTTTGTTCAAAAATAGATTTTCACGAAAATTAAAAAGGGGGTGATGAAGCAAAGCAAGCGCTGTATCATGTATAAGATACAGAGGCGAGCGAGTGCACGGGACTTACCCTAGTTCACTGCTAGTAGCGTCACGTCGTCGTAACGCGCCTGCATATAGTATTGCACCACATTTAACATCAAAGTAAAAATTAAGATTTGTGTGTAAAACTTTGTTAAAGTATAGTTCTATGTAATAATGTTTCAGGTAACAAATCTTAATGTTATAAAATTAGTAGTTTACGTAAAATTCACGTTTTGAAAGAAAAATAGGAGGCGCTAAATAATGACGCTAGGAAGCCAAAATTTGGTGAGAAGGTGCAGTAAGAAGTCATTAATGAGTGGTGCTGGTTTCCAAAACCATAAAACTAAAATTGACTCCACAATCCACGTTTTTCGGAAAAATCAGAGGCGCGAAATAATAGAGCTACAATATTGAAAATTGGTAGGATGCTTCAGTTCACCCTAATAATAATAATGGAAATACCACAATCAGTTACCTCTTCTAGTTTTTTTAGTAATTTAGTAAAAACTACTTTTGTGAGTAAAATGTACATAAGCATTATAGATTAAGTACTTTAAATTTTAATGATAAAACAAATTCTTTAAGACCAATGATCAGATAGGACAATTAACAAAGCTACACCAAGTTTTAGTCTTGTAGCATAATTAACAGCTGATACAAGTCTTGATAAAGCTATGGTTCAGAGGTAACAATCTACCGTTAGTTCCATTGTAAAAATTCTAGAGAGTAAAGTTTTAATTTTAGCGGGCTGAGATTTTCTACGTGCTTCTGTACTGCTCAGATGTATGTATACAAAAATTGAGAAGTTTGTAAAGCTATTATTAAATGTGATATTTAAGATTATGTGCCTGAGATAGCGATCATTTGGAGGCTGCAGGCATCTTCATAGGAACGGAAAGAACAGATGCTCTCTTGGCGGTACGCGCCGGAGCTATATAAAAAGAGCGGCAGAGGCAGTAGTAAGCTCACTCCGCATTAGACCAACGCCTAGTCCACGCGAGCTTAACGTCCGATCGCGCCTCGCCTCGGGTGACGTCATAGCGGGCTGTGACATGCGCGTACTTAGCAATGTAAACGGACATTGAAAATCGCGAGGACTGTACACCGTCCTGGATCGTTTAGACTTCGGTAACAAACTGTTATTGTGCCGTCCGTGTGAAGTATAATTCCGCGTGGCAAGTGGTGACTAACTCCACTTTTAAGGCGAGCATTAATCTTTTTTTTAACATTATTGCGAACTATTAATAGAGCACCGTTAGTTAGAGTAATGAACTATTCGGGAGGAACTTGCTGTAGAAGTCGCCTCTGAACTATTAAACGATTGGCTGAATTAACAATATTTAATGTCTTTAGCATTTTCAGAAGTTTCGAGTAATTTGTGTGAGCCTTTAAGATAATAAAATCTTGTTTGGAACTTTAAATTTTATTGAAGCAGCCCTAATCCCGTGAAGAACTATGGATATTTTTCGTTTAGCTGGGCTGTACAGGAATGTGGCCGTGCAGACTGGGAACTAAGGTCAGTAAGTTTCCCTTCGCTTTCTGACTGGCCACCAAATTAGTTGCCAGGCTCGCGTGATTTAAGGTGGCAACGTTCAACTTTCATTCAACATTAAACAACGACTTCTTCGCCGTCCCACATATGTTGCATCTTCAGTAGTCTGTTACGTGAAATGAACATTCGAACAACTCATTCGACAACTTCTTCGCCGCCCCACAATTTGGGTTCCGTAGAAATATTGGAACACGTGAGGCAATAATGACCTTATGACTTATCTTAGAAGAAAGGTTAAGGAAAGGCAAACCTACGTTTCTATCATTTGTAGAGACAGAGAAAGTTTTTGACAATGTTGACTGGGATACTCTCTTTCAGATTATAAAGTTAGCAGGGATAAAATACAGGGAGCGAAAGGCTGTTTACAATTTGTACAGAAACTAGGTGGCAGTTATAAGAGTCGAGGGACATGAAAGGGAAGAAGTGGTTGGGAAGGGAGTGTGGCAGGGATGTAGCCTCTCCCCGATATTATTCAATCTGTATGTTGAGCAAGCAGTAAAGGAGACAAAAGAAAAATTCAGAGTGGGTATTAGAATCCATGGAGAAGAAATAAAAACTTTGAGGTTCGCCGAGGACATTGTAATTCTGTCAGAGACAGCAAAAGGACTTGGAAGAGCAGTTGAACGGAATGGACAGTGTCTTGAAACGTGGATATAAGATAAACATCAACAAAACAAAACGAGGATAATGGAATGTAGTCGAATTAAGTCGAGTGATGCTGAGGGAATTAGATTAGGAAATGAGACACTTAAAGTAGTAAATGAGTTTTGCTATTTGGGGAGCAAAATAACTAATGATGGTTGAAGTAAAATAGTTATAAAATGTAGACTGGCAATGGCAAGGAAAGTGTTTGTGAAGAAGAGAAGTGGTGGACGAGCAGGCCATGTAACTGGACCCTTCGTCCGATCCATCAACGAGGGAAGACACGATTGGGAAGCGTCCGGACGTTAACAACGAAGTAGGCTGAAGCACCATCATATAGTAGCCACATAACCATTCGCATCACCAATGGAATTTCTTCCATCTATGGAGGCGAAGTCACTCGCACGAAACGCTGATAGTTCGGGCCTGTTAGGCGACGTGGAAGGAAGACTGGTCTCAGAGTTCGTCGCCAGCTACCCCGGCTCCACCGATCCTGGTGATTCCCTGTCACCATTTCACGGAGACTCTGCATACTATGCCACAGAAAACAGTTGTGAAAGTGATACTACTTCCAGTAAAGGTGGCCTCATCTGTGAGTAGCATGGATGGCACAAATCCTAGAAGAAACCAGTGACAAAACTGCTCCCGATGTGGAAAGTCTGTCAATAATAAGTCCAGCACACGCTGTAAGTGTTGTCATGGAGAATGTTCCACAGGGTCGTCTGGCTTACCCTGTACTGGCGGGCCTACTGACTGGCACTGACGCGGCGGCGTCTTCATGATTTCCTCCAAGTCTCGTGTCCGAACATTTTCGTTGCGTCCTTAATGATTTACTGCTTGCTGAAAGCCCCCGTCTCAGACAAACGGCAAAACGCTGTTGCTAACATAGAATGCTGAATATGTAGTTAGTGAGGATAGGTCTCCCGATACAACCTTGCTGCCCGCCGCCCGTGATCTTTTCCCTTTCTGTAATTAAACACTATGTCGGGAAACACTCGATTAAAACACGGAACAATTGCGTACAGCGTTGTATCACATCCACTACAAGGTGAGTCAACAAGAGTAGTGAATTGGACACAACACTTCCAAGTGCAGCAGAGAGTACTAGGGCATGACGGATGAGGAACGTCACCACCCTGCAGGAGGAAACCATGCATACTGCAACTGTGGATGTATGGTATCGCGCTTGTTGGTCTGTAGTCTCTGTACAAAGTATGAATAAATGGTGCCTAGCATGGAAACTATGCATTTCCGCACATAAGTTCATTAGACCCTTACTGTTTCGTATCCTCTCATCGGTCAGTCTCCTGCAGGCGGTTTTAATCCGCCAGGAAGTTTCATATTAGCGCACACTGCGCTGAAGAGTGAAAATTTCATTCTGGAAGCATCCCCCAGACTGTGGCAAAGCCACGTCCTCAAGATATCCTTTATTGCAGGGGTGTTAGTTCTGAAATATTCGCAGGAGAGCTTCTGAGACTTTTGGTAGGTAGAAGGCGAGGTACTAGCGGAAGTAAAGCTATGAGGACGGGTCGTGAGCCGTGCTTGGATAGCTCACTCCGGCATAGTAGCTCAGCGTGTTCGGTCAGAGGGTTAGCTACCCTCTGTAATAAGCTCAGCGTGTTCGGTCAGAGGGTTAGCTACCCTCTGTAATAAGAAAAAAAAAACTGAGTAATAGGATCAACGACTAACTTCAACGGGTGTCATGAGAAATCCGCTCCCAACAAAGGCAATGAACAATACCGAACAAAAGATAAAAAAAAAGGTAGTAGAGCACTTGCCCGCGAAAAGCAAAGGTCCCAAGTTCTAATCTCGGTCCGGTACACAGTTTTAATCTGCCAAGAAGTTTCATTTTTCTCTTGCTATTCATATTTGTCGCTCACATGTCCTGATGAATGCGTTCTTTGGATCTGTGATTGTACGTTGGTGATGACCTATAGATCTATATGGTTTTGTGTGCTATGTGTCCTCGGTATTTTTGTTTTACCTTCGTGATTCAGTTTGTTCTGCCCATACTGTACAGTAATTTGTTCCACTATCTGTAACTGATTTTTTATGATGTATTCAATAAGCGGAGTTTCGTTCAGTCTGTGCCGTTTATATTGAAAACTGGCTAGTTAGTGCGCAGTCAGATGCTCGAGAGTTTGTGTACAGTTGTGTATGTTTGTCCTTGTGCTATGGGCGTGAATTTCCGGAATATGGGGAATTGGAATTTGGTGTTGTGTGTGTAATGTGGGGGTGAGGAATTCAAACTTTTGTCATTTTATGTTCCTATAATTAATTTCATTTTTGGCTGATCTGTGTTTATGTTAGTATGGAATTGGTGGGTGAGACTAGGAATTATGACAGCATGTGTCATCTACATAGCGATACCAATACGCTACCCACTGATTTTTGGGTCACTCAGTTGTTTTACAATATTTTGTTTTCAATGTAGTTCAGAAAGATGTCGGTCAGGTGGCCCCATGGTAAGCCCATATTGTGAGTAGAAGTCGTCGTCAAATGAGAAATACTTCTGTTCTGTAACTAATTTTAGAAAGGTTGTCACCATCTGATTGTGAACAAACCAAGCGGTGTTCAGTACAAGATTGGGATACTTAACAAAGCTTCACTCATTGAAGGCAACCACAAATATGAAATACACATAACCAAACAGATAACTAAAGATCTGCACGTAGCACAAACGCTATAGACAAACTGAGTCACAAAGTCGAAACAAAACTAAACTGGGCTTCCAGCTGCAAGAAACAAACAGTTTATCACCAGCTTACAAAATAGACATACATTCACAACACAAAAGCACCTCCACGAATGGAGGAAAGGTATCATATTTAAAAAACAGGGACTAAAATTGCCTTCATGAGAGATAACAGAATTCAGAAAAAACTGAGGGCAATCAACAGAAACACAGATCAACATAACACTAGTGGTATTTTCCAACTGAAGTGGCATGACTGCAAACCGCTTTGTATTGGGCAAATAAGGAGAAACTTTAATACTAGGAACACAGAATAAAGAAGAGGGTTAAAATGTAACAGCTATCACTCTACATTTGGAAATAGCTTGAATGTTCTCATGTTCTCATGTACAGCGTCAGTCCCTTCAAAAACTAATCCTTGATGAAAATTACCAAATGCAAAAAGCGATGCATTACATACTTTACGTTTATCGTAGTCGAAGGTAAACAAATAATAAGCGAAAACAAAGGTCTCAGCAAAGGAAATCAGTTCTCCGCCTTCAAAGGACTATTAGACACAAAACCATAAAATACACACACACACAAACACACACACACACACACACACACACACACACACACACACACACACACACACACACATCTATACAAAAGCAGCTAGAGACGTACCACATATATATTCAAAATTCCTACAAGGAACGTATTCAGCTCTTCATGTGTCCTCCATGCTGGTTTCGTAGTCAATAACCACCGACAGTGATAGTTAAAAAGTCGAGTTTCTCTCAGTAAAGGTAAATAGGAAACCAGAAAGTAAGTGAAACATGTTGCATTCACGGACAAAAACCTTACACAAACACACACACACACACACACACACACAATCACACACACACACACACACACACACACACACACACACGTGCACAATATTGCATAGAGAATTAATTAATGTTGGCCCTCACCACTACATTCTAAAACCTAAAATTCGAGGTAAATAATGTTTCTGCATTTAGTTCTATGTAGCTGCGGATGGTAGATGACATACTGAAAAGGTAAAACTATTGTTGTGCAAAGCATAAAAAGCCAGAAAACCGTAGTATGTAATAACAAGGCGCATCACAAAACTTTAGCTGTCTCTTCAGATTCATAAATAATTTCTTATTAACTCGAATATATTTTTGTAGATATAGCAAAGAGCATTTTACATGTCGTGTAACAGAAATAAAGTCAATGCCCACTGTCTATGCTGATACTTCAGCGAAACATATCTGGATGATAGTAGAAAAGGAAAAAAAAATGGTCTTTTGCTCAAGACAGACCTGTAGCAACACGAATTTATTTGCAAGAAGTGATGGGCACAAAAGCTTCAAGCTCCAGATGATTCAATTACGATATCTGACAATTCCTTTAGTATTCGTGCCAGCGTCCTTTAGTGCGAGTCGCTTAGGAGAATTCAGTTACTTGTAAGTAATAGAATAGTTCCCAGAATGAAATTTTCACTCTGCAGCGGAATGTGCGCTGATTTGGAAACTTCCTGGCAGATTGAAACTGTGTGCCGGACCGAGACTCGAACTTGGGACCATTTCTTTTCGTGGGCAAGTGCTCTACCAACTGAGCTACCCAACCACGACTCACGCGCCGTCCTCACAGCATTACTTCTCCCAGTACGTCGTCTCCTACCTTCCTAACTTTACAGAAGAAATGCTCATTTGACTTTGCTTATTGATATGTACTGATATGTCCAGTTTCATATCAGCGCACACACTGCTTCAGAGTGAAAATTTCATTCTGGAAACATCCCCCAGGCTGTGGCTAAGCCATGTCTCCCCAATATCCTTTCTCCCAGTAGTGGTAGTCCTGGAAGTTTCGCAGGAGAACTTTTGTGAAGTTTGGAAGGTAGGAGACGAGTTACTGGAGGAAGTAAAATTGTGAGGACGGTTCAGTAGAATAGTTATTAGCTGATACAATGACAAGGTCCCAATTACTATAGAACTGTCATTTCAAAGTGGTAAAATGTGACACATTTTGTTAATTCTTGTAGCTATTCCAAATCTTATTTCAACTCGTTCATGATGCAAATCAGATAAAAACACGTCTGCTTTTTTCAAATAAGTATTTTGTTTGCAGTGGGGCATTCATCTCTTCATATGAGACATCATCAGTCGTCTATAGATCAGAAAATAATTGTTTGACTATAGGTATTTCGTTCAGAGACATTTAACGTTACTTGGTCACACTGTGACTATCTTTCTGTTTATAAATATAGGATCGTGAATTTCTTCTTATTTTCTTTCTTTCCTACAGTTTCCATGTCACCATCGGCTCTTGTGCATACAGTAGAAGACACACCAGAAGCATCCAGGTGCCTCAGAACAAATAACGTAGAGATAAAAAACATTTCATTTTAGAGACCACTAATTATGCTTACTATAAACAAGCGAAATGTGTTTGGTAGAAATTGAGATAAAGATTCATGGCAGACTTTTTACTGTCACCAAATTTTTTGGGCTTCCGCAAATGGAAGGAGGCACCGGCACTGTACATCCGTGCTGGTATCTGATTGGAATGGCCCAACCGCAGGAGAATCTCGCCATAGCAGCTGACAGCTCGGAAACAGGCAAAGAGGCGGAAGAATACGGCGCGATTTATGACGTGCTATAAATCGCGATCGGGCCGCGCGTGCAGCCCGTGATGGTATTTCACGGCGGGTAGCGGCAGATATCCCAGCCACGGAGCTACGTTGAGGGAGTGGGGGCGTGGGGTGGGGGGCGAGATGGATTTACGTCAGCGCCCCGTGTGGCGATTCCCGGCAAGCCTACAGCCACGTTCTTGTCGAGACATAGACATAAGGGGTCCCACTGCCGCAAATCAGTACCAACACGGTAGAGTACGTCACGGGTCAATGTCCGGCCAAATCCGAGCTCCTCCCACCCCCATGTATACCATAAATCCAGCTTACCTCTAACGGGCACAGCATGCGTTAGCACTGTAGGGAAATGCAGAACACGGATTTGATTTAGAAGCGTTTCCGTTTACTGTCATGGTGTGCATCTGTTCACCACTTTGAAAGTTATACTGTTCTGGGATTCTTTACTTTGTTTCACTTCCTTACTAATGTTTGCTCGCTGCTTGTCTGCTCCGGCAGCAAAAATACATTGGAACGCAGATGTAACCTGTTTTTCACGGTAAATGAGTTTATGATTGGCTACATAATGGTTATCATTGATATACTGTCGTCTACAAGGCTATTAGCAATTTTTTGTAGGCTATGGGTTGTCAACATTTAAATACATGAACTATAGCACCACCAAGTAAATATGGCACCACCTTGAATTAAATCAACACTGTGTAAGTGCCACAACAATTAAAACAATTTCGGTTATGTTAACGTTTCTAAAATAATTTGTTTTATTAAATAGGAAAGGAAAGTCTTTAATCTGTATATTCGTTCAGGACATAAATTGCTATTACACTTTGAATGCACAAGGGAATCAGTGTATATTAGGTTTGCTTTTGCTGTTTATATTTTTATGGCCAAATACGTATGGAAGTAAATTGCGCTTTTCTCTTGATGCACGAAGATGAGAGCAAGAACCGAAAAAAAGGTAACTGCAGGTAAGAGATTCATAAAAGGTGTCGGATGGTTCCATCGTTCGGTCTCGTCTCATACTGGATTTATTCGGAACACTTAATGTCAACTTCCCTGTGTTTTCCTTTTCGAAAATGACAGTGACGTACCAGTTCTAGTGTCAAAATTGCGAGGTGAAGTTAAACGCTGCAGTTTCTGTTGGCAGCCCCGGTTACGTTAGCATTTCCCCTCACACGTCTCAACTCACCGCAAAAACCAATCTTGTCATTTAGGTTTTTGGTCATCAGTTCTGGCAACTGTTTTTGAAGAATACCGTATCCGTTATACTGTCACCATTCACATAGCCCTCCCCACCTCCCAGTGCAATTAGACTTCTTCTTTGTGCCACCTACACTTGTTTCACAAAGTAAAAGAGCAAAAGTTAAAAAAGCACAAGAAAAGTGAAATTATTTTCTACTACAATTTAAGAAAAACAACTTTAAGTATTAATCCAAAACTGCCAAAAAATGTAATATAAAATAAAATTATCTGCACTCGATATGGCCATTTTGCTATCGATATCTCTGAAGAAAATACCGCCGATTTATAACTATATTTCTTTGGAAAAATATGGATATATCGATGTACTGATATTTTTTCTACAGCCTTACTTGAAACTGTTTAGGTAGGCTTTCGCTGTATCTCCAAGAGTCTGCCTGTTCAGGGTTTTCAGTATTTCCCCTTCTTTCCACAATGAATCATACAAACTTGGGAATATTCGTACCCATTTCTTGCATACGTTCAGTATTGCCTCTTATTCCTGTTTGGGAAGATTCCCACACATGTAAACAGTATGGTAAGTGTGGATGTGCACAAGAGGTCTGTAAGAAATTTAAACTGTTGACTGACTGTATTTTCGCAATATTCTAGCAATGAAATGAAGACTGAGACCTGCCTTACCCACGACTGAACTTATCTTCTCATTCTATTTCACATATTTAAAAAGTGATATTGTGGTAATAGTGTACTACTTTCCTGCTGATACCTAAAACAAGTGGTACATTTCTTCACTTCTTATAAATATTAGCGAGCTCTTGCTGGATATTATATGTAGCGCTTTTCAGATGGCATTGCATTGAAGATAACTGGATCATCGGCCAAAATGTTTGAGTTTGCTGTTGATAAAATGCTAAGGACATCAGCCCCTAAGCTTGCACACTACTTAACCTAAATTATGCTAAGGATAAACACATACACCCATGCCCGAGGGAAGACTCGAACCTCTGCCGGGACCAGCCGCACAGTCCACGACTTGCTCTTAATATTATCTGCCAGGTTATTAATAATCAATAGAAACATATATGTATGAGCTAGGTTTCATCACATGTACCTGGTTAACACATGAAGTTGTCACATTTCCTGCATCCTCTCCAACCAGAAATCCTCAGTCAAATCACAGGATGAGATTACAGTGGTGCCACATTGCTATTCTTCGACTTCCCTCTTCAGTTAAACCACACCCACGTTGAAATTTCTTTAGGGACAATGTTATATAATTTGCAAAGAATCGTGCTATGTGGTCTGAGAACGCAAATTTCCCTACGCCCTATATTCTACTGTCTAGCATTAGAATATACCTTGTTATAGACTGCACAGAGGGCATCTGATGCAAGCTCAGATAATGAGATAGTAAGGGTTACAGAAAGAATGTGTAGCTGTCACTCCACAGTGAACTGAGGCAGGATTCATATGCGCCAGACGCCAGGCCTCATAACTGATTGAGGAGAGAAAACTGTAAGGCACAAGCCAAAACTAGTGAACACAGCTGTACATAGGGCGCCAAGTTATTGTCACTTACTATAGTAGTGAATGACCTGCCGACTGAGCCCCCCCCCCCCCCCCCCCCCCCAGAGGCAGCAGGGGCTTTTACACTCCAACTTCCTTCCATGAGGTAGTGGGCAGCCTGGGCACTGAGCAACTGTTTGGGGAGATTCCATAGCAAGTAGGTACTACGGCTCAGAGGAAGGGGCGGTGATATCCCACTTACACAATCAGCCACCAGACAGTTTTATTTATACCTCCTGAGTCCAGGCAGTCATGACAGCAACTGCTCGTTGTTGCTGTGAAACAATGGCCATGCCAGTCACTACTGTGAAGACAACGCTGAACCGATGACACTGATGACACAGCACTCACCAACCCTCGAACCTCTGACTGCTCGCTGACCACCTTGCACTTGGCAGCTTCACACTCTGCCGCCACCAACGCCATCAGGGCCAGGGCCCAGACACCTTGGCTCCGTGCTGTGGCTATCCGCCCTCCTGTTGAGAGGATGAAACATCCATTGAAACAGCAGCAGTTGACGTACATGGTGTGTACTACCATAGATAAATGGGGACTTGGAAATGCTGCGAAATGCAGTTGCAGCATATCTGCTGCACTCGCCATGGATCAACAATAGTATTACAAGTGTCTGAGCGAATGTGAGTATCAAACAATAAAGGAAGTTCTGCATCCACAAACTGACTTCCTCAAACATCTCCGGCAGCGAATCACTCTCCCGCAACTGTCACCCATTCCACTCTGTGTTAGAAGAAGCTGCTGAAGATGAGGATGAACAACCGCAGCAGTGAAAGTATAGCAGTAAATGCCGACTTTAGAATTCTCTTGAGAATGTGTGATTGCCTGAACTTTCATTTCGTCATCCACATTATTTTGGGATAATGCTAGTGGTGGTAATAAATTAGAATTACAACGATAAGAAAAGACGAGGGAAGTAGACAACGGCCGCAGGTTACTGCACCTCTCCTTCACTTTCCTTCACTTCTTCCTCCAGTAGAACAGAAGAACATATCTTAATGTCCTTTCGATACTCTGCATGCCTCGTTGGTGATGAAGATGATGATTGGTTTCTGGAACTCTCAACTGCGCAGTGATCAGCGCCCATACAAAGTCCCAAATTTTACATCGTCTAATATTTACACATGTCAACCTAGCCGAAAGATGATGATGATGGTGAAAGGATGAGGACAACTCAGACACCCAGTCCCCGGGCAGAGAAAACCCCAACGTGGCTGGGAACTGAACCCAGGATCCGGTGATCCAGAGGCAGCATAGCTAACCTCTAGACCACGAGCTGTGGACGTACCTCTTTCTCCAATAGACCAGAAGAAGATATATTAATATCTTTTTTATACTCTGCGTAACAGATTTGCTACTAGTCGCCCATTACCTCTACAGTTTCAATACTGTCCTCCATTGCTTGTCCATCTTCATTATCAGTAGCTTCTCCTAACATTGATCGGAATGGGAGCAAGCTGTGGGCGAGTGATTCTCTGCTGAATATAGATGAGGGTGCAGCAGAGGTAGTTAGCTTCTGGATATAAGACTTCCTGTATTATTTAATATTCACATTCGTTCAGTCACTTGTGTCAACTAATGAAGAATTATTGATTGTAGTTTCACTATATTTAGCAAGGAGTCCTAGGGCTCATGTAATGAGACATGACAAATAAAGAGTTGCACAATCATTCAGTGACGCCAAATAAGGGTTAGTGAAATGATATATTAGAAAACTCGAGTCGAGATACTACTGTCAGCAGCGTAATGGGGTATTAAAAAAAAGCTTGGTAACCTATGAAAAGTTTTCTAGAACGCATTTGGAAAATTAACATATATGAAGTGACTGAAAATGATAATCTAATTAAGGTTGTCTTACAGAAAGCTCAGCAGATATTTCTAATGCATTCTTTCTGTGTCTTCCCCCAGAAATGCCATGTAGGGCACGCATGAAATTTCCAGTGATCTTAACTGAAGTGGAAGACAGTACAGTAGTATCAGCACAAATCGATGTGCTCGCCAAACCAAGGTATGTGAAAATGATATTTAACACAATGTCAAATGTTTTAAATGTTGTATATCAGTTCATACTAACAGCAATAATAGGGAACGATAGTGGCAATCATGTAAATAGTTGAACCACGCCGAACGAAGCTGTATGTACAAGGGTTCCTGGAATCAGGAAGGATGCTCCTTCGGGTAAATGTGGGAGGCACCGATGCGACCAGTGTACAACGCTCCCAGCATGAGTGGGAAAGTGTCTCCTCTGTGTTGAGTCGGTCGCTAACCTTTGTTCTGACTGTGTGAAACAGACGTTATGCAGGCTTGCATCAGGACTGGGACTGTAGGTATCTGTGACATGTACAAGCATACTTGATGAAGTAAAACTGAGTCCACAACACTGAAGGTTAGCTATTATAGGTTGCTGTAGTGTCCATTCACTTTGTTAAGATATGTTTCTATTACAGTTGGTAAAAAGTCACTGCGAAGTTAATGCAGTTACTTTATAGCTTGCAACATATACTGAGACATACTTGGTCTAGATTTCCTCGTTGCACATTACACCACAGTGGATCTACAAGAAGAAAAATTACACTGGTAGGAACACGGTACCATCTCAGTTTTACTGGTGGGAGAACCAAAATATTGTTTGACAGGCCGGAGACATATGAAACAGCTGGCTTCAGACAAGTAATGTTTGCGTTGAATGTGAGTACCGGACGTGAGTCGTGCTTCGGTAGCTCAGTTGGTAGAGCACTTGCCCGCGAAAGGCAAAGGTCCCGAGTTCGAGTCTCGGTCGGGCACGCAGTTTTAATCTGCCAGGAA
Source organism: Schistocerca gregaria (assembly GCF_023897955.1). Taxonomy (NCBI): domain Eukaryota; kingdom Metazoa; phylum Arthropoda; class Insecta; order Orthoptera; family Acrididae; genus Schistocerca; species Schistocerca gregaria. The sequence continues at coordinate 729,996,806 of NC_064922.1, read as the reverse complement.
GTTTCATATCAGCGCACACTCCGCTGCAGAGTGAAAATCTCATTCTGGAATGTTTGCGTTGGTAATGTGTGGTATCACCTAGAGCTGTCATAAGTGAGAGAATCACCTGTCGACAACTTCTACTGCAGATGTATGTACAGCGACTTTGCACATCGATTCCACCCATCACCAATGGAAACATTACTGGTGTGAAGATAGTCTAGAAATGACTCAAACAGTTAATATATCATAGAAATGAACACCATTTGCGAAGTGGATTGACTGTTTTTTGTTACATTATAACACTGAACGGTACAGGGCTACTACTCCGGATGGATGTACCAACTGATACGTCAGTGTGTTTACAGCTTTGGCAGGCTGAAAGGAGTTCAATAAAACAAATTGCTTTACACAATCAAGTCAGAGTACGTTGAAGAAATCGACACTGACTGGGTCGTGCCAGTCAGCATAGATACCTGTAGTTGTGGAGAAGGAAAGCTATCATGTGGACGAGAATGGACAGAACAGAGATTTCGCATCAGTCTACATGACACAAGGACAGTTAGTCAGCTTAGCTGCATATATTGTGGAGGACGTGAAGAGTTTTGGAAGAACGCACCGACTTATTTCATCCTCCTGGGCAATTTCTACCATACCACTAACTCAACATCATGTTCACACTGGCGATGAACAAAATGTCAATTGGAAACCTTACAGAGTTTAACACTATTTACAGCCTGCATTGGAAGACTTTATAAATCAAAGACTTTGTGATTAGGTAATAGAGAAGAGTACGAGCCCTATGGGCACACTGGTCATAATCCTATCAAAACAGTCGTCAAATGACAGTGAAGCTTATCGATCTTGTAACGACTATAGGTACTTGAAACTATGGACAGGTACACATGCCTACATAATGCCGAATATAATTCTGTCGACAATTTTCCAAAGCCTTTTAGCAATGAAGGGTCTGCTTAGACAACATCATTGTGAATAATAACTTCTTGGATGATCTTGAAAATACTTTACTTTCCACTTACCTGTCGATCTGCCGGTTCCTTCAATTATTCATAGAAAAGGAATGCTCTATCCCATCCATTTTGTAACTTTAATGTCATGACTAATCATATTTAACCTGACGATGTGGCTTCTAGGCTACGAAACCAGTCGTTCAATAAATTATTTAAATGGGCAGCCAAGTTGTTGTTATTCAAAATATCTACTTTCGGCTATAGTTGTCCCTCATGCAGGATGGTATGCAACATCACTGTGTTCTCGAAAGACGTCCAGGCACTTATAATACGTTTACACTAGCAGCAGATTGATTAAGCGCTACGCAACAAACAATCATCGCTACTTTGTATTTCAAGAAGTTCACTAATTTGGACATATTATCGGCCATGGTGGTGTAAATGCCAATTAATGGTTTATTGAAACCATAAAAAACAATCCTACAGCTATCAGAAAAAGAAAACAATTAATGATATTTAAGTAGAATTTTTTTTACAAAATTCTCTGAAATTACTAAACACCTTATACATTTTCTTAAGAAACAAAGAAAATGTCAACTGTTTCAGGATTACAAAGCAGCATTTGGAAGATTACTAGAGGCAAATACACCAATTCAGATGGCTGGTGTTGATCTACTCAGATGATTTTCACCAACCCCAGGAGAAAACCTTTGCAAGCTAACGAAAATTAATGATTGTTTTCTGTTTTGTGTCCGCTATCAGCATATAAAACCAGCAGGGAAAAAGAATTGAACAAATAATGGACAGTCAGTGGATACTGAACTTTAACACACATAATACAATGAAAATGGTCGAATGACTGAATTTTATGCGGATTTACAAAACCAGTAGTCTTTAAAAACGCTCAGGAGTTGTGCGTTAACCTCAATGGGAAACTGAGACGCAGGAAGAGCCTACAGGAGAGTAGGACAAAATGCTAAGTAACTTAGCCAAAAATTATCATGACGATTGGGATGCCCTAATCCTTTATTTAGTAGCAGCGTACTAGAATAACTCGAATTCCGTGATACTACTGGTTTTCCCCATATCAGGCTGTTTTCGATCGAAAGGTACATCTCCAGTCGAGATATGTATACCACCTCCACGAAAATATGTCGGTGGCTCGAAATTTTTTAGACAAGAAGGCTTTGGAACGACAGGAAGGCACTCTCAAAACGATCATGTCAAACAATGGGTAATGGTTGCCAAACGACATGAGCTGAAGGGAAAGATGTTTGTTACATATTACCAGGGACCTTGCCAAGTTCTGGAAATCACATCATGTATTAATATTACACTACACCTACCCGCCCACATTTGGTCGCGTTTATTTCGGACATACTGCAGGGGGTTCGCACTGAAGACCTTACACATCCTTCATGAAGTCCTAATCCCTCATCATGCGATCTGCATACTCTGGGGCCTTGAAGAAAGATATTTGTGGCTGCCTATTCTCTTCGAAAGAAGAGCACCACACCTGTGTACAATCGTGATACTTCAGGTAACTCCAAACATTTTTCCATGAAGACATTGACGGTCTTATCTGTCATTTGGATAAAGGCATTAAAAAATATAGGTTTTACGTTTGAAATAATGAACAGTTTTCTTACCTTCTTTATCATCTGCCGCTAATACTTCTTAGGTTCACTGTCAGTGCTTGTCTCTCCAATGGAACGAAGGTAATATTGACGCGTAATTAACTTCATTGCTTGCCTTGACATGTGATTAACTCACTGCTCAGCTACGATGATGCATATAGAATCAACTGTTTATTGTTTGTTACAGACTTGCAAGCACGTACCATAAACTGCTTAGTGTTCATCGAAGACTTAGTTTCTGGGAGAGTGCAAAGGATGTGTACATTAATTCGGATATGAAAGTTGCGCATTTGATGTGTGGATTTACAAGCAGTAATAGCCGTGGTGCTCAAGGTCCACGACGGGAAAGGTTTCCAGAATGACGTTGCCTTCACAGAATGGCGCTTGGATCAATTGATCGTCACACTAGGGAGCTTGAGATGTCCAGGCCTAAAAGAACGGGTACACATCAACTGGAGGAGGAACTTCTTCGTACAGTTGACGAGGTCTCTAATGTCAGTGTAAGACAATCAGCTGCAATGAGCTACGTTGACCACACGATTGGAGACTGTTACACAGAACACCTCTGTATACGTACTGATTACAGCGTGTGCAGATACTATTAACAGCTGACTTTACTGTGTGGGTACACTTTGTCCACATGAGCTGTTCACAGATAATACGTCATTTCAATGTTGCCAGATAGTAAATATTCAGAATCAGCAAATACGGGCTCCCAAGAATCATCACGAAATGTAGCAATCGCATAGTCAAGGAAGAACCTCTTTCAACGATTGGGCCATCATTGCTGGTGATTGTTTGTTATGGCTTGATGTTCTTCCACCCCGACTCAACGGATAAACTTACCAAGCTTTCTTAGCCTCCTAATTTCAGTGTTAATATTCATAATCGATTAAATAACGGATTCCGTGATGCATCGATGAGTTCAGGTGGACCTATTCCTAGACTTTCACGCTCTCTGGACGTAAATACAGGGAGCTTTTGTTTGTAGAGGAATTTCTGAGCTCTTACTTACACCGTAGGGTAGGTACACAATCTCCGTGCTGTTGTAGCTGAAAGCTGTGAAACAATATGCAGTTCTCCTGTGATATTTCAGTGCAACCATGATTTATTCCAATAGCAAACTGACGAATGTATCCTTGTCAAGAGAGGGCGTTTTTAACATTCCATAAGGAAAGTGTCCTGATAGGTTCTTCTCCTGTGTTGTTGCCACGGCTATTGTGTTGAAGAGTTGCAGGAACAGACCTCTAAAAAGGTAGCCTCCGATCGATGTTTGATGGCCCCCACTTGAGAGCTCCGCACACTGCCACTATCGGTAGTCAACTCTGCGTTCCCAGACCGTTACGTGCATCCATTCCCTGGTTCCGAGGTCTAGACCCTGTGTTGTGCTGTCGCTCTTTCTGTGCCATAAGCTGACACCTGCACGGCCAGGCATGGGTTGCTAACATGAGACATTCATTGACACAGCAGCAGTAATGGTGCTTAGCATCCACTATGTCTGATGAGGTCTGAAAGGGGACACCATTGCAATGGGTGACCTACAGCGACTTATAAGCAGCACTCGCCAGTGATCAGCAAAAGTAGCACGAGAGACAGGACGAATGCAATCTCTAAACAGCAAATGAAGTCTTACGAACTTCCAGCATGCTGTATGGTTCAAATGGCTCTGAGCGCTGTGCGACTTAACTTCTGAGGTCATCAGTCACCTAGAATTTAGAACTAATTAAACCTAAGTAACCTAAGGACATCAGACGTATCGATGCCCGAAGCAGGATTCGAACCTGCGACCTTAGCGGTCACACGGTTTCAGACTATAACGCCTAGAACCGCATGGCCACTCCGGCCGGCCAGCATGCTGAAATAATTGCAAGTCAGCAACATCTGTTAATCCAGCCAAAGCTGCAAATTTAAGTTTTGTTTACTCGATGACTAGTTTCGTCTTGGTACCCATTTTCAAATTATGTTCTCTAAATAGATACGTATTATGAAGTGGAGATAAACAGTTACAGCGCGCACAGATAACTCTGTATCTGCATGCGCTGGTCGGAACTGAAGCAGCCATACTATGGAAGTACTGTCCCATGCATAGACTGTGATTAACGTCATTGTGTTCTGCCCACTCGTCTAATGTAGGGTGCCTAGGGTGCTCTTTTTCCGGATAGCTAGACAAGAATTCAAGAAAATCGCATTAATTGAGTTCATTACATTAAGTTAATTGATAATACTTAAATCTGCGTATTCACAATGGTGTTGTGCAAGCAAATAGCGACATGCAAATAGTCCTTCGGTATATACAATTTCATTGCAAGCTAAACAACACAGCTCATAAGTCACTGCTACAGCGTTTGTACGGCGGCTCGTCTTCCACTCTGGCCGCTGCTAGGCGGCCCATGCACTTGTATTCTCTTCGTGTAGAGGGTTCTCCTGTCTTGGCGTCGTCCTATATCGTCTTAGAGAGTAGTTCGTCAGCGTACTATGGGCTGACGTCGTCTCACAGCTCTATCTGCTCTTCCGTTCTTGATTGTCGTGCCAGCGCTTGTTGTTACGCCGGAGAAACACCACAGTACCAATGCCTGCGTTTGGAATGGTGCCGTGAACAGGAAACATGGACTGCTCACGAGTGAAGTAGTACCGTATCGAGCAATGAGTTCTGATTGTACACTTGGAGGAGTGCTATTCTTCCAAGATTCTCGAGAGGCGATATGGTATGGGAATCCATCGAGTATGACTTCAAGGCTGATTGAGAGAACTCTGACATCATAGCGGAATCACAGACATCCTGTGTTCCCATGTGTTACACTCTACTATTATAGTTTACTCGTGAAATATTTCAACATAATCATACACGTCCACAAATAAGTCTCTATGTGAACTGTGTGTACGGTTTTGATATTTCTCATTTATGCAGTAAACTCGCCACAGCTCTTAGCCTAATGACTGGCTCAGGCGGCAAACCAAGGACGAATTACTACAGTTGTGAGGCAACTTGCATCATGAGATGACACAGATGTTTATTGTCACCATTCCATCTTAATTACAGTATGTAACTAGATGTGAGGGTGCGCTACGTCATACTGGTAAGTGGTCTCTGTATGTTTGACTGGAATTTGAGGTTGATGAAATGACATTACATAGCCCCTAAACCTAACATTCTCATTTTAATTTCTGGCAGTGCAAATTTAACACCAAGACCATCAGAAATCGGATGTGTTGTTGGAAAAGTGGCGGTAGAGTTAAAAAAATGTATCTCGTATGGTTATTTGGCTTGTGACATTTTATTCCAGAGAACGTGTCCCCTCCCGCCCCCCCTCTCCTCCCTCCTTCAACCTCCCAGCTTGCCTTATTTAATTACGGAAAGCAGCACGTTTGCGACTTGCAGGCGGCTCAGCCTCCGCTATATTTCAGCTCTCCTCGCGGAAGCGAGAAACACTGTGGGTGAACAACCCCATAAAGTTGAGCTGACCGTAAGGGACGGCGTCGACGACTGCGGCTCCGGCGGCGTCCCTGCGGCGCCGTTGTCGGTGATTCCGCCAGATCTGCAGCCACGGTCGAATCAGCGGGAGCGCTTCCTGCTCTGCCGTGCAGCCGTTCTGCACGCGCGCAGAGGCAGCGATCTCCCTCCCTCTCTCTCTCTCTCTCTCTCTCTCTCTCTCTCTCTCTCTCTCACTCTCCCTCCCACCCTGATTATCCTCTCTCTCTCTCTCTCTCTCTCTATCTATCTATCTATCTCTTCCTCCGTCTCTCTCTCTCTCTCACGCTCTCTCTGTCTCTCCACCGTGGTCTCCGCTTCTTCCTGCAGACGACGTCAACTCGATAAGCGCCATTCTGCAAACACACATTTGCCTGCTGTAACCTCGCACGCTCTGCAAACTTGTAAATATGCGTACGAGGACTGGGTCATAAGCAAGACGCTCCTTGGCACGAATGCTTATAGCAGCAATCAAGATATACTCAAACTGTATGATGCCATATTGAAAACGCTGTTGCAGGTCTAAATAATCGAAAGACATAGTATCCAATACATAATTTCCAATCATCCGAAGGGATTTTTCGTTAAGGCAACGAGACTTACCTTATCTCAAATGACTCATGGTTATAGTGTTCTTTGTGTTTCATTCATGCACGATTTCTCTCTCCATTCTGTTTGAGACAAGTTGTCATAACGTATATAGTGACAGACTTTTCTCGCCTTCTATCATCAAAAGAGCATTTATGAAGACCTGAAATCCTAAACTTTCCACTAACCTTTTTTTAAAAAAAATGAATTTGCATTGCAGCTGTCTTCTCCGCACTTAGTTGCAAGTTCCTAGAGTTGATACAGGGGGCAAATCGTGCATAAAATACTTAAAATATGCCCTACTCTTTGTGCCGTGTTGTGCTTGGCTCTGGAGTCCCAAAATGTATAACATATGAGAAGGACCTTTTTATGGCTAAAGATCTACAATTTAAAAATCAGAATGATGTTTGCCTGTATCAGTATAAAATTTAGTCCCTCAGTATTAACTGTACATGCAAACAAAAACTGTCTTCTTGTTATTTCGTCGGAAACAGACTTTTCTGCGACTCTGGCTGCGAACAAAATGCACGCCGGTTCTTGCAAGGAAAATAATAGCAATCATCCGCTCTTAGTAGTACAATAATGCAATATTAGCATTGAATGAAATTTTCACTCTGTAGCGGAATGTGCAGTGATGTGAAACTTCCTGGCAGATTAAAACTAGGACCTTCTCTATTCGCGGGCAAGTGTTTGTGCTACGCATGCACTAGCCCATGAAAGGTAATGATACTGAGCTCGAGTCTCGGTCTGGCACACAATTACAATCTGTCAGGAATTTTCATATCATCATTCTCTCCACTGCACTGTGCAAAATTTCGTTCTTAGAAAATCCTCCATACTATCCGTGCAGTATCCTGTCTTCCGATAGTGCTAGTCCCACAAGTTACGCAGGAGAAGCTCTAGAAGTCTGGAAGAGAGGAGATGAGGTGCTGGCAGAAGTAAAGTCGTGAGTATGTGTGGTGAGTCGTGCTTGCATAGCTCAGTCAGTAGAGCACTTGCCGAGAAGGGCAAAGCTCTCGAGTTCGAGTCCTGGTTCAGCACTCAGATTTGATGTGCAAGGAAGGTTCAGTGTCCTTATAGTTCGATGCAATGTTTCTTCAAAACTACAGACATCTGGAGCAACAGGCAATGCTGAAAATCGATAGCCTTATTACGTTGAGAAATGTATACGCAAATAACCAATACGGTACCACAAAAACTACACAATTTACGGGAAGCATATGAAATTTTGTGGCAGACTGGGACTCGAACTCGGATTTCCTTCTTATTGCAAGCGGTTGCCATACCAGATTCGTCTACCCGAGTACGCTTCCAGGATCTCCCCAAGTCTCGTTGTGTTACAGTGTCTACTCCCCACAGCGCTCGGGAAACTATGTGATTCCCACACTGCGAGACACTTACTTATTTTTCTGTTATTCAGGTTGCCTTATTTTTGACATGAAATACATTAATGTACTGCCTGTATTTGACACTCTTCTCTGTGGTTTTATGCAATGTTCGTTCACAAGCATGCATGAATTGAACAGTATGATAATATTTCACTAAGTTGTAATGGTGTACCTATGTAAGTAGGCTGTTTAGGTTCTTATATTGGTAACGCCGCCGCCATGTAGCGCTCTGTATGAAAATCACTGGCTGTACTGTGTGCAGTCTGAGGCTGGTCGGCATTGTTGCTATATTCGCCATTGTAGTTTTGGGCTGTTGGCTGTTAACAGCGCGAAGCGTTGCGCAGTTGGAGGTGAGTCGCCAGCAGTGGTGGATGTGGGGAGAGAGATGGCGCAGTTTTGAAATTTGTCTATCAAAATGTTTCATTTGCAAACTATGCCTATCAGTAGTTAGTGCCCTCTGTAGTTTGAATCTTTTATTTAGCTGGCACTAGTGGCGCTCGCTGTATTGCAATAGTTCGAGTAACGAAGATTATTATGAGGTAAGAGAATTGCGAAACGTATAGGTTAAAACGATGTATTTACCTCAATAGTGTTCAAAAGTGATATATATATATTAGTTCATGACATCCAGTCTTACAAATTTCTAAACTCCGCCATCTCTCTCCCCACATCCACCACTGCTGGCGACTCACCACCAACTGCGCAACGCTACGCGCTGTTAACAGCCAACAGCCCAACACTACAATGGCGAATATTGCAACAATGCCGACCACCCTCAGAATGCACATAGCACAGCCAGTGATTTTCATACAGAGCGGCGGCTTTACCAATATAAGAACCTAAACAGCCTACTTACACCTTCTTCGATTTCAAACAAAATGAATTAATACCGGGTCTTCCGATAAAACAATGAATTGTTATCGGTGTAAGACGAGCAATGCGAAAGTCTATTTTTTTCTGTATTCAGTTTTTGCCGAAACGTTATTGATTGCTGATATAATGTTATTGTGACACCGGCAAGGAGTGTCAGTGGAGACCACTTGTATCCGTCTACGGCTGTGCCGTGTGGGACTAGTAGTGACTCAATGCCTGTCACCTTACACTTGTCTCATCAGATACCATCCAGCCATGGTGCTGATGGGTTTCCTGAAATATTCGAATTAAAGCATAAGAAAACCTTAAAGGAAGAAGTCATTGAAAAAATATTGTTAACCTCGCCGCTGCTGTGGGCGTCTGTACACGTCCCACTACGTCTCTCCACAGGTGTTGTGGACGTGTATACTCGTGCCGCTTGGGTTCTCCTGCAGTGCTACGGACGTCTGAATGTATCTTGAGCAGCCAACCTCTCACAGCTACGGACTACCTAATTCGAAATCTATGTGAATAAAATGTTTCTAGTTTGTATCGTACAACATATGTGGATTGCGTGCTATCGTTTGCAAACAACCTCGTTTCAATATCTTGATGAGATATGACGATTTTTATGACCACAGGATTCGCGATACGGAAGGACGTGAATGGGCGCTTCGCGAGCAACGATCCTTCGGGTATAAAACCCCGTAACTGAGGATCGATATGAGATATCCTTATGGTCTGAATTTTTGACTTAAATTTCTATATTTTATCTACATTCCATTTACTGCAATGTACGACCTAAAATCATCCATACGCAAAGTTCACTCACTGCGTTTCAACCTTCTGCAAGATGTTTGATTCCGTGCAGCTCCGGAAGAGTGGTTTTTAACAATAGGAAATACAGTTCTTTATCGAGTTAATAGACTCCAAGATGTGCAAGAATTAGATTTTTCCAGTAAATAGTTTGCGAAACTTTGGATAATAAGAATTTCTTATTAGCTAATCTTTGTCTCTCACCACAGGCACCAGCGTTTGGCGACAGGTATAGCCGTAACAAAAGCCTCTGCAGCACGGAATGCAAAGACCACGTCTATAGCAGCGAAAATTTTAAACCTTTGTTCAAACAGAGCAGAGAATTAAACTGTCACTTACTCCTTTTGCCAACTCTTACATCAAGTGAGTTCTGGGAACAAACAGAAGCACATTTCATGTAGTGTCAAAATTTGACATTATTTCATTATTCAACCTATTGTTATTATTCGTATTCGGTGACTGGTTCCACAACAAGAAATCAATACAATTTTGATTCACTTAAAACTGAGAACCTTTGCTGAGTGCACTCCCACAGCCATTGAACGTCCAAGCGAAATGGTTATCACAGTGAATTTAATAGATTTATATTTCCAGAAGGGAGAACGTATCCACGCAGCTTCCACAATACTAACATAGCGTCATACCTGGCGAACCTAATGGATAGATTTTCTCACAACTGTCGTCCTTGTGTACGGATATTATGACGAGTGTTCTACGACACATATTCATTTGTGTTCAGTGTTGAAGCTCATTGGTCACACTAAAGACTTCAGAGTTGGACTCTGCATACTAACAGAAGGTAAGTCAGTAATTAAAAGGATGCAGTTCGAACAACTGACCACCTCAGTCTGTTTCGTACTTGTCTTACGCAGTTTTTACTCATTCACTCCCTATTGGTTCCTGCGTAAGGCAAATTGACACATTGAATTTTATACAGGGTGTTTCAAAAACGACCGGTATATTTGAAACGGGAATAAAAACTAAACGAGCAGCGATAGAAATACACCGTTTGTTGCAATATGCTTGGGACAACAGTACACTTTCATGCGGACAAACTTTCGAAATTGCAGTAGCTACAATTTTCCACAACAGATGGCGCTGCAAGTGATGAGAAAGATATAGAAGAAAACGCAGTCTGTGGATGCGCCATTCTGTACGTCGTCTTTCTGCTGTAAGCGTGTGCTGTTCACAACGTGCAAGTGTGCTGTGGACAACATGGTTTATTCCTTAGAACAGAGGATTTTTCTGGTGTTGAAATTCCACCTCCTAGAACACAGTGTTGGTGCAACAAGACGAAGTTTTCAACGGAGGTTTAATGTAACCAAAGGACTGAAAAGCGATACAATAAAGGATCTGTTTGAAAAATTTCAACGGACTGGGAACGTGACAGATGAACGTGCTGGAAAGGTAGGGCGACCGCATACGGCAACCACAGAGGGCAACGCGCAGCTAGTGCCGCAGGTGATCCAACAGCGGCCTCGGGTTTCCGTTCGCCGTGTTGCAGCTGCGCTCCAAATGACGCCAACGTCCGCGTATCGTCTTATGCGCCAAAGTTTACACCTCTATCCATACAAAATTCAAACGCGGCAACTCCTCAGCGCCGCTACCATTGCTACACGAGAGACATTCGCTAACGATAGAGTGCACAGGATTGATGACGGCGATATGCATGAGGGCAGCATTTGGTTTACTGTCGAAGCTTATTTTTACCTTGACGGCTTTGTCAATAAACAGAACTGGCGCATATGGGGAACCAAAAAGCCCCATGTTGCAGTCCCATCGTCCCTGCATCCTCAAAAAGTACTGGTCAGGGCCGCCATTTCTTCCAAAGGAATCATTGGCCCATTTTGCAGATCTGAAACGATTACTGAATCACGCTATCTGGACATTCTTCGTGAATTTGTGGCGGTACAAACTGCCTTAGACGACACTGCGAACACCTCGCGGTTTACGCAAGATGGTGCCCAGCCACATCGCACGGCCGACGTCTTTAATATCCTGAATGAATATTTCGATGATGGTGTGATTGCTTTGGGCTATCCGAAACATACAGGAGGAACCGTGGATTGCCCTCCCTATTCGCCAGACATGAACCCCTGTGACTTCTTCCTGAGGGGTACCGCCGGAATCCAGAAACAATTGAACAGCTGAAGCAGTACAGCTCATCTGCATGTGAAGCCATTCCGCCAGACACGTTGTCAAAGGTTTCGGGTAATTTCATTCAGAGACTACGCCATATTATTGCTACGCATTGTGGATATGTGGAAAATATCGTACTATAGAGTTTCCCAGACCGCAGCGCCATCTGTTGTTGACAATTGTAACTACTGTAATTTCGAAAGTTTGTCTGCCTGAAAATATACTATTGTATTGCAACAAACGGTGTATTTCTATCGCTGCTCGTTTAGTTTGTATTGCCGTTTCAAATATACCGGTCATTTTTGAAAAACCCTGGATGTTTATACTCAATGGACTGCCTCTCGATCGCATGTGAATTCAGACACTGAGGGACTAGTATTAACTGTTTAAAGCCAAAGAAATATTGGAAAAAATTCATCACTGTGTACTCTATCATCAAAACACTGCAACCTGGGCTAAAAAAAGTTTTTCGGCTGACATGCTGACTACCTGCTGCAGCAGAATATGCAGTTGTGTGCAGCAATTTCACCTTCACTTAACCACAAGGTTGCTACTAACCATTCTACCAACTTCTGTCTTATAAAGACATTACAATAGTATAAAGAGTCTTTAGAAAAATAAGAAAATAAAAAGTAAGTCATTCATAAGTGAGTACATCTGATCTGAGAGATTATAAAACTGTAGCACGTAATGGCTATTGAACCATCTCCTACAAAATTCAGGTTTCTCGCCAGAATGAAAATTTTATAAGCCTTGCGCAACCATAAGCTAATTCATCATACTATTATTAACTACAGTTGCCAATATACTTTTAATGTTGTGTGAATCGTTAAATTCTACAGAAGCAGTGTAGGGCAATGAAGATTGTTATTTACCATAAGGATGACATTGTGTGTTGTAATTGTACCTGTCTGCAGTCCGGCCACGGTAGCTGAGTGTTCAGCGCGACAGATTGTCAATCGTAAGGGCCTGGCTTCGATTCTCGGCTGGGTCGGAGATTTTCTCCGCTCAGGGACTGGTTGTTGTGTTGACTTCATCATCATCATTCCATCCCCCTCGACGCGCAAGTCGCCGAAGGGGCTTCAAATCGAAAGACTTGCACCCGGCGAACGGTCTACCCGACGGGAGGCCCTATTCACACGACATTATTAATTATTACCTGTCTGCAAACTTAACGAGTTATTTTTCCGGTACTAAGCAGTCTATCTTTTCCTTCGTTGTTGATATATCTACCTGGCGTTTCCGTTGCTTATATTCTACAAACAAAAATCTTTTGTGTGCGGAGGTCGGAAATGGAACATACTATATACACAACATCTAATTGAAATTTCAATTAAGTTTGCAGCATGTAGATAATAATCGCTATGATCTTTCAATGACGTAAAATTGTTTACACAAAAATACATAATAATTCTAATCCGTCCACTGTTTAGGTGTATATCCACATGCTACAAACATTAAAAATTACTTTTCTCCATGATCTACGGATAGTAGTTTCGTCAAAACCCACTTCTTTAGTTTATTTGATTATTGCTCACGCCACCAATTTTGTGCCCAGTGTAATCCGTCGTATTATTGTGCTTGTAATCTATTTCTCTAATGCAGATCTTGTGAGCCCTGATACAGGATATGAACTGTGACAAAAGGTTTTATGCACACATTTAGGTGATATTAATATCCATATTTCTGGCCTAGTTCCTGTTGAACACTTTTACTGTAGTTGATGGATATCTTTAAGAAAATCAGAAATTTTTTCTTCTGGAATGAGATTTTCACTGTGCAGCGCAGTGTGCGCTGATATGAAACTTCCTGGCAGATTCATATCAGCGCATACTCCGCTGCAGAGTGAAAATCTCATTCTGGAAACATCACCCAGGCTGTGGCTAAGTCATGTCTCCGCTATATCCTTTCTTTCAGGAGTGCTAGTTCTGCAAGGTTTGCAGGAGAGCTTCTGTAAAGTTTGGAAGGTAGGAGACGAGGTACGGCAGAAGTAAAGCTGTGGGTACCAGGCGTGAGTCGTGCTTCGGTAGCTCAGATGGTAGAGCACTTGCCCGCGAAGAGCAAAGGTCCCGAGTTCGAGTCTCGGTCGGGCACACAGTTTTAATCTGCAGGAAGTTTCAATTTTTTCTTCTGTTAAACATAGTGATTTCACAACTTAAATGCACATGAATATTTCGTATTCAGGCTGCTGTGCATCACATTCAGTTTTCATGAAATCTGTCCTCTGTACTTTAAATACATGTGAGAGATGCCCTCAGGTAATGACGGTCTCCAACAGATCAACTGAAATAATCACACGTTTCAGGGGAAAAAAAGCATCGTCCTAAGACAGGGCCAATCTCTGCCTCCATTTTACATCAGTGAATAAAAGTTCGTTATGCATTCTATGACCAGTCCAACTACAAGAAAAATGCAACTGATTGTTCCATTTTGTAGTGTTACATCGGATCTTATCTGTACCTTAATGCTCCTTGAACGGATGCCGACTGCTGAAAAGTTGTATATTTACTGACCGGTCACGTTGGGTCTTCCACTTTGCCGCATATTCTTTGGAACAGGTGGGATGACAAAACATTTACAGATGCACCTGTGCTGATAGTTGTGTTCACTGGTATGTCAGCTACCTGTGCATTAAATTCTGCGTTGCTTTTCTTCATACACAGCTCACGTCTAATATTAATCCCATCATGAATCCTGATATCCTAACATCATTATCACAAACCTCGTATTATACATGCTCATAATTAATTTTCCAGCCTATTAATCGACGATCAGTTATCATTTTTTTAATAATCAAGTCTTGGTTCCGCGTTCTAACCCCACTAACACCTAAATTTTGAATAAATATCATCAGCAATGGCGACCAAAGACTTCGGGCCAAAGAAGACACTTTCGTTCAGCCAACGACCTTGACATAGAAGACAGAGGAGAGGACAAAGTTTCAGAGCACTTTCTTGCACTTGTGGTGGGGAATTGCCGCTAAAGGCAGAAGAATCAGCAATTATCAACGGGATGCGGATGGAAAAGGCAATGAAAGCCACTTCATTAAAGACACACAATGTACATCCACAGGACATGTGGCCTGTAATTTAAGAAAGTGTTATGATGATCTGTTCTTTGGCAAAAGATTCCGCACTGGTCCCCGTTCCGATTTCCGAGAGGGGACTGTCAAGGGGGAGGTGATCATGAGAAAAGAATGTTTGAATGTGCTACGACGCTAGCAAATCTTAAAAGTGAAATGCACAGACCCAGACTAGGTATAGTGGGCTTGAATGTAGTGAAATTAAAGCAGGACAAGGAATTATGGACAGATGAGTGTAGGGTAATATCAACAGCTGCAGAATATGGTATAAGTGTAGAAGGTTCATTTATAAATGGGAAGCTAGGGCAGAGAGTGACTTGCTGTGAACGTCTTAGATCTAAGATTGTTCTCAGCAGAATCGACAGCATAGTAACACCGACAATGGTAATACAGGTATACAAGCTGACGTCTCAAGCCGAGGATGAAGGGATAGAGAAAATGTATGAGGAACCTGAACGCGTAATTCAGCACGTAAACGAAGATGAAAATGTAATAGACAAGGGGTACTAATTCAGTTCTCCAATAAATTACAGCTAATATTATTGAATATTATCTTCGTGAAATACAGGAGGAAGACGTATCGTAGCGAAAGCGCCGGGAGATACGGGAAGATTTCAGTAAGAGATTCCGAAATAAGATACTGGGTTGTACGGCATACCGCACGAGCAGATATATGTTGTGGTTGGCAGGAGAGCCAACACCGTGTTACTAGAGGAGGCTGAAAGGCAAGAGTTTTAACTCACAAAGGGTGGCGTGACGTCTGGAACAGGACCAGGAAATTAGATTTCTGAAAAACGGACGGAGCTGATGGAATACTTAACTTTAATCCATTAATGACCAACGTCGGTCTTGACGCTACATGATTCACGATATCAATAATAACTGATAATGGCGCCTTGCTAGGTCCTAGCACATGACGTAGCTCAAGGCTATGCTAAACTATCGTCTCGGCAAATGAGAGCGTATTTTGTCAGTGAACCATCGCTACCAAAGTCGGCTGTACAACTGGGACGAGTGCTAGGAAGTCTCTCTAGACCTGCCATGTGGCGGCGCTCGGTCTGCAATCACTGATAGTGGCAACACGCGGGTCCTACGTATACTACCGGACCGCGAGTGTGGTGTCTGGCGGCGACACCACATTCCTCCCCCGCAAATCGGCAGTACGGTTGTGGTATAAGGCTTCCGCCCGCCGTGGGTAGGACCCCATGTTGACTTATGGTATGAGGTGGGGAGCCTAACAACAGGCGAGGGCTGTGCCACCCGTACCCTGCCATCCGGAGCCCGCGGAGCTAGGAAACGCCTGAAAACCTGCTCCAGGGTGCGCCCCGGAGGGGACGAAGGGTCGACCTCCATCGGGCCGGAGCACCCGACGGGCGAAGACGACATATGGTCCGAAACGGGCAAGAGTTCCATGTCGGAGGACAACTGGTCACGGGAAGCGATCGGCGGCGCGTGACCCAGGAAGGCGTCCGGCGGTTGCAGCGACGCGTCCACTGCGGGCGTCGCCGGCGGTAGAACAGGCGGCGGCGGCGGTGGAGGCGGCGCGTCGCCATGGGGAAAAATGGAAGGCAGCGTCGGTAACACTTGGGGCTGAGGCGAGCCAGTAGATGGGTCCGTCGCTGAAAGCAGACGGCGAGCGGCAGATCCCGTGCGACGACAGAGGAGCAGCTGATTGAGATGCCGACGCACCTCACCAGAGGCCCCCAAAACCAGATACATAGCACGTCCGTTGCAGCGAAGAATGCGCCCTTCGAGCCAACGCCGTGAACCTCGATAGTGGCGATAGTAGACAGCGTCGCCTGGAGCAAAAGCAGGTGTCTGCCGCTGCACAGGAACCTGATGCGGTGGATGTAGCAAAGACATCAAGGTTCGGTGGAGACGACCGTGGATCAACTCAGCCGGCGAGCGACCATCTCGGGGCTGCGAGCGATACGAGGACAAAAAGAGCAATAACGTGTCCTCCCGAGAATGCGACTCTTCCAACTTCAACATCTGTGACTCGAAAGTCCTGACCAATCGTTCAGCGGCACCGTTTGACTGTGGCGAAAACGGCGCGGACGTCAGATGTTGAATACCATTGGCCATGCAGAATGACTGAAATTCTGCGGGCATGAATTGTAGGCCATTTTCGGAAACAATAGTCTGTGGAAGACCTTCAATGCATAAGATAGCGGATAACGCTTGGATGGTGGCAGATGACGTCGTGGAAGACATCCAGGCAACAAAAGGAAAATTACTGAATGAATCTACCACAAGGAACCATCGAGCATTCCAGAATGGACCAGGAAAGTCGATGTGTAAGCGTTGCCAAGGGAAAGTGGCTTTTGGCTATGCAAAGAATTTCCGCGGTGGTGCTGACTGGTGTTCGGAGCACACCATGCAACAAGAGCCCATATTCGTAATCTCGGCATCGATTACGAACCAAGTACAGTGCTGACGAGCAAGTTGTTTCGTTCTCACTATACGCCAATGTCCTTGGTGGAGAAGCTGTAAGACAGAGGACCGTAACGAACGTGGTACCACGACCCTGGACTGATCATTATCAGAACGCAACAGCAAAACACCACGTCATACAAAAAGTCTCTCCTTGTGAGCAAAAAATCGGCGAACCAACGGGTCCCCGATCCGTGACTTTGACAAGGGCCATTGCGTAGCAACAAAACGCAGAACGGAAGCAAAGACAGGGTCGGCAGCTGTGGCTGTAGCTACACGACGAAAATCAATCGGAAACGATTCGACCACGTCATCGGCTTCCGCATCAATGAACATGCAAGCAAGTTCGGAGGAATCGAATGCCCTTTCCTCAGCAACAGGCAAGCGGAACAACGCATCGGCGTTTCCGTGCTTATCAGTTGACCGATACAAGATATTGTACCGGTACTGGGAGAGGAAAATAGACCAGCGAATTAATTTCTGCGCTGTACGTGGGGGTACAGGCTTAGTCGGATGAAAAAGCCATGTCAAAGTTTTGTGGTCTGTGATTATGGTAAAGTGACGACCATACAAGAAATCATGAAACTTTGTAACACCAAATACGAGAGCCAGTGCTTCTTTCTCGATCTGTGAATAATTTCTTTGCGCAGACGAGAGCAATTTGGACGCAAGGGCAATAGGGAGATCGTGCGATCCATCTTTGTGCGCAAGCACAGCACCGATCCCGAAATCCGCTGCATCCACCATCAACAAAAGGAACTTCTGGGGATCGAATGGCGTAAGGCAAGTATTGGAAAGCAACGCTAATTTCAGCTGGCGAAAGGCGCGTTCGCATTCCGTCGTCCAGACGAACGGAACACCCTTACGGCGTAAGCGATGAAGCGGAGCTGAAATGGAAGAGGCATGCGGCATATAGCGGTGTTAATAGTTAATTTTTCCCAGCATACTCTGTAGCTGCTTTAAATTCTGCGGCGACGGCATGTCCCAAGTATGGCAAATCCCGAGCAAAAAACACACATTTGTCCTTTCGCAAGCGGAGACCATTTTGTCGCAAGACCTGAAATAATGTTCTGAGATTGGCCAAATGTTCTTCTTCCGTCTTTACGGAGATCACAAAATCATCCAGATAATTTGCTGGAGTAGGGACCGTCGCACAAACAGTTTGTAGATATTGCTGAAACAAAGCAGGGGCGGTTGCACACCCGAATGGCAGTCGTTTGAATTGATACAACCCAAGATGCGTGTTAACCACCAAAACGCGCTGGGAGTCTTCGTCCACCGGTATTTGCAAGTACGCATCTGCTAGGTCCAACTTCGAAAAATATTTACCCGGGCACAGTTTGTCAAAAAGATCTTACGGGTGGTGTAAAGGAAAAGTTGCAATCACTAGTTGTGGATTCACTGTTGCCTTGAGGTCCACACAAAGTCTCAATTCGCAAGAAGGTTTTGGCAAAATTACTAAGGGTGATGCCCAGAGTGAAGCCTGCACACGTTCAATTACACCATGTGATTCCAAATCGTGTAATGTTTTTGCGACCTCATCACGCAATGCGTGGGGAACACTCTGAACATGTCCTTTTTTATTACAATAAAAGCAAGTAGCTTGGCGTGACGGGCAATTCTCACGCGAATGTTTAGTAGCACACCGCGGGCATGATTTGATCACTGCATTTGCTTGCCGGCGCGGTACACGTGGCTGAGAGCCTGGCGGCAGCGGCATGGCCGGGGGCGAGGGATGTTTACTGCTCCGTGCAGCTCGCCCGGCGGGCTGGTTAACCTGACACACCGCTGGTGAAGTTTCAAATGATTCCTGAACAAATTCAAGTGTGTCCTGCCGATCCAATATGTCCATCACTTGAAGGGAGGGATTTACTAGTTTCAAAATCTGTTCCCTTATACGAACATCAGAAACGTTCCGTGCAATTGCATCACATACCATAATATCTGAATAAGGGAGTCCATATTGACACTCAAAAGCACAATCCCTAGTAAGGTCTTGCAAGGTTGCAACCAACTCCCGATTAGTCTGACCTGTCGTACATTTTGTTCGAAAGAAAGTATACCGTTTGGCAACGACATTGACTGATTCTTTGAAATATGCATGTAATGCAGACCAAATTTCTTCGTAGGACAGAGTTGCTACGTCGTGTCGGGGAAATAATTTGACTATCACACGGTACGTAGTCACGCCGATCGACGAAACAAAAAAGGCTGCCGCTCGTTATCTTCAATTCTGTAGGCGGCGAGATAGAATCCAAATTGGCGTGACCACTCCGTCCAGCTTTCCAGTGCAGCATCAAATGTCGAAAAGTTGGTACAACAACGTGTTGTGGCTGCGTTAGCGGTCAAACGGCTGCTGCCGAATCGTTTTGCACCACACGTTGGCCCTGGACGAGTTGTCCAAGGGCTTCCTGTAAGGCCTGCGTCTGCTGATTCTGTAAGAGAGAAAATTCGGACAGTACATCTGGAGATTGTGGCGAAACCATTACACAAGTAAATCAGGGCAATTTAGATAAGAACACTTTTACTCTCGTCGCCAATGTTGTGGTTGGCAGGAGAGCGAACACCGTGTTACTAGAGGAGGCAAGCGTTTTAACTCACACAGGCTGGCGTGAGGTCTGGAACAGGACCAGGAAATTAGATTTCAGAAAAACGGACGTAGCTGGTGGAATACTTCACTTTAATCCATTAATGATTAACGTCGGTCTTGACGCTACGTGATTCAAGATATCAATAATAACTGATCATGGCGCCTTGCTAAGTCGTAGCAAATGACGTAGCTGAATGCTGTGCTAAACTATCGTCTCGGCAAATGAGGGCGTATTTTGTCAGTGAAACATCGCTAGCAAAGTCTGCTGTACAGCTGGGGCGAGTGCTAGGAAGTCTCTCTAGACCTGCCGTGTGGCGGCGCTCTGTCTGCAATCACTGATAGTGGCGACAATCGGGTCCTACGTATACTACCGGACCGCGGCCGATTTAAAGGTTACCACCTAGCAAGTGTGGTGTCTGGCGGTGACACCACAATATAGTCTCAGATCACAGTTCAGTAGCGATGAAGCGTTGGCAAAAGTTTAAGAGACTAGTTTGGAAGAAATAATGAGAAAATTGTGGGATAAGGACGTACTAAGGAATGAATAAATATAATTGGAATTATCTAAGGCTGTAGATACTGCGGTAAGAAATAGCTTAGTAGGCAGTTCAGTTGAAGGAAAATGGACATCTCTAAAAGTGGTACTCACAGAAAATGGAAAGAAACATATAAGTACAAATAAGGCAACTTTGAATCACCAATGGGTAACGAAGAAGTAAGTCGGTTGGTAGATGGAGGAAGGAAATACTACAATGTGCAGGAAGATTCAGAAATGCTGGAATACAAATCACTTAGGAATGAAAAAAAATAGGAAATGCAAAGCACCTAAGGTCACCATGAAAAACGTCAAAAAGTGATAAAGAAAGTACTGTCGTGTGGACTGATTCAGTATAAAGAAAAGTTAAAAAAAGCATTCGGGGAAGTTAAAAGCAAGAGTGGCAACATTAAACGTGCAATGGGAATTCCACTGTTAAATGCAGGGAAGTCAGTGGATAAATGGGAAGACTATGTTGAAAGTCTGTTGGGAGGGAACACTTGTTTGATAACGTGGTACATGGCGAAACAGGAGTCGAAGTGGAAGAGATATGAAATCCAGTATTAGAATCAGAATTTAAAAGTGCTTTGGAAGACTTAAGTTCTATGAATAAGGCACAAGGGACGGATAAAATTTCCTAAAGAAAATACAAAATCATTGGTAGAGGTGATAAAAAACGACTGTTTAAGTTGATATGAAGAACGTATGAATGTGGCGGAAAAGCATGTGACTTTCGCAAAACATCATCCACATAATTCCGAAGGGAGCAAGAGCCGACGTGAGCGAGAGTTATCACATAATCAGCGTAACGACTCATGCATTCAAGTTGTTGACTAGAATAGTATATAAGAGTGTGAAAACAAAATGTGGGTGTGTTAGATGACGATAATTTGGCACTCTGAAATGTAAAGGTACCGGAGAGGCACATCTGAAATTACGGTTGATAACGGAAGCAAGGCTAAATGAAACTGAAGACAAGGATTTAAATATGCTTAATCTCATGTTAGTAAATTGTCTAGGTGCCTATAGCAAGATGCCCGAGTTACTCTACGAAATAAACAGTAGCAATGCCAATATTGTATTAGTTACCGAACGCTGGTTGAAACCAGACACAAAAAGCAGTGAAATTTAGAACTCGGACTGGACAATGTTTAGGAAGGATAGGACTGATGCTATGGGGGGGGGGGGGGGGTGTTCATAGCAGTTAAAAGCTGTTTAAACGTAGTTGAGATCGATACTGGGTCGGACTTTGAAAGAGTATGGATAAAACTGTCAATCAGACAAGGACTGACCACTGTATTACGATGTCTTTATGGACCACCAGCATCCACAACAAACGTCGCAGATCGTTTTAGTGAAAGTCTTGAGTACATAGGAAATAAAATATCCAAATTACCCATTAGTTATAGGTGGAGACTTTAATCTAGCGTCTATTGACTGGGAAAACTAAATGTTTATCACAGGGGGCAGAAGCGAAGACTCGTGTGAAGTAATTCTAGAAGCGTTCTCAGCATACAACCTTGAGCAATTACTTAGAAAACCAACTCGAGATCGGAACATATTAGATATCTTGGCGACAAACAGACCTGATCTTTTTGAGGTGGTTAATCTAGAAGAAGGTATTAGCGACCATAATGTCGTTGTGGCTTCTATGTCAGTGGAAGTGGCAAGAAAACCAAAGAAGCAGCGTAAAGGTTTTTTGTTTGGGAAAGCAAATAAAAGTGTCATTTAACAATATCTTCATAGTCAGCTCCAAGCATTCACCGCAGGACACAAAGATATTGAGCATCTTTGGTCGGAATTTAAAGGTATTGTCCACCATGTGCTAGAGAAGTATGTGCCTAGCTAAAATATAGGGGAGGGAAAGGATCCACCTTGGTACAACAAACATATTAGGAAGCTGCTGAGAAAGCAGAGAATTTTGTACAGTCATTTTAAACGAAGTCACTGCCCCGCTGACAAATAGAAATTACGCGAAATGAAAACAGCTGTCAGAAGAACATTAATAGATTATTTTAACGAATTTTAAAGCAATATTTCATCTGCAATTCTAAAAATAACCGCAAAAAGTTATGGTCGTACGTAAAATCTCTGAACGCTACAGATAAATCAGTACCTTCTCTCGCTGAGAGTAGGGGTAATGTAACTGATGTTGGCAAACAGAAGGCCGAAATTGTAAACCTAGCTTTCAAAAACTCGTTTACGGTAGAGGACTGCAGCACCATTCCCCCATTCAATTATCGAACAAACGCAAGGGTGGCTGACATAGTGCTTAGAGTATCTGGGATTGTAAAACAGTTAAGATCAATAGATGTCAGGAAGGCATCTGGCGCAGACGGTAGCCCCGTAAGATTCTATGTTGACTATCCTTCAAATATATAGCGCCATTCTTATCAATCCTCTATCTGAGATCATACGAACAGCGTAAAGTTCAACAGAACTGGAAGAACGCCCAGGTCATTGCAAAATATAAAAAGCGCAGAAAATCTTATGCACATAATTACCTGCCAATTTTACTGACATCGATTTGTTGTAGAATCAAGGAATATATTTTGTGTTCAGACATAATGACTTTTCTAGACTGTGAGAAGCTCACAGAACGGTTTTAGGAAACAGCGGTCATGCGAGACACAGGTGGCCCTCTTTGTGTACAATAAACAACAGGCTCTAGAATACCGGCTCCGAGGTTGACGCCATATTTCTCGACTTTCGAAAGGCGTACGACTCAGTTCTTCACTGTCACTTGCTACAAAAAGTGCCTGGTTACGGTCTATCCGATGACATGTAATTGAATAGAAAGTTTTCTAGCAGACAGGGAGCAGTATGTCGTTCTGAACGGGATGACTTCAACAGAAACAAACATAACTTGAGGTGTGCCCCTGCAGGTCCTCTGCTTTTTATGATTTGCATAAACGATCTGGTTGATGATATTAGCAGCTGCTTTATACAATTTACCGATGATGCTGTAGTCGACAGGAAAGTAGTATCCCATGAATGTTGTGAACAAATCAATAAGCTTTTGCAGACAATAAATGGGAGGTGTAATGCCTGGTAGTTTCAATATTAGTAAGTGTAGCCTACTGCGTATAACTATGCGAAAATCCTCATTAATGAACGATAAAATAAATGCCCATTCTTTGGAAGCGGTAACATCCGTCAAATATCTGAGTATGACTATTCGGAATGATCTCAAATGGAATGATCAGATTACACAGGTAACGGGTAAGGCAAACTCTAGATTGCGGTTTATTGGTAGAATCCTGAAGCGATGCAGTCCTTCAGGAAAGAAAATAGCTTACAATACGTTAGTTCACCCAGTCTTAGAGTATTCTTCGTCTGTATGGGGCCCTTACCTGTTGGGTCCAATTCAAGAGATTGAGAAGGTCCAAAGAGGAGCGGAAAGATTCGTCACTGGTACATTTAGCCAGCGCGAGAGCGTTATAGATGGCGCTCTAAATGGAAGGTACTGCTCACTAAATTCCGAAATCCGATCTTCACCGAGGATGTAGAGCATATATTATTAACGCGATCTTTCAAATCGAGCAATGATCACCATTCAAAGAAAAGGGAAATTAGAGTTCGTACTGAGGCGTTCAGACTGTCTTTTTTCCCTCGCGCGATCCGCGTGTGGAAGAGAAGGCGGGAAATATAAATTTGGTGCGAATTGTGCCCTCCGCCACACACCACTTGGTGGCTAGCGGAGTATATATATGTAGGTTTCGATGTTCACAGGATCTTTCGATCTAGGAAAGGTGTTGGGCACTGTTAAATGGAGAAAGATTTTCGAAATTCTGAGACAAATAGGAATATGCTTAGGAAAAGGCGGGTTATATACAGTATGTACACGAGACAACAGTGACCAATAAGAGTAGAAGGACGACAACGAAGGGCTCGGATTAAAAAGAATCTAAGATTGAAATTTCTGGTCATATGAGTATAGGGTAATATCAACAGCAGCAGAAAATGTAATAACTAGTATAGGATACGTTATGAATAGAAAGGTAGGGCAGAGAATGTTTTACTGTGCACAGTTCAGTGATAGGATAGTACTTATCATAATCTAAAGCACACCGACAACGATAGTTCAGGTATACATGCCGACGTAAGAAGCTGAAGATGAAGAGATAGAGGAAGTGTGTGATGATATTGAAGGGGCAATAGGAGTATGTAAAGGGACATGAAAATCTAATAGTTAAGAGAGACCGGAATGTAGTTGTAGGAGTAGAAGAAACGGTTACAGGAGAATATGGGCTTGGGACAAGGCATGAGAGAGATAAACTAATTGAGCTCTGTAAGAAGTTTCAGAGAGTAATAGCGAATACTCTGTTCAGGAATCACAGGAGGAGGAGGTATACTTGGAAAATTCCGGGTGATACGGGAAGATTTCAGTTACATTACATCATGGTCAGACAGAGATTTCGAAATCAGATACTGAATTGTTAGGCGTATCCAGGAACTGATACAGACTCAGATCGCAATTCATTGTGACGAAGAGTAGGCTGAAGTTTGACCCTTTAGTTAGGAAGAATCTATACTCAAAGAAAGGGGACACGGAAGCACTAAGGAATGACGAGATACGGTTGAAATTCTCTAAGGCTATAATAATACAGAAATAAGGAACGGCACCGTAGCCAGTACAGTTGAAGAGGAATGGACATCCCTAAAAAAGCCCATCACAGAAGTTGGGAAGGAAAACATAGTTACAAAGAAGGTTACTTTGAAGAAACCATGGATAACAGAAGTAATACTTCAGTGCATCGATGAAAGGAGGAAGTACAAAAGTGTTCTGGGAAACTCAGGAATACAGAAATACAAGTCGATGAGGAATAAGATAAATAGGAAGTGCACGGTAGCTAAGACGAAATGGTTGCAGAAAAATGTGAACACATCGAAAAAGAAATTATTGTCGGAAGAACATACTCAGCATACATGAAAGTCAAAACACACTTCAGTGACATTAATAGCAAGGATGACAGAATAAGAGTGCAACGGGAATTCCACTAGTAAACGTAGAGGAGAGAGCGGGTAAGTGGAAAGAATACATTGAAAGCGTCTATGAGGGGTGGGTTTTTCTGATGTGATAGAATAAGAGACAGGAGTTGGTTTAGAAGAATTAAGGGATCCTGTATTAGAATCAGAATTTAAAAGAGCTTCGGTGGATCAAATAAGGCAGAACGGATAGATGAGAGTCGATCACAATTTAAAATCTTTATGAAAGTGCCAACAAAACGACGATTCGCCCTGGTGTGTAGAATGTATCAGTCTAGTGACATACCATCTGACTATCGGAAAAGCATCATCCACACAATTCCGAAGACGGCAAGGACTAACAAGTGCGGGAATTATCGCACAATCAGCTTAACTGCTCATGAATCCAAGTTGCTTACAAGAATAATATACAGCAGAATGGAAAACAAAATTGAGGATGCGCTTGATGACGATCTGTTTTGCTTTAGGAAAGGTAAAGGAACGAGAGAGGGAAACCTTACGTTGCGGTTAATAATTGAAACAAGAATTAAGTAAAATCAAGATGTGTCCATTGAATTTGTCGACCTGGAAAAAGCTTCCGACAATGTGAAATGTTGGTAGATGTTCGAAATTCAGAAAAAAAGTAGTGGTAAGTTATAGGGAAAGCAACAGCTTGAGGGAATAATAAGAGTGTATGACCAACAAGAAAATGCTCATATTAAAAACGGTGTAAGACAAAGATGCAATATTTCGCCCCTACTGTTCAGTCTGTACAACGACGAAACAGTGATGGAAATAAACGAAAGGTTTGGAAGTGGAATTAAAATTCACGGTGAAAGGATATCAATGATACTATTCGTTGACGACATTGGTATCCTGAGTGAAAGTGAAGAAGAATTACATGATCTGCTGAACGGAAGGACCCGTTTAATGAGTACAGAGAATGGATGAAGAGTAATTCGAAGATTACTAAGGTAATGAGAAGTTGGAGACATGGAAACAGCGAGAAACTTAACATCACGATTGACGGTCACGAAGTAGATGAAGTTCAGAAATTCTGCTACCTAGGCAGTAAAATAACCAATGACGAGCAAAGAATACATCAAAAGCAGACTAGCAATTGCAAAAAGGGGATTCCTAGCCAAGAGACGTCTACTAATATCAAATATCGGCCTTAATTTGCGGAAGAAATTTCTGAGAGTGCACGTGTGCAGTACATCATTATGTTGTAGTGAAATATGGACTGTGGTAAAACCGGAACAGAAGAGAATCAAAGCATTTGAGATGTGGTGCGACAGGTGAATGTTGAAAATTGGGTGGAGTGATAGGGTAGACTCGGAGAGGAAAGGAGTATGTGTAGAACACTGATAAAGAGAATGGACAGGATGATAGGGCATCTGTTAAGACATGAGGGAATGACTTCCATGGTACTAGAGGGAGGTGTAGAGGGCAAAAACTGTAGAGGAAGACAGAGATTGGAATACATCCAGCAAATAATTGAGGACGTAGGTTGCAAGTGCTACTCTGTGATGAAGAGGTTGGCACGGGAGAGGCATTCGTGGCGGGCCGCATCAAACCAGTCAGAAGACTGATGACAAAAAAAGAAAAAAAAAAAAAGAGGAGAGAGAGAGAGAGACTGGAACGTAGTATCACGCGTCTTCTGTTCCATCTATATATCGAAGACGGAATGATGAAAATAAATCGATGTTTCAAGAGATGAAACGCAGCCACCTCTTCCTGGTTGAGAAGTGGCGGTTAATGAAATATTTCAGGATTTCAGGTGTTCCGTTTGTTAACGAAGCTGGATATCCAAAAATTGGCGTCATCCCTCAAGATCAGATTGCTGCACAGGACTAGATGGCATTCACTATTTCCAGCAAATCCGAGCAAAAGTGCAATCTCTTTTTGAAATCACTCACTCTCGGTTATAGGACTATCTGAATACTGTATGGATCGTATTGCAGATCCTTATCCTATATAAGTCGTACACTGTGATGTAGCGTGTCAAGTTGCAGTGCATGCTTATGTGCAGAATGCCTGAGAATTTGGCTAAGAGCTTCTTCCACTCTTGCTACATTCTCTAGTGTGCACACTCGTTTGCACTTCCACTACTTTCAAATTTCTATACCCACACTTTGAGAACTATGACTACGGGACTGTGGTATGACGCACAAGATAGTAAAGAACCCGAAATACCCCCCTGCTCGGCCACACAGCTACCGTTAATTGTAAGACGTCTCCAAGCGAACAGCACGTTGTTCACCGGACCACAAAGCCATCTCGACTGAATGTCGATATAAGGATCAGTGGCAAAGGTTTATCGTCCGATGACACCGATTCCGTGTTTGGATTCCTAACGTAACGTGCTATTTCCAGGATTGCCAAATCACCCGTTTTTCCAAGGGCATCTGTTGTTAGCGATAGAATGACCTACAACTGGTAACTATTATTTCAGTTGTGTATGCTTGTATATATGGACATCTGAGGTAATTTTAAGACCCAGTTGTGGTCTGATACCCGGCAGAATAGATCGCCATTACTAAAATCCAGTTCATGTATCGATGAGTGATTGTCATTTACAACCTGTTTAACAGTTTCCATTCCAACGTCAAGTGCGGCTCGAAGCTATAATTTTGTTTTCCGCTCCGATGTCGATCCTCATTCGACACGGTTATTCGTAGCTCTAACATGTTCCATTCTCGATTTTGAGTGTACTTTGCATCAACACTACGTAGTGCTGCCATGTAGGGAAACTTACGGTAAACTCTAAATAAAACTTTGACATATCAGCTACATTTCAAAGCCAATAATGTACGACACGTAGTAAACCAAAAGTAAACTAGTACCAACATGAAAAATTCACTGTAAGCACGTGCAATGTCTTACTTTATTTATAAGCTGAACACTAAACGTAGGGAATTACGAAAATATTGTTAGTTCATTATCAAACCATTATATTTGGTTATGTGATATTTAAAGTATAGTTTCCTTAAAATCATAAGAGAAGTATTTCTGAGAGGCCGTCACCTTTTAAATATGTAAGTCAGTTGCCTCATTTTTACGACAACGAGATTCGCGCAATTCTATTTGGCGCGCAACCGCCCAGGCAGCTGCGATTTGAACAATAGCGTACGATGCCGACCTTCAATTTCTTTACAGGGTACCAAGGGTTAGCTTCTGATAATTATTTAGTAATTAATTCTACCCACTGGTTCAAACTATCTCGCCAATGTGAGTAACCTTCACCTAGTTATCTTTTCATTGGCTCGAATTCATTGGTTATCGCATTTCTTATGTTTCTTTGCACTGAGTTGAAACGGGAACTATCGTTACTTTCTCGTGATCGATCACCTCCTTAAGCTGCTCGAACTTTTCATCCTTTCAGAAATGCTGGTCCAATATTTCCTTGTCTGCTTATAGTGGAAAGTTATGAACATACTCACAGAGATTACAAACAATTACAAATAAACTACCTTGAGCAACACCATTTCTCCAGGATCGTCTACTAGACTTTTTATGTTCACTTATATCCGTTTTAGTTCGTTAATCTTTTTGTTAATGACGGTCCCACGACAGAAACCACATATTTCGTAGACACAAATCCTTGCTTTTTCCGAAATAGCACAAACTTCATTAAGAACACCATAGTTCTGAATAATGTTTCCATATTACAGAATAATTCAGCTAAAGGGTTTTTCGGCTCAGTGCCCTCTGTCTTTTGTTCAACTTCCTCAGCGGCTGTCTGACATTGCCTTTGTTGGTAAAGTCAGTTTCCGTTTGTCTAGATATTTTTGCCATACTGACTAAACCCCCCCCCCCCCCCCCCTGAACCATGGACCTTGTCGTTGGTGGGGAGGCTTGCGTGCCTCAGCGATACAGATAGTCGTACCGTAGGTACAACCACAACGGAGGGGTATCTGTTGAGAGGCCACACAAACGTGTGGTTCCTGAAGAGAGGCAGCAGCCTTTTCAGTAGTTGCAAAGGCAACAGTCTGGATGATTCACTGATCTAGCCTTGTAACAATAACCAAAATGGCCTTGCTGTCTTGGTACTGCGAACGGCTGAAAGCAAGGGGAAACTACGGCCGTAATTTTTCCCGAGGGCATGCAGCTTTACTGTATGATTAAATGATGATGGCGTCCTCTTGGATGAAATATTCCGGAGGTAAAATAGTTCCCCATTCGGATCTCCGGGCGGGGACTACTCAGGAGGATGTCGTTATCAGGAGAAAGAAAACTGGCGTTCTATGGATAGGAGCGTGGAATGTCAGATCCCTTAATCGGGCAGGTAGGTTAGAAAATTTAAAAAGGGAAATGGATAGATTAAAGTTAGATATAGTGGGAATTAGTGAAGTTCGGTGGCAGGAGGAACAAGACTTCTGGTCAGGTGACTACAGGGTTGTAAACACAAAATCAAATAGGGGTAGTGCAGGAGTAGGTTTAATAATGAATAGGAAAATAAGAATGCGTGTAAGCTACTACAAACAGCATAGTGAACGCATTATTGTGGCCAAGATAGATACGAAGCCGACACCTACTACAGTAGCACAAGTTTATAGGCCAACTAGCTCTGCAGGAGACGAAGTAATTCAGGAAATGTATGACGAAATAAAAGAAATTATTCAGATAGTGAAGGGAGACGAAATTTTAATAGTCATGGGTGACTGGAATTCGAGTGTAGGAAAAGGGAGAGAAGGAAACGTAGTAGGTGAATATGGATTGGGGCTAAGAAATGAAAGAGGAAGCCGCCTGGTAGAAATTTGCACAGAGCACATCATAGCTAACACTTGATTTAAGAACCATGAAAGAAGGTTGTATACATGGAAGAACCCAGGAGATTCTAAAAGGTATCAGATGGATTATATAATAGTAAGACAGAGATTTAGGAACCAGGTTTTAAATTGTAAGACATTTCCAGGGGCAGATGTGGACTCTGAACACGATCTATTGGTTATGACCTGTAGATTAAAACTGAAGAAACTGCAAAAAGGTGGGAATTTAAGGAGATGGGACCTGGATAAACTGAAAGAACCAGTGGTTATACAGAGTTTCAGGGAGAGCATAAGGGAACAATTGACAGGAATGGGGGAAATAAATACAGTAGAAGAAGAATGGGTAGCTTTGAGGGATGAAGTAGTGAAGGCAGCAGAGGATCAAGTAGGTAAAAAGATGAGGGCTAGTAGAAATCCTTGGGTTACAGAAGAAATATTGAATTTAATTGATGAAAGGAAAAAATATATAAAAATGCAGTGAATGAAGCAGGCAAAAAGGAATACAAACGTCTCATAAATGAGATCGACAGGAAGTGCAAAATGGCTAAGCAAGGATGGCTAGAGGAAAATGTAAGGATGTAGAGGCTTATGTCACTAGGGGTAAGATAGATACTGCCTACAGGAAAATTAAAGATACCATTGGAGAAAAGAGAACGACTTGTATGAATATCAAGAGCTCAGATGGAAACCCAGTTATAACCAAAGAAGGGAAAGTAGAAAGGTGGAAGGAGTATATAGAGGGTCTCTACAGGGCCAATGTTCTTGAGGACAGTATTATGGGAATGGAAGAGGATGTAGATGAAGATGAAATAGGAGATACGATAGTGCGTGAAGAGTTTGACAGAGCACTGAAAGACCTGAGTCCAAACAAGGCCCCTGGAGTAGACAACATTCCATTATAACTATTGACGGCCTTGGGAGAGCCAGTCCTGGCAAAACTCTACCATCTGGTGAGCAAGATGTATGAGACAGGCGAAATACCCTCACACTTCAAGAAGAATATAATAACTCCAATCCCAAAGAAAGCAGGTATTGACAGATGGGAAAATTACCGAACAATCAGTTTAATAAGCCACAGCTGCAAAATACTAACACGAATTCTTTACAGACGAATGGAAAAACTAGTAGAATCCGACCTCGGGGAAGATCAGTTTGGATTCTGTAGAAATGTTGGAACACGTGAGGCAATACTGACCTTACGACTTATCTTAGAAGCTAGATTAAGGAAAGGCAAACTTACATTTCTATCATTTGTAGACATAAAGCTTTTGACCATGTTGACTGGAATCCCTCTTTCAAATTCTAAAGGTGTCAGGGGTAAAATACAGGGAGCGAAAGGCTATTTACAATTTGTACAGAAACCAGATGGCAGTTATAAGAGTCGAGGGACATGAAAGAGAAGCAGTGGGAATAGAAGGGAGTAAGACAGGGTTGTAGCCTCTCCGCGATGTTATTCAATCTGTATATTGAGCAAGCAGTATAGGAAACAAAAGAAAAATTCGGAGTGGGTATTAAAATCCATTGAGAAGAAGTAAAAACTTTGAAGTTCGCCGATGACATTGTAATTCAGTCAGAAACAGCAAAGGACTTGGAAGAGCAGTTGAATGGAATGGACAGTGTCTTGAGAGGAGGATATAAGATGAACATCAACAGAAGCAAAACGAGGATAATGGAATGTAGTCGAATTAAGTCGGGTGATACTGAGGGAATTAGATTAGGAAATGAGACACTTAAAGTAGTAAATGAGTTTTGCTATTTGAGGAGCAAAATAACTGATGATGGTCGAAGTAGAGAGGATATAAAATGTAGACTGGCAATGGCAAGGAAAGCGTTTCTGAAGAAGAGAAATTTCTTAACATCGAGTATAGATTTAGGTGTCAGGAAGTCATTTCTGAAAGTATTTGTATGGAGTGTAGCCCTGTATGGAAGTGGAACATGGACGATAAATAGTTTAGACAAGAAGAGAATAGAAGCTTTCGAAATGTGGTGCTACAGAAGAATGCTGATGATTAGGTGGGTAGATCACATAACTAATGAGGAAGAATTGAATAGGATTGGGGAGAAGAGAAGTTTGTGGCACAACTTGAGCAGAAGAAGGGATCGGTTGATAGGACATGTTCTGAGGCTTCAATGGATCACCAGTTTAGTATTGGAGGGCAGTGTGGAGGGTAAAAATCGTAGAGGGAGACCAAGAGATGAATACACTAAGCAGTAAGCAGATTCAGAAGGATGTAGGTTGCAGTAGGTACTGGGAGATGAAGAAGCGTGCTCACGATAGAGTGGTATGTAGAGCTGCATCAAACCAGTCTCAGGACTCCAGACCACAACAACAACAACCGACTAAATATTCTCAAGAATTGAAAAAGTTTCTGAGTATTAGAACTGATAATAATTAACAATAATATTGAAATATATTTTTTTTAGAAAGATATGACAATGCCGTAACACACTAATTTTAAAAATCTCAGAGTACGCAGTGTCTAGCTCGTACAGTAAATCAGATTTGTAAATACCTATCCATTTCGAATGTTCTACAAAAATCTACAGTTGATAAAGAATTCTGAACGATTAGATTAATATTTACTTGGCGCAAGTATCACATACACCAGAAGGAAGCATGAAGAAATTTTATTAACTTTCTGCAAACTCCAGCGAGGAAGGCCTCGGCTCTGACAAGAACTTGTTCTCCTTGTACCTTAATTCGACTGAAGTGGTTACACTAGGCTTCAACGCTCATGTATGTGCATGTAACAAAAAAATTACAAACTTGTAACACACATCTACGCAGTTACAAAACGGGAATTTTTTATTTAATTATTTACTATCTATACTATTTACTAGGTCGAATTATCGATCAGAATCTGTGAGAATTTAAAAATTAATGTTGTTGGTTTTATTATTTAAAGAGGTACATTTCAGATCGGAATTTAATTCTCGTGTATTGTAATTGGATGCTGTTTTCATTGAAGTTATGTACTATGAATTAAGTGCTGATTCATTATTGAGTTTAACGATCTCACAATACAAATTAACTTCTGGCGGAATGAACTTGATAGCGACATGGATAGCTACAGTTTTCAACTAATAGTCTACAATATTTGGTCGCCGTTTCATAATTGACGTTCCTAATGGCGTGGAGTTTGTCGTGACCCCATAGTGTAATTGTTCTATATTCATTCAAAGTATCAAAAAGTCGGACTTTTCTGAAAGGAGTAATAGTTTCCTAACATAGTAATAAACCTTTTTGAATGCGTTTAGTTTTGAAGAAAATCATGACAAAATCACTGAATACCTCCAGAGTCATATTCGACCCCACTTCTCTGTTGGGGTTTCATGATACGTTAATGTAGTTTTACAGTGTTCAGCTGTTGCTTTATTTGCTTTTTATTACATTCTTGGAAAAATTGTGGGATAGTACAGTTGTCAACAAGGTTTCATATGTCGTAAATCACATGTATCATGTTTGAGGAGACTAGTTCTGTGTCTGTTGTATTTGCTTGAAAATGACTCGTCTCCTTTCCCAAAAGGAAGTGTTCGAAATATTATTGCTAGATAATCCTCTCTCTGGAGACTCCAATAGTGTTATCAGTGACACAGATTCTCATGTTTCATGTAGTGATGCAGAAATAGACGTCTTAGCAGAGAATATTCCTGAATCAGACGAAAGTCCGGAAGAATATTTGGGCAGTGCAGTCGTCCAGACCGTAAAGGAACCGACACGTACGTCCGAGTTCTATAAGTAAGTTATTCACATGTTTTCAGTTACTATATACGTGCGGTAGCACGAAGTGCCACGTTATATACTTTTTATCTTTTTCGTCTAGGTAATAAAAAACACGAGAAAGAAGTGTGGAAGAAACGATAGTTGAGAAAAAATAGTTGGAGAGAAGCAAAGTGAGTAGAGCCAGGCCCAACAAAACTCTCAGTAAAAATTGTGGACGCCATAGATTTAGCTTTTCAGATGTTTCGTAAGAAGGTTATAGCTGGTGAAATGCTGAAGTGGACTAACAAAGAGGGAGGTCTAGTTTACAGTAGTAGGTGGACACTAATAGACACCGCTGAACGGAAATGGTTTATCGGTGTCTTGATTTTACCAAGCGCCTATAAGGCCCCCAGTGAATACATTATGCCCCTGTGAAATGAACAAGTTAATTCCCACATTTTTTTAGTGAATAAATGGCTAAAAATCGTTTTACCAAAATTTCAAGACGCATCCGATTTGGCGACGCGGATGCGAAACGTCGCATTCTTGCTCTTGACAAGCTGGCTCTCATCAGAGATGTGCTTGGAATGTGGGTATGTGATAGTGCAACATTTTACGTTCCGAGTCTGCAGTATTACACTGGCCAACGAAAAAATGAAATTCGCGGCGTCGTTAAGGCAAGGGATTTGCTATAGATATGGTGAATGGCTTACAAAACAATGTCAGAAATGTAACAGCTGGCAATTTTTAGAAAAGCTGTATTTGACGAGAGCACGTTTGAAAATCGATCTCACACTTTCAGGATCAGTTAGAAGAAACAAAAGCCAATTACCAGGGGCTTCCACTCGGAGCAAAGGTCAACTTTTCGTCGATTTTTGTGCTCCAAGAGCATGTAAGAATTGTTTCATATTGCCTAAAAGAAGGCTAAGTTGTGACTTTGCTCACTACAGTCCACTAAAGGACGGAAGTGGGAGATCGTGAAGAGTTTAAGCCAGTAATGATACTGGATTATAATAAAACAAAGCATGTGACAGTTGTTTCATAGTGTCTAAAAAGGGCAAAGTTTTGACTTTTGTCAATCCAATCAATATCATGATGGAAGTGGAAGATAGTGAAGACTTCAGCTAATAGTAATTCTATATTGCAATAAAACAAACTCATGAGTAGATACAACGGACCAGCTGGTAACACCGCACACTACAAAAGTGCAAACAGGTGGTGGAAAATAATTTATTTCATAACATATTTGAGATCAGTGTAATTAATGCCTTTATAATATGTCTGCAGGTTACGTCTGGCTGGTCTAAAACGAGTGACTATATGAGCCAGAAATCCTTCATAGAACTAGGAAAGCAACTCAGTGGCAGAAAACTAGATAATATTAGTCCACTGGAACATCTATTCAACAGATGAAAAACAGTGGCCTCTGTCCATTTTGTAAAACGTCTATGGATGGAAAATACACTGATAAGGGTTCAAAATGAGGGTGTTTTGTGTGTCAAAACCACTCGGCAATTTAATGCCTTAGATGAAATACCAATTAATTGTCACTTGGGAATTTGGTCAAATATATTTGGAACTTCATCAGAATAGTTTGTAACTCGTACTAGAAAACCCAGTGGTACTCAATGTAGCTAAAAATGTTCCGTATTTGGAGAATGAAATCTTTCTTTAAGCAAGTAGTTGAATTTAAAACATCATCCGAAAATCTAGCAGCCTTGAGCCATAGCTGAAGACGATATGATTCCATATTCATTCACAAATGCTTGAAGAAAGAGATCATAGACAATGAGTAATTAGGAAATTTCAAATTACATTATTAATTCGTAGGAACTTAGGAATCCTCAACAGAATGATTGCACCTAAATTTTTTGCAGTGTTTTTTCATACAGAATAATTACAATTTATTCTTCACCAAACAGTTCTCTTAGGACGCTGAAATTGCATCTTATCTGGATAGAGGATGTATGAGTACAAAGACAATATAATTTCAATGTTTTTAGCATAAAACTAATTAATAGAATGAGGCAATGATCCTTTTACTCACGGTGGTGCGTAGCCATTGAGTAGAAATAATCTGGGGTGACCATTGCCTTTTGGGCATTACTAACGTGGCATTCCGCTGCTTGTATACGTTTTCTGCAAGTTTAGAAACTTTCATATCAGACGTATTTGGCGCCTTTTTAACATTTGTTCATTGGAAACCGCAGTGCTGAGTTACTGTTGTTGCAACGAATGCAAAAATGTTTGTGAAAAGAGAAAAAAAATTGTTTCATTGATTACATTTATGCATTGTGATGTTTTGGTTGTATTCTGAATGAATGTCTTACATCGGTTGTTATATTTGCAAAATGTTTAGGAATGCTAGACAAAGGATTTCTTCATTTGCGGCAGTCGTTTCTAATAGCAGATCCCGTATTGGTTTTCACACACATAAATGGAAATCAAAATCGACACCAAAAAATGCTTATTTCTGTCACTAGTGAAACTTGAAGGAAACCGTGTAGGAGTGACACATTTTTCTCTTCATTCATTTCTGATAGCTCACATCTTCATTATTCAAGGTCACCGTTCTTGTTTTAAAGTGGAATAAATTTACAACTTCGTACTGTCGAACTTCTTTTCGGTACCAGGTTTTTGCTATTTTTGAGGCTTGTATGAGAGGAGAGAAAAAAGCTTGCGTATTTGTGTGCGTGAGTGGGAGAGGGAGGGAAACCAATTAGCAACAGCTGCTTACAGTGCATAAAATTCAGAGTAATAGTATCTCTAATACGTGCCTGTAGTAGAATGAAGTAACTAAAAGGTAGAACATTTAAAATGTATTGGGTGATATTTCTGCGTGAATCTTAAATAAATTTTCTTGATAATTCTGGTGCAGAACATTCCATTTGCTAATTTGTATAACACTGGCATCCTCAGACCCAAGCTGTATATTTTGCCTTTAGGATAACCGAGTGTGAAATCAAAAGATGGAAAGTGTATCCTAATAACGTGGAACAGAAAACAGACAAACAAAACAACAGCAACACAAACACAGTGTAACCAGTTATAGTTATTGTCTTTATCATTCGAATAACAGACATAAAATACCAGTACCTAAGATGCCAGATAATTCCGCCATGTGTGCCATATAGTCAATTTCCCTTCTTGCTGTTCCATTGGTTACTCGTAGAACTCTGCAGGCAATAATGAAGAGGTAAAACAAATTCTATAGTAGACTATTGAACTAGAGCGTAATAGTGAACCCCCCGAAATTTTTCAATTGTGGTGAGAAACGGACAGTAGCGTCCCTTGAGGTGTATGTTAGATTCGAAGATATTAAATAGGTTGTGAGCGGGCGAAGGCAACAATTGTTCTGGTAACTCAGCGAACGAAATTGTTGCCTGATATCCACATTCGTGTCGTATTTATGCCATTTTTCCTTACAGACACTGAAAATGCAAGGCAAATTCAAGCAATTTATATTAAACAATGTAAAAGCCTCCGACGAGTATCCTTGTGCATATTGCGCATGAGTATAGAATATTAGGTCACCTAACTTCTTAACTTTTACCTAGGCCTCTGTTATTCATGTTACATCTCTCTCTCTCTGACTTTCTCTCTCTCTCTCTTTTTCTCCGTTGTGTGTATGTGTGTGTGTGTGTGTGTGTGTGTGTGTTTGTGTGTGTGTGTGTGTGTGTATGCTTGCTTTCGGAAGAGAGAATTTGAGTTTTTACTTATTCTCTAATATTGAGAGAGACTGTACATAAAATGCGCAAAAATACATCAACGCGCTACCAATAAGAAAAAAAAATTTAATGTCTGCCTGCAGAAAAAAGGGTGAAACTAATACGAAAAAATTCGTTGTTTCTAGGAACACTTTAAAAGTCAGTGGGTTACTATCTAGCCATTTTTCAAAGACACCAACTAAATGACGTAGTAGAAGAGACTCGGCACTACGATAGGAAAGCCGCATAAAATTAAAAGTACTGGTGGTTATCACAAAAATAACAGAAAAGTAGATATAATCTGTGACAATTGTAGCAATGAAAGGAAATGATTATTTATTTTGCTCTTCACAGGTAAAAACGTAGTTTAAGCTATGAATCAAATGCAAATTTGATGTCAACGAAACGCCTATACAAAATCCATGGCATCTGCCAGTGCTAGCAAGGTAAAGACATTCTAGATGTAAGGACTACTTATGGAGAACCCCTCGTTGTTCCGACATCATGTAATGTTGGTGAAAAGTATGTTGCGCATCTGAATGGTCACTCCAGAGAGATTTCTACTCTGTGCGCTTAACCAAGGAACGCATCAAATGTTATTCACTATTTAAATACATTATCTCAGTCGTATACTGAGAAATGCGATTAGTATGCATTTTCAGCAGGGCACAGTGAATTATTGTCGAAGTATAGTGTACGTTGCATGTTACTTATGCTTGGAACTGGTGATTGTGTAATGGTTATTATATGAAATTCTGGTGATAGCTGTTTGTTCACGTTTGGTCGTTGTATTGTGGCTCCATCTTTCTGTAGGGCTTCGTTTCCATGATGGTCTACTCTTATTATATGATTTGGTTGAAATTTCTTGTTCTCACGCTAATTTGTGTACATTGGTTGGAGCCCGCTACTGGCTGTAATATTAGATATGACGGCTGGACATCGATATTTTTAAATTGTATAGCTGTTTTATTCATGTTATCCATGCTTGCTCGATGTTGTGGTTAAAGAGTTGTTGCGTAACTTCTGTGTAATTACTTTTCTTCCGCGTAGTACTACTACTCACACTTTTCGTTGGCTTTTATGTAAAACTGTAATCTATTTCATTTTGTTCTTACATTGGCTCTGAGATGTAACTATTATTTGTCTTTCTTTTCTCATTGTTCTCTTCTAAATCAGACTTATAATTTTTGCTGTACTTTCAATCTGTTGCTGTATCTCGTGTCAATGTTTTATGTAAAATTTTCTACAATAGTTTAACTCTGTATCCACGAAGAAGCATTTGCTAAATCTGTATATATGTTTGTTCTTCCTAACAAAATACTATACTTTTATACTCTTCGATATGATTACTCTTAGCCGATGGCCAGTTGTAAGTGTGATTTCAAATGGAACACACCACTATTTGTGGAAGGATACCTGTTTGGTTTTGTATCTATTTAACAGTTCAGAAGGGAGAGTAATTACATGGATTGAAAAACCGATGTAGGCATATTATATGACAAGTAGT
Source organism: Schistocerca gregaria (assembly GCF_023897955.1). NCBI lineage: Eukaryota > Metazoa > Arthropoda > Insecta > Orthoptera > Acrididae > Schistocerca > Schistocerca gregaria. The sequence goes on along the minus strand of NC_064922.1, from coordinate 729,957,670 downwards.
TAATAACTTATCTTCTGAAAGTATTAATTTATACCAGTTATGTGCAATTAAGTGTATTCTCTGCAGTTACATTTGGTCATGCCTTGTTTCAATGACAGTGTATACGGAAACCGATAGTTCAGGCCTAATAACTGATAAATAAACAGCAGCGCGTCATTTATTTAACAATATGTCTAAATAGTCAGTTTCGTCGCCTTTGTGATAAACTGAGCGTTGAGGTTTTGCTCCATCGTTCCCACAATGCTCTGCAGTGGAGTACTTGTGCCAGTAAATTACATCTCCCGCACAGTCTGAAAACAGATACATATGGTACTATCGACAAGGAAGACAATCGTGTTTGGCGCACGGCTCTCGCACATAGCATTGCGTCTGGAGCAGCTGGTGGCACCAGACTGACACCATGAACTGTTTAAAATCAGTTACTTCAAGGACGACTTCCGGCTGGGTGCCCTTTACCGTGCAGCGCCGTGACCTCAAACTGCAGTCAAACTGGTATCAATCGGGAGCTCATAGGGGGGCGGCACTGTTATGTTTTCTGATGCAAGCTGGTTCTACCTTGGAACCAGTGATGGCCGTGTGTTGCTTCAGATAAGGCCAGTTGAGAGCCTGCAGCCAACGCGTCTGCGTGCTGGACAAACGGGACCTGTGCTCTTCATTTGAGAAGCCATAGTGTCCGTAGTTGCTTTACAATTCCTAAGAGTACTTGTCAACGTATTTTGTTTTAGATTATTGTACGTGTGTAATACTATTTAATAATGATTCTGTGTATTCATATACTGTGTAAGGCTAGGGAAAGAGTAGATACATGGAGAACATAATATGCATGTTAGATGAACTAAAAACAGAATACAGCGACTACACAAAGTCATAAATACTGTTCATAAAAAAATTATGTACACAACAGAAGAAGAACAAGAAAACTCATTCAACTTTCTAGGCATAAACATAAGAAAAAACGTGTACAGAAAACCCACAACAAGCGACATTATCTTAAATGAGACCTCAAACCAACTGCAGAACCACAAACAAGTAGCAATCAGATAAATGTCAAATAGGCTGAACAGGATCCCCCTAAACACTTCTGATATCCAGACAGAGCTAGCCATTATAAAACAAGTATCATAAAAACTGGACACAAAGAAACAGTGGTAGACAACCTAAACCAAAAAATTAAGAGACAAATAACGAAGAAAAGTTAAAAAAACAACAGCAACTAATACAACTTGCACTACAACAACTACCAAAATAAAAATAGCTCAGTACAAAAGCACATCACAAAACTGAAATCAAAACGAGAAAGATACCAACAATCTGGTATATTACAGCTCAGTTGCATTTATTGTCAAGAGATATACATAGGAATGACTGATAGGATATGTGACACAAAATATAATGAATGCACCAGAGCATTTTAATAGAGAACAAACCACTCAACATTTGCAGACCATGTACAAAAAGAGCACCAAAGACCAAGCAATACTTAAAAAGATACGAATAAAGATAAAAAATCAGTAAAGACAGACACCTCCTTCCATTCCAAGAACGTTTTCACATACAAAAAGCATTAACGCAAAATAAACAGTTGGTCAATGACCTAATAAATATAGGAAACCAGAGTCTATATAAAATAACTGATGAAATTACATGAAAAATAAAAGTCTTTTAAATCCTTAATCCATTCTCACTCTCCAACAACCCCCACACCACTCACAATTGCATTTTACGTCCTTGCTCGTCACCTTGTCCTCTAACTCACACTCCATCATACTACTATACACTTAATTCCACTCATTATGGTCTCTTCTTCTCCTACACAAAAAATCCCTCCAGCACTATTCCTTCCATACTCTTACGTAGTGTATAAATAGAATGAATCATAATTGAATAGAATAACACAATTACAATAACCTCAATAAGGGTCGTAGGTCAATGTAGTGGAAAGGTTATGTTGGCAACACTTCAAAACACAACACATACTTAAAAGTAAATAGCAAACAGAATACGGTGACGCGCACAAAAGTGTGATGTGAAAAACATAAGAAATGCATAGTGCTGAAGCAAAACTAAAAATTAGACCTAAATTTTAGCTGAAACGACAAAGCAAAAATATCCTCAAAAGTAGAGGGCCTTCACTTGGGGTTGTGGTCCCAGGAGCGATTTCGTAAGACAGCAGCGGGACAAGTGGTCATTCCACGCACCCTGATGTCAGTATGATGATTCGACCTGTTGCGCTTCCATTCATGAACAGCATTCCAAGGGGTGTTTTCCAACGAAATACCGCTCACCTCTTACCGCTGTTGTAGCCCAGCATGCTCTACAGAGTATCGACATGCTGTCCTCGACTGTTTGAAAACCAGACCTGTGCCCGAGTGAGCACGTATAGGACATCATCGGACGACAACGTCAGCATTAACGGTCCTCTTACTGGCCGACCAAGTGCAACAGGCACAGAACTCCATCCCACACGCTGACATCCGGTACGTGTACAGCACAACAAACGCACGTATGGATGCCTGCATTCAAAATTCTGGCGGTTACACTGGCTTTTAATGTACCAGCATTTCACATTTACAATAGCTTATTTCGTGCTTATATTAACCTGTGATCACTCATCGTGTAGCACTTAGATATGTTACCTAGACTGATGTATTGCCGAAATTTCATTATTCAAAGCTAACGATTGTTTGCGTGTTGCCATTTTTTCCGTCATTGTAGAATGGGTTACTACTTTTACAACTCTTGACATTGATCCAACGCTCAAGTGGGATGAAATTAAATCTTGTATTGCGCTGCGAAACATAAGAGATTTCGCCGGAGAAATAAATGCCATATGTGAGGCCATGATCATATATATGTTTAAATTTCCGTCAAGATTGTACTTTTAAAGTGTGTAATTCCATTAACATAATTGAGACGATATCATCGAGTCATTACCGACATAGATGATGCTGTCTTGACTTGAGGCTGTGCCTTGAGTTCTTGTAACTGTAATTAACATAGTTAAGACGTTATCATCCAGCCGTTATTGGAAAGACAGGTGCTGTTTCGACTTGAGACTACGTGTTGAGCTCTTTTTGTCTGGTATTTGATGATGGCTGCATGACGAAATATTTTGGTGTATCTCTAACGAAACAGGTTAAAGGTGAGATCTACAATCCCTTTGGATTAATAATGGAATATGACCCCAGCAGTTCCATGACAACGAAACAGATTGACACACCTCAGTAGGCGTGAGAGACAGTGGCAGTTGTTGAAAGGATTCGCTATTTTGATAGACCACCGCAAAAATAGGCAGCTCGTGTTGTGTGGGAGGGGAGCAGCGGGGGAGGGGTGGCAAGAAGCAAATTAGGCCGCCCCGCCTACCGTCTGTGGTCTGTCGTCAGCTCGTGATGTGGAGGCAATCCCACAAAAAGGGGTTACACCGACACCTCTGAGTTGCTTATGTCACGTGTCCTACCAGCATGGGATATCATGTACTCAGTTCTGTCTGTATATCTTCAAAAAAAAAAACACTTCACTTCTTCATCTGTTATTATATAATAAAGAACCATCTCCAATAAATTTTAATTTTTTTAATACGGATTCCAATATTTCTTTCACAATCTTATATATAGTTAGTATTCCGAAATTGAATTTGTCGTACTTTGAGAGAGGGATATACGCAAAAGCCGTGGAATTTTCATTACGTAAATTGGTATTTGATGTATCATTTTAAAACTCTACCACTGAAATTCGCTCTTTATAAAGCGGAAAATAATGTGGTTCAAATGGTTGAAAGGCCTCTGAGCACTAGAGGACTTAACTGCTGTGGTCATCAGTCCCCTAGAACTCTTAACTACTTAAACCTAACCCATGCCCGAGGTAGGATTCGATCCTGCGACCGTAGCGGTCTTGCGGTTCCAGACTGCAGCGCCTAGAAGCGCACGGCCACTCCAGCCGGCCAAAGAATGTGAATTCTGGGGGTTCAGTAGTCCGTGAGTAGATTAAAGTCCAATGAATGAGGGCGTGCTTGAAAACAATGTCTCCGAATTTTTTGTTCACTTCTCGAATTTGGGTGACGAATTACGTGTTATGCGTACCACTCGGTCGACTTTCCTGCATCACTGGCGCTAGGTGAAACCCTCGGCTGCTCGAGAACTTCGAATTATAAAGTGTAACAATGCGGTGTATACGGAATTGGCGATGCGTGAGAAACAGCGTGTTCTAATGCGGTTTCCCAGCGCATAGAAAGATTTTACAATGGAAATCCGTAGAAGAAGGATAACTGTGTTCGGTGGTGATTGTACCGACATCATATCTAACCCCAACGTGTGTGAAAGACCTGGGAGTGGACGACCGCGTACGGCAATCGGCGAGGCTCTAGGGGAACGGATTCATGAACTGTTCAGAGGATAGTCGGATAACACAGACGCATTTCCCAGGTACGTTTGATGTACCACGAGAGGCTGTCACTGCAGAACTGCGGTACAGAAACTCTGTGCACATTAATTGCTCACTCCTGACATAAAACAGCGGAAGTTGGGGATCTCTCACCAGGTCCTTTTGCGTTTTGAGGGTGATGTTGGACGTTTTACTTAACAGCACCTGCCTTGACCCTTTTGACTCTGAATCTAAGAGAGATTCAATGGATTACCGTCACAAATGGCCGCTGACACCAAAAAGGTTCAAGCCCATACCAGGATAAAGTCATGATCACAGTGTTGTGGGATAGTCAAGATTGGTGTACTTGGAATTTATGGTTAAAGGTAGCACCACAAACTCTTCAAGGTACTGCAAGACCTTGAAAAGACTGAACACACGAATTCGATGAGTCCGTCGACACATGGACCACCCTCTCCTTCAGCATGACAGTGGAAGACCACACATTCGTGCCGCAACGTCTGCAACAATTCAAGGTCGACTTGCGTTTACTGATCATCCTCCGTACAGTTCCAACTTGGTCTCATCCGATTTTTACCTGTTTCCAAAATTTGAAACACATTTTCAACAACTTCACTTCGTTAGTGGTCGGTGCAAGCAGAGGTGAAGTCATAGCTCCGTCAACGAACACGTACGTGCTATAGTGACTGAGTCAACAATCTGGTTTCTCGTTGCGAGAAATGTGTTCGTCTGCCATGGTCACTGTGCTGAGAAATAAATAACCAGGCTCACTATGAATAAAGAAGAATAAAGGCACATAACGTTAACAAAGTTAGTTTTTTTTTTAATTTTTAAGAGTTTCCATACAAAAATGAAGGCGAATAACTTTTTAGAACCCACTCGTAATTATATAAAGTGATCTTAAAAACAGACTACAAACCTCATGACGTCTGGCTCCTAATTTTACTAGCCAAATCCCAGTTTGACAGAACACTTACACAATGAGATATAATACGTCTGAAGGACTCAAGACCTTAATATGCGGTTTTCTTATTGAGTGCGAGATAAGATACTGAGTTATGAGAAGTTAAAAATTTATAAACTTGTTACACACATCTGATCACTTGATATGATGAAAGTAGAAAGGTCGTACAAAAGCTCTAAACACAGAAAAGTTTTCTTTTCTTCGGATGTCATGAGGGAAATACGTAGTGTATGTCGCATATGAGTAATGAGGTGCTGAAACGAGATTACTCAGATTTTTGTAGTCAACGAACTGAACGCCCATGAAATCAGAGAGGGTAAATTTTTTCTTGTATGCATTGCTGTCTCTTAAGACATTCTGAAGATTCTTTCTTTTCTTTTTCTCCTGCAACAAACGAGCATGAAATGAAAGAGAGTATCACATTATACTTTTCCGCGTTTCCGACATAAAGATGGATGTTAATAATTTCACTATCTATGCATTTGTAGTAATCAAAATCTGGCAAAATATCGGATACCTGCTACCAACCTTATGGTGCATTTAGAAACATAGTATGCGTATATATCGACTACTGTAATAAATAGAGGAGAACTTCTCGGACCTATTGAAGCTTAAATGTCGGTACTATAATCATGCGTTAAATGTAGACCCAGTCTCGCAAGAATATTGTGAAAGCAGGGGCTCTGGAACATTGTGTTGGACAGGCGATAGATTTTTGGTGTGCCTCGTGTTGGACAATCAGTCTTTAACGTACAGTGGATAGGCCGTAATGCAACCACATCCTCAGTGATGTTATTTCAGACAAACTCATAACTATCCATTAAAGCTCTTCAGACAGTAGATCAAGACGAGTAATACCAGATCGCATCATGCCATGTCCTGGGGGTTCACACCAAATGTACACTATCTTCTTCTTCTTTATTGGCTCTATAGCTCATGATGAGCCCTGGCCTCTTCTACAATTTACTACTCTCTTATAGGTAATGGAAAATGGCTTGCTTCTCTTTCCTGGCAGTTATATCCAATGTTGTATGAACGCAAGTTGAAATAGAATATTTTGTGGTTCCTCAACGTTCTACTATTGTACATTTGTCGCGGGAGGGATTGGGGGGCAGGAGAGCCGCGCGGTATAGGGCGCCTAGTCACGGTTCGTGCGGCTTCCCTCGTCGGAAGTTCGAGTCCTTCCTCGGGTATGGGTGCGTGTGTTGTCCCTAGCGTAAGTTAGCTTAAGATTAAGTAGTATGTAATCCTAGGGACCGGTGATCTCAGCAGTTTGGTCCCATAGCAATTTAGCACAGATTTGTATATCTGTCGTTCGTCATGTATCGTTCGACAGCACCTCCTATTTCCTTTCTTTTGTTCCGCTGCCTTACAATGCAGCTAACCTTACACATCTTTTATCCCATCCACCACTCCTAAACCTGTTCTCCCATTTCCTCCATTCCCAGCAATCCTTCTTTTAACGTCTGTCGTTGTGAATTCCTTCCCCCCATATGTCCCAGGAAAGTATCTTGGTTTTTCTTCAGCCTAGCTTCCATTATCAAGCGCAACATCAGAACTGTCTCTTTGGTGCCTTGATCTTTCGGCAAGCCAAACTCATAATCATGTAACAGATCGTGCATTTCATTTGCCATTCTTCTTCGCATAATTCTAGTCATTAGCGGATTTATCCGCTTGTGCGACGCTCCTCGCAGGTATGTGTCCTCGCTGTCTTCGGATTTCTGTGAATGATTTTTCTGAAAGTCTGAAACTACATCATCATTGTCACAGTATCTATTCCTTCTGCTTTGCCTGATCACAAATCTTCCAAAGCTCTATTAATCTCTGGCCGGTACTTGATGATTTATGTCTTCCAAATCGACACTCACTTCTTCTTCTATCACATTACATTAGTGTTCCCACTAGTAGAAGCCTTCAGTGAAGAATTCCTTTTATTCATCAGCTGTCTTCTTGTTTAGCAGTGGATTTCCCACTACACGCCAAATGGCAAAGCCGTTGTTTTTGATTACAAAAGGCTGCTACGATATTTCTTTTTGCTGAATCAGCTCTTCCAACCATCACATATTTTTCTATTTCGGAAGCATTTTTCTTGCTACTATCACTCATTGGCTTCCGTGCACTTACAGTTTGTTTTATCCCTCAGTGACTTATACTGCTGTATAGTTTTTCCCCCTGAAATCAACGAGAGCATGACTAACTACCCACCAGAGTCCGCTACGCCTTGTAGCCGCTACTGGTCCAGACTTACGCCTACTAGGATTCCACGCATTGGCTGCCGATTTCCTTTTCTCCACCTTCAGCAAAACTTGAGAGCATTCTCAGCTCCCGTCGTCATGACGAGATCGCCACCGACAATAGCTTTGTGGATCCCACAAAGGTCAAAAATTCATCATTGTTGGTCGCAGACCCGCCAGAAGAACAGATCCCTGTTACCCAGAAGTGCCACAAATTGTCAATAGCTGTGAGACATGGACGAGGAGTGCTCCTCCCCTGCTCTCTTATAGCTGGTCGTGGATTCACAACTAGTAGAAGGTGAGAGGGGTACTACATTTCTCCACTTCATGGATATGGAGAGAAGCTCGTAGAGTGGCGGTGATACTATCTGTGTGACACGTATTGTTGCTCCCTGCTGCCGACACTCCAGGTGCGGTGCTGCCTGAATCGGCAGTTCTTAACTTAGGACTAGGTATCATCGGTGTAGCAAATCAGCTTGTACCACTTAATAAAGTAATCCTTTGGTCCTGATTGTGTACCAGTCAAACTCTTTTCAGAGAATGCTAATACAGTAGCTTCCATATTTTGCAATCATGTACAACTGATAGCTCGTTGAAAGAATCGTACCTAATGACTGCGAACTCGCCCAAGTCACACGAACAACCAAGAAAAGGAATATGAGTAATCCACTGAATTACAGACCCAATGGTTGACGTTATTAGCATTAGGATTGTGAGTTACGTCGAAGAAAACGACTTCTTGAGAAACACCAACGCGGATTTAGAAAACATTGTACTTGTGAAACACAGCTAGCTCTTTATTCTCACAAAGTAATGAGTGTTACTGATAGGGTATGTCAATTTGATCGATATCGTTAGATTGCCAGAAGGATTTTGACAGCGTATCTCACAAGAGATCCCTAATCAAATGGCGTGGCTGTGGAACATCGTCTCAACTGGGCGACTGGATTCCTTATTTCCTGTCAGGAGGGTCACAACTAATCGCGGAATGTCAACGAATAAAGCAGAAGTAATATCTGCCGGTCCACAAGGAAATATTATAGGCTCTCAGCTGTTCCTGTTGTGCATAAAAGACTTAGGAGACAATCCGTGTAGCACTCTCACACTGTTTGCAGATGGTGCCCTCGATTACAGTCTTTTAAAGACACCAGATTCCGAAAGTAAAGTGGAAAACGATTGGGACAAGTTGTCTGCATGGTGCGAAAAGTAACGATTGACTCTAAATAGTGAAAATTGTGGAGTCATTCACATGAATACTAAAAGGAAGCTATAAATTTCGGTTAAACGACAAATCGCACAAATCTAAAGGCTGTAAATTCAAGTAAATGCTTAAGGATTAAAATTAAGAATGATATAAGTTGTAATGATCACGTAGATAATGATGTGGGTAAAGCAAACAAAAGACTACGATTTGATGGGAAAACACAGAGAAAATGCTACAGGGGCTACTAAAGAGACTTCCTACAGTAAGGTTCTATGCCGTCTTCTGTAGTATTTGTGTTCGGTATGGGATCTTCATCAGATAGGACCGACGGAGGACATCTCAAAGTTCAAAGAACAGCAGCTCATTTCGTACTATTGCACAAGAAGTATGATAGCGCCACGGACATAATAGGGGAACTGGGATGGCAATCATGAAAGAAAATGCTGGATATGTTCATGAAATTTCAGTCAACAAGTTTCTCCTCAGAGTGTGAAAATATTTTGTTGGCGCCCGCCTGCATAGGAGGGGATGATCATAAGAAATCAGCAGAAATCAGAGCTTCCAATGAAAGATTTAAGTGCTCGTTTATCTATCACCCTGTTTGAGAGTTAAACGGTTGAGAAATAATTTGAAGGTGATTCCAGAATGAGATTTTCACTCTGCAGCATAATGTGCGCTGATATGAAACTTCCTGGCAGATTAAAACTGTGTGCCGGACCGAGACCCGAACTAGGGACCATTGCCTTTGGCGGGCAAATGCTCTACCAACTTAGCTACCCTAGCACGACTCACGCCCCCTCCTCACAGCGAAATGGAAAGGTCCCGAGTGCAGGCTGAGTTGGCATCCCTTCGCTCCCAGCTTCAGGCAGTGTTGGCTTCGGTCACACAGTTTGAGGCTGTTGCCAATGGGCATCACTGTGGGGTCCGGATGGGGGTTTGTCGGTGACGGCCAGCTAGTCCCATGCATCCCCCGATCGGACTACGACTGTGGCTGCCCGGGATACTGTCCACATTGAAGCTGATCCCTCACCCATGGTAGATTGGGAGGTCGTCTCGAGGTGTGGCAGTGGGGTGAAAGACATTCCGGAGGGCTGAACGGAAGTCCTCTCCAGTTTGTCTGACGAACCGGTTTCAGGCTCTGTCCCCAGCTGATACTGATCTTCGGCCGGAGATGGCTGCTTGTCCTGTTCCAGAGGCTGCCCCTCAGTCTGTAAGATCCGGGCAGTCGCAGAGGGTGGGCCTACTGGTAGTTGGGAGCTCCAACGTCAGGCGCGTAATGGGGCCCCTTAGGGATATTGCAGCAAGAGAGGGGAAGAAAACCAATGTGCATTCCGTGTGCATACCGGGGGGAGTTATTCCAGATGTGGAAAGGGTCCTTCTGGCTGCCATGAAGGGTGCACCCATCTGCAGGTGGTCGCTCATGACAGCACGAATAATGTGTGTCGCTATGGATCGGAGAAAATCCTCTCTGGCTTCCGGAGGCTATCTGATTTGGTGAAGACTGGCAGTCTCGCTAGCGGGATGAAAGCAGAGCTCACCATCTGCAGCATCGTCGACAGGACTGAATGCGGACGTTTGGTACAGAGCCGAGTGGAAGGTCGGAATCAGAGGCTGAGACGGTTCTGCGACCGTGTGGGCTGCAGATTCCTCGACTTGCGCCATAGGGTGGTGGGGTTTTGGGTTCCGCTGGGAGGGTCAGGAGTCCACTAAACGCAGCAAGCGGCTACACGGGTAGCAGGGGTTGTGTGGCATGGACTGGGCGGTTTTTTATGTTAGATGGCCTCGGGCAAGTACAGAAAGGGCAACAGCCTCAAAGGGTGCGAGGCAAAGTCAGGACATGCGGGGACTAAGCAGCAATCGGTATTGTAATTGTAAACTGTCGAAGCTGCATTGGTAAAGTACCGGAACTTCAAGTGCTGATAGAAAGCACCGAAGCTGCAATCGTTATAGGTACACAAAGCTGGCTGAAGCCAGAGATAAATTCAGCCGAAATTTTTACAAGGGCACAGACGGTGTTTAGAAAGGATAGATTGCATGCAACCGGTGGTGGCGTGTATGTCGCTGTTAGTAGTAGTTTATCCTTTAGTGAAGTAGAAGTGGATGGTTCCTGTGAAATATGATGGGTGGAGGTTACACTCATCAACCGAGCTAGGTTAATAATTGGCTCCTTTTACCGACCTCCCGACTCATCAGCATTAGTGGCAGAACAACAGAGAAAAAATTTGGATTACATTTCAGATAAATTTTCTCAGCATATTGTAGTCTTAGGTGGAGATTTAAATTTACCAGATATAGACTGGGACACTCAGATGTTTAGGACGGGTGGTAGGTACAGAGCATCGAATGACATTATACTGAGCATACTATCCGAAAATTACCTCGAGCAATTAAACAGAGAACCGACTTGTGGAGATAACATCTTGGACCTACTGATAACAAACACACCCGAACTTTTCGGGTGCAGAACAGGGACTCAGTGATCATAAGGCCGTTGCAGCATCCCTGAATATGGAAGTTAATAGGAATATAAAAAAGTGAGGAAGGTTTATCTGTTTAGCAAGAGTAATAGAAGGCTGATTTCAGACTACCTAACAGATCAAAACGAAAATTTCTGTCCCGACTCTGACAATGTTGAGTGTTTATGAAAAAAGTTCAAGGCAATCGTAAAATGCGTTTTGGACAGGTACGTGCCGAGTAAAACTGTGAGGGGCGGGAAAAACCTGCCGTGGTTCAACAACAAAGCTAGGAAAATACTGCGAAAACAAATAGACCTTCACTTCAAGTTTAAACGCAGCTAAAACCTCTCAGATAAACAGAACGTAAACGATGTCAAAGTTAGCGTAAGGAGGGCTATGCGTGAAGCGTTCAGTGAATTCGAAAGTAAAATTCTATGTACCGACTTGACAGAAAATCGTAGGAAGTTCTGGTCTTACGTTAAATCAGTAAGTGGTTCGAAACAGCGAATCCAGACACTCAGGGATGATGATGGGACTGAAACAGAGAATGACACGCGTAAAGCTGAAATACTAAACATCTTTTTCCAAAGCTGTTTCACAGTGGAAGGCCGCACTGCAGTTATTTCTCTAAATCCTCGCACAAACGAGAAAATGGCTGACATCGAAATAAGTGTCTAAGGAATAGAAAAACAACTTGAATCACTCAACAGAGGAAAGTCCACTGGACCTGACGGAATACCAACTCCATTCTACACAGAACACGCGAAAGATCTTGCCCCCCTTCTAACAGCCGTGTACCGCAAGTCTCTAGAGGAACGGAAGGTTCCATATGATTGGAAAAGAGCACAGGTACTCCCAGTCCTCAAGAAGGGTCGTGGAGCAGATGCACAAAACTATAGACCTATATCTCTGACGTCGATCTGTTGTAGAATTTTAGAACATGGTTTTTGCTTGAGTATCATTTCGTTTTTGGAAACACATAATCTACTCTGTAGCAATCAACATGAATTCCGGAAACAACGATCGTGTGAGACCCAACTCGCTTTATTTGTTCATGAGACCCAGAAAATATTAGATACAGGCTCCCAGGTTGATGCTATTTTCCTTGACTTCCGGAAGGCGCTCGATATAGTTCCGGACTGTCACCTGATAAAGTAAGAGCCTACGGAATATCAGAACAGCTATGTGGCTGGATTAAAGAATTTTTAGCAAACAGATATATATATATATATATATATATATATATATATATATATATATATATATATATATATATATATGACCTAGTAGATAGTGTCGGAAGTTCCATGCGGCTTTTCGCGGATGACGCTGTAGTATACAGAGAAGTTGCAGCATTAGAAAATTGTAGAGAAATGCAGGAAGATCTGCCGCGGATAGGCACTTGGTGCAGGGAATGGCAACTGACCCTTGACATAGACAAATGTAATCTATTGTGAATACATAGAAAGAAGGATCCTTTATTGTATGATTATGTGGTAGCGGAACAAATGTTAAGTCCCATAATGCTCAGAGCCATTTGAACTTTTTGATAGCCGAACAAACACTGGTAGCAGTTACTTCTGTAAAGTATCTGGGAGTATGTGTGCGGAACGATTTGAAGTGGAATGATCATATAAAATTAATTGTTGGTAAGGCGGGTACCAGGCTGAGATTCATTGGGAGAGTCCATAGAAAATGTAGTCCATCAGCAAAGAAGGTGGCTTACCAAACACTCGTTCGACCTATACTTGAGTATTGCTCATCAGCGTGGGATCCGTACGAGATCGGGTTGACGGGGGAGATAGAGAAGATCCAAAGAAGAGCGGCGCGTTCCGTCGCAGGATAATTTGGTAACCGTGATAGCGTTACGGAGATGTTTAGCAAACTCAAGTGGCAGACTCTGCAAGAGAGGCGCTCTGCATCGCGGTGTAGCTTGCTCGCCAGGTTTCGAGAGGGTGCGTTTCTGGATGAGGTATCGAATATATTGCTTCCCCCTACTTATACCTGCCGAGGAGATCATGAATGTAAAATTAGAGAGATTCGAGCGCGTACGGAGGCTTTCTGACAGTCGTTCTTCCCGCGAACCATACGCGGCTGGAACAGAAAAGGGAGGTAGTGACAGTGGCACGTAAAGTGCCCTCCGCCACACACCGTTGGGTGGCTTGCGGAGTAGAAGTGGTTGTAGATGTAGATGTAGATTTAGAACTGAATTTGCAGTTTGTGTCAGTAATTGGACAAGACGACTGCCACTTTGGTCATTAGTGATGATCTGAGACCAAATTAATGGAATTCGTTCCTCTCACTTGTAATGGTTTTAGACGTTGATTTAGTATCGATCTTGGTTTCCAAACGCCAAGCACCGTAGTTTTCTGCTCTGATGTGCTTGGTATACATTTTGTTCACTTTAACGGAAGATTTTGAAATACCTCGGAAACTACATATCGGATCAAATAAAGTTATAATTCCAGTTTTTTTTCCGTGGGGGACATCCAACGATAACACACTCCACCCGACACCTCATCCCGCGCGTGGGAAGCGGAGAGCAAGTTTGAAATCCTCGATGGGGATCCCCATTTTTTATTACAGATTACGATTCTACGAGAAAATCTACATACGTTATGTCTGAAGCATTTTCTTCGTTACGCTACAGGTCTCGCTGTAATCGGAGGAATAGAAATGGGTACACAAACATAGCTTCCGACATGCTACTGACTGGCCCTTGAATATCCATTGACATGTAGGACACCCACCTCTTTGCTGCGAGGGAAGGACCGGCCAGTATTCCCTAAATTCTAATTGGAAATCTCATTCGGATCGTTGTATTCCTCCGACATATCGAACAAGGTACTACTCAATGCACCTCAGCTCTCATGTGGGGAACTACGACGTATCGTGACAGGCAGTACACTTCAACCAGAAGTCACGTATCCTGCAAACGTAGAGCAGATTGTGGATTTGTCAACATTACAATACTTCAGCTGTGTTTATTGCCTCCATACCTACCTACTGTTTGGAGAACAGACGTCCAAGTGTATGATGAATGTTGCAACCACGGAAGATTAAACTGAAATGATCCTGATTTCCCGAGAAGGTAAGAGAAATGTTGAGGCTGCTGTTGCCTAGTATGCTAACCATATCTCAGAGGAATGTGGCTCTTGATCGTTATGTACAAAATTGTGAACGCATTTACGCCTAATGGCAGCATACAGGCCGGCAAAAGAGAACGAAGCCATAGTGTTAGAGGAGAAGCTAGTGCACGACAACCCACGGATAATCGTCCGGCAATTACACCGTGATTCCGATATGTCGGTAGACAGTATTGTCACAATCCTGCAACCTCTTAAGTATCACCCATGACACGTGTCGCTGCATCAAGAAATTCATGGTGCCAAATCCCATAATTAGGTAGTGTTTTGTAAATGGACAGGACAACAAATGCAAACGACCTCCACTTTCTTTTCCGAGGTACTGTTTTGTGATGAGTCTACATTCAGCAACTATGGTAGCGTAAACCGGCATAACATGCATCACTAGACTGTATACAATCTCCACTGGTTACGGCTTGATCACCAACGTCCTAGGTCAGTTACCGTATGGTGTGGCACAATAAGGATCAATTTCGTTGGTCCGTATATTGCCGATAGCAAAAGTAATGGACGCAAATTTCGGATGTTTTCTAACAGGAACTACAGGTAGTGTTGCAGGACGTTGCCCTGGATTTTTCATAATTTATGTGGTTTCAGATGACGGTTGCCTAACGTATTACACTACTGAATCACGTGAGGTCTTAGACCGTGTTTGCAGTGGTCGGTGGATCGGCAGAGATGGCGCTATTAACTGGACTGCAAGGTAGCCGGATTTGGCGTCGCCGCATTTCTTTCTGTGGGAATATTTAAAAGATATGGTGTACCAGTAAGGCCATGATGACATGGTAGACCGCATCAGAAACTGTGTTGACATTCCTGCAGCAATATTTCCGTCCTTTGTAAGTTCATTTGAAAAGAGGGTCACCGGTACTACATTTGAACACTTACCCTAATTGTAAAAGTAGATTAGCGTTCGCCTCGAGCCCCAACTCCATATGTCTTAGGACTAAACGTTGCGAATGGGGTTTCGTTTAGAAGTTATGAAATAGTGGCCAATCTTACCCCACAGCAATGAGATGGTGTCCTACGTGCCATTGGACATTCAAAGGCCATTCAGTAGAATGTCGCCAATTAGGATTGTGTAGCCATTCCAACTCCTCAGTTAACAGCTCCATCAGCGGCGAAACTAAGAAAATGCTTCAGACAAGAGGTATGTAGATTTTTGCCTTAGAATCGTAATTTGCAAAACAGAACGCGGATTGCCACTGAAGATTTCAAACGCCTGCCTCCGCCAAAGCAAGGGGTTTGTGGGGGTGGGGGCCTCTTGGATGGGGGAGAGGAATCGAGTGTGGTATCAATGGATGTCCCCCTCCGAGACAAACTAAGTGGAACCAGAATTGTCTTTGATCCGACGTGTAGCATTCGAGATACTTCAATGTCTTCAGTAAAAAATGAAAAACCTGTATATGAGGCTACGATACATAATTTTCCATTAAAGTAACGACCCTATTAATAAAATACACCGCTTTACGATCGTCATATTCTATTAGTTTACTAGAACATGCTACGAGCAACGTGAGATAACACTTCCGTTATAAACTTCACTTTATGTCTCATGATTTACGTCTTGCCACCAAACATTTTGTTAGCACATTTTCTATTTTAAGCTCTGTTCTTATTTGTATCCACTGACGCTTATACCATGTATTACGATCAACATGTAATATATTTTCCTGTTACATGCATTTCTACTGCTAAAGACAAAGTCTTTGACATTTGTTTTTATGAATGATTCTGTGTGACTTTCTTCGTAAAAGTCACATCACGGACCATACTCCCCTTTAATTTCCTTATCTCTATTTTACAGTTATGTGGGTCCCCTGACTCCCGTATGTCGAAAATGCAGTGCTCCCCCTGCCACTTCAGTTTATCTCACTGTCTTAAGTTTAATTCCGAAGCAGATGGCACTCTGCTATCATAACTGTCACATGTTACTCTGCAACAAGGTAACCCATTTCATCTCGGAAGTAGAAATTGCAAATAAATAAATAAATAAATAAAATAAATAAATAAAATGGTATTTTGTCATAAATTTCACTTTGAAATATTTGAAATAACATTACAAATAAGACTGACTCCCGTATGTCGAAAATGCAGTGCTCCCCCTGCCACTTCAGTTTATCTCACTGTCTTAAGTTTAATTCCGAAGCAGATGGCACTCTGGTATCATAACTGTCACATGTTACTCTGCAACAAGCTAACCCATTTCATCTCGGAAGTAGAAATTGCAAATAAATAAATAAATAAATAAAATGGTATTTTGTCATAAATTTCACTTTGAAATATTTGAAATAACATTACAAATAAGAAAAAGTAGCGGTATATGTTCTCATTTGAAAGAGACATAACATTGCGCTAGCGCAATGTTTGGTAATTTCTGGTAAAAAAATAAAAATGGTTATTCCCATCACATGATTTTAATTGCTGAAATTGTACAGTAATGTTCGGTTTTTATCATGTGAATAACCACGTTGATTATAAAACCCATTAAATTTGGAAGAACACTGTGTGAGGGTGAACGCTACATTTCTTGCATATGTGGTCTACCTTTTACCAATTTTGCATCTCCTCCTTACAGTTTTTCCGTTGTGGGTTTGTAATATGGTCAGTTCTGTTTTTCCTAACTGCTCCTGGCAGTCTGCTTCCTCTTGAGCCTCCTAGGTTAACATTTTTTATCCGAAATTGATGGTTTACTTACAGTTCAAATTTATCTCCACTTTCATTAGAAGTAATAGAAAATGGGATATGAAATCAGTTATACTGACAGTAGAGTATGTTACAAGTTGGTACATTTTCCAGGCACTGACAACAGCATTTTCAGTTCCATAGAAGGGTAATAACAACTACCAATTCGGGTCTATAATTCCAATTGTGTTGTTCTTTATGGCATTGTTATGTAAGTCCACGCTTCACAATCCTTGATTGTGGTTCTGGATAATATTTTGTCGATGGATTATGTAGTGCTTCTGTTGTTTTAAATTCATTGTTGGCTTAGGGGTGCCGAAGTCGACAAAAACTTTTACAACAGAACTGTTATTCCTCGTTGCAGTGAATAGTTTGTTGTTGCTATCGATTCTATAATCAAAGTTTCCTTTTCGTTCTTCGCTAAGGCTTTTGTTGCCTGTAATTGGCAGGACGGTAATTCATTTTTTCTCAGTCGCCAAGCTACAAGGAATTTCTATTCTGACAACAAAGTAATAAGGTAACGCCTTGTAAAGGTGGCATGAAGAAGTGATTTTCAGGATCAAGAGCAACTTTCAGCGACTTTGTTACAGCCATTCCACTTCGACCCAGAATTTCATTAGTCTTATGAAAGGCTGTAGCGTAAACTCAAACTGATACACATATCCCCCAGGTGAAGCAGCTTATCACAATTTCAATCCAAACCCTCTTATAAACTTCTTATTTGAATAAGGTCAAAAATATGGAACCATCCTTTCATCCATTTATATCTTATGGGATAATACACAAAACTACATAACAGTTTATTTAGTTTATTTGTGGATGGTCTTAGCTTCGAAAATTTATAAGATTCACCCAACCCATCGCTGTCAGAAATATCAATATTCTTCTATACATCATCATTTCTGTTCCGTGATATTATTTTGCGTATTAAAGGGATCTCTTTGTTTTCAAATACATTTTAGAATGTAAGGAGACCAATAAATTTTTCCAGCTCATTACATGAGAGAAACATTATGGTTACATTTACGTTAACCATACCTGATTGAAAATTCTTCCATTCCTTCGAAAGTTCATTTATCTAAATCAAATGCAAAGATTTGTCAAGAACTCCAGTACTCAACACATCTAAGAATACAGTTTTCAGAAGTTGGGGAACACATCGTTTTGGGTTTCTCATTTGTTTCCTGTTTTGGTTTTCTCTGAAGTATTTTGTGAAGCTTGTTTTCTCCTCTAAAGTAGTATGAATTAGAAATGTATCGACCACATATACTGGTTGTTTATAAACGCCGTCATTGATGCGTCTTTATTCCAAATATCCTTCAACAGTAAATTCTATTCCATGAGGGGCGATGACTGCATCAGTAGCTTCTTCTTCCAATAATTTCTCAAGAACAGCTATAATTTCCTCAGATTCTTGTAATATCTGTGTGTATTGAAGCTATTGCTAAGTTCTATACCCGAAAAATCGAGAAAAGAACGTATTCTAAAATGCGGAATAGTTTTTACAAGAAAATGTTTTAACAGTGTATTATAATACAATGTGCTTGAAAAGGAGGTCCGATGCTCCAAAAGTATTCATCTTACATCACAAATGCGGATATAATTATTAAACTTACAGAGCCTTTAAACTACAGAATACTTTGTTAGCATAAAAAATTCAAATCGAGTTCTAATCTTTGAATGCATAAGTCATGACCCATCACAGAACATACTTGGGCTGCCAACTCCCAAAGTTGTGCCAGTGAACCGATGTATAAATCACTCATTGCTGCGTCTTAGGTCCATTATGTTAAAGAACTAAAATTATCTTTGTGTATCCCGCATATTCAAGGTGATTCTCAATGATGTTCATAAACCGCCCAAGGGAGGTAGACGAGCTCAACTAAGTATGACACACTGTGCCACAAATTCCGGAAAGCATCCAGAACGTGGATGATATATGTTGAACATTACACATCACACATAGAGTGATTCAACGCTTGCATTCAAGAAAACAGTGCCACTTTCGAACGCATTTTGTAAATTCGATGTGTTGTAAACTCGTCCTCGCTGTAAACAAGCAAAAGCTCTTCTCATTTTGCATTTCATTTGTTTTGTTCCTGTTGTTTTCTATTTACATACATTATATAGTAGAGAATAGATAGATCATTCGTAAGTGATGACGCAGTTCAGAGGCTTATACACATTTATCTGTGACGCAATACTGTACTCTGCAATAAACCGGGGAAGATGGCGAGTCCGACAAATAGAGTAATAAACCTTACCTGAATGTAAACACAGAATCGTTCAATACAACGTGAAAAGTTAGTGTCTACCAAATGCAACACCCCAACCCTGAGTCGCACGCCCTAAAGTCGCACACATGGGCCGAGAGCCACACCAATGTGAATACTGGTCTTGGTTTGGAATACTCAAGTGCGATTGACCGATAGACTCAACTCCTGCTTATGCAGCGAGGGTCATGAAGTGTTTGAAGTATTGGGTTCTACCTCTATCATCCACTTTTGTGGTATTTACCGACATTTGGAGTCATGTGTGTCTGATATTAAATTACCTGACTCAGCTTCATCTAAGTCGCTTTTAAAAGTTAATCAGTTTGTAAGTAGGCTGTTTAGGTTTTTTTTATTGGTAACTCCGCCGCCACGTCGCGCTCTGTATAAAAATCACTGGCTGTGTCATGTGCAGTCTGTGGCTGGTTTGCATTGTTGTCTGCCATTGTACTGTTGGGCAGCGGCAGCTGGATGCTAACAGCACGTAGCGTTGCGCAGTTGGAGGTGAGCCGCCAGCAGTGATGGAGATGGGGAGGGAGATGGCGGAGTTTTGAAATTTGTAAGACTGGATGTCATGAACTGCTAGATATATTTTGACTATTAAGGTAAATACATTGTTTGTTCTGTATTAAAATCTTTCATTTGCTAACTATGCCTATCAGTAGTTAGTGCCTTCAGTAGTTTGAATCTTTTATTTCGCTGGCAGTAGTTGCGCTCGCTGTATTGCAGTAGCTCCAGTAAGGAAGATTTTTGGTGAGGTAAGTGATTTGTGAAACGTATAGGTTAATGTTAGTCAGGGCCATTCTTTCGTAGGGATTTTTGGAAGTCAGATTGCGTTGCGCCAAAAATTCTGTGTTTCAGTTTAAGCACAGTCGTGTATAATTGTTCTAAGGGGACGTTTCAAGTTGGACTGAACCAGTTGAAATAAGCGTATTTTAACATTTGAAATAAGTTATTGAAAAGTAATAAGAAGATGTTTTCAGTAATTTAGTTTTTACGAATTCTTAGTGTAATTGTGAAATATAGTCTCATGGATAGAGAGGTTAAAAATGCTTTCTAACCTAAGCATGGCAAGTGTTATATGGTAAGTTCATTTTGATTGATTTTGTGAAAATAAACTTAGTGTACGAAACACTGATACCGGTGAGTAATGGGTTAGTAGTTATGTTTCCATCAATATGAATACTCCTCTTTGTTTAATACTGTACATCAACTATTTGCATTCTGTCTTTCCTAATACTTGGTTCTCATGTTAATTTCTGCGCTCAAGGAAACCTCGGATAAGACATTTATGACTATTAGATAGTGTGTTGCAAGGAAAAGGTCTCGGTTCATGAAGAATATGAGAACTATTAAAGAATATTATAATCTGGTCAGACACGGCAGTGGTGTTCTGACGAACCTACTTTGATACAAATTACAGAAACGCTAATTTGTATAAATTCCACTAGATACTGTTGCATCACGCATAAAGGTGAAAGGAAGCACGCACTTGTTCCGTGCTACAGTTTAAACCGGATCTTCCACGTGTTACTCGAAAAACAACATACAGGTGGATGTTAAATAAGAGCGTCTTTATGGTGCCCGACCCATTTCCCTCCTGGTTTAATCAGTCATGAAACCTGAAGGTGAGTACTCGTCTGAAACACGGACTGGCCTTATCTACGTGAGAGCACTCACCGGCCGTCCGTAGTTCTTTTCATCAGGCGCTTAATTCCACTTGATGAAGCTCCCAGCTTCTCTGCAGCAACTGTGCAACCCAGCTCGGACGTACCCCTTTCTCTATAGAGCCGCTTTCATTCAGCAACCATATGAATAGCCCTCTAGTCGATGGTATTTCTATTTGCCAGCCTTTTTGTCTGAAAGGGAACTCTAATGTCCTAAAGAATCTTACCGTTGCGTATCGACAGTATCACTTTAAGCGAAGTGCAGCTAAAGTTAGATTCGAGTTAAACTCTCTGAGAGTAAAGGCAGAAATTTTCGATTAGGTTGTGGAAACATTTCACTAACAGAAATAATTTTAAGTATTACGTACGTGTCCGTTTCGTCCTCACGAAAAATATATGTACTGTTTTACTAGCATACCTAGCACTCATTTTCCTTCAGAATTATAACTAATCATTTCTCTCGGTGTCATCTCTTATATACTTGTGCAACCATAGTATCATCTCATCTGTGCAACCTGTACAGTCACTTTAATTTTATAGTTAAATTAGCTGTCTGATGTATCATATTCTGTTAGAAATTGCACAGCTTTCCGTCCACAACTTTCTCATAATCAAAGCTCGTGTCACACATTAAATACTGAAAATGTGGAAAATTTTTAATTATAGTATTAACTAGCTGTTACCCAAGACTGCGCCGCAAATATGTAGTTTGTTGTGATGACAGCGGTGAAACAGTTAGCTAATAATTTATTGGCACCTGCGAATTTGTTTCTCAGGGCTTTACTAACGCATTACTTTTAAATACTCTACTCAGGCTTACCGTCAGATCTTACAATTGCATCTTCACAGTATTTCATCATAAAAGAAACCAGGTCTCGCAGGGAAGTGGAGCAGATCTTAAAATTTCAGCACCAGCTCGCATGAGTAAAAAGTGGATTCTCACTGTCACGGAAGAATCTATAATTACTCTGAATCGCTCCACTCAAGCGTCGTCTGCATCCCACTCACTTATATTTTAAAACATTAATGATATTTAAGAAGGTAATACAACTACCAAACCTTAGAAGAGAGATGGAAAGATTATTTCTGATAGTGAAATGATTTAAAAAGCTGCAGAAGTTAAAAAAGCACACAAATGCTTATATAAACAAAGAGGCGACTAAATACTGGACAACTGCTCAGTTAAGAGAACTTTGTATCATCATGAGAAAACTAACTTTGCTTAGTTATATTATTAAAGATAACTATAAAAAAATTCGTAAAAATTTCATATCACAAAGGTTAACGCAAAAAACAGTTAACTACTAGATAAATGTTTAAATTGTGATTTTATTATCGAAACTAAATCAAATATGAAGTAGGAAATCACAAACTATATATTATGAACCACTCAACGAATGCCTGTTTCAAAGAATCGAGCTGTGCAGTGAAAGAAACTGTGTACTTTCGAAAATTATTAAATGGTGGTAAACTGACGAAGGAAGAAAACATATAATTTGTAAGAGTAGATCGCTATTTGAGTGTGTATTACAGTATTTATCTTCTGGACTATCTAGAATTCGGATTTTATGCCATTATCACGCCAATACTACAAGTTGTAGGACCATTATTATGTCATACCTGTGAAGGAGGCCAAAGAAAAGGGAGTTCAGAAGATGAATATAACAACACACTGTCAGATGATGGTTTACCTTTCAAAAAGGATTGCATGAGTATGGCTGAACACCACCGAAAACTTTATAAATATTTATAGTTCAGTGCAGTGCCAATTTTATAATATCTGTATATCCAAAAATATCAGCCGCTCGCTTGTGTCTGCCTGTTACGGTAAGCATACCACGTACTGTGCGCCCCTCCCGTGCTCCACAACTGCACTGAAGCACGACGAATACGAGAAACATGCAATATCACCATCGAGCAGCGTTTGTGAAACAGTGGCTCTTGAGATGTAGTGCTACGGAAGAATGCTGAAGATAACACTGAGTAAATATTATAGCGTTACTGAAACCAAGTGGGAAGAAAATACACTGATCGGCAAGAACATTACGGCAACCGACGTACTACATAAACCTGTTCAGGAGATAGCAGTATCATCTGGCGAGGAATGACTGCTAGTTAGATATATGCACGGTGCTCGTACTATCAGCGTGTTGTCCGTGCGTAGAACGAGGAAGGCGCGCGTTCGATCTGAGTTTCACCGCTATAAGAGATGGGAACTTATGTGCGTCGTAACGTCAGTTCACTTTTCTTCAGTTTGGCAACTGGGATGCGTTACATTTCATCGGAATATTATTGTCAGGAATGTGTAGACGCCCCAACCGATATTGAGCACATGAGCTCCGATGCTGAATACCGACTGGCAAATGCTAGAATGCTTTTCTCGCACATGAGTACACATATTCTACAGGATGCCTGTTACTACACGCCTGGAAATGGAAAAAAGAACACATTGACACCGGTGTGTCAGACCCACCATACTTGCTCCGGACACTGCGAGAGGGCTGTACAAGCAATGATCACACGCACGGCACAGCGGACACACCAGGAAACGCGGTGCTGGCCGTCGAATAGCGCTAGCTGCGCAGCATTTGTGCACCGCCGCCGTCAGTGTCAGCCAGTTTGCCGTGGCATACGGAGCTCCATCGCAGTCTTTAACACTGGTAGCATGCCGCGACAGCGTGGACGTGAACCGTATGTGCAGTTGACGGACTTTGAGCGAGGGCGTATAGTGGGCATGCGGGAGGCCGGGTGGACGTACCGCCGAATTGCTCAACACGTGGGGAGTGAGGTCTCCATAGTACATCGATGTTGTCGCCAGTGGTCGGCCGGAGGTTCACGTGCCCGTCGACCTGGGACCGGACCGCAGCGACGCACGGATGCACGCCAAGACCGTAGGATCCTACGCAGTGCCGTAGGGACCGCACCACCACTTCCCAGCAAATTAGGGACACTGTTGCTCCTGGGGTAATGGCGAGGACCATTCGCAACCGTCTCCATGAAGCTGGGCTACGGTCCCGCACACCGTTAGGCCGTCTTCCGCTCACGCCCCAACATCGTGCAGCCCGCCTCCAGTGGTGTCGCGACAGGTGTGAATGGAGGGACGAATGGAGACGTGTCGTCTTCAGCGATGAGAGTCGCTTCTGCCTTGGTGCCAATGATGGTCGTATGCGTGTTTGGCGCCGTGCAGGTGAGCGCCACAATCAGGACTGCATACGACCGAGGCACAGGGCCAACACCCGGCATCATGGTGTGGGGAGCGATCTGCTACACTGGCCGTACACCTCTGGTGATCGTCGAGGTGACACTGAATAGTGCACGATATACATCCAAACCGTCATCGAACCCATCGTTCTACCATTCCTATACCGGCAAGGGAACTTGCTGTTCCAACAGGACAATGCACGTCCGCATGTATCCCGTGCCACCCAACGTGCTCTAGAAGGTGTAAGTCAACTACCCTGGCCGGCAAGATCTCCGGATCTGTCCCCCATTGAGCATGTTTGGGACTGGATGAAACGTCGTCTCAAGCAGTCTGCACGTCCAGCACGAACGCTGGTCCAACTGAGGCGCCAGGTGGAAATGGCATGGCAAGCCGTTCCAGCATCTCTACGATCGGCTCCATGGGAGAATAGCAGCCTGCATTGCTGCGAAAGGTGGATATACATTGTACTAGTGCCGAAATTGTGCATGCTCTGTTGCCTGTGTCTTGGTGTCTGTGGTTCTGTTTGTGTGATCATGTGATGTATCTGACCCCAGGAATGTGTCAATAAAGTTTCCCCTTCCTGGTTCACTGAATTCACGGTGTTCTTATTTCCATTTCCAGGAGTGTATGTTAAATGGAAGGAGGAAGAAAGGAAACTTTCAGATTAGTGTCCCACATGTGCCAAACCAAGATACAGTGTTGCTCAAATTTTAATACGTAAATCCTGTTCACTAGTGGTGAAAGGAGCATAGGTCCTTTGAGACTGGTTGGATTAGGATCTAAAATAAGTGTTCTACGCACAATAAAGACAAATTTTATTTAAATTGCTCAGTGCTAGAAACAAAATAAATGACAGTGTAATTAAATGCTAGCAAACGCCCAATAAATTGACCTTTATAATGATGCAGGACTCAAGCTCGGCATCTGTTCACAAAACAGGGAGCGCCGATCTACAGGATCTGACCAAGTAGCGTAGTGACTAGCATTTATAAAAGAAAAATAGAAATAAACTTAAAAGCACACAGTAACCCGTTCATTAAGAGAACGCGCCTTTCAAGATCTCCACAAATTTCACTAGCCGGAAATCTAATTCTATAATCATGAAAGAACAAAAAAATATTTTAAATCCTACAACTAAAGTAAAAGAAATAAACAGCTTGCTTATGTGTTATGGCAAGACTTGTTGCTTTTGAATAGCCGAATATTGCAAATGCTTGAATTATTTAAATCCCAGAAATTAAAAGCAGGAGAAATTGAAATACCCTGATATTTAACGGCAGTTCCTAACAGCAACGAATCCTTAAATCATTAAAAAAAGTAAGGAGTTAAAACAATAACAGCTGCAGGTGCCTGAAGAATTAAATGAAGTGCTGGTAAACCTGGTACAATGGTAATACAGCTGGCTTGAAACTTGCAAGGATAGTGTTAATGATAGGAGGTTAATAAAATAAATTTACACAAAGCAGAGTGGCAAATAAGACGTGTTACAAGGGATCACATCAGTAAAAGTCAGTGCTAAACGTACTCGCAAAGTAAGGTCATGATAGCTGTATCAGACAAACTATATATATATATATATATATATATATATATATATATATATATATATATATATATATAACATTATTAAGGTACATACATTGTTTGTTCCCCAGCCAAATCTTTCATTTGCTAACTATGCTTATCAGTAGTTAGTGCCTTCAGTAGTTAGAATCTTTTATTCAGCTGGCAGTACTGGCGCTCACTGTATTGCAGTTGTTCGAGTAACGATGATTTTTGTCAGGTAAGTGATTCATGGAAAGTATAGGTTATTGTCCGTCAGGGCCACACTTTTGTAGGGATTATTGAAAGTCAGATTGTGTTGCGCTAAAAGTATTGTGTGTCAGTTTAGTGATGATCAGAATAAGTTAAGAGCGAAATGTCTGAGTACGTTAAGTTCTGCTCAGCTGTTTGAAATTAAAATAACGTAGAGGTTTACTAGCACAATAATTCATTAATTTTTGTAAGGGGATGTTTCATAGTTTCTTGTCTCTACACAATCAGTTGCGGACCCAGGATTTCCTGTTTCAGATTGACACAAGAGGTTTGAGACACCCTAAATGCAATGAAATGTGGTGTCTGATCCATCAGAAGTGTCCGAGGGAACAGTCACCACATTTTACCATTTCACGTAGATTGATTAGAATATGTGGTGTGTTTAAAACATTATGTGTTTAGTCCTGTAAGGTTGGAACAATGAGTAAGGAACCTAAGCCCATAGTGCTCAGAGCCATTTGAACCATTTTCAACCTAAGCCCATACATTTGATGATGCCTAGACAATGTGCTCATGGACCCTCTCTTAAATGCACATACATTGGCGTGGCGTGTCATACCACGAATTCATTGGCCGGAGCCCTCAAAAACCTAGCTGCCTGTCGTTTATAAAAATCACGAGCCCGTGATGTGCTTTCTTCATTACACAGGTAAAGAAGGGGAGAAACTCTCTTTCGTTTGGGAAATGCTTTTATCGTTGCAACAATTAAAACAGGCTCACCTTTTGACAGGAAACATCATTTATTTGTAAATCTACTGGCTTTCTAAAGAAATAAAATGTACAAAGCACTTACTCAATTACAACAACGCTTGATATCAAAAGCAGAGATGGGCAAATCAGCTCAATCACAGGGGTCTTACACACTATCTTACATCCCAATATCTCAGCAATGGTTAGAGCACGTCAGAGCAGAACGTTATTCATCACGGCCCCGCGTATCTCTACAGTTTTACTAATACTGTCAGGAAGACACAGACATGAAGTGATAATGCTGCAGAAGTTTACTTGTGACGTGAGGAACGGTATGAAGTTGCACAGCTATCTCTAAAACTAAGTGATAGCGTTAGATAAATTGTTGGAATAATTCGTCGACCCTGAAGCTGCCCTCACGGTAATACAGCATAATGGAACACAGTAGAGTCTTACCTTCTCTGGAGATATTGTAGTGATCAGCGCCACAATGTGTGTCTCAGCTACAGTAAGCCTTTGTTATCATGGAGCATGTACAAATTCTTCCGTTGAGTGTACAGTGACAACGCCGTCTACTGTAGAACCAGAAGGCGTGCCTAATTGTAGCTCCTGTTTAGTGAGAAGCAATTGTTACTTTACAAGTGCCTAGGGAGCTTAAAATATTAATTTGTTCACGTTTCCAGGTCTCAGTCTCAACAACTCTAAAAAGAACACATGCGATATTGTAAAGAACTTTCGAACTATTTTCCGTCTCCTTCGCACATGAGCAAAAGTATGTTCCCATTCTTGTAGGGAAGGGATGTCCTCGGGAGGACATTGTATAGTAACATAAGCAACCATCAGCAGTCTTACTACAGTAATAAGTCTTGAACCTTCCTGATGCTCAGCTGACTACTAGAGATCTCACCAATTTCACAATTATGGCGAGATTATGCCGTAAATTCGACATTAATCACTATCCGTACATTACGCACACGTACTTCTCTGGCGCATGATTCGGGACTCACATTAGCTGCCAAATCAATTACACAAAAACAAAAAAAAAACAGTAAAAGAATCACGTTACTTTCACATTTTTAATTAATTATTTAGCAGTTATTGCGAAAATCAAATGAGCATGTATTCAATCTCTATGTTTCGATGTATGTTGAGGCGTAGGATGCCCTTGGGAGAGGAATTTTGCCTTTGGATGTGCCGCATGGATCCCTAACCAACTGTAATTTAATTTTATTTACAGTATGAAGAATACGTATAGTACGCATTAGACAGTACCAACCAGGACTTCACGTTCTATTTTTCATATGAATTAACACCTGAAATAATAGCATAAAAACTCAGAAAAACAAGCTTTTGTCCCTTAACAAAAAAAAAAGGAAGGGGGCTCACTTAATACCATACAATCATAAAATCTTAACCTACTATATACAAATCATTTAATATTAATATTTCACCTAACTGACATTAACTTTTTTATCCTACACCAAAACACAATGCTCAGAAGGGTAGGCCAAGAACGCCCCTTGCCCATGACCAAATTCTTAAGTAAACACAGAAAGACAACAAACGCCATCTAAAGGGACACAGTAACCAAATGTACACCACTTAAGGAGAAACATATAAAGGTAATCATAATCAGTAAAACACAATTCCTTAGATAATTCACTGCGTTACAACATTCAGGCCTAACATGGTATCACCATGTTTCATCAAAACACAGTATACTCATGTTGAGGCACTCCTCAAGTTAGGGACCCAATAACGTCAGCGCTGTGTATCATCAATTCATTACTTTGACAACCCTCAAATGTCACAACAAGAAAATGCAAAATATATTCTTGACTTCCTTTTGTTGTAGAAACGTAGGACATATTCTGAGCTGAAGCATAATCGGGTATCTCGAAAAGAATTACCACTTTCAATCAAATCATTCCGAAAAGATGGATCATGTGTTAGCCATATCACACTTTTCTCACATGATACATTAAAAACTTCGGATCTAGGTATTCAGGTAGATATAGCATTTCCTGATTTTCGAAAAGCATTTATCTCAGTACTGCAGCTACTATTATTGTCGAGAGTACGATCACATGGGGCATCAAGCGAAATTTGTAACTGGACTGAGGAATTTTATAATAGGGAGGAGCCAGCAGGTTATTTTGGATGGAAAGTCATCGTCGCACGTAGAAGTAATTAGGCGTGTGCGCCAAGGAAGTGTTTTGGGTCCCTTGTTGGTCATATTGTGTATCAATCACCTTGCGAACGAAATTAACAACAACCTCAGATTTTTGCAGATGACGTTATCTATGGTGAGCTACTGCCTGAGAGAATCCACATAAATCTTGTCAGATTTTGATAAGACTTCAAAGTGGTACAAAGATTGACAACTTGCTTTAAACATTCGGAAATATAAAACTGTGCGCTTCACAAAACGAAAAAACCTATGAATAAATAACAATGAGTCACTGATGAAATCGACCAACTCATTCATATACCTGAGTATGACAAGCTGTAGGATACGAAAAGGAATGATCTCATAGGCTTAGTGGAGGGAAAAGCCGGTTGTAGACTTCGGTTTATAGGTAGAATTCTGGCGCAATCCAACCTGTCTAGAAAGGGGATTACATACAAATTATTAGTGCTACAATTCTATAATAGTGCTCAGGTGTATGAGACCCGTACCAAATAGGCTTAACAGGGGCTAATGAACGTACAGACAGAAGGACAGCACGAATTGCCACAGGTTCAAAATGGTTCAGATATCTCTGAGCACTATGGGACTTAACATCTGAGGCCATCATTCTCCTAGAACCTAGATGTACTTAAACTTAACTAACTTAAGGACATCATACACAAGCATGCCCGAGGCAGGATTCGAACCTGCAACTGTAGCAGTCGCGCGGTTCCGGACTGAAGCAGGACGTACCTACTGCCATGCACTTCACAGAGATTTTCAGAGATATACATGAATAAAATGAAACAAATCCCTATTACGAACAGCCTTTCATTAGTCGTAAAAGAAATCAGTCTTCCACGAAGGTTTCCTGGATCCAAGCTGAAGAAGCCGCTGGATGTACGGAGGCAACCACCGCCCGTTGCTCCAAAGAGAGGATGTCTCGCTTTAACATCAGGCCACACACAATGTTGGCGGCGTTCAACTCTCCCACCATGCTGTATCCAGCTAGCCACTCAACCTCACCGCTGCACACTCGAAATTGCTCGAAGATTCATTCTACGTCCGTGGATTCCAACTCAGTGTTCAACTGTGATTACCTCACGCAGAGCAAGGGTCAACCATCGTCTTTCACATGTAACCTTACAGACTTTGGCACACTCTGGACTGCCCTTCCTAGACCAAATTACTCGACTGTCGCGCCAATATCTGGTCCCCATTCACACACCAAGGAAAGCGACCGGATGCTAGTTCCCAAAAGATGTGGCCAATTCCGTTCCAGTGGTACAATTCCCTCTTGCTGTGCAATTCCCTCATGTTGTTCCGTACCGCCACAGCTGTCCTCGTAGTGGCGCTGCGTGTGCTAGCTCGGCGATGCCCATTTATCTTTGACTCTACTCGGGTGCACAACATTAATGTCGGAAACATCAAGTCGAGGAGGGACTTCAAGTGTGCCGTTAAGTAGCTTATACATTGAACCATGTTGTAAAAGTGAATTTTTATTGGGTATAGTGGAGACTCGTGAGTACTCACGAAGTCATAGAGTGAGTGACTAACGGAGTTGCTCGTTGTAATAAGAAAATGTGTCTTTTCCTCGAGGAAATAAAATTTATCTTATTTAACTACCCATTCATGTTTTGGAAAAGTTGTTGATCGCCGGTGAGTTTTATTTATTATCTGATGAAGAATACAGAAAGAATTTATGCATTATGATATTTATCAGCTTCTTAATATTAAGGTACTAACATTGGAAACAAATACATACCTCCTTACTTCGTACTGCTGTTCACAAGTCTGGTATTTGCAGCAAACCTAAAATTACTGCCTTCCAGTTTGTCATCTGCGGTTGACAAGCATTTGTCATTGCTTTGTTACGTAATTTCTCATATTTTTCAATGCCTAAATGCTATTATAGTTTTAATTTCTTTGTTTCTTTCTATAGCACTACTATCGTTACATAAGAATTTTATTTTCTAACAAGGTTTCGCTATTTTACTCTTTCACTAGAATCTTTTAGGTTGAAGTACAATTTTCCGAAAAATATGTGAAATGTATGGTGACTGCGATTATGCTTCATCAAATGTTGACTGAGGATAGGGAATAGACTATGTAAGTAAATGTGTGTTACGCTAGTCTTCTGAGATCGATAAATATGAATCTACGGTTGACATGCCACGTTTAAGCGAACAGTTATTCTGCGTGCAAAACAGTAAGGAAAAATATTAAATATTTCATTGTGATGTGTGTCAAAAGCAGTATCGGTATTGCAGGATAATCTGTATTTTGAGACCAATGTAAAAACAGAAATAGATTTTCAAAATTATTTTATGTTGGTTCGAATCTTCATATGAAAAAGACGTGGGTGGAGACATAAGTACCTTGTAACTTATTTCTGGCAAATTCATGCAGTTATTTACAAACAAACCACTTATTTCACTAATACATGTGCGAAACTTTATTTGTACCTTTTTCCAGAGATTTAGAATTTGCGATACAGCGCGGGTTGTAACTTGTATTGTTGGCCGCCAATTGCAGAACGTTAGGTTCTTCTTCAAATCACTCCTATATTAAATGGTGTAAAGAAAGTTGGTGAGGGTTACAATTAATGTTTTGAGTAATCATATCAAAGTCAAGTTAATTTCATTCATTTTGCAATGTTAGTATCGACACTAAAACATTCTTTTCGTTGCCGCTTCCCGGCTAGCTTTTGTTCAAGTGACGAGATATTATTACAGTTAATGTGCTCAGCCTTGAATTATAGTAATACGTGTACCATGAAAAGAGTATTTCTCCACAGGAATTCATGAAGATGCAAATTAGTCAAGTGATAAGACATACAATTCCAACCCTGAGATGTTCCTAAAGATCTAAGATTACGGTCCCTCACAAAGATCTGTTCCCATTTTATTTTACGTCCATACAGACATTCCAAAGTGATTTATTATATACAAAGACATAACATCAAAAATAGTAATACTCATCCGTGATAAGAAGTTGTAGTGATATGTGTTGAGTGTAGCCTTATATGATTTTACGATGTATTATTAACAGCACAATTATACACACACACACACACACACACACACACACACACACACACACACACACACAATAAAAGAAAAAAAGACACTACCTTGGCGCCCATACGGTATGGGCCAGAAGTACATGTGGGGTACAAGACACAACATTTGTATTTTATTGTAATTTGTTTTGTATTTTCTTTCGTGTACACTACTGCCTTCAACAATAAGGCTACAAATGGATCGGCAAGACGATAAGCTGCGAGAATCTTTTCCTAATAAGATCCTGAGCGACACTACAAAACTGCATAACATTCAAGGTAAGGATACTGTGAGATACATCCCCAAGTTTAAGGGATAAAAGTTATAAGTGTCTTTTTGGGGCCTGCAGTAAGTGAAATGTCATTTTTACGTTTTTAAAGTTGCTTATTGTCTACTAACAATTGGCATTGGTGTGTCAGAAATTTACTTTTATAGTTTATCCTCGTAGATTAGGAAATTACAGTGAAAACGACACTTTTATTTTGAGAATTGTGGTGTTTTCTGTGTGTTAATAACTTTTGTGGCTTGTAGTTTTGTTTGTATATTGTGCTTAGTGAACTTATATATTCAACATAGACCTCAGAGAAAGGAAAGGTCAGAAGGGGATAACGTGACAAAGTTAGAGGAACCTAGAAACATTTGTGAGTTTGCTTGTGCCGAAACATAGGGCAGTTTCTCGGAATTCAAGACTCTGTAAACTGAGGAAAGCGAGATGGATGTGCAGTTCTTGAGTGGGAGCACTGGAACAACAGAAAAGCGCCGTATCAGTTGGCGTTACTAAAAGTACCACGCAAACTGCAGCGACAGATGAGGACTTGTTGCCTGCGGCGGCAGGAAAAGACTTCCTTCCTCTGTTCCTACAGAAGCTACATATGAGAAAGAGTTTATAAGTACGGGAAGGGGAAGAAACAGACAGGTTTAAGGAAAAGGAACGAGAGGAAATGGAAAGAATTCGTGAACTCGAAAGATATACTAGGCTGACCGAAAACGATGCTCGTGATAAGTGGATCCTGACCACATGATGGAGAAAATGGATATTATACGAACAGAAATACAAGAACTAGCTACTCAAAACAAGGATTTGCTTAGGAAAGTGACTGAAATGGACTCAAGGATAAATAGACTAACAGAAGCTCAGCAAACACCTGAATGGCAGGTAAACAAGTTTACTACCTCTGAGGATGATTTGTCCTGTAATTTAGACTTGAAAACAGAAACTGAAGTTTCGCGACACTGCATCGTTTGAGCATTGCAGCAAATCGCGGGAAAAATGACTTCTATGAATGACTGCAACAGGACGTGACTGAAACATAGCAGTGAGTGGCTATGGCAGGCCGTGAAAATGACGAAAACAGATTTAGAAATACTAGTTATCGCTAGGGTAACAGCGCTGTTAACTTTGCTTGTTGCGATGTCTTAAACCGCAATTAAGCTGACAGATACAGCCCTAGCAATGACGAGCGCATTGTTGTCGCAACAGAAGCTGGCGTTGCAGTACCACCCAAGGTGCAAATAAATCACGGGGAGTTGCTTATAAAAAACAGACAGTTCCAGACGTTCCCGTGGATTTCATTAAGACTTTTAAGAGTGCACTGCCTGCTTCTTGGTCATATGATAAATCAAGCATGGTAATATATAGTAATATCACCATTTACAACACTTCCATTAATACCACTAGACTTCTCGGTTTGTGATTTCTTTGATATCTAGCGATGCACCAGCGTGGGCGACATCCGTGAATACTTTTCCGAATTCGCAAGGTTATCTTCATGACGCCTGTGGTCTAACTGTGCTCATGAACGCTTAATAAACCAGGTTTACCATCCCGAACCATTTGGGCCTATACAGGGAAAACTAAGCAAATATTTTGAAAAGTACTTAAATAAGACTGACTCGGTACTGGGATGGGCTAATGTCTGATGTACTACGAACACTGAAAGGCAGACTACCAATTGTCATTAGGGAAAAACTTTTCCATGTCCCTGACACGGACCTGAAACAACTTATCGCGACTGTTGACTCACTTGACTTCATACAGAATGACACATACCAAAATGAGACATGGAAAAGGGACGTGGGACATATTAAGTTTTACAAAAATAGGAAATAGAATGGAAACAATCTACGGACATCAAAAAGAAAATGATTTCTGCGCCTGGGCCATTGGCAACCACCAAAAGGCTCGAGGATTACAAGGCAATTATGGAATCAATAATAAAAAGAATTCCTAAGTTCCAAAGGAAACAACAATTTTAATAGAAAGAGGAGAAGCGAATTAAACAATAATGTCTCGTTTTAACCCAAGAATGTGAAGGAAATGAATGAAAAAGGATAAAAGAAAGGGCCAGCAAACTGGCAATCATTCCGAACTCCTCAGGGTAAGAACCATCTTGTGAATAACAATGTTATACCACTGTCAGCTACCAATCATCAACCACAGTGGATACCGCCACACGTGACGTGCCTCAACAGATGCAGCAGCCTCAGAGTCAAAATAGTAGAAATGGTTGATGATACACATCCAAGCGCGACTAATGTAAGCCTTCCGGATGTGGCCGTGGGTGCGCGAATGGGAGGGGGGTGGGGGGGCAGGCGATACGCTGTTTCCATGATCAATACAACGACGGACTGAATCTGAAAAAGAATTGTGTGATGATCCGAGGAAATTCGCTCAGCGGTAAACTTGGTACAAGCCGGAATCAAGAGAAACATACACGGCATGTTCGTGAATCGGATGGAAGTGGCAATGTATCATATACGGACTACGACCTATTCAAGTGCAGCAATCAGATGGATAAGTTGCCAACATTGCCAGCTCAAGATTGTAGAATTGCAGGAGCCAAGCGTGGACGTACGCAGCGAGTTCAGAGTCAGGCACAAGCCGTCATTCGAGTGGAAAAAGAAGCGATAAATTGTTACATCTACATCTACATCTACATCTACATGACTACTCTGCAATTCACATTTAAGTGCTTGGCAGAGGGTTCATAGAACCACAATCATACTATCTCTCTACTATTCCACTCCCGAACAGCGAGCCGGAAAAACGAACACCTAAACCTTTCTGTTCGAGCTCTGATTTCTCTTATTTTATTTTGATGATCATTCCTACCTATGTAGGTTGGGCTCAACAAAATATTTTCGCATTCGGAAGAGAAAGTTGGTGACGGAAATTTCGTAAAAAGGTCTCGCCGCGACGAAAAACGTCTATGCTGTAATGACTTCCATCCCAACTCGTGTATCATATCTGCCACACTCTCTCCCCTCTAACGTGATAATACAAAACGAGCTGCCCTTTTTTGCACCCTTTCGATGTCCTCCGTCAATCCCACCTGGTAAGGATCCCACACCGCGCAGCAATATTCTAACAGACGACGAACGAGTGTAGTGTAAGCTGTCTCTTTAGTGGACTTGTTGCATCTTCTAAGTGTCCTGCCAATGAAACGCAACCTTTGGCTCGCCTTCCCGACAATATTATCTATGTGGTCCTTCCAACTGAAGTTGTTCGTAATTTTAACACCCAGGTATTTAGTTGAATTCACAGTCTTGAGAATTTTACTATTTATTGAGTAATCGAATTCCAGCGGATTTCTTTTGGAACTCATGTGGATCATCTCACACTTTTCGTTATTTAGCGTCAACTGCCACCTGACACACCATGCAGCAATCTTTTCTAAATCGCTTTGCAGCTGATACTGGTCTTCGGATGACCTTACTAGACGGTAAATTACAGCATCATCTGCGAACAGTCTAAGTGCCCGTTGAGAAAAATTTGGCGGTTCCTTGTATCCTAGGCTGAGAATTTTTCAGGGAAAGGGACACAAGAATCGACGTTTCTCGAGCTGTATGTTCATTTCTGAATGAAGGGAGGCTAATCGAATTGCAAATTAAATGGACAGCTTTGCAGAGGGTTGCAGATAACTGTATGAAACCTGAACTACTGCACATAGCCATTAACCATACTCTGGCAAACTACCTGTCTGTAATTGAAAACGGCGAGCAGCTAACCATTCTCAATGCAGTGTCCTTTTTTGGTCAATGCATGTAATGCCTGTTGGTCTGGCTTTGTACACAGTTCATGGAATACAGTTATTCAAAATACAGTTATTCAAAATAACGGTCGCTGCTTGCAACAGCCTCTGAATGGAGGGTTACCTGATAGATGGAAAGGTTAGTGAATTGAGCTATCTAGATGATAAACAGTGGCAACAACACTCTCACTTACTGACGCGTTATGCAGTGGTATTTTCCAAATATCCAGGGATAATTAAGGGATACAATTACGGTATGCAAGTCAAGCCTTTTGAGACCTATTGCAATGTTATCTATTAAGCACCAGAGACTAAAAATGAACCATTGTCTAAGGTGATACAACGTATGATTAAATGGGGATATTGGACTTTCTTGTCTCCCTATAGCAGTCCGTTATTCGCTGCCTCAGAATCAGATGGTAGCATACTACTTCGTGCTTGGTCTTTACGTTATCAATAAGATCATGGTAACCGTACGATTCCAGCCTGAAAATGCGGAAGAGCAGATATAAAAATTTCTTGAAATGCAGTATTTAACGGCTTCGATTTGAAAGCCTCTAGTATAAAGAAAATCAATAAAAAGTAGCAATTTCTGTATGCAGGACCAAACGTACTTGTGAAAATACCTCATAAAAGTCTGTTACCTTCTAGCTAATCCAAGGACATTAAAGGTGAAAAGTCGACATCGACACTGCGGGCCTGGCCTTGTACCTGCTTCAGCGCAGCTTACCGGCCAATTCAAGATCGTTTATGAGCGTCTTGTCCTGTACCTTGGGTCAACATTCCCGACGCAGATACCCGAAGAATAAACTATCTACGTAGATCGCTGCAAGATTGTGAACATGCAATTCTTTATCATATTTTGTTACACATGAACAGTTTACCCATTACTTTTTCAAAGACTATTGCTCACATTTCCATTCTTGAGATTGAATGAATAATATAACTAAAACAATTGCAAAGACGTCTTTTAATATGATTTCCTGTTCTGATATTTTAAATACTCCATAGAACGAATTTTGAAAACATTGTTAAGATTTTCAAGAACCTAGTTGGTAACTAAATTGTTAGCTATGGTGCGAATGGTCAGATGGGTACAGTCTGAAGACTAGTGGCTGGTTAATTTGTCGTCCTCAGTTTTTTCCCATTGCCTGTAATCCAAATGAGGGAGTTAAAATATATGCTGTTTGTAAACAAACCACTTATTTCAGTGGGGGCATCATCCCTACATGTGTGAAGTTTTATTTATATGTTTTGTCAGACATTAATAACGTGTGGTACACCGGGAGCTGTAATTTGTATTGTAGGCCGCCATTTGCAAGACGTCTGGTCTTGTTCAAATTACTCCTATATTAAATGGCGTGAAGAAAGATGGAAAGGGTTTACTATTAATTTTTTGATTAACCGTACTAAAGTCAAGTTAATTTCATTCATTTAGCAAAGAGACTTATCGATATTAAAACAGCTTTGTCGTTGGCGATTTCCGGCTATCCTTTGTTCAAGTGACGATATTTCTAACAGTTAAAGTGCTCAGCTTTTAATTAGAATGATAAGTGCACCATGTGGAAGATGTTTCTCCACACGAATCCAAGGAAGTAAAAATTATTAGTCAAGTGAAAAGACACAATTATAACCCTGAGATATTCCAAATGCAGAAGATTGAGGTGCTTCACACCGAACTGTTTCTAATTTATTTTGCGTCTATACAGGCATTCCGAAGTGATTCGAAATATAGAAAGAACAATTAGCAAAAATAATAACACTCGCCTGTGACAAGAAGTTGTAGTGATCTATATTGTGTGTAGCCTTATGTGATCTTACGGTATATTTCTAACAGCACACAAACATACATACACACACACACACACACACACACACACACACACACACACACACACACACACACACACAGACACACACACACACACACACACACACACGATCTACGAAAAGAGTCACTGCAATGTGACTACTTCTAATTGATCTCGCCTTCTTGTGCTTTTACAGGGTGTTTGAATGCGGATTCTTAACACTTACTGATTCACTGTTTGTGTGATGTTCACTATTTGTGTGATGTTCAGTTGTTTCCGTCATGTTGTTCTAAGTGTTCTGGGCTGTCTTTGTTCGTTTGTTTCACGGTGTGTGTGCGTGTATGTGTTTGTGTGAGTATCATGTCTCTTGATTTTGTGGTAATTACTTTAGAGGTGAGAAGAGGGTTCCACTCCATAGTTCTGTGTATTCATTCATCAGCTCTTTCCCTTTCATTCAGACTGTTTGTATATTGTGATTTTCTTCTGTTATAAGTTTCTGCCGATAGCTGTTGCTACATTTCATAATTTTTAAGTTTCTGTAAATGTTTGTTGGTCTGTGTTTTTGTCCATGCGACGTCCCTAAATGTATAATGACTATTGTTACTCTTGAGTGCCTATCGTGTTCAGTGTATTTGATGGGTAACTTCTAATTGTTTGTCCAATGTAAACTGAGATGTAATCTTGACTTACGTGTTGGTAGATACCAGATGTGTATTATTTTCTGTGTTAGTATTAATTGGCCCCTGTTTCTATTGTATAGTGTTGTCTGTTCTGTAGCCAATTTTCAGTCGTTGTATTGTGAGCATATTGTCTGTTCTGTGAGCTGTTTTTTGTGGTATTTTAGTGTCTTCTATTTGTCTGTTGTTGTGAATGTATGTGTTTCAAATGCGCTGTGTGTGTTTGTGTTCTGTCTACTTATGTTTTGTACCAGAGGTTGTGTATTGATGTAGATCAGTTTCCTACTTTGTGTTGAGTGCACTTTTCTGTGTTTGTTCTGGTCACTCTATAATGTTCGTGTTGTATCCATTTTCATCTGCTATTTGTTTGAATATTTCTAGATCCTTTTTGTAACTGACCTCATTGAGGTGTTAAATCTTAGGTTCCTTGTGGATAATGAGGTGGTTTGATTATTGAATTATTGTTGTACTGGTGTTTGCGTGTTTTCAGAATATGGAAAGTTGTTATTGATTATTGTGTCTTTGCTGTGTGATGTCTAAGAAATTTATGTAAACTCCTGGAAATTGAAATAAGAACACCGTGAATTCATTGTCCCAGAAAGGGGAAACTTTATTGACACATTCCTGGGGTCAGGTACATCACATGATTACACTGACAGAACCACAGGCACATAGACACAGGCAACAGGGCATGCACAATGTCGGCACTAGTACAGTGTATATCCACCTTTCGCAGTAATGCAGGCTGCTATTCTCCCATGGAGACGATCTTAGAGATGCTGGATGTAGTCCTGTGGAACGGCTTGCCATGCCATTTCCACCTGGCGCCTCAGTTGGACCAGCGTTCGTTCTGGACGTGCAGACCGCGTGAGACTACGCTTCATCCAGTCCGAAACATGCTCAATGGGGGACAGATCCGGAGATCTTGCCGGCCAGGGTAGTTGACTTACACCTTCTAGAGCACGTTGGGTGGCACGGGATACATGCGGACGTGCATTGTCCTGTTGGAACAGCAAGTTCCCTTGCCGGTATAGGAATGGTAGAACGATGGGTTCGATGACGGTTTGGATGTACCGTGCACTATCCAGTGTCCCCTCGACGATCACCAAAGGTGTACGGCCAGTGTAGGGGATCGCTACCCACACCATGATGCCGGGTGTTGGCCCTGTGTGCCTCGGTCGTATGCAGTCCTGATTGTGGCGCTCACCTGCACGGCGCAAATCACGCATACGACCATCATTGGCACCAAGGCAGAAGCGACTCTCATTTCTGAAGACGACACGTCTCCATTCGTCCCTCCATTCACGTCTGTCTCGACACCACTGGAGGCGGGCTGCACGATGTTGGGGCGTGAGCGGAAGACGGCGTAACGGTGTGCGGGACCGTAGCCCAGCTTCATGGAGACGGTTGCGAATGGTCCTCGCCGATACCCCAGGAGCAACAGTGTCCCTAATTTGCTGGGAATTGGCGGTGCGGTCCCCTACGGCACTGCGTAGGATCCTACGGTCTTGGCATGCATCCGTGTGTCGCTGCGGTCCGGTCCCACGTCGACGGGCGCGTGCACCTTCCGCCGACCACTGGCAACAACATCGATGTACTGTGGAGACCTCACGCCCCACGTGTTGAGCAATTCGGCGGTACGTCCACCCGGCCTCCCGCATGCCCACTATACGCCTTCGCTCAAAGTCCGTCAACTGCACATACGGTTCACGTCCACGCTGTCGCGGCTTGCTACCAGTGTTAAAGACTGCGATGGAGCTCCGTATGCCACGGCAAACTGGCTGACACTGACGGCGGCGGTGCACAAATGCTGCGCAGCTAGCGCCATTCGACGGCCAATACCGCGGTTCCTGGTGTGTCCGCTGTGCCGTGCGTGTGATCATTGCTTGTACAGCCCTCTCGCAGGGGCCGGAGCAAGTATGGTGGGTCTGACACACCGGTGTCAATGTGTTCTTTTTTCCATTTCCAGGAGTGTATTTATTGTTAATTTATATTAGTTGACTGCTGGACACCTTACATTTGAAGTTACAGACACTGGAAAATTTCGAACTGTAAATGCTGTATATCTGACCACCTGCGCAGATAACAAAGCTGTGTAGCTGAGTAATAACGCCACAGATACGAAAGAAGGAAGAGTGCTATCGATAGGAGCTAATACATGGCTCATTATTATATTAATATGATCATTACTATTACAAATATTATTCTGGTTATTATTATTAATTTCTTAAGCAGAAATCATCACAAATTCCTGAACATACTACCAAAAAATGGTTCAAATGGCTCTGAGCACTATGGGACTTAACAACTTCTGGGGTCACCAGTCCATTAGAATTTAGATCTACTTAAACCTAACTAACCTAAGGACATCACACACATCCATGTCAGATGCAGGGTTCTAGGGGAATGATGACCTCAGAAATTAAGTCCCATAGTGCTCAGAGCCATTTGAAACATTTTTTGTTATTTTTTACTATTGTAAATGGTGATGATGAGAAAAATTGAGTGCTATAAATATACAGCGAGTTATACACATCTTAGTAACCAAGAAT
This sequence comes from Schistocerca gregaria, assembly GCF_023897955.1. Lineage (NCBI taxonomy): Eukaryota > Metazoa > Arthropoda > Insecta > Orthoptera > Acrididae > Schistocerca > Schistocerca gregaria. The sequence goes on along the minus strand of NC_064922.1, from coordinate 729,916,654 downwards.
TTACTTGGTTGGTTGGTTGTTTTGGGGAAGGAGACCAGACAGCGAGGCCATCGGTCTCATCGGATTAGGGATGGACGGGAAAGGAAGTCGGCCGTGCCCTTTGAAAGAACCATCCCAGCATTTGCCTGGGTCGATGTAGGGAAATCACGGAAAACCTAAATCAGGATGGCCGGACACGGGATTGAACCGTCGTCCTCCCGAATGCGAGTCTAGTGTCTAACCATTGCGTCACCTCGCTCGGTCAGAACTTACTATCCAACAATCAAGAGCCATATCAGTGCTACACAATAACATAAAGAAACTTTTTATTTGACAGTTCATGTGATCTCCAAGACAGAGATATTTCATTTCAATCATTTCATTAACAATGAAGATGTAGCACCCATGCACAGACCAATATGGTTCAAAAAGCATTAAATCTAGGTTGACGATTTATTTCATGATCTATTCAATTTCAGTGACAAATAACATGCACATATTAAAGTAACAAATTTTATTCAATTTTACTCATGATGAGAATGTTAGTGCCTCGTAAAATGTGTACAATTTATATCGCTGCATATCATACCAGTTCAATGGCCTTCTGCGAAACTCCTTTAGGGATGTTGTGCGATGTCATGAAGAGATACTACCAGAAAGCAGTCTTAACGTTATTACTGATGTAATATTTTCTTCTATGACTGCAACAGGTAATTTGATACAATGGCCCTTGTTTTTCATGGACACTGAAAGTTCTGCGAAGCACATATTATTTCCATCACTTAAAGTATGATTCTCACTGTTCACAAGTATATTTAATTCATCGAATTTTGGTTGAATTATTTTGTGGCTGCATAATTTGTTTCTTTGACTACAGTTAAGTACGGAATTGTACTATTCCTGTGTTACGTTTATGAAACCTGTTCTTCAAACTCTGGACTATTTTTAATGAAGAAGTTCTATAGACCATAAATACTACTAAACACAACATTAGGTTACAGCGATTACTCTTATAATGATTCGTTTGGTTTAAAAGTGTTATTTACTCCTCAAGAAATTCACGTTGTTATCAATTTCAGTTGTCACCAGGTATGCCGTTCCGAAGATATTGCTCTCCAAACATTACAACAACAGGTTATTAGAGGTGAATACCAGTTCTGGTATTAGCTTCTGCATATTTCATTTCGTCGATGGACGAATTCTGAATCTACTATAAGAGAGAGTAATTGCTCGAACAGCTGTCTGAGGAACGCCAGAAAAAATGCATTTCTTATTGTACGCTATTGAGTGAGGTATACAGCTTGTTCAAGATTTATATTTCGTAATTGCATGGAAATGTGCCAATAAAGCAAATTTTGAGGCCTTATTATCAACATCAGTAAGTATTCTCATAGGTAATCTTGCTATGAATTAATGTTTAAGAAGACTGATAACATATATTTACAATTTCAAGCTCAAATCGATATTCACATTCAGTTCATTAGAACACTATGCTATATATGCAACCTTCTGCCCACATTCTGGTTTCGTTGTTGTTCTTACTTTCTAAAAATGAAATATACATTTCAGTACCTCATTTTTGTTTTCCTTACTGATGGTATAGAAGATCAGACATCTCATACTAAATAATTACCTTATTCCCCGTACAGTACTTGCTTATAAGTCCTGCGTTGTCCAGTGAGAAAATTTACTTCATTTTAGCAATGTACGTCGAGGGGTAACCTGTCTACAACTGAGTGGGAAATACTACAATACCTGAGTATATAATGGAAGTGGTACTAGAATAGCATTGATCATTTTGGGTTAATGAGCCCTTTGTTACCTGCGTTAGAAAATACAGGCAAACAGCGCTACTGCTTTGGAACCTCGTGGCTATCGCTAAGAAACAAGCTACCTCACACACTGTGAAGACAGTACACTGTGGATGATGGATCTTGTTCCACATTACTCAGCGAATGGGCACTTAACAGCGATGATGTATGTGTGTGCAAAGTTTTTGTCATGGATGAAGAAAGACTAGTAGGGGAGCGGATGAGAGTGAAACGTGATATTGGTTCTGTTGTCGGCAGAAGGACAGCGATAATCGAAACTTTAGTATATACAGCAAGGCTAAGAAATATTGGATGCAATCTCGTGTCCCACAGTTTGCTTTGTTTACGTATGGTTTGGAAATGTCCACTGATTCTTTGGAGACATATGCATCCTCCAGGGACATTATAATGTTTGAGCTTATTTTATGCTCTAGTATCCCGCCGAAGACGGACGTCTGCAATAGTGGTACTATTATGTTCATACTGCTTTAAAATTTTGTAGAAGGGAGGGAGTTCTTTTCAGTTTCTCTTTGCGCTGAGAAAGATGCCCGTCAAAGTTTGCAATTGAACAGTATCTGTGAAGAACGTTTCCAGGTGGACTTAAAGCTAATCGATACAGATGCTCTATTTTTGTACATACACCGAAGTTACAAAAGTCATATGATACCTCCTAATATCATCTTTGATCTGCAACAAGACGACGTGGCGGGGTCGCAATAAGTCGTCGGAAGTTCCAAGCAGAAATACTGACTCATGCCTATATAGCCTTCCGTCGTGTTGCCGGTAAAGCATTTTGTGCACGAACTAACGTCTCGATTACGTCCCAAAAATGTTTCATGGGATTCAGGTTCGGTGATTTGAGTGGCTACATCATTCACTGGAACTGTCCAGAATGTACTTCTAACAAACTGCGAACGATTTTGGCCTGGCGATATGCCACATTATCATCCACAAAAAATCAACAAGAACTCCTTGGATGACTGCAAATATTCTCCAAGTGGCCGAACATATCCATTTGCAGTCAATGATCGGTTTAGTCGGACCAAAGGACCAAGTATATTCCATGTAAATACAGCCCACACCATTATGGGCTTACCAGCAGCTAGCACAATGCATTGTTGACAACCTGATTCCATGGCTTCGTGGTGTCTGCGTCAGAATCTGTCCCTACTGTCAGCTCATACTAACTGAAATAAGGACTCATCCTAAAAGATACGTCCGTTTTTTCTGCTGTTTTTTCATGCAGTGTTACTTATGTGGTAGGAACAGTACTGCACACAAACGCCGCTGCTCTCGGTTGTTAAGTGAATGTAATCGGCCACTGCATTGTCCTTTATAAGGGGTAGTGCATGTAATATGGTATTCTCGGCACGCCCTTGAGTCTGTGGCTCTCGGAATACGGAATTTCCTAGTTATTTCCGAAATACAATGTCCCATGTGTCTAGCTCCTACTACCAATTAGCTTTCGAAGCCTGTTAATTCTCGCCGTGCGGCCACTATCACGTCGGAAAACTTTTCACACGAACCAGCTGTGTAGAAATGACAGCTCCGCCAATGCAGTGTCCTTTTATACTTGAGCGTGCGATACTACCGAGACATGTGTAGGTACCTATCACTTAAGTCACCTCAGTATGGTTTAATTTATATATATCCCTCGCAACAAAAGTAATTTATAAACCCAAGTGTTGTGCGTAAGGTTTAGCTTAGATTCTATCCGACCTGTACCAGTAAAACTGATAAAATGTGTCACCATCGCTTATCATCTGACGAACAAAACAGCAGTGGGAGAAACCTACAACTACTTCTACCCTCATACATTAGTAAAACACCGACAGCGAAAGACCTTATGGAAATTCTAGTGCGGGCTACTGTGGCCCAGCGGTTCTAGGCGCTTCAGTCTGGAACCGCACGACAGCTCCGGTCGCAGGTTCGAATCCTGCCTCGGGTGTTAATGTGTGTGGTGTCCTTAGGTTAGGGAGGTTTAAGTAGTTGTAAGTTCTAGGGGACTGGTGACCTCAGGTGTTAAGTCCCATAGTGCTCAGACCCATTTGAAATATTTTTTTTCTTTTTTTGTCCGGCGTAAAATCAGTAAGTAGGTTGGATGCTTCTCTGTTCAGTCACTCGTCGACCAGCATGGTGTGGCAATAGAAGACAGTTATATGAAATCTGAACTTTTAAACTTCACGCTTGAGAATTCACTGACGCAGGAGAATCATACTGACATTTCATCGAATGATTCGAATGGCTCTCAGCACTATGGGACATAACATCTGAGATCATCAGTCCCCTAGATTTAGAAGTAAGTAAAATTAACTAACCTTAGAACATCACACATTTCCATACCCGAGGCAGGATTAGCGACCGTAGCAGCCGCGTGGTTCCGTACTGAAGCGCCTAGAACCGCTCGGCCACAATGGCCGGCACGTATCATCGTTTAGGCGTCATGCAGACTCCCATATAGAGGTCACACAAATAGACATCCTTGGCGTTCAGATGCCACTTAAAGAATTAAAAACAAATAACTCGTTAGCTCCGGATAAAATCCCAATTTTGTTTCACTAAGAGTAGTCTGCGGCATTAGCACCTCACTTAGGTCGCAATAATCACATATCTCTCCCTAGGCATGATGTCCCAAGCGACTGGAAAAGTGCAGGTGACTCCCTTGCATAAGAAGTATAAAAGAACGGATTCTTAAAATTACATGCAACTATTTAGACAACGGTATTTCCTTGGGACACAAAAGCTTGCTTCAACAAATAATGATTGTCTCATAAAGCACTGCTCTAGCGAAACTCAGCTTGCTCATTTCCCACACGACATCCTGCGAACGATAGATGAAGGGCAATAGGCGGAAACCATTGTCCGAATATGGAGAAAGTGTTTCGCAAAGTATCTCGCAAGAGATCTCAACAAAGGTCCGAGAGTCATAGTAGCTCGAAGTATTATAACACAGAATTATCCCATGGACAGCGAGTGTTCATCAGATACAACGGTGTCATCAGGAGTGGCTCCGAGAAGTCTCAAATCTGAAAAACCGCTCTTCTTTATATCCATAAACGACGTGACACGTAGAATGAGCAGCAGTCTGCAACGGGTTGATGACGACGCTCTACTATGTGCCGAAGAGATTGTTCGAGGATACAGAGTGACTTATAATTTCTATGTAATGTGATGAATGGTAGCTCATTTTAAAAAGTAAGTTATTACAAGTGAGTAGGAAGAACAATGCTGTAATGCCCGAATACATTATTAGCAATGTTATCCTAGACTTAGTCAAGTAAATTGAATATGAAGACTTGAATCGGCAAAGTGATATGGAATGAAAAGAACCCCGTAAATTTGATAGCATGGAAGGTGATGGTAAACATTGGTATATTGAGAGAATTCTGCGTAAGTGTAGATCATAGTAAAGAAGACCGCTTAGAGAACACTTTTGAATTCCGTTCTTCAGTACTGTTCCAGGTCGGGTTAAAGGAACCTGTTCAGATGCGTGTTGCTAGAATCGTGATTGCTGGGTTAGATCAACACGTGACCATTGCGGGAATGTTACGTGAAGGGAAGACGATGTTCATACAGCGAAACAATATTGACAAATTAGCGGTTGACCGAACCGCTGTCATCACCACAGAACTTAGGTTGTAGGGCGGCGGGTTGATTCTCGTGTTAATAATCAATAGTAATAGGAGGAAATTGCAACTGTTGTAAATATTGTTCGCAGTCTTTTACGAGAGCCCGGCAACTTTATGTGGTCAGAGAGAAAGCGCTAGGAAACATTCTGTGCATAGGTCCCAGTCTGCAAATCTACATTCTTGTCCAACCCACTGAAGGAGTTCTTTCTGTTATCTATTTGCTCAGCGGGATCAAGACCATGATTATAAATGAAGATTTAGAGTTCGAATTTATATATATTTGTTAAAGTTTCACACAGACAACATTGAAATATTCATTATTTTCATACTGACAATATATCTCTCTATACTAAACAGCACTATGAGCAGTTCAGAGGCGACCTCTACGGTAAGTTTCTACTAAAATGTCTTTCGTTCTGACTACTGATAATCAAAATAACTGCTCGCCATGACACTGGAAAATGATTGTAACCACTTGCCGCGAGGACTTGTTAACATTACAGGCGGAGCACTAACAGTTACTTACGTGAAATTTAAGCTATCCAGGACGATGTAGAGTCCTTGCGAGTTCACTTTCTATTATAACTGAAAATAAGCGTTTTCTAACAGTCTGCCTCTGACGTCATCTGAGGCACCGCGCACATCGCAATTTGCCTGATACGGATCTTATGGTGGCAGGGTGCAAAGTACAGCCTAGTCTTGCTCTATGTATATATGTGGCGCAGAGGACGGCCAAGGGAATACCTGCTGTCATCCGCCTATGTGCACGACATCAGTTTGTAAACGACCACTTTCTTGGGCACACAATATCTAATAACAATGTTATTACTCAATTTTGAATATTCATAATTTTTGCATGACGCAGGTAAGTTGGTTAAAATGACAGAAAAAGTTTTAGCTCGCCTGCATTAAAACTTTGCCTTCTACAATTTTTTGAACAGAACTAACAGTAGAACAACTTCAAGAGACCTTGTATTGATTGTTATTAACATCAATGTCCTAAATATTGTTATAGTAATATTATTTGATAGTATTTATTGCATGCTGTAGCCAAAACTTTCTATCATTGTTGTAACCGTTATTTAACCTACTACAAATAAGGACGTTTTAGCACCAAATTTAGTTTTCAGTAAGTTACTCGATAACTATCAGTTGTAGCTTTTAATGGGCTCACGTCGGTATTTTTATGTGTAACTGAAGCGTCCAACAGATATTCACATTTGTATGTCTAATATTTAGCTCCTTTCATTTCTCTTAAAAACGTAGATACTTAAAAAATATTGAAATTATTGCTTTAATCACGTCAATATTTGTACCAGTTTTTTTTGACATACATCTGCACCTTATAACCAATTTCTCGCTTCCTAGCTTTGATATTTAGCGCCACTTATTTTTTTCTTAAAACGGTGTATTTAGGTGAAATATTGACCTTATCCATCTGATAGTCGACTGTTTAAACAATATTACAATTATGTAATGTTGGCAAAGTTTTAAGAAGCAACTTTAACTTCTAATTTCAGTCTTAATTATGGTGGTATATTTGTGTGTTACGCACAGACGCGTTATGGTGTCATGGCCCTCCTAGCAGTGAAATGGCGTAAGTCCCGCCACACTCGTGAACTTTGGCTGGCTAGTGTTGATGCTGTTTGTTCTTTGGCAGTTTGTGGCAATCAAGTGGCGTCTTATGTCTCCCTAAGTTACTACCATAATTAGTTGATGACTTGCCTCGATCAGAGGCAGCAGCAGTGCTTATCGATACTAGTACTGCTGTGGCATCTTTGGTGTGACTGCTACATTTCCGTGTGGTGGTGGTGGTGGTGGTGGTGGTGGTGGTGGTGGTGTGTGTGTGTGTGTGTGTGTGTGTGTGTGTGTGTGTGCGTGTGTGCGCGTGGCATTCGGTTGGTTGGGACAGAGCAGCGAGGAAGTCTCTGCAGTGCAAGGCTGGGCCGGGACCACTGGAAGGCATGCAAGTGTGGTCAGATTGTGAGGCACTAGCTGCGAGAGCTACAAAGTTCGCTGCCCACCGAAGCTGGAGACTGAAGTTGAGTGACCAGTTAACCTGTTATGATACCTCAACTGCTGTGACAACTCCTTGTTCATTGTTGGTTGTTGCTTCCAGGGCTGTTCCGGCTTGCAGTAATGTATGGTGTCTTGGAGTCAGTGAGACTTCGCAGCCGTATTCCTGTGCGGTCTTTCACTATTAAATTGGTTGTTACTTATCAGTGAAGTGCACCAGCGGTATTTTCTGCCCAGTACCTGCCCTGGTCGTTACCGTAGTTATTCAGCAGTGTGTTTCCCCTCGACATGTTGACGCTGTCTGGCACAGTGTGTGGTTCGACAGCCTTTTAGTTGTTTTTTCATATTTTAAAGAGTGGTTAATGTGCCTTCGCTACTTTAAGACGCCAATTTTGAAGACATAGTGCGGCCGTTATCCTCGTCCTCAGCTGATATTTTCCATTGCTGTACTATTAGTCGGGTAGAGAGGGATTGAATATGTTGTTGGTCGGTCCTTCAGCCGTCCCTGGGTCGGGTTGCCATCCGATTAATTAACCTCGCTCTTGGCTGCCTGCCTCACTTCACCTTACATTGGAACTACTTCCTCTGGCCGACCCTTTGAATACTTCTGACTACCACAGTCCTGTTGGTTTTAGATTGTGATTTTCATTTTAGTCTAATGTATTGTGGGAGGGCTTTAGCCGTCTATTAGTTTAGTTTGTTTTAACTTTAAGATAAGGCCTTCAGCCAAATTAAGTTAAAGTTTCAAGATTGATTTGTTTAATAAATAAAATTCTGGAAGTTTGTTTTCTATGAAATTCTTGTTATCCAGGCCCTACCTCCTGACGTGTTCAATGTCCAGTGGGTGGCCTTCACATGTAATATTTTTAAGATAAGGCCTTCAGCCATCTTATAATTTGGAAAATTGATTTGTTTAAAATTATTTTTTTTTTAAATTAGCTCTCTCTGAAATTCTGGTTATCCAAGCCCTGAGTTGTTCAATGTCTAGTGCGTGGACTTCATCCGAGTATTTAAGCTAAATATCTTTTTAAGTGAAGCCTTCAGCCACATGTAATCTTTAAGGCAATTTTTATAACTTATGTTGAGGCCTCCAGCTATTGTTTCTGGTGTGGGTTTGGGCCTTCTGCCACGAAGTATCGCAAGTTTTGTTCATTAGGCCTTTATCCATATTGTTTTAACTTGACCCTTTTAACGCAAGGTCTAATTAACTGGTTCTTAGGAAAATAAAAGTTTGTGTGTTTTGTGCAACTATCAGTAACTGATTACGGCCCCCTCCACAGCCATAACCTGATTCACTCTGCCCTGCGAAACCAGATTTCAACTCCCTGGCCCCTGTATCTCTCAAATGGTACAGCGCTTGTTTCGCCACAGTGTAAGGAGAGGGAGGAGTCCATAAGAGAAAATAGTGTTCTTAAGGGGGCATACAGCCAATCGAGGAAATGGATGTGCATATCACGTAAATGGATTTTGATCTGGGTAACATACTAGCCACTGGAAAAACAAACGCTATTGTCACACCAAAAAAGGCAAATATGCCCCTTTTAGGAAGACTGTCAAAAACGTGGGGTAGCAGCTGACTCATTCTACTTTCCTCAGCACCTTTAATTGTTTCCCAAATAGTTTGTAATGTAGCAATATTTGCGCTGTTTTTAACATCCAGCTTAGCGCTCACTCCTACAAGCTTTCATAATTCTAAGTCACTCACACCTACTAGTCCATCGTTGGAAGTTTCTCCTACTAGACCACATCCACTTGCCCAATTTATTCGCTTATCCAGCCCAACTCGTTGCGATTATCCCATTGTGTCTTTCTGTCACAGCCATAGTCTGTCTTTGCCTCGTTCTACTATTGCTGTTTCCTCTCACTGTCTTCCTTTCTCTTACTGCAACCGTCTCATTCATTAATTTCCAGTGCTGATGACTGTTCTTGCTGTCAATATATCTCTCGTTCTCCTAGTCATTGCAGTAGACTGTCTCTCTCAATATCACTGGCTCTCATGCTTTGACTTTCTGCTTCCATCACACTGTTTCATTCGTTTCGTGGTACTATTTTGTCACTCACAAATGTATTCAGCCGTGCGGCGTAGCCGCGTGGTCTACGGCGCCTTGTCACGGTTCGCGCTGCTTTACCCGTCGGTGGTTCGTGTCCTCCCTGGGGTATGTGTGTGTGTTCTGTCCTTAGTGTAAGTTAGTTTATGTTAGTTTAAGTAGTGTGTAACCTTAGGCACCGATGACCTCAGCACCTTGGGCCCTTAGAACTTACCACAGATTTCGAGATTTCCAAATGTGTTCAACCACAACAGTGTAGCGCTCTTTGTCTCGCCTTACCATTTTCTTCTTCAATCTTTGTATAGTACAGTCCCGTCTACCATTTTCAAGTATTTATTACTTTTCTGACTCTTTCCCAGATCATAACAAAGCGCGTCTATTGTGACATGCCAAAAGTTGTAGGAAAATTTTTAAAGCTGCAAAGGAAGGTAGAAAGAGCACCTGTACCCCAAATTGTAGTCCGCTCTTTTAAATTGGAACTCATATGGATATTTTGTGCTTCGGTAGGTGCATTTTCCGCTGCTTCCCTTCTTTCCCTGCCATAGCAGGGTACGTAACTCATGAAAGTCTCTTTATGACAGCGTCAAATTTGTATAGTTTTCTTACGTGTTATTAAAAAGAGTCTAAATGAATTTTGCACCTCAGACGCGATTTAGCATGAGAAAAAAATCTTTGTGCTTCAGTACTACAACATGGGCTTCCCAGAAAGCTTCTGATGACAACTAAGACAGTTACAGTATATTTATCACTGCTTCGACATGTTATAAACTACGTATTTCGCCTCTCACCGTATTTTACTTGTGCACGTGTGGTAGCTTTGAACTTCTTTACTTCGGAAGCGGTTAAGGATATGAAGACAGTGTAGAAAGATGTGGAATGTATCTTAAAAACTGTACCCGTTTGTTATTTATAGCCGTTTATAATTCGCTTCTCGGTTTCGGTACGAAAACATGGAAAAAAGATTTTATCGAGGTTTTGAAAGAAACCGCTCAAGAACTGATGACGTCTTAATGTCTATCGTAAACCACATCAACAGAGAATACTACCAATCGATTTACTCTATTTTCCTAAGAAGGAGCAAATTTGTAATATTCATAATTCGAGCTCTGCTTTAGAGTAGTGACTGTAGGATAGTGACAATAAGGCGATCCTTACTGTGAGTATACAACTGATTGCTACGGTATTCCAAGGTCCATCCAAAACGCTTGCCCCTACTTTTCTATCACCAACAGATCCTGAGGTACGAACCCCGGAAGAACGTCGTTTTTATTGGTAGCGTTTTGGAACATATTTGATTTGGCGTGATGTAACATGCGTACCGATTCTGAGACCCGAAAGTGAAAGTTAAAACGAAAGAAATATCTTTACAAGACGGTTACTATTAGGCAGTTTGCTTATTACATGTAAATTGGCTTTTCATACAGTTTCAGCTACGTAAAGGGTTGTTTCACAGAGTATCTGCATCCAGTAGTGTACCTTCGTAACGCCACAGCGACCGGAGGGAGGATGTAATCGGCAGGTGTAAGACATGGGACAGACCCCTGAGGCACCATTTGCATTTCCCTCTCACCCCATCCACGCACACCGCAGTACGGAGGGATGCTAATTGTGCTCAACAACTTATGCCCTCAATTTGATTAACCTAACGTGCGAAAACTTGTGATGAATTCGTCCGCGCGCCGGTGAATCAGCGAAGTTCAGAATTTAATATAGAAACTTTACACCCGTTGAGGCTAAGCTGAGAGTAAATAACAGTCCCTGAGAGGAAGCCTGCAGAGGCAGCAGCATTATCAATCTCAGTGACGAAGAGATACCAAGCTGTGGCGCTAATGCCATCTTGTGAGTAAATATACCTGATAATATAATGTCGGAGCTCTGAATTCGTAAGCGCTGGGTTTGTAGTAAGTGGACGGGTGGGAATTATAGCTTTTATGCAATTTTTTAGCGTCTGAAAGGAACCAGTGCTTCACTTCTGGTCATTCCCAGTTAGGAGGTTATTTCTGGTATTCAGTTAAGTTTATTTTTCCGATATGCTGAATGTGAGATTTGTTACGAAGATACGAACAGGATTACGTCTTTCTTTTTAAAACAGTCCTCTATATTTCTTATTTGGTTAATCACGTCTTTCAGCTTTAAAGATGGGTGACACCAGCAACCGTAAACAAGTTTTCAATATATCAAGTAAGTTTAACGTGAAAATCTTAACCAGGTTTCGATTCTACTAAGAGCAACATTTTCAGAAGGAGTCACCAGTAATGTTCAAACATACTATGAAATGAACGTCTGAAATACCTAATACTTGACCACATTGCAGAGAGAACGGGGGAAAGCCTGGCACTTAAGAAAATTATATGGCGTTAAAATTGTAAACATACATGATGAGCCAACTAGCTCAAGTCAGGCAGCAGAAAATCTGCAGTAAAGTCTTCCATGGAAACAGTAAAAGTTGCTGCAACAGTACGGCCTGTTGAAAGAGCAGACCTTAGAGTGAACGTTCGACAAATACTCGTACGTACGACGTCTGGCAAACTTGGTGTAGTGCGCGCCATGTACGAGGCGCTAGCAGCGTGATAAACGCTTACCTTTGTGAAATACATGACATGGAGGTTTTAATGAAGATAACTGCACGTATTACGAAAAAGAATGTACAAAAGGTACAAAAGGAATACAATAATTTTTATAAAAACGATAATGAGTAGCAAAATTAGTAAAATGATTGATTATAAGTAGAAATACATGCTGAGAATAGAGAATGTACTGTAGCATGTTTCTTTTTACCAAATGCTGCTACAAGAAAACATGTGGGAAATATCCTTTAATAAACTTTTCAAAACAGAATGTGGAATATAGTGCCTTCTGAGGTACTACAGCAAGCATGTACAGCCTCCATATAGGAAAAGGAGCAACAACGGTTCCGAAATCGAAGTGAATGGAAACATAAACCAAAGAATCATAGAGTTGCGAGTAATAGCTTAAAGGCGTTATAGAATACAAAACATTTTATTTAGTAATTTTAGCTGTTCGCTTAGGATGAAGCCTTCGTTAGTAACCATCTGTCTAAAGATCTCAAGTTCTTTTAAAACGTCCAATTTTGATCCGTTCTTCTGTTTATGTAGAATCGTCATTTCGTCTACGCTTTTTGGCTTGCGTCCCGCTGTTAATAAATGCTCTGTAAAAACAGAACTACAAACTTAGTTCCTTTCTTCCGTAGCAACTGTTCTTTATATCTTATATAAAAGCCCTCATAGTTTGTCCGATATAAAACACCGAGCAACTATTGCAAGTGATTTGTAATCTCCTAAGCTACGTAAACAGTACTTTTAGGTTTTGAAATTATGGATAAATGTTTTGTCTTATGTGCGGAGAAGGCAAAATTGCAAGGATACGTTTAATCCTATACGATACATAACTTAAGTAACGTACAGAAATACATTTCTCTTTGTCTCTATACTCTTTCAGAGAAGTGATTCTTTTAATGGTTTTGGCTTCGAGAATTTTTCCCACTAATCAGGGGTTTGTAACTTACTGAAGGCCACTGTTATAAATGAATTTCTGTCTTTAGTTTAGGAGGTGATAGTGGTGTAACTGTAGCACGATGTAAGGCTAAATAAAAGGATTCTGTCTTATGGGATACGAAGGCACAATGTGATCTTTATTCGTTGCCTTACAAACGAAGTCAAAAGTTATGTTACCATCTACTATGAGCAAAGTTATATTCAAATAATTTAACTTTCAGATTTCAGTTTACCGCTGGGAAATTAAACTAATTTTCTCATGAATATTATAAAATATTTCAACGAGTTGGTTAATGCCATCCTTAGTTCCTGTGTATATAATCAAAATGTCATCTACGTACCTAGAGTGAGACTGAATGACTAATTCTCTATCAGCCTATCTTCAGAATACTTTTTCTTCTCCATTGCAAGCCGATCAAGTTGCTGAAACAGTTTTCCATTATATTCAGAATAGTAATATTTAACTTCAACGTTAAGTAACTGTGTTAGGTTCGTAATTTTTTCTCCTGTTTTACCATTTTTTGAAGACACGCAGGTTTTCTCCACGATTTCTACAGTTGTTTGGAATTGTACATTAGTACAAATTAGTAATATCGATCACTATTAATTTGTATATTGGTTACATTCCAAGTTTTTAATTTTGTTCCACATTTACATCTACATCTATACTTTTAGCCACCAAGCGGTGTGAGGCGGAGGCCACAATTCGCCCCAAAGTCATATTTCCCTCCCTTTGTTCAACTCGAGGATCGCGCCTCTCTACGAGCTATGATTTTCCTTATCTTTGAATGATGATCATTGCGCGATTTCAAAGTTGGTGGTAATAATATAAACTCTACATCCTTGGTGAAGATCGGTTTTCGGAGTTTAGTGAGCAGCCCCTTCCGTTTAGCGCGTCGTATGTATGCAAACACGTCCCACATCAAACTTTCTATGATATCTGTAACGTTCTCGCGATGGCTAAATGTACCAGTCACGAATCTTGCTGCTCTTCTTTGGCCCTTCTCAATCTCTTGAGTCAGACCCGACTGGTAAGGGTCCATACAGCCGAACAGTACTCTACGACTAGACTAACTAACGTATTGTAAGCAATTTCCTTTGTTGAACGACTGCATCACTTCATGGTTCTTCCAATAAACCGCAATCTAGAGTCCGCTTTGCCCGTTACTCGTGCAATCTGATTATTCCATTTGAGGTTATTTCGATTATTCACACCCAGATACTTTACAGGCGTTACCGCTTCCAAAGACTGGGCATTTATTTTGTACTCTTACATTAATGGGGATATTCGCTTAGTTATAAGCAGTAGGCTACACTGACTAATATTGAGAGACAACAGCCTGTCATTACACCACGCATTTATTTTCTGCAAATCCTCATTGATATGTTCACAGATATCGTGTAATATTACTTTACTGTAGACTGCAGCATGATCGGCAAACACTAATGCCGCTGTCAATACCACCAACCAGATCGTTTATGTAAATCGTTAAAAGCAGAGGACCTATTACGCTGCCCTGGGACACACCTGAAGTTACGCTTGTTTCTGTTGAAGTCACCCAATTCAGGACGACATACTGCTCTCTGTCTGATAGAAAACTTTCTATCCAACCACATACGTCATCGGACAGACGGTAAGTGCGCAATTTTTGCAGCAAGCAACAGTGCGGAACTGAGCCGAACGCCTTTCAAAAGTCGAGAAATATGGCATCAACGTGGGAGCCGGTATCTAGAGCCTGTTGTATATCACACATGACCGCTGTTTCCTTGCTGGTTTCTGTAGCTGAGCTTCTCAGAGTCTAGAAAGGTGATTACATATGAACACAAAATATGTTCCATGGCTTTACAGCAAATCGATGTCAGTGAAATGAGCCGGTAATTACGTGCATCCGATTTTCTACCCTTTTTATACATTGCTATGACCTCGGCCTTCTTCCAGTTGCATGGAACTTTCCACTGCTGCAATGATCTGACAGATGATGGAAAAGAATGGTGCTATATTTGCAGCATAGTCAACATATAATCTTACAGGAATACCGTCGGGGCCACATGCCTTCCTTACTCTCAGGATCTTAACTGTTTTACAATCACAGATACACTAAACACTATGTCAGCCATCCTTGCGTTTGTACGATAAATGAAAGGGGGAATGGTGCTGCAGTCCTCACCGTAAGAGAGTTTGTGAAATGTAGGTTTAGAGTTACGGCTTTCTGTTTATCATCATCCGTTACATTACCCGTACTATCAGCGAGAGAAGGTATTGAATTATTTGTAGCGTTCATACATTTTATGTACCATCAAAATTTTTTGGGGTTATTTTTTAGAATCTGCAGATAAAATATTGCTTTCAAAGTCGTTAAAAGAATCACTCATTTACCTTTTGACAGCTGATTTCATATCGCATAATTTCTGTATGTCGGCGGGGCAGTGATTACGTAAAAAGGAGTGTGCAAAATTCTCTGCCTTCTCAGCAACTTCCTAATATGTTTGTTGTGCCAAGGTGGATCCCTTCCTTCCCCTATATTTTTGCTAGGCACATACTTTTCTAGCACGTGATGGAAATACCTTTAACTTAAGACCAAAAATCCTCGATATCTTTGTGTTTCTCAGTGAATGCTTGGAGCTGACCATGAAGATTTTCATTAATGACACTTATTTACTATTCCAAACAGGAAAACTCTATGCTGTTTCTATGTTTTTTTTGCAACTTCCACTGACATAGCAGCCACAACGACATTCTTCTAGATGAACTTGCTCAGCAGTATCAGGTCTGTTTGTCGCCAAGATATCTAATAGGTTCCCACCTCGAGTTGGTTTTCTAACCAATTGGTCAAGGTTGTATGTCGGGAGAGCTCCTAGAAGAACTTCACATACTTTTTTGCTTCCGCTCCCTGTGATGAACGAGTAATTTTCTTAGCCAATGGATGCCACATTAAAGCCTCCACCTACAACTAATAGATAAATTGGATATTTATTTCATATGTACTAAGGGCTTTCCCTGCAACGTTCTAGTGGTCTATAAAAAGATACAATGGTCAAGCCTTGTCCGATTGACAGATTTATAAAGACTATTTCACAGTCCGATCCAGTATCGATCTCAACTGCGTTTAAAAAGCTTTGAACTGCAATGAACACACCACCTCCCATAGCATCAGTCCTATCCTTCCTAGACATTGTCCAATCCGAGTTCAAAATTTCGCTGCTGTTTATGTCTGGGTTCAACCAGCTTTCGGTTCCTGGTTGGTGCTTATGGGCGCTCAACATCGAGGTCATCAGCGTTCGGTTACTAATACAATATTGGCATTGCTACTGTTTATTTCGAAGAGTACCTCGGGGATCTTGCTGCAGACACTTCGACAATTTACTAACATGAGATGTAGCATATTTAAATCCTTTGGAATGACCTGCTTATGTGTACTAGCAATTTTTGCAGTTGACACACCCACATCAGGGTCATGAACTGATAATTTTTCAGGCCAACGGCTTGTTCCCCGTGGAGAGGAACCTAATCTAAACACCGCCATATGCACACCACAAGTAAATTGGTACCCATGTAGCTGCTTCCTGTGTGTAGTTCCCCCCTGATCTGTTGAGGGGCGTCTTACAGCCTTCCACCAAATAGCGTAGGTCGTGGAATCTACAACAAGTTTCGACACAGAGTCGACCTGCCCTCTGGCTTAGGTTTTCCACTCGACTGCAAACCAGAGGACCCCAGTCCACTCTGGGTACAATGCGACATATCGTCAGCTTGCCTTCCACTCCTCAAGAGATGGAGCGCGCCTTCGCCAATTTAGCCAACCGTCGAAAGGATCCAAGGATTTCCTCGGAACCCCGACGACATGCATCGTTGGTGCTTACATGTACAACAATCTGCAGCTAGCTGCACCCTGCACACTCGATAGCCACTGGAAAAGTCTTCGACATCCCAGCCAAGGCCCCCCGGCAAGCACACCGAGTGTACAATGGACTCCTTCCCTGCCCTAGCCGATATGTTCCTGAGGGGCTCAATGACCTGCCTAACATTTGAGCTCCCAATAACTAACAAAACCCTGCCCCCACGTGCCTGTCCGAACCTTGTTGAAGGAGCGGCCACTATCCTGGCAGCAGGTATATTCTGATCAGACACCGCCCCTCCCCCTCCACCATCAGACAGCACATTAAATCTATTAGCAAAGGCCTTGGGATTTGGCAGGAACCTGCGTCCCCCATGCAGCCTCCCCTTAAGGCTCGAGACCTAGACACAGTCCGCCACCCACACTGAGATCTGAATATCTGCTAACGACTAATTGTTTTGGAAGATATATTATATATTGGTATTTCTGTGAAAAATCTAGCTAATTCATGGTACTCATTGCTGATACTTTTCACAAAAGAACGGATCAGGTGATTACTTTTAGGTACCCTGAACTGACCATGTAGCTTAGGAACTTGTGACTTCATGTGAATTGGTACATTCTTTTGAAAAGCACTTTGAGATATCTAGTGTCACCTATACAACACCTAATATTTTCATTAAGGTGAAAGTTATACCCTCTTCCAAATTGGGAACAATGTTTTCCTGAAAAAAATTTTAAAGTTTTAGATATTCAGATTAACTGGTAATAATTATCGCATAACCTTTTAATTAGTTTCAAATCTTTCCTTTTTCAAGATCATCGTCTGTTATAATCTGCTGCGAGTTCTCCATTTTTATACTATGTAGACCAATCTTAAGATCTACATAAGGTTATCTGCTACAATTGGAAATGTAATATTAAGCATGAAATAATATTTTAGCCCTTTCTTCAAGAGGGCAATCTCTTCTTTAAATTTTATGTGCTTTTAATTTAACACTAGACTTAAAAATGTATGATCAAATTGTTAAAAACCAACCTCATTATAATGATTAGCTTCTTTATTTTCTTTTCTTCCATGGATCGCGTCATTGTACTTGCCCAATCAGTGATGAAGTCACGTATATTTATTTGAAAATTAAAATGCAGATGAAACACTTTTGTTAGTTCTACAAACAAGTATTATGTATCCTGAATGATATTTTCACTCTGCAGTGGAGTGTGCGCTGATACGAAACTTCCTGGCAGATTAAAACTGTGTGCCGGATCGAGACTCGAACTCGGTGTCTTTCCCTTTCGCGGGCAAGTGCTCTACAACCTTTTTCTTTTACCAACCACTGCAGGAGCAAGACGACGAGTAGGGCAGGGGTCGATACCCGAAGCGTGCCCATCCCGCCGCCACGCCCAAGCAACGTGTTCGAGGATCAAAGGATCAGGACGAGGATGGTCAAGCCTTTCCCTTACAAAAAAGATCCTACAACTGCAGCAGTAGAGCGTCCGAGTTACTCGTCTGTTGGGAGGGGTTCCCCCTACTGCGTCCGTAGAGGATCAATGTGCTTCAGGATCCTTCCCCATTTTCAGCGTCTCATACCCGGAACGCCCCAGTGAGCAGGAGGATCCGCAAATAATGAACGTAAATAAATTGCGAAACGGGTTCTGTACTTCGGGTGGCGCCTGAAAGCTGCATGTGTCGTCATCAATAGGGACCAAAAGTCGAGTGTGCCTTTCGGGGCATCGCAAAATAAGTAGAAAAAGGCCATGCCTTTTAGCCAGTAACGGCGTTCGTCTTGGTTGATGGAGAGTATACGCCGTCGGGGCGCAATATATCATCAGGGGAGACAGACTCCGGCAATCGCCGCAAGAGTAATGCCAGCATGCGCCGCGTCAGAAGCCAGCAGTCACTGGTCGCGGCCCCAGTCAGACGGCGTGCATTCGTGTCAACGACTGAGCATGAGCATGTCAGACACAAGGGGTCGTCTGTCAGATGAATGGAATGTAGCCTCTGACGAGTAGCAAACTTCCCATTCACAACCACATACCACAATGAACGCACCGTCGTAGGAAGAAAAGGCGTGTGTACCGCTCGCCACACCGTGTTCCAGGCAACTTCAGGGTGTCTGTGGGCGACCGTATTTATAGGTTGCTGCTGTTGATAGAGTCTTTCGTGCTGGGCGTCCGTGTCGTCGGAAGTTCTGACTGTAAGTATCTGAAGTCAAACAAGACCTCTCTGATGTGGGCGAGTGCAGATGAAGTGTGTCCTACAGAAACCGGGGGATGCAGAGAGTGTGGTGCCACTTCTGCTATCAGGGTCCCGTTAGAGTGGCGTGGTCAGAGGTCCACGTGCGACGTATAATGTTGAGACACAGCGATCGCACACGGTTATATACATGAAGTAAAACGATACTTCCTGCCCGCTGCGGCAGTGTCAGAGTGGCGTATCGGACTTTATAAACAAGGCGGGTGCTTACGAAATGTCCATATTCTGCTTGAAACGTGTCGGCCATCATAGCCGTCAAGAGAAGGACATGCGCAAAATAGTTCAGTTTTGAGACAAGACAGGTGTTGACATAACGTGTTCTGAGGAGCAAATCCAAGCGACGCTATTTGTTGTCCTGTAGCAGAGCACGTGTCTGGTATAGGAGCTGGCGGTTCATTGCCGCCGCCGTGCGGCGAACATTGCTATAAAATTGCACTCCTAAACACTTGAGTACGGTCACTTTGTCAAAGGGCACAACCGTTGCGTGGGAAAGCCCCCCTCCGACATCCATGTCTCTTCTTCACGTTCATGATGATCCAAGCGACCGCACCGTACTGGCTTAACCACTGTAGCGCCATATGCATTTCATCCTCTGATGTGGCCAGAACACATCTACATCTACATCTACATGACTACTCTGCAATTCACATTTAAGTGCTTGGCAGAGGGTTCATCGAACCACAATCATACTATCTCTCTACTATTCCACTCCCGAACAGCGAGCGGGAAAAACGAACACCTAAACCTTTCTGTTCGAGCTCTGATTTATCTTTTTTTATTTTGATGATCATTCCTACCTATGTAGGTTGGGCTCAACAAAATATTTTCGCATTCGGAAGAGAAAGTTGGTGACTGAAATTTCGTAAAAAGGTCTCGCCGCGACGAAAAACGTCTATGCTGTAATGACTTCCATCCCAACTCGTGTATCATATCTGCCACACTCTCTCCCCTATAACGCGATAATACAAAACGAGCTGCCCTTTTTTGCACCCTCTCGATGTCCTCCGTCAATCCCACCTGGTAAGGATCCTACACTGCGCAGCAATATTCTAACAGAGGATGAACGAGTGTAGTGTAAGCTGTCTCTTTAGTGGACTTGTTGCATCTTCTAAGTGTCCTGCCAATGAAACGCAACCTTTGGCTCGCCTTCCCGACAATATTATCTATGTGGTCCTTCCAACTGAAGTTGTTCGTAATTTTAACACCCAAGTACTTAGTTGAATTGACAGCCTTGAGAATTGTACTATTTATCGAGTAATCGAATTCCAACGGATTTCTTTTGGAACTCATGTGGATCATCTCACACTTTTCGTTATTTAGCGTCAACTGCCACCTGACACACCATGCAGCAATCTTTTCTAAATCGCTTTGCAGCTGATACTGGTCTTCGGATGACCTTACTAGACGGTAAATTACAGCATCATCTGCGAACAGTCTAAGAGAACTGCTCAGATTGTCACCCAGGTCATTTATATAGATCAGGAACAGTAGAGGTCCCAGGACGCTTCCCTGGGGAACACCTGATATCACTTCAGTTTTACTCGATGATTTGCCGTCTATTACTACGAACTGCGACCTTCCTGACAGGAAATCACGAATCCAGTCGCACAACTGAGACGATACCCCATAGCTCCGCAGCTTGATTAGAAGTCGCTTGTGAGGAACGGTGTCAAAAGCTTTCCGGAAATCTAGAAATACGGAATCAACTTGAGATCCCCTGTCGATAGCGGCCATTACTTCGTGCGAATAAAGAGCTAGCTGCGTTGCACAAGAGCGATGTTTTCTGAAGCCATGCTGATTACGTGTCAATAGATCGTTCCCTTCGAGGTGATTCATAATGTTTGAATACAGTATATGCTCCAAAACCCTACTGCACACCGACGTCAATGATATAGGTCTGTAGTTAAATGGATTACTCCTACTACCCTTCTTGAACACTGGTGCGACCTGCGCAATTTTCCAATCTGTAGGTACAGATCTATCGGTGAGCGAGTGGTTGTATATGAGTGCTAAGTAGGGAGCTATAGTATCAGCGTAATCTGAAAGGAACCTAATCGGTATACAATCTGGACCTGAAGACTTGCCCGTATCAAACGATTTGTGTTGCTTCGCAATCCCTAAGGTATCTACTTCTAAGAAACTCATGGTGGCAGATGTTCGTGTTTCAAATTCTGGAATATTCCATTCGTCTTCCCTGGAACACAACGTCATCGGCGAATGCACCACAACTAAAGTTCACGTCCTGCATGGAAATGCCTGTTAATCGCTGCCGTAGACCAAGTAAAGCTGGTTCAAGCTCTGCCCCAAATAATATACCCGACAGGGGCCACCTTTGTCGCACTGACCGTCCTACTACAATGTGACCAGACCGATAACCGTTGACCATCATGCGGGGGCGAGCTTCGTGAACCAGTTGAAGGACTACCTGTGCAGACTCTGCAGAGAGGCCCACGAGTTGCAAAACTGCAAGTAAGAAGGCGTGGTCGACGCGGTCGAATGCGTGGTCAAAATCTACGGCGACAAGGGCGCCTCGTATATTGCAGGCCGCCGTCAAAGCAATTACGCCGCGGGATGCTCCTAACGCCGTATGAATGTCGCTGACACCACCTAAACATGTCTGATCGGTGTGGATCGCTTTCCCGATAGCGCTGGGGAGACGCGAGCGGAGGATGCGGGCGAAGATTTTGTAGTCGTTGTTGAGGAGTGTGAGTGGGCGAAAGTCCTGCCACCTACAACCACCATTCGATTTCGGTACTGGGATCAAGATGCCGTCTGTGAATTCTGTGGGGACAGTGAAATCAGGGCGGGTCAGATCTTGAAACATTTGGAGCCACTTGTCGCCCATAAGGTCGTAAAAAGTGGTTTAGAATTACAGGGCAAACTGTACGGTCCGGGCGACTTGTTCGGGGCTCCACGTGCCAGGCCGTTGCCAGCTCGTCGGATGTAATGGGCAATAGCAGACTATCATCGGGTGCCACGTTCCTAGGGGCAGGAAAATCGTGCAGGAGCTCGTCATAGTCACGTACGTTTCGCGGATCTTCCATGTACAAGGTCCCATATTGTTGGGCGAACGTGCGCGCTATATCCGTTTGCGTCACTGCGCGGCCGCCCTCGTCCGTGTTTACCAACGACGTTTACGGTGGCACCTCTCGCGCACAATGTGATAGACGGATGCCGTTTCGTTGGGGATACACTCTTGCACCCGCCCACGGATGCGGGCACCTTCTAGAAGCTCTGCCCTGATGCGAAGTAGATGAGCTTTGATGCGTTGTACGGACATTTTACGCTCGGGAGACGGCGGTTGCGTCGCCAGCTCACGTATCGCTGCATAGTAAAATTCCGATGTTGTCTTTTGCCAGGGTCTTCCGGAGTGCAGGTTTGACACATCCCAGCGAGTACAGCAACGTGAAGCATACATCGGCAGGCGCCTGATACATCGCCGCCACGTGTCAGTAGCTGATCGCCGACTCGCTTCCTCGCCAAAGAGGGAGACGTTCAGCGTCCACGGGCCTCTGCTGCGTTTTGTGAGTTGTCGGGGTAAGGTGACAGTGCAGATATACGCGAGATGATCCGTGAAGGCCGTCGGCCAGAGTTCTGCATCACGGGTTTGCTGTGCGGAGGACACGCGAGACATATATCCAGTCCAGACGAATGGCAGAACGAGTGGTAAAGTGCTTACATCCAAGCTGGTTCCCACGATGTATGAGCCACGTGTCGTGGAGCGCGAGGTCACGTATCAATGCTTGTAGCGCCGGGCATGGGACGTAATGCGGTGTCTGGCCCTCGGGCCGCAGAAAACTGTTAAAATCGCCACCCACTACGTAATGGTCCATATTTCCTAGCAAAAGTGGGGCTACCTCCTACGAACAGAAGACTTGTCTGTCACCACGGTGCGAATTACCGGACTGCACCAAGTGTGAGAGCGATGCCTCACCCGTTCGGCAAGTATGTCACGTCCGTTGCGTCTATGGCATCTCTGAGAAGAATGGCCGTTCCTCCTGCGCCATCACCAGAGGGTAGGCTGTAGGTGGTGTAGCCATATAGGTCTAAACGCAGCTCGGGACGAACCTCCTGGAGAAGGGCAATGTCCAACTCGGCCGCTCTGATCATGTATTGTAACATGCGGGTCTTGACAGTGGAGTGGACACCATTGACACACGGTATGCCTGAAACATCAAGTGGCAGAGGCAGTGTGCTGCTGCAAGCTCATAGTGATCCCGCACACCACACAACCATCCAGCCACATGCTGTGCATAACTATGCCGAATGATCCCCTCACTGGCAGAGACCTCCTGGCTCAACGTCAGCCATGGGCTTTGGTGGCGATAACGATGTTTGCTACATCTACATCTACATGACTACTCTGCAATTCACATTTAAGTGCTTGGCAGAGGGTTCATCGAACCACAATCATACTATCTCTCTACTATTCCACTCCCGAACAGCGAGCGGGAAAAACGAACACCTAAACCTTTCTGTTCGAGCTCTGATTTCTCTTATTTTATTTTGATGATCATTCCTACCTATGTAGGTTGGGCTCAACAAAATATTTTCGCATTCGGAAGAGAAAGTTGGTGACTGAAATTTCGTAAAAAGGTCTCGCAGCGACGAAAAACGTCTATGCTGTAATGACTTCCATCCCAACTCGTGTATCATATCTGCCACACTCTCTCCCCTATAACGCGATAATACAAAACGAGCTGCCCTTTTTGCACCCTCTCGATGTCCTCCGTCAATCCCACCTGGTAAGGATCCCACACCGCGCAGCAATATTCTAACAAGGGACGAACGCGTGTAGTGTAAGCTGTCTCTTTAGTGGACTTGTTGCATCTTCTAAGTGTCCTGCCAATGAAACGCAACCTTTGGCTCGCCTTCCCGACAATATTATCTATGTGGTCCTTCCAACTGAAGTTGTTTGTAATTTTAACACCCAGGTACTTAGTTGAATTGACAGCCTTGAGAATTGTACTATTTATCGAGTAATCGAATTCCAACGGATTTCTTTTGGAACTCATGTGGATCATCTCACACTTTACGTTATTTAGCGTCAGCTGCCAACTGACACACCATACAGCAATCTTTTCTAAATCGCTTTGCAGCTGATACTGGTCTTCGGATGACCTTACTAGACGGTAAATTACAGCATCATCTGCGAACAGTCTAAGAGAACTGCTCAGATTGTCACCCAGGTCATTTATATAGATCAGGAACAGTAGAGGTCCCAGGACGCTTCCCTGGGGAACACCTGATATCACTTCAGTTTTACTCGATGATTTGCCGTCTATTACTACGAACTGCGACCTTCCTGACAGGAAATCACGAATCCAGTCGCACAACTGAGACGATACCCCATAGCTCCGCAGCTTGATTAGAAGTCGCTTGTGAGGAACGGTGTCAAAAGCTTTCCGGAAATCTAGAAATACAGAATCAACTTGAGATCTCCTGTCGATAGCGGCCATTACTTCGTGCGAATAAAGAGCTAGCTGCGTTGCACAAGAGCGATGTTTTCTGAAGCCATGCTGATTACGTGTCAATAGACCGTTCCCTTCGAGGTGATTCATAATGTTTGAATACAGTGTATGCTCCAAAACCCTACTGCAAACCGACGTCAATGATATAGGTCTGTAGTTAAATGGATTACTCCTACTACCCTTCTTGAACACTGGTGCGACCTGCGCAATTTTCCAATCTGTAGGTACAGATCTATCGGTGAGTTAGCGGTTGTATATGAGTGCTAAGTAGGGAGCTATAGTATCAGCGTAATCTGAAAGGAACCTAATCGGTATACAATCTGGACCTGAAGACTTGCCCGTATCAAGCGATTTGAGTTGCTTCGCAACCCCTAAGGTATCTCCTTCTAAGAAACTCATGTTAGCAGATGTTCGTGTTTCAAATTCTGGAATATTCCATTCGTCTTCCCTGGTGAAGGAATTTCGGAAAATTGCGTTCAATAACTCCGCTTTAGCGGCGCTGTCGTCGATAACAGTACCATCGGCACTGCGCGGCGAAGGTATTGACTGCGTCTTGCCGCTTGTGTACTTTACATACGACCAGAATTTCTTCGGATTTTCTACCAAATTTCGAGACAATGTTTCGTTGTGGAACCTATTAAAGGCATCTCGCATCGAAGTACGTGCCAAATTTCGCGCGTCTGTAAATTTTAGCCCATCTTCAGGATTTCGCGTTCTTCTGAACTTCGCATGCTTTTTCCGTTGCCTCTGCAACAGCGTTCGGACCTTTTTTGTGTACCACGTGGGATCCGTTCCATCTCTTACCAATTTATGAGGTATGAATATCTCAATTGCTGTTGCTACTATATCTTTGAATTTGAGCCACATCTCGTCTACATTCGCATAGTCAGTTCGGAAGGAATGGAAATTGTCTTTTAGGAAGGCTTCTGGTGGCACTTTATCCGCTTTTTTAAATAAAATTATTTTGCGTTTGTTTCTGATGGATTTGGAAGAAATGGTATTGAGCCTAGCTACAATGACCTTGTGATCACTAATCCCTGTATCAGTCATGATGCTCTCTATCAGCTCTGGATTGTTTGTGGCCAAGAGGTCAAGTGTGTTTTCGCAACCATTTACAATTCGCGTGGGTTCGTGGACTAACTGCTCTAAATAATTTTCGGAGAATGCATTTAGGACAATCTCGGAAGACGTTTTGTGCCTACCACCAGTTTTGAACAAGTATTTTTGCCAACATACCGAGGGTAGGTTGAAGTCCCCACCAACTATAACCGTATGAGTGGGGTATTTATTTGTTACGAGACTCAAACTTTCTCTGAACTGTTCCGCAACTGTATCATCGGAGTCTGGGGGTCGGTAGAAGGAGCCAATTATTAACTTAATTCGGCTGTTAAGTATAACCTCCACCCACACCAATTCGCACAGAGTATCTACTTCGACATCACTACAAGATAAACCACTACTGACAGACACCAACACTCCACCACCAATTCTGCCTAATCTATCTTTCCTGAACACCGTCTGAGACTTCGTAAAAATTTCTGCAGAACTTATTTCAGGCTTTAGCCAGCTTTCTGTACCTATAATGATATCAGCTTCTGTGCTTTCTATTAGCGCTTGAAGCTCAGGGACTTTTCCAGCGCAACTACAACAGTTTACAACTATAATTCCGACTGTTCCTTGATCCAAGCACGTCCTGTAATTGCCAAGCACCCTTTGACATTGCAGCCCATCCCGCACTTTCCCGAGGCCTTCTAACCTAAAAAACCGCCCAGTCCACGCCACACAGCCTCCGCTACCCGTGTAGCCGCCAGCTGAGTGTAGTGAACTCCTGACCTATTCAGCGGAACCCGAAACCCCACCACCCTATGGCGCAAGTCAAGGAATCTGCAGCCAATACGGTCGCAAAACCGTCTGAGCCTCTGATTCAGACCCTCCACCCGGCTCTGCACCAAAGGTCCGCAGTCGGTTCTGTCAACGATGCTGCAGATGGTGAGATCTGCCTTCATCTCGTAAGCAAGACCGGCAGCCTTCACCAAATCAGATAGCCGCTGGAATCCAGAGAGAATTTCCTCAGATCCAAAGCGACACACGTCATTAGTGCCGACATGTGCCACCACCTGCAGCTGGCTGCACCCTGTGCTCTTCATGGCATCCGGAAGGACCCTTTCCACATCAGGAATGACTCCTCCCGGAATGCACACGGAGTGCACACTGGATTTCTTCCCCTCCTTAGGCGCCATATCCCTAAGGGGCCCCATTACGCGCCTAACATTGGAGCTCCAAACTACCAGTAAGCCCAACCTCTGCGATTGCCCGGACCTTGAAGGCTGAGAATGATCCTCTGAAACAGGGCAGGCAGCTGCATCTGGCTCAGCCAGAGACAGTGCCTGAAACCGGTTTGTCAGACGCGCCGGGGAGGCTTTCTGATCAGCTTCCGGGGACGCCTTTCGCTGCCTGCCACGCCTTGGAACGACCTCCCAATCAACCACAGGCGAGGGCTCAGCCCCACTGCGGGCAGCAACCGGGGCAACCACAGCGGCAGACTGATCTGGGGACAGACGGGATGAGGTTGACATCCCCGTGATACCCGAGTCCGGCTCCCCACAGTGGTGCCCATTGGCAACAGCCTCAAGGTGCGCGACCGAAGTCAGCGCCGATTGCAGCTGTGAGCGAAGGGATGCCAAGTCAGCCCTCATCCGAACACAGCAATCGCAGTCCCTGTCCATTCTAATCGATGTTTAACAACAGTTACTGAAACACGAGTCGGTGCCTAGATAACGCAAGCGGAACACGCAAAGAATGTATCAACTAACCTGTACAAATGCCTAACGACTGCGCTACAATCTGCTGAATTTACGATTACAGTAACTAAAACTCGAAATTGCACCTCCTATACGAAACTCACACGCAATTTAAATAAGAATCTACGAAGTAAACACTAAAGCGCGATGCTACAACTGTCAAATACTATAATACGCCCGAAATATATGAATTAAACAATGCAAGTACCCAAAAACACGCAAAGAAATTAATTAAACTATGTAACAAATAAGTAAGCTAGGGTTATACGACTTGCTGCTGCAGCTGCTTATCCAACGGCGGCAGGGAGCACATCACAGCTGTGCATCATCGGCCTCCATATCGTCTGCCCAATCACCAAGTGAGGATTGTGATGTCAGTGGTGGCTGGTCACCTTCACAGGAACCCACATGTTGCGAGTCGACGCAATGCGCCTCGTTTTCTGGGCCACCAGATGTAGGAGAGTGTTCCTTGTCTTCAGGCGCCTTCTGGTGAATAATTGCAACTGCGGACGGGTCAACGAAGTCAACGTCTTCCGCCGGCTTCACATCCCTGTCCCGTTGTTCATCTGACAATCGCCTCTTCTTGTCTCGCTTGGGTGATTATTGCTTTAGGGTCCGAGATTCGACATCCACTGGAGGGCGGAGCTCGACACTGTCTCGGTCACCAGGAATCCCTGAGTCCGATCCCGACAGTGATGGCAGCTGGATGCTCACGACGCTGCGGTAGGCAGAGGCTGTAGGAACCTCTGCACCGTTTGGCTGCGGCTTCGTCGACGGCGCTGACTCTCCAAGTGAGCTCGGAACGTGTTGATTAGGTAGCAGGTTTTGATCATCCATCATGTCGCGCCACCTCCACATACGTTAGTGGGAGAGGTCATCGTGGATCGTTTGGGAAGTTCATTGCGGGCCACCTGAAAGAGGCGTCGCTGCAGACACTAAGTTCTAACATGACCTTCCTGGCCGCAGCCCGAGCAGGTCCTCTGTTGGCCATCATATATAACAATTGCGCGGCAGCCACCAACGAAAATATATGATAGAACGTGGTTCTTAAGTTCTATGCGCACTTGTCGTACCCCGTTAAGGACTGGGTATGTTTCTAATGTGTTCCATTTCTCCTATGCGTGGCTCAGAACAGTGCCGTAGGGCCGCAGCGCATCAACGTGAAGGTTGACAGGTTGCGCACAGCACGCACCCCCAAACCAGCATGGTCAACTCCTACCATGCTCACATTACCGTCTATATGACTGAAGTGAAAGCCGTTTGTAGATCGCTGGAGTAGTCCGCGCAGGCCGCTTCGTCAATCAGTTTGAGGTACACTGTGCTGGATACAATAGACAAATGAATACCTGTCAATTATTGTGGTTCTATGTGCATGATGTCTCGCAGAAGTCGATCAATTTCATGGGTCTTCGGTCTCGTGTACAATGTGTTGAACGTTAGTTTGTTTGTAGCTTGTCGATATGAGAACGCCATGGAGGGTCGGTACAGGTACTATAAGGCAATACAACGACGCGACCGCGCGCTAGCGGGTAAACAACACCTGCGGAGCGCTGCCCGACGCGCCGATCCCGTCCGCACCGTATCACGGCTGAAAGATGACTGCCCAACTGATCCACCAAAGCACGACTCACGCGCCGTCCTCAAGGCTTTACTTCCGCCAGTACCTGGTCTCCTACCTTCTTAACTTTATAGAAGAAAAGTTCATGTGACTTTGCTTATTGATGTGTACTGATATTTATTTAATTTCTTCGATTTTGCCATCTTACATTTTTGTGAATGTTATTGCACACGATTGTTTCTATTTATAATTTTACTTGAATTTCATTCTGATAATAGTTGCTGCTTTTGTTCAAATGATCACCCTCGTCATTTTGTCCAAACTATAACAAGAGTCAATGTTTTAAATGTATGTATGACGGTTGATGTACAAAAAGATGTACGTCTTGTAACAAAAATACGTTCTTGACCCTCGTTGCAAATTCAAAATAGATTACTTTGTCTTTTTCTTTCAACCAACAAATCAGCATCTGAAAACGTTTAAACGTTATAAAAGATAAATAAAAATGGTTAAATACGTATGCAAAAATAGTTCATGTGCAAAAGGACTGGCTGAAAGGCAAAGTAAGACCATTTGAAAAAGCTAAAACTTTTATTAAAATAATGTGACAAGGAACAGCAAATAAAAGAAACCGCATGTTAACGAACTAGTTGAATAAAAAGTTTATCAAAGTCATTTTAATAAGGATTTAGAAATAAAAATATTTCTTGTACCTGACGAAATTTGACCGTAATCTTCATGCATAGGATGTTCGTACTTCAAGCATTATGCTATGAAACCAATCGGTAAATCGTTACTGTTTTTTAAACGAATACACCACAACATAAAATGTCGGAAAACTTCTTGTTGACTACTTGCAAACTAGAGCCCACTAGGTTGTATGATTCCCGTGTTTCGTTCTCTTGACCTTAACCTACCTCGTGGTATAGATTGTTTCAAAAAGTCTACTTCCCCTCTGAGGTAAGGTGATACCCATATATAAGATGGGTAAAAGAATGCACCTGCCACCTTAGAGACCAATATAGTTACGATAGGTTTGCTGCAGAATTCTAGCAAACACTCTGACATCGAATGTAATAATCTTTCTACAGACTGCAAAGCTTATATCCACGAATCAGCACGGTCTTCGGAAGCATCGCTCGTGCGAAACTCAGTTTGAACTTTTCTGACATGATGTACGGTGAACCGTACATGAAGGAAAACAACCAGTTGCAGTACATATTCGTTTCAGAAAAGCATTTGACACGGAAAGCCACAGCACACTGTTAACGAAGGTGCAAGCATACGGAGTAGTTTCACGGATATGCGAGTGCCTCCGAGAGTTCTTAAGTAATAGAACCCAATACAATGTCCTCTATACTGTATGTTCAACAGTAACAAGGGTAAATTGTCAGGAGTGCCCCAGGGAGGTGTGAAAGGGATATTATTTTCTATATGTATCAAAGATCTAGGGCACCGGTAGGGCAGCAAACTGTCTGATGACGCTGTGGTAGTATGGGAAGGAATCGGATAAGAAAATCATGTTGTTGTGGTCTTCAGTCCTGAGATTGGTTTGATGCAGCTCTCCATGCCACTCTATGATGCGCAAGCTTTTTCATCTCCAAGTACTTACTGCAACCGACATCCCTCTGAATCTGCTTAGTGTATTCATCTCTTGGTCTCCCTCTACGATTTTTACCATCCACGCTGCCCTCCAATGCTAAATTTGTGATTCCCTGCTGCCTAAGAACATGTCCTACCAACCGATCCCCTCTTCTAGTCAAGTTGTGTCACGAACTCTTCTCCCCAGTTGTATTCGATACCTCCTCATTAGTTATGTGATCTACCCATCAAATCTTCAGCATTCTTCTGTAGCACCACATTTCGAAAGCTGCTATTCTCTTCTTGTCCAAACTACTTATCGTCCACGTTTCATTTCCATACATGGCTACAATCCATACAAATACTTTCAGAAACAACTTCCGGATACTTAAATCTATACTCGATGTTAACAAATTTCTCTTCTTCAGAAAGGCTTTCCTAGCCATTGCCAGTCTACATTTTATATCCTCTCTACTTCGACCATCATCAGTTATTTTACTCCCCAAATAGTAAAACTCAATTACTATATTACGTGTCTCATTTCCTAATCTAATTCCCTCAGCATCACCCGATTTAATTCGACTATATTCCATTATTCTCGTTTTGGTTTTGTTGATGTTCATCTTACATCCTCCCTTCAAGACACTGTCCATTCCGTTCAACTGCTCTTCCAAGTCCTTTGTTGCCTCTGACAATTAAAATGCCATAGACAAACCTCAAAGTTTTAATTTCTTCTCCATGGATTTAATGCCTACTCCGAACTTTTTTTTTGTGTCCTTTACTGCTTGCTAAATATACAGATTGAATAACATCAGGGAGAGGCTACAACCCTGTCTCACTTCCTTCCCAACCACTGCTTCCCTTTCGTGCCCCTCGACGCTTATAACTCATCTGGTTTATGTACAAATTGTAAATAGCTTTTCGCTCCCTGTATTTTACCCCTGCCACCTTTGGAATTTGAAATAGAGTGTTCCAGTCAGCATTGTCAAAGGCTTTCTCAAAGTCTACAAATTCTAGAAACGTAAGTTTGCCTTTCCCCTTTCTTCTAAGATAAGTCCTGAGGTCAGTATTGCCTCACAGGTTCCAACATTTCTACGGAATCCAAACTGATCTTCCCCGAGGTCGGCTTCTACCAGTTTTTCCACTCGTTTGTAAAGAATTAGCGTTAGTATTTTACATCTGTGACTTATTAAGCTGATAGTTCGGTAATTTTTCCATCTGTCAACACCTGCTTTCTTTGTGATTGGAATTATTATATGCTTCTTGAAGTCTGGAGGTATTTCGCCTGTCTCACATCTTGCTCACCAGATGGTAGAGTTTTGTCAGGACTGGCTCTCCCAAGGCTGTCAGTAATTCTAATGGAATGTTGTCCACTCTCGGTGCCTTGTTTCGACTCAGATCTTTCAGTGCTCTGTCAAACTCTTCACGCAGTATCGTATCTCCCATTTTATCTTCATCTACATCCTCTCCCATTTCTATAATATTGTCCTCTAGTACAGCGCCCTTGTATAGACCCTCTATATATTCGTTCCACGTTTCTGCTTTCCCTTCTTTTCTTAGAACTGGGTTTCCATCTGAGCTCCTGATGTTCATAAAAGTGGCTCTCTTTTCTCGAAGGGTTATTTAATTTTTCTCTATGCTGTATCTATCTTACCCCTAGTGAGATAAGCCTCTACATCCTTACGTTTGTCCTGTAGCCATGCCTGCTTAGCCATTTTGCACCTCCTGTCGATCTCATTTTTGAGACGTTTGTATTCCTTTTTGCCTGCTTCATTTACTGCATTTTTATATCTTCTTTTATTAATTAAATTCAATGTTTCATCTGTTACCCAAGGATTTCTACTAGCCGTCGTCTTTTTACCTACTTGATCCTCTGCTGCCTGCATTACTTCATCCCTCAGAACTACCCATTCTTCTTGCACTACATTTCATTCCCCGATTCCTGTCAGTTGTTCCCTTATGCTCTCCCTGAAACTCTGTACAACCTCTGGTTCTTTCAGTTTATCCAGGTCCCATCTCCTTGAATTCCCACTTTTTTGCAGTTTCTTCAGTTTTAATCTACAGGTCATAACCAATTGATTGTGGTCAGAGTCCACATCTGCCTCTGGTTAATGTCTTACAATTGAAAACCTGGTTCCTAAACCTCTCTCTTACCATTATATTATCTATGTGATACCTACTAGTATCTCCAGGATTCTTCCATGCATGAAACCTTCTTTTATGATTCTTGAACCAGTTTTTACTATAATTAAGTTAAGCTCTGTGCAAAATTCACTATGCTGTTTGTAGTAGCCTAGCCGCACTCCATTTTTTTTATTCATTATTAAACCTACTCTTGCATTACCTCTATTTGATTTTGGATTTGTAACCCTGTATTCACCTGACCAAAAGCCTTGTTCCTCCGGCCACCGAACTTCACTAATTCCCACTATATCTAACTTTAAGCCATCCATTCACCTTTTCAAATTTTCTAACCTACCTACCCGATTAATGGATCTGACATTCCATCCTCCGATCCGTAGAACGTCAGGTTTCTTTCTCCTGATGACGACGTCTTCTTGAGTAGCCCCCGCCAGGAGGTCCGAATGGGGGACTATTTTACCTCCGGAATATTTTACCCAAGAGGACGCCATAATCATTTAACCATACAGTAAAGCTGCATGCCCTCGGGAAAAATTACGGGGTGTAGTTTCCCCTTGGTTTCATCCATTCGCAGTACCAGCTCAGCAAGGCCGTTTTGGTTATTGTTACAAGGCAGGTCAGTCAATCATCCAGACTGTTGCCCCTGCAACGACTGAAAAGGCTGTTGCCCCTCTTCAGGAACCACACGTTTGTCTGTCCTCTCAACAGATACCCCTACCGTACGGCCATCTCTATCGCTGAGGCACGCAAGCCTCCCCGCCAACGGCAAGGTCCATGGTTCATGTCATCATAAGATGACTTATACTAAATTTCTGGTTGGCATGATTCAATGCCAGCTACCTCGAAACGTTGAAAAATTTAAGTTAATAAGGATGAGTTGGGAAAAGAAAACCTAAATACCGAATACAGACTTAGTAGTGTCGTCCTTGACACAGTCACATAGGTTAAACTTGTGTGTGTAACGTTACAAAGTGACATGATATGGAAGGGGCATGCGAGGATTGTGGTAGGGAATGCGAGAAGATACCTTCGGTTTCTTTGGAGAATTTTAACAAAGTTCCGTTCATCCGTTAGGGAGACCGCATATAGCAAGCTAGTGTGAACTTCTGTTGAGTACTGCCAAAGTATCTGGGATCCGCCAAAAGTCGAATTAAAGGATGGTAAAGAAGCAGGTCAGAGCCTGGTTGCTAGATTAGTTGACAGACGGTTCGAACAACACACAGTTTTAAGGATATGCTTTGGAAACTCAAATGGAAGTCGCTGGAGAAAAGGTGCCGTTCATTTTGAGGAGCACTACTGAGAAAATTTAGATTTCATTTGACGCTGACTGCAGAACGATTTTTCAGTCGTCAACGTACATTTAGTATAAGTATCACGAAGACAACATAATGCATTGACCTATTCATACAGTACAACAGGTGATTAATGCAGGTGTTAAAACTATTAAAATAAAATGAAACAAATTAAAAATCCAATAGTCCTTTTGAGACGTGGGACTTGGGAGAGCAGGAAAGGTGTTGGCTGGGGCTATCAGTTTCCGCTGGTTGCACAGAAAACGCATACACTTTATTTCTAAACGACAAAATTTCAACAATCATTTTTTAAAGATTTTGCTACACTCGCGGCTGAAAGCCTGTTTAGAAAATACAAGTTATTGTCGGCTGAGGGCCACAAGCAACGTTACACACAATCAACGGCTGAAGGTCTGATGAAGGTTCAAAATTATTCGTCATCTGAAGGGAAAAAGCAATCTCAAAAATACATAACGGCTGAAGGCCTGAATTGCAAGTTGGGAAGGCACTCATATCTTAACAAATACTAATACATTTCCTTCTTAACAATCAAAACGGTAAAAAGCTATTGTAAAGGCTGAAGACCTAATTAAGAAAAAAATGCGAATTATTGGTAGGCTGAAGTCCACAAACAATGTTCACACAAGCAGTGGCTGAATTCTGATTAAGAAGGTTGAAAATTATTCCTGGGCTGAAGGTCATAAGCAGTTTTCAAAATACTCAATAGCTGAAGGCCTGAATTAGAAGGAAGGAAGGCAGTTGCATGTTAAAATACTAACACCTTTTTAAAACAATCTTAACGAACTGTCACAGGCTTACTAAGAGCTAATTGAAAATAATTTGTAGGCTGAAGGCCACAAGCAGTGTTACAAGCAATTAATGGCCAAAGGCCGGATTTAAAGTGGGGAAGGCAATAACATGTCAGTATATGAGAGGTAAATTTTAAACAATTATGACAACTTGTCCAAACGAGATGGAGTGACCCACAGACAGTGGTCCCTCGATCGACCTAAAGAAGTTGACCACAGTTGTGTTAGCGGTGAGACTGGCAGCCAAGAATTGTACTCATGTAACAGGATGGTAACTCACACTAGGGGTAGCTTAAGCTCCGACCGACCGACTGACTAACCAATCCGCCTAACGTTCGAACAGCGGTTCAACGACGGAACATCTTTACTCAAGGACGAAGAGACGGACAGCACCACGTCTCTTAAGAAACACACACAAGGCAGAAGAAAACACTAGAAACGAGATAGACCTCCAAAAACATATGCACAGTGCAATTCAAGAGGCCGTCGAACTACACGCTATGTCAGACAGCATTAACACAACAAGGAAAGGTACGCTGCCGGAAAAGTCTGCTAACCTCCAGGGCAGGTCACTGGTGCGTTAGTGGCTACAGGTCAGAAAACACCACTGGTTGCACTTCACTAATAAGAATAATACTGAATCCAAACTAGCACCAAGGTGTAGAAGGCGGCTAACAGCTTCTGGCAACCTGACAGACTCCACTTGTTGCGGTTGGTCTCAGCGACCCTGGGAGCAGCAACATGCAAACAACAGCGAGATCTCAAACAGTGGAGGTTTCGGTACTGGGCACGGTTCACTCAACTTCCAATGTCCTGGGTTCGGTCGTCGGCTACAGCCCCTCGGTCCGACAGTGCCGTCGGACAGTGCATGTGTGTGGCCAACGGTCGGGCAAGTGCTGGCTGTCCGTACCTCACTGCTGCTCCGTCCCAACTCAAGTCGCTCGACGCACACGACGACCTGGAAATACTAGAGGCCGCTCCAAACGTGGTACCACTTTACGCGCTATCGATAAGGGGCTTCTACCGCCACTCAAGGACTAACAAGGCGAGAAGACGCAGTGGCGCCATTGAACACACTAAGAAAAGGTGTTCCACTGTCGCTATTACAAGATGCCAAGCTATGAACGGCATCATTGTGAGCCGCTCACGGCTCACCGTTGTAACACTATTTACGTAAGTCGATTAGAGACCGACCCAAACGGTATCGCAACTTTTGAATCATATTTTCTGGTGTATACCTGGACAGAAAATTATATAAGTTAATGCTCTCATGATAAGGAAATGAAGTTATCTGAGGTATCTTAAAGTACCAAGTGAGTAGACTTAAAAATGAAGAAAGTATTATCCATCTAGTTCGGAAACTTGCTATGGATCGCTTACGCTCCTCAAAGAACGGGTCTATACGTATTTAATAAGTAAGGTCTATAATTTCATACCAAAAGAAGATTACTTTCGAATGCTCTGTCATATGGCCCAGCGAGTGGTTAGCGAATGCTGCTGAGTAACAGTTGACGCTAATAGGCAAAGTTCTCAGTCATTCTAACTTGGTAAAAACCATCATCAATGATGAGAGCCGATTCTAAGAAACGAAGGAATAGAATTCGGAATCAGAAACTGACCACAGATTTTTTTAAAAAGCAGTGAAGCAGTAAGTAGAATGAGATTCGACGCAGGCCCCATGTAACGTGGAACAAGTGCCGAAAACGGGGCTGACCTTCGTTAAAAACATGAACTGCTATCACATTACCGATTAAAATATGTTACTGTCGTTGTATGTCAGACAACAGTCAGCGCCCCCCTAGATGTTATTAAGGAAAGTGTTAGGTCCTGGGATGACTGAAGAGTAACATATAAGTTAGTGGCGGAAACTACCAAAAAATTGGGCATCGAAATACACTGAAAAATGTTTTGGGACCACCAGTGATCGAAAGGAATAAGTCTATGCTGACGATCAAACTTACTGCAACCCGACACGCTTGTGTGTGTTGGCCACCAATATAATAATAATCGTAGCAGCTGCAAACACAAGCAACAAGGCGTACTGTATGTAGTCGAAGCGTGTTGAATTAACCCCTGTGTTCATGTATGTGTTTCCGATTTTGTGTTCTGTGTCTCTATTTGGCATCTATATTCTGCGAGATGAGAAACGAAGGATTCAAGCTATTCTTTTTTAAACATTTTGCCATTATTTCTCAATAGGAGCAGTAGTAAAGAATGTGGTGGTAGGTCTTGTTGATTTTGTTCTGCCTAACAGTCGATGAAGTGGTAGAAAATGTGGCGTAATTAGTAAAAGAAGTTGCCTCGCTAGATATTTTATTAATATTGTGAACAAAACTTGTATCCTAACTATTGGGAAGTGCAGTACTTTGTATAGCCCGGTACACCTAACAAACCACTCCACATTGTGCCCTGTTTGACACAGTCACAGAGGAACATATTTTAATTGGTAATGTGACCATAGTTTGCGTTTCTATCACACGTCAGTCCCGGTTTTGACAGTTATTCGATTTTACATGGGTCTAGCCATATCTTTTTTTTAAATTTTAATTACTGCTTTATTGTTTTATGATCAAGGATCAGTTTCCGATTCCCAATTGTATTCCTTCGTTTTTTAGCCTGGACATTTATCGTTGATGATGGCTTTTATCAATTGGGGAAGGCTGAGAGCTTTATATAGCCCCGTCAATTGTTACTCTGCAGCATTCTCAACTCTCTGCGCCATATGACATAAGATTTGTAAGCAATCATCTTTTCGTATGAATCGCAAACCTTATTTATTGAATACGTATAGCCCCGTGGGTCGTATGTGATCCGCACCTAGTTTCGTAACAAGGTTAGTGATATTTTCTCCCTTGTTATAGTCTATTCACTCTGTAATTTAAGATATCTCAAATAACTTCATTTCCATATTATCAACGCATAGA
Organism: Schistocerca gregaria; assembly: GCF_023897955.1. Lineage (NCBI taxonomy): Eukaryota > Metazoa > Arthropoda > Insecta > Orthoptera > Acrididae > Schistocerca > Schistocerca gregaria. Next base: position 729,878,988 of record NC_064922.1, on the reverse strand, counting down.
TGTATAAAATCGTTTTTACAGATATCCACAGAAGAAGCAACTTAGAAGTTGTTGATTCGGTTGCTTCAGTATAATCTACATAAAGAAATTCTACTTGAGTGAACTATTAACATAATTTAGTATTATGTTTTAACTGTTTCAACACTTGTATTTGAACACCTGTGGTACTGTGTGCATTGTCAGTCTCTTATGTATAACTGCTTTAGCTGTGGCTGCACCAGTTTTAAAATTGGCTCTCACGAAGCTAACATTAGACAGATTAGGGCTCGCATTGAGACAAATAGACAGTCGTTTTACCCTCGTTCTATTGGCGAGTGGGACAGAACAGAAAATGACAAGCACTGGTACAGGGGTGCAGGGTATCCTCCACCACGCACCGTGTGATGGATGTCGTAGTATATATGCAGATCCACTACACTCATCCCAGCGCTTCTATAGCTGTCCGAGGAGGGTGTTGGTGTAATGGCTGCGCACTAGAAAGGCAAAGGAACAACCACAACTGAACCACTTGCAACCAGATCTCACGTACCAACGGAATGGTACTGTGGAGCATTGCGGAGGGACATTAAAATTGCATGAAATCAGAGGAAGGGATCACTAGTGAGTTCTAAGTGTTATTAACAGTGTAGCTAGAATAAGGAAAGCACTCAGGGGTTGTAAAGAATAAGCTACGATTGTCGAGCCGCTCATCATCAGTCACATATTTGTGTAGTGAATACTAAACAACGAATGAGTTTGTCGTCCCGCCGATTGTAAGGTTATCAGAGTACAAGCTTTGACTACGACAGGATGCAGAAGTAAATCGGTGGAGAGTAATTCAAAGGAACCATCCCTACAATCATATGGAGCGATTTAGGGAAATTAGAGAAACCTAATTCTGGAAAATCTAATTCTGGATGGCGGGACGGAATCTTAAACCACAGGCCTCCCGAAACCGAACGCAGTGTGCTAACCACTGCGTCACGTCACTCACTCTTCTTCAGTCTCCATTTAATGGGAAAAGGCTCGCATTCGATATTATTTTGCTTTCGCTGCTGTTTCCGAACTACTTCCGCCAAAGCGAACACAAAATATACAGTGTGATTGTAATTAAACTTTCAAAACGATGTAGAAATGACGCCACTGGTCAGAATGACGTCAAACTGCAACGGAATATTATCAGAGCACCAAGAAATGTATGACAGAAGAAAATAACTAGTGTGAAAATTGATCAATAGATGTCGTCTTGTGTGTCAGAATAGGTAAATTAAGATACCTGTCATGTACACAACACACTGAAGTTGGTATAAGAACGCAGGGTACATGGCTCTTTCTCCTTTCGCATCAGCGACTATGACTGTCTCGATGCAGGATCGCGCTCTGCTTGTAAAGCTGTATTAGAAGAATGATTACAGTGCACACATCGTTGTGCAAAAGTTCCGGGCCATGAAGACTTTCGAAAAAGGCGTTGGCCCGATGACTGCCGTGGGTCTGGAGAAAAGATTCGGAAAATAGAAAAGACGTTTTCTTTTGTTGTCCAGCCTGGTAGAGGGAGGAAACGAGCTGATTCGGCGTTAGTGGAAGCAGTGGCGCCAGTTATTCAGGAGCAGACGATTGGTGGTGTGCAAAAGTGTAGTGCACGTAGAATTGCCCGAACGTTGGGCATACACGTGAGCACGGTGCAGTGAGTAATATCCTATGAAATATCCTTCTTTGAAATCAATTGAAAATTACACTTGTGCACGAGTTGCTTCCTGTTGACTTGCCAGCAACAGAAACATTTGCTTTAGAATTTCTTCCTCACATGCAAGTGGACAATGACTGACAGTGGACGATTTCTTGGACAGACGAACCCCACTTCCACCTGTGTCAATGCACAGAATTGTCTAATATGGGCCACAGAAAAACCACACGCCTATCAACCATTATCACTTCATCCTGAAAAGGTCACTGTGTGGTGCTGGTTTGCAGCATCATCTATCATAGGGCCATAGTTTATCGAAGAGGCACGTGCTTCCGGTCTTGTCACCTGTACCGTCACTGGTAAGCGCAAAGAGTGTCTTTTGCGCAACCATGACGTTACAGCTCTCCAACAGCGTGGATGTGTGGATGGGATATTTTTATACAAGATGGTACACGTCCGCATACTGCAAATACAGTTAAGCAGCTGCTGAAGCGCCATTTCGGAAATGCTAGAATTATCATCCGCCATTTCCCTATAGCCTTGCCGTCCCGATCACCTGATCTTAATCCGTGTGACTTCTGGCTGTGGGGCTATCTGAAAAATGTTGTGTTTAGTGTTACGATTGAAAACTCAGCTGCATTGAAGGCAAGCATTGCGCAACGCACTCTGAACGTGACCCCGGAAACTCTTCGATCAGTTTTGGAACATGCTGTTTCTCGATTTCAACTTGTTGCAAAAACGGTGGAGAGCATACGGAACATGTTTCGCGCCAGTCACAAGGAAATTCGTAATCTGATTTGTTGTTCGTAATTTTTGGCCCCAGGACAGTTAAAAATCGATGTGATTGATGCTTTTCACGCGATTTAGGCCTCTTGAAAATTAAAAATCGATGTGAATGATGCTTTTTACGCGGTATTAAAAACCGATTTTTCCCATGCTATGTGATATGACCTTGGCGTGGTAGATGGGCTTACGTAACTAACAGTATCACGTGTACACTATGCACACAGAGTAGTATACTTTGTTTAACATCAAACGTACACCTTAGGCATTGTATGATTTGCATTTGTAGTCGACCAATATAAATTAAGATGCTTACAGTGCCATTTATTGCTACATTTTGTAACTATTTATCAGGTTACCTTCCATTAGGAAAGTGGGTGCACTCTGCGACTGTTCAAATGTTCAAATGGTTCTGATCACTATGAGACATAACATCTGAGGTAATCAGTCCGGTATAACTTAGAATTACTTAAACCTAACTAACCTAAGGACATTACACACATCCATGCCCGAGGCAGGATTCGAACCTGTGACCGTAGCGGTCGCGCGGTTCCAGACTGTAGCGCTTAGAACCGCTCGGCCACCCTGGCCGGCTCAGCGACTGCTATGTAATTTATAAGTGATAGAGCGCAGCAGTTACTCGTCTTTTTCATTTTTGCCGGTTTTATTACGCAAATCCAGATTTCGGCTAGTGCCTAGCCATTAGCAATTATTTTTTTTAATGTCGATGCATGTTAGATCGATGTTATTCGGGAGTCAGTCACAGTTCTTTCAGTACTAATGTTCAAAGGTTTGAGCATTGATAACGGCCAGGTACTAGCCGAAATCAGGATTAGAGAAATAAAACCTACCAAAAAAGACAATTGAGTGCTGCACTCTGTCATTTAAAAAGTAACTATTTTTCTTCTGCCATACGTTTTCCCCCTTCCCCGATAACATTCTGTTGCAGTTTGACGTCATTCTGACCAGTGGTGCTATTTCTACAGCGGTTTGAAAGTTTAAATTTAATTATAATCACTCTGTAAATCTCTTCCATAAACCGATAACGTTATGCTGTATTGAGGAATACCGGCATCCGTGTAAGTATTCATTCAGCCAGCATGAACTATTATTTGCTGCCTCGCGCACGAAGCGTTACAAAAATTACTAGTTGCTGGAATACTGTTTCGTCCTGCTGCTGTTTGTGTGGAGTGTATTAGCGGGTCGTTTCTGCCACACACCAGACGCCGCTGATGTACGGCAGAAGTTGCACGAGCCGTGGAAGTGCGACGATAAACAGGAAATGAATCGCCCAAGGGAGCTCACACATGAATGGCTGCCACATTTCAAATCTCCGCTCGCTTAGTATCGTGTTAGTCAACCATCACTTATTCGCCAGCGTTTTTCACGCTGTCATTCTCGTCGTGGTCCTCTAGTAAAAGCATTTGAGAGATAGTGAAGTTGTCCAATTCTAGTGAAATATCATTTTGTCCAGCTGTTTCGGATGAAAATGCTTTCGTGTGCGCTAAGTCACATACTAATACGCTTGTATATCTCCCACGTATGTGCATGTGCTGTATAAAGTGTGAAGTCGTATTGAAGTGACTCAGATATATTTTCACCAGCGCAGCGATTTTAAGAATTATTTTATTATTGTTCTCAGTCATGTACACAATTTCCACTTTGCAGTTGATGGAACGTTATGCACGGATCCTGCAGGGTACAATTTCCACTTTGCAGCTGATGGAACGTTATGCACGGATCCTGCAGGGTACACAATATCGTGCAGTGCATACGTTCGGTTGTTGACAGGCTTGAATTTAATTTGAGACCTAGAATCTCCATTAAGACATATTCCAAGGACACAAAAATGTATTGTTTTCTGTGAATTATCAAAGTCAGTAATTATTATTTCTGTTTGTCTTTTGCGTTTTTATAGCGCTCTTTGCAATTTTAATAGAAACGGGCGTTGATGTTACCACGTCTAGGATCCACAGTCTATGTCCATATCCAGTACTTCTTCAAAATGCTCGGTGTGTATCTCACACTATATTTTTCGTCTAGTGAAGAGAGTGAGCGTAATTAGCAGTACTTGCTTTTACATGGCTACTTGCTCACATAAGTTAGTAGTATATTTATAATATGATTTCAAGAAATGACAGCGTTTGTTTTTGATTACTTTTTAAATGCTTGGGAAAATTTCCTATCTTGTCACTGATTAGAGATGTAAAATGTGACGTAAAAATATATTAGACATAATCATGTTCGACGATTCCGTGGTTTCTTAGATTCACTGTTTAACAGCGTCCACTTCTATGTAGAACATGCTATTCCTAGCTAGCTCCTGCTGTTCTCATATTACTGTTTCTCAGAATCGTGTTGAAAGGACTACTTTCAGACGTATCTAGCATGACTATCCGTAGAACTACGGAAACCTTTTTCTTTTTTTGGTCATCAGTCTACTGACTGGTTTGATGCGGCCCGCCACGAATTCCTTGCCTGTGCTAACCTCTTCATCTCAGAGTAGCACTTGCAACCTACGTCCTCAATTATTTGCTTGACGTATTCCAATCTCTGTCTTCCTCTACAGTTTTTGCCCTCTACAGCTCCCTCTAGTACCATGGAATTCGCTCATGTCTTAGCAGATGTCCTATCATCCTGTCCCTTCTCCTTATCAGTGTTTTCCACATATTCCTTTCCTCTCGGATTCTGCGTAGAACCTCCTCATTCCTTACCTTATCAGTCCACCTAATTTTCAACATTCGTCTATAGCACCACATCTCAAATGCTTCGATTCTCTTCTGTTCCGGTTTTCCCACAGTCCATGTTTCACTACCATACAATGCTGTACTCCAGACGTACATCCTCAGAAATTTCTTCCTCAAATTAAGTCTGGTATTTGATATTAGTAGACTTCTCTTGGCCACAAATGCCTTTTCTGCCATAGCGAGTCTGCTTTTGATGTCGTCCTTGCTCCGTCCGTCATTGGTTATTTTACTTCCTAGGTAGCAGAATTCCTTAACTTCATTGACTTCGTGACCATTGTAAGTAGGCTGTTTAGGTTTTTTTTTTTTTATTGGTAACGCCGCCGCCACGTAGCGCTCTGTATGAAAATCACTGGCTGTGCCGTGTGCAGTCTGTGGCTGGTTGGCATTGTTGTAATACTCGCCATTGTAGCGTTGGGCAGATGGATGTGAACAGCGCATAGCGTTGCGCAGTTAGAGGTGAGCCGCCATCAGTGGTGGACGTGGGGAGAGAGATGGCGGAGTTTTGGAATTTGTAAGAATTGGTGTCATGAACTGATATATATATTATGACTATAAAGGTAAATACATTGTTTGTTCTCAATTAAAATCTTACATTTGCTAACTGTGCCTATCAGTAGTTAGTGACTCCCGTAGTTTGAATCTTTTAGTTAGCTGACAGTAGTGGCGCTCGCTGTATTGCAGTAGTTCGAGTAGCGAAGATTTTTTTGAGGTAAGTGATTTGTGAAACATATAGGTTAATGTTAGTCAGGGCCATTCTTTCGTAGGGATTTTTGAAAGTCAGATTGAGTTGCGCTAAAAACTATTGTGTGTCAGTTTAAGCACAGTCGTGTACAATTTTTCTAAGAGGACGTTTCATATGGCGACGCTGCCAGGATAACTCACTGGAATCTTCTGATTTTTTCTTGTAGTTTGCGTAGTTAGTGTAGCCTTTGTTTATTGCTAGCGCATAATCATAGAGAGAATTTCCTTTGTAGTTGCAGTCTTTCATTGTTGTATAGTAAAACAGTTGTGTCATGCATGTAGATTTGCACCAAGTATTTCGCAGCTTCACTTGCAATTAACTAGATATTATTTTCAGTGCTATGTTAATGTGTTCTCTTATTATTACTCTTCAAATTGTGCTTTTATGTGTTATCGTGTGAAATATTGTGACAATAATGGCGTGTGAAAAACGTAACACTAGGCTCCAAAGTAAACTGAGAAATAATAGTGACGACGAGCATCGCTTATCAGCACCACTGTGTAGTGAATTAACAGACATTCGAAGTAGTAATTTGGTAATTGTGCATAGGGAAATGGAGCGGGCGGCAAATAATGGTGTAGACAATGAAGCAAGTAGTAAACAGGGAACAATTATCGATCGATCAGTAGGCAACAGCTAGCCTCAGGAATCCGAAATGACAGAACACAATATTGCAAATACTGTAGACTTAGGTATTGGGTCCTCACCGTTTTCTCAAATGAGTCAAGACACATTTTCTGCCTGTCAAAATGTAAATGTTGTCGGTGAAAATGCACTGCCAAAAAGCATAGAAAAACAGATTCCAGACACTAATACATTATTGTTGCAATTAATGCAACAAAATCAGAAACATATGGGGCAAAATCTTCAAAAGTTAGACGCAATGGAACAAAATCAGAGACAAACACAGCAAAAGCTTCAAAAGTTAGACACAATGGAACAAAATTTTCAAAAGTTGGACACAATGGAACAACACCGAAGACAAACACAGCAACAGTTAGACACAATGGAACAAAATCAGAGACAAACACAGCAAAAGCTTCAAAAGTTATACACCACACTTGAACAAACACGTGAAGATTCAACTACTGAGTTACATAACATCGAAATGCCAAAAAATCTGTAATAAGGTAACAACACAAATTTGTGAGCATTTTCAACCTATTTTTTCCCAGCATGAAAATGCATTGCAGAATCATGAAGCAGCCATAAAAGAACTGCAAACTATTGTTCGTGAAAATCACGACAACTTGCAAGCTAAAATGGACTCAGTTGCATCCACCGATTCGGTTACGCAACTTGCAAAAACTCAGGAAAACTTAAAGGACACAGTAGATTCGATTTCAACGCAAATGGACACTCTGAAACTTGGTTCCGAAAAACACACTGAGGATATGTGTTCACTATCGGAGAAAGTAGCCGAACTTTCGGATCAGTTCACTAATTTATCTACAAAGGTAGATGATGATCTGAATGATACAGAAGAGTGCGAACAAATTAGTAAATTCAAACAAAATCGGAATCAAATTAATACACAACACCAAAGAGAAATCCGGGAAGTACAAGATCAGCTGACACAGGTAATACAACAATTACGTATTTCAGGAAGAGGGACATAGAAATACGGAACAGCCACAAAATATTAACACAGGGCACTTTGGAAATTATGAAAGAAATTGGCAAGGTACACCGAATTTTGAGATGGTACCGCCGAAACGACGTAACAATGACCGACATGCGACTCGTCGACATGATGATTTTTACTATAAGCTGTTCATTACTACACGTAAATTCAAAACATTTAAGAATTCTGGCAACGACATTCATCCACAAGTGTGGCTTCATCAATTCTCTCATTGTTTTCCTGTCATTCACGATTGTCACAGTGAAGGAGAATTTTATCATGCCTTCCTCTCAGCATATTGGTCTCAAGCTACACAAGACCGACTATAACATACCATCATGATGATGAAACCTTTTGAACAATCTGAATTTTCCAGTCTTGTTAAATATTTTGAAGACATGTTGCATAAGCATCAGTATCTTTCAAACCCATATAGCCCTTCAGAACTCACCCGCATTTGCATAATCAAATTATCGGAACATTTATGAAATATTATTTTGGCAGGGCGTTACAAAGACGACATTGAAGCTTTTCAGAGACTCTTACAAGAATTAGAAATTGACACTGACAATCGCGGAACGCGAAAACAGGAACTCAACAATTACAGATCACATCTGTCACAATTCCGCGATGACAGAAATAATAACTGGGCACGACAAGGCTATTCTCACAACACAAATCGTGACCAAAACAGACATCACCCATATGACAACCATTGGAAGAGTAATAATAGTTACAGAAAAAGATCGCATTTCCGTAGTAATGAATATGACAGATATAACCATAGAAACAGACAATATGTGAACCAAAACCATTATTATCAGGGGAGACGAAATAACTTCAAACGCAACAGTTCAGCGTGCAGTTACGATTCAGTCAGAAATTCTCCACCACGTGACCGACAAGAAAGAAATTATGGAATCTACCGACATGACGACAGACGATATAATCATAACGACAGACCTGAATTGCATCAGAAATGGCGAGCTTCAAACAGGGCAGGGCCTTCTCGTCAAGGTGAATTTGTAGAAGTTAGGCCTCCTAATCCCAATAACGACGCGCGCCAACAATGAGGCAGACAATGGCTCGCACCGCAGGCAGCCACATGCGCCGGCTGGCTCAGCGAAAAATAACATAGACGCTAACCTTGAGAAAAATTTTAGCATTCCTTATCGACGTATACCACATGATAATTGCGTTCAAGTTGAAACCCTGAGTACTATGAAGAGTAAAAGATTGCACCATATTCCACATGTAAAACCGTTTATTGAAAGATAATCTGCTTTTTAACTTTGTCTTTGCCACAAAACTTTTCACTTCACATTTCTAGTATGCTTTGTCAGACTTAAGAAATTGTTAACATGCAACAATGTTTTGAAGTTAACTATCCAGTCTATAACCTAGGGAATATTTTTAAACGGAAATTACGAATGCATTGTTGCAGCGAACAGACGACATAGTGTTATTGTGTGTGTACATTCTTGCTTGCTAGTTGCACGATTACGTAACGACCATAAGGCTCACATACTTAGAACATATACTGTTAATGAGATTTTAATGCACTATTTTGGTTTACTTGAAAAGACATTCTTTATTTGAAGTACCTTTTGTGAGATTAAAGATGACTTAGCATTTGGTTTCTTTGATAGCTACACGATTATATCACGACGCTACTAATGTGTGACACAATTTACATTGTGCTTTTGCGGTGAATCAGTTTTATATCTGCACAGTTTTTCTGAATTATTCTGCAAGTAAAACGTGTTTTAGTAGTAACTTTTGTGGTATAGCTACAATAATACACCCTTTTCTGTAGCACAACAATACATTACAGTACAGTACTTACTTCATCACAGCAACAATCGTAGTAACTATGATATCTATACGCAAAGCATTTCACTTTTGTTTATCATGATTTAAGTACATTGAATTCTGTAGAACTTAGCTTTCGGAGGACGATAACTACGACACTTCCACATAATTATCTTACAACAAGACTCACAGTTTAGCGCTATAGTACACGTATTTGAGTGATTCATTTTGTACTTAAAACATTTATTTTTAAAGATACTTGAAGTACAATGATACAAAGGTTTTCCGTGATACATTTCATTCCATTGCTGTAATCTGCAACACCTTAGGGTATAATTAGATTAATCCTCAGGGGGGTACACGCTTACTTTGTGTACCATGTGTATGGCAAGCACAAGGAGCCCTAGCTAATATGGTATTTGCTTATACAACTTTACACATCGGTACCATATTTCTCTAAAACAGTAATTACACAGCTATCTGATCATTTAACTGGGAGAGACAAACATTTATTTTACTAAATCAGTGACAGATGTTTATGTAATTACACGGTTGGATAACTTCACACTTATAAAATTGTATTTTGTCTGTACTTTGCGAAATGTTCATATTTTTTTGGAACCATTGTGATACTATGAGAGCTTTGAATGATGTATTTGGTACGAGATCATGATTTTTAAAGTACGTTTGAGGCAGATGACACTTTTCACATGAGCAGAGAATTTCTTTTATGCTTTGAAGTTATTGCAGAAAGCTACGATGATTTTGAGATTTAGCTGAGTTTTTATGATGTTATTATGATGATGACAATGTGTATTATGCTGTTGCGGTATGTTTATGATCAATAAGCTGATGGTATAAGAGTTATTTGATTATGCTACGTATCTGTTATAATGAAATATTGAAGAAGTGTCGACGAATAAGGTAAGGAATAATGACTAGTGGTTAGGGACTCTGGTTTGTGAAAAAGGATGTTGGAAACGGAGAATCGTACTTTAAGAGTTATAAAATGTGTGTATATGCGTGAATGTATCACTATGCTGTCGAAATTTTTTTAACACTATTATTTTTAAATGATTTTATTTCTACAGATGTGTAACGCAAATTCTCAACCTGTAAAAATATTTTTATATGAGACTGTCACTGTAGCGGAAACTGCTGTTGTAAATTTTTCAGTAAGAAAGGTAAGTGGCCACCTGCACGTAATACGTTGTGGGCACCCAGCTGTGCGACAGTCGCCTGGGAAAAAAGCCATTAGTGTGTGCCTTTCAGAGGCACAGGTAAAAAAAAATGGCCATTATCCTCGCTATTGACATTTCTTTGTAGAAAGCGTCGCAAATACGACACGCTCATACTTGAAAACATATGATTACACTTTGGAGTTCTTAATTTATGATATTTACTGAAATGAAATGATGAGAAACATTTCATGTCTATTGTCTTGCTAGTTGGAAGATTGTTTACGGCATTATGAAATGACTTATGGCTAGCAGATGACGTTTCACGCCTTGCTTTGCCTATTTTGTTTAATATCCAGTTTCTATCTGCACTGCAGCATTGGTTAAAATAAAATTTAATAGATGTACTAATATCACTATTTTCTGTCTACAGACTCAGTAAAGAATCATTTTATGATGTACTTTCTTGGAAAAGAGAGAACAAATAGACATTTCCCTTCACATGAATTGCAAAAATAAATTTTTTTTTACGTTTTCGTAACTTATCTGCTAGCGTATGTTTTCGTGATGAATCACTCTAGTGTTAAGATGTGACATAGGTATTAAACATTTTTACTGTAATATTTTTTCTGCTTCAGCTTTGTCATGTTTAGATATAAATTATTACATTTATTGCTGCTCGCTATGCTTACTTGCATTTTTTTGTCATTGCTGTTTGTATTAATTTGTTTTGCGCTGATGCATTGCGTCGTCCCTTAGTTTAGCATCTGAGCTCAGTAGGTTTAAGTTAGCTTAAGAGGGGGTAGACTATATAATAAACTATGATGAATTGGAAGATAAGCATTGAGAAGCTATATGAAAATGATTTGGCCAAAAAAGTAGTGTACAGTGGACGAAAACTATTTTTGAAAGAGGATGTGAACAAAATACAGAAAGCATGCTTGGATAGGATATTTTGGTGGAAACAAATGTTGAGATAAGACGAAAGATCTACAGAATGACGTTTTGGGTTGGACTGCAGTACCAAATGTTACACTGAAAACAAACCCTGTCCTTTCCTTGTGTTATCCAGCTATGTGTTTGTGTACCCTTGTGTATTTATGTTCTTCCGGTCTTTATATGTTTATCTGATAAGATTTATGTTGTAGAATTTTTCTAATACCCAGTTACATGAACTATGATGAGGAATATTGTTATACTCAAATATAATTTGCATTAATAATATGTTATTTACTTTGTAAAGATATTTAGACATTATTTATCTTTTCTGTTTTGTTGCTCATATGTGAAGTTGATGTTTCAAAAGTTATTCTGATCTTTATGTATGTACCTATGTCATAATTTTTGTAAGACAGATTTGTATTCTTTTGTAATGCCTGTATTACTGCAAATGTTATCTGTACTATTATGTTCTTTAGTGATATATTTTGTACCTTTGTTATTGTATTCTTATGTTATAAAATTGTAATTGACATCAGTTCATCTAATTAAGTAACTTGTAAATTACATTCCACTGCACACGTTTCTGTTGATCATAGTATATGGATAATATGTGAGAAGTAGGGACTGATAGTGTTTGCACGTGTGTTAATAATTCAGCAAGGGACTGGATAACAGCACTGCTGGTTCTAAGGACATTTAAAAAAAAATTTGTGAGTGAACCAGTGGTGGTTATGGACTTGCTATATTATCCGCAAGACTCTTCAATGGTGATTGTGCGCCTGCGCAATGAAACAGATGGCTTCTGGCCATCTCTACAAGGACTACAGTGGGTCTACACCTTTGATGACCCACCAATACCATTATTTCTACAAGGTCTACAGTCGGTCTGCATCTCTGGTGGCCCACCAATACCGTAATCTCTACCAGGACTACAGTGGGTCTGCTCTGAGATTAGCTACCTACCAATTTTCTTCAAAACTTCGACTGACTCTGCTGTGGGTTTGCTCTGTTGTGGCCCATTACCTGTCTGCATGTCAAGAGTCATCACTGTCTTTCCGTTTGAAGGACAACACTACTTCTTCAAGACTGCATGGAAATCCAATACTTCTGCGTGCATTTTCTTTTACTGCTCAGACTTTGAGAAAAACACTGCGATTTTACTGTGATGAATGATCAGGACTGTCTTTATGGACCGTGAGAAAATTTTTGCTTTTGACCAACATTGTATCAATAAGTGTGTGCATTTGATTTCTCTGTTATTTTAATTATGAAAAAAATTTTCAAATCTGTATTGGTCACTGCCCAAAACAATTTGTAAATTTTTTGTGGGGAGCATGGGGGCTATGTAAGTAGGCTGTTTAGGTTTTTTGTATTGGTAACGCCGCCGCTACGTAGCGCTCTGTATGAAAATCACTGGCTGTGCCGTGTGCAGTCTGTGGCTGGTTCGCATTGTTGTAATACTCGCCATAGTAGCGTTGGGCAGATGGTTGTGAACAGCGCGTAGCGTTGCGCAGTTGGAGGTTAGCCGCCAGCAGTGGTGGACGTGGGGAGAGAGATGGCGGAGTTTTGAAATTTGTAAGAATTTGTGTCATGAACTGATATATATATATTATGACTATAAAGGTAAATACATTGTTTGTTCTCTATTAAAATCTTTCATTTGCTAACTGTGCCTATCAGTAGTTAGTGACTTCCGTAGTTTGAATCTTTTAGTTAGCTGGCAGTAGTGGCGCTCGCTGTATTGCAGTAGTTCGAGTAACGAAGATTTTTGTGAGGTAAGTGATTTGTGAAACATATAGGTTAATGTTAGTCAGGGCCATTCTTTCGTAGGGATTTTTGAAAGTCAGATTGCGTTGCGCTAAAAACTATTGTGTGTCAGTTTAAGCACAGTCGTGTACAATTTTTCTAAGGGGACGTTTCACCATCAATCCTGATATTAAGTTTCTCGCTGTTCTCATTTCTACTACTTCTCATTACCTTCGTCAGTTTTTTAAATAAAATCGTATGGTGAGAAACAACTTTCGAAAATGAGATTAGTCTATTCTAAAACAATGCAAAAATAATGTAGTAACATACAAATACACGAGAGACATAATTCTGAAATTTTATAATGCTTTAAATATAGGAAAAATGTTGACATTCTTAGTATAAACATAATTTATTTAGTGGATAATAGCTTCGGGCAACTTTATCCTACACAGCGTGGTTTTGCTTCAACTATGAAAAAACATTCAATCCTATTTACCACCCACTGTAATAAATAATTCAGAGTAGTTTCCATTCTGTCCAACAGTTGACAGTTTCTACATGTTGATATGCTAGAGTTATTCTATCACTCGCTATCGTATATTTTCTACAAAACAAATTTTTACTACTGTATTTTTCAGGAAATTTTTGACAAGAAATATGATGGTTTCTTGAGGCCAAACTAAACAGAAGGCAACTAACAATTATATTTGTGTATAAATTATTTATGTCTGAATCATACTCACAAACTTGTAATCGAAGCTTTTTCCTGTCACAAGAAGTAAATAACTACAAAACTTATCTCTTTGGAGATGCTAAAAATACATACTACATTCAGTATGATCAGATAGTTGTAGTGTTTTAAATACACTATCAGTTGCTACATTTATTTTGAAAAGCATGGATAGTCTTCAGCGCAGATGCTTGTGCTACTTAAATCGCTGTACTCTTGACATTTTTCGAGTCGCTGATCATATTTGAGTACTTCGTAGGATAGTTGCATTCACAGTTAAAAGAACAGCGTGGAATCCCATCACAAGTTCTCCCGCATATAATGGCACAGTGGAATAAATGTGGCACTCGTATGTGTCCCCGGGGATTTGGGTAATGTGAAGGCGGAGGCCATAAAACAGAACCACCGCGGGCAATCCGTTCCCCGCGAAAGGCTGTTTAAATACCTTCGCACGTTTCTTCCTAAGTGTGCATGTGCATCATAATGCTGGACCCACGTAAATCCTCTGCCTAGCATTAAATGACAAAGATAATGCAGGCAGACTCGAAACCGACTTCTCGAGTATTCTGTCGCAGAGTTGTACTAACAGCAGTAAGTTTTACTTCTTGACTGAAGACAACACATGTGACTACACTGTCATAAAGTTGCCTTTGTTTGACGTCCGTTTTCGACAGCACCAATCCTGTTAGAGACATTGTTGTACTCTTAACAAGCAAAGACTCACGCTGTGGCGCCCATATGGGGTGCATTTTACTGACAATAGAACCTTTAGATCAAACATTATAATCTTAAATGATAAGTAATCCGCTCGATTCGAGAAAGGCAGTAGAAACTTTTGATCTAAATTTGATGCTATTACGTTTATTTTATACAGCTATGTTCTTTGCTTATAAATACAGAGATATTTACTCATGTTCCTTTAGCACTCTGTGAAGAACTTTTCTTCGATACTCGTTTTCTCTAGAATGTGTAGCTCTGAAACGTGTACCAGTCTTATTTCTTGAGACACTGTTTGCTCCTGCTGAAAACATTGCTAGTAGAAATGTAAATCCCTTCCTGATCCAAATTATTGGAAGTAAAGAGACTGACCATCACAGCTATCCAGTCCACTACTTTTAGTTTGAGACGTTACTTACATTGCAATTATAAAAAAAAGTTCAAATGTGTGTGAAATCCTATGGGTCTTAACTGCAAAGGTCATCAGTCCCAAAACTTACACAATACGCAACTTAAATTATCCGAAGGACAAACACACACACACACACACACACACACACACACACACACACACACACAAGGGAGGACTCAAACCTCTGCCGGGACCAACCGTACAGTCCATGACTGCTGCGCCTTAGACCGCTCGGCTGCGATTATAACATACACCCTTAGTTGTTTCACCCAGTAATGAAGTTTTGATAATGCTACTTAATTTTTCTGAAGTTATTTGTATCTTTGTGTTTAAATGATTTAATATATTCTTAAACCTCTTCTCGTGCCACAGGCTCCAACGTCCATGGAACCAGTTTGATTGCGTGAGGTATTTCAAATGCTGTTCCACGGGCTGTGATCAGGGGCACTGTGTATTGGGCTTACAGTTTTGTTTTACTTTCTCATCCCATGTCACCTGAATTTCCCTTATACTGTAAGTCCGCTTTCACACAGGTACACATGCCTGTTTTGATTGTAATTAAATTTCTATTTCTGAGGGGCGGTGGCGAGCTTGCAACGGTTAATGTCCCACTCTTGACCAAAGAGCATTTTAAGATCTGTATACATTATATATTAGATGAAATAGCGGGGCTGCCCTGCTCCGAATATATCGCACGGTTAATGGTATGAGGACGACATACGTAGAGTGGTAATTTGTTCTCTATTTGGTCCATTTGGCGTTTGACGCACACTAGTTGGTTCGGGGCTTCTAACTGAACTTACTCCAACTCTTATCTCTTCGTTAATGTTTGCTTTGTGTTCTTTACCTAGCCATTCTCTTATTTTCTAGGCCCATTCTCGAATTTTCGCTAATGGTCTTCCTCTTTCTTCACATGTTTCCTTTCAAAGTACTGCTTTTCTTCTTTGATATTTATCCTACACGAAACATGAATACTCCTTTGATTACGGAACAAACCGTATTTTCAGGAAGAGGACAGAGAAAGTTAGTAGCCAGGTATGACATGATCGTCCTGGTACACAAGAAGATAATCAATTCTTCGAAGTCACCTCCACAATTAAAAAGCTAATGACAATGCACCAACAAGGCGTAAACAGGAAGTTTACCATGTTCAAAGTATCCGCTTTACGGATGGTGATAGGAAAAAGAAAAAAAAACAGACAGTAACTCAACATAGAGGTAGTGATGGCCTTGATCCCCAAAGGCGACAAATATTTGGCTTGATGATAACACACAAACCGGCAGAGCAAAATATCACCAGAGAACTATGGGAAGTTCCCTGCCCAGAAATATGGAAACAAAACTGTCATGAGACTAAATTATGCCAGCAGAACAACCTGAAGATAACGTCAACATCAATGGCGAAAACAGAGGGGTGATCTGAACACAATTTCGACACAAAGGAGCTCAATAGGCTGTGGAGTGGAAGGGGTAGGCTAGCAATAGAGCAGTGCATCACCATTGATTAGACACATTTATTGAACACATAGGTCAGGTATTACCCAAAAGGAACAGTCAGTAAATATTACAAAATAATTTTCTTTTCCTTTAAGTCACTCAAACATTTAAACAGGCAAATAGCAATCATTTAACTGAAAGCATTTTAAGAAAGTAAGACTAGAAAATTCGAATGATGAGTTAAAATCATATTTAAATAGCCTCTGACCGAGCACATATTTTAAAACGAAATACTTCCTTTAAGGAACCAGCTATCAAAATTACATAATCATCAACAACCATATTACATCTAAGACATTTAAGATTAAACAGTCATATACAGGATGTTAAAAAAAGGTACGGCCAAACTTTCAGTAACATTCCTCACACACAAAGAAAGAAATTATGTGGACATGTGTCCGGAAACGCTTACTTTCCATGTTAGAGTTCATTTTATTACTTCTCTTCATATCACATTAATCATGGATTGGAAACACATAGCAAACAGAACGTACCAGCGTGACGTCAAACACATTGTTACAGGACATGTTCAAAATGTCCTCCGTTAGCGAGGATACCCTCCGTCGCATGGAATCCCTGATGCGCTTATGCAACCATATTACATCTAAGACATTTAAGATTAAACAGTCATATACAGGATGTTAAAAAAAGGTACGGCCAAACTTTCAGTAACATTCCTCACACACAAAGAAAGAAATTATGTGGACATGTGTCCGGAAACGCTTACTTTCCATGTTAGAGTTCATTTTATTACTTCTCTTCATATCACATTAATCATGGATTGGAAACACATAGCAAACAGAACGTACCAGCGTGACGTCAAACACATTGTTACAGGACATGTTCAAAATGTCCTCCGTTAGCGAGGATACCCTCCGTCGCATGGAATCCCTGATGCGCTTATGCAGCCCTGGAGAATGGCGTATTGTATCACAGCCGTCCACAATACGAGCACGAAGAGTCTCGACATTTGGTATCGAGGCTGCGCTGACAAGAGCTTTCAAATGCCCCCATAAATGAAAGTCAAGAGGGTTGATGTCAGGAGAGCGTGGAGGCCATGGAATTCGTCCGCCTCTACCAATCCATCGGTCACAGAATCTGTTGAGAAGCGTACGAACACTACGACTGAAATGTGCAGGAGCTCCATCGTGCATGAACCACATGTGTCGTAGTTGTAAAGGCACATGTTCTAGCAGCACAGGTAGAGTATCCTGTATGAAATCATGATAGCGTGCTCCATTGAGCGTAGGTGGAAGAAACTAAAATGAGCTCTAAAGTGGAAATTAAGCGTTTCCGGACACATGTCCACATAACATCTTTTCTTTGTGTGGGAGGAACGTTTCCTGAAAGTTTGGCCGTACCTTTTTGTAACACCCTGTGTAACATCAGAGAACTGCAGTCCCAAGTTTTAAGCAGCACTTTTCAGATGGACTGCACTGCAACAGTACAATACATGTCCCTCAGAAGATCTCCACACACAGGAAGTTATCGCCGCAATCGACAAAATATCAACATCATTCCATGTACAGACCTAAAACTAACTAAAAACTCTCTTAAATTTGGTAGAGTTAATTCCCTTTGAACGTAACATACATCACAAGTCTAGCCGACACCCCGCAATTTACCACGCGTTAAACTACAGCGATGCACTCATCACGTATGGCTACACAATCCAAAAACAGAGAGCCGGCTCCCCAATAGCGGAACATTTAACAACGCGCAGCGTGCAGGTTTGCGGGACGCTGATCTCGCCCTTAAACTCAACACCAGTTCAAATACTAGTCAGCCAACAATCTTGAACCACCATACACATTCCTGCAGTTATTGCATGAAAAGCCAATGTGATAGGCAAACAGACCAGCATATGATAAAAGCTTAAACAATTTCCTTACTGGACAACCCTTATGAACGGTAGCTGTAATTATTTTTTTTAAACGTGAACACACCCACAATCAACAGACAAACAACACCAATCTTAAGGACACTAGCACATAAGTAACAATGGTAACCTCTGATTAGACTAGCTACAAATCAGAGAACAGTCTTTACAACATAACCATCAATACAATAGCAGATTACTCACACGTGTACTCACCCACGATTTTGATTTGCAGAGCCATAGATAAAAAGTGGAGAACATATCACTTAGACCAGCATAACGGTACTCCCTCAGTTACCCCAAATAACTCAGTTTCAGAGCAGAGAACCAGACCTAATGAAACCACTACAGTTTCCGCCTGTAAATTGTCACAGTACAAGTGAGACTCAATCACAAATGTAATTTAACATCAGTTCCCGTATAGTCAATACAAGCGCCTGATTTTCAGCCGTTTATCACGGCAGGCAGCAACATCGTACGGAAAAGAACGTAGACACAAGCTCTTACCAATTTTCTTCTCCGAAAGCAGCCACCGCAACTCTCGGGAAGCACTAGGACATCCAATACAAATATCGTTACTCCAACACACAAATTACAGGACCCCGGCTTCCCGGTGCTTGCTACGGCGCCTTCCGTTCAACGCCAACTTGTATATCTCCATGCGATAGGTCCGGTCCCACACAAGCTGCGTCAACCGACAACCGTCTTCCACCACGTCCCGGAGCACACTACAGCAGGACCTCGCCTCGTTACTCCTCGCGTAGGCCCCAGAGGGCGCTACTTACCGCCCTGACCGTGGCAGTAAGGATAAACCACCAGAGTGGCACTATCGATATGAGCCGCCACGGCTCAATGGAGACAGCCTATATAACAGACGTGAGAGTTCCAAATAGTCCATGTATCGATTTTATATCCATTCAAGAAAGAGGTCCACGAAATTCAAATCCGCATAAGTGCTCAAACATCCCCTTACATTGATGATAAACCTCTTACGGTATTTGATTTTCAAACAGCTGAGCAGAACTGAACGTACTCAGACATTTCTCTCTTTACTTATTCTGATCAACACTAAACGGACACACATTATTTTTAGCGCACCGCAATCTGACTTTCAAAAAGCAACCTCCCCTTAGAAAAATTTGTGTATTTCTGAGCTGGTAAACCCCTTACGGTATTTGATTTTCAAACAGCTGGGCAGAGCTGAGAGAACAAATAGTGTATTTACCTTAATAGCGTTCAAAAGTTATATACACAACTGGAAATGGAAAAAAGAACACATTGACACCGGTGTGTCAGACCCACCATACTTGCTCTGGACACTGCGAGAGGACTGTACAAGCAATGATCACACGCACGGCACAGCGGACACACCAGGAACCGCGGTGTTGGCCGTCGAATGGCGCTAGCTGCACAGCATTTGTGCACCGCCACCGTCAGTGTCAGCCAGTTTGCCGTAGCATACGGAGCTCCATCACAGTCTTTAACACTGGTAGCATGCCACGACAGCGTGGACGTGAACCGTATGTACAGTTGACGGACTTTGAGCGAGGGCGTATAGTGGGCATGCGGGAGTCCGGGTGGACATACCGCCGAATTGCTCAACACGTGGGGCGTGAGGTCTCCACAGTACATCGATGTTGTCGCCAGTGGTCGGCGGAAGGTGCACGTGCCCGTCGACCTGGGACCGGACCGCAGCGACGCACGGATGCACGCCAAGACCGTAGGATCCTACGCAGTGCCGTAGGTGACCGCACCGCCACTTCCCAGCAAATTAGGGACATTGTTGCTCCTGGGGTATCGGCGAGGACTATTCGCAACCGTCTCCATGAAGCTGGGCTACGGTCCCGCACACCGTTAGGCCGTCTTCCGCTCACGCCCCAACACCGTGCAGCCCGCCTCCAGTGGTGTCGCGAAAGGCGTCAATGGAGGGACGAATGGAGACGTGTCGTCTTCAGCGATGAGAGTCGCTTCTGCCTTGGTGCCAATGATGGTCGTATGCGTGTTTGGCGCCGTGCAAGTGAGCGCCACATTTAGGACTGCATACAACCGAGGCAGACAGGGCCAACACCCGGCATCATGGTGTGGGGAGCGATTTCCTACACTGGCCGTACACCTCTGGTGATCGTCGAGGGGACACTGAATAGTGCACGGTACATCCAAACCGTCATCGAACCCATCGTTCTACCATTCCTAGACCGGCAAGGGAACTTGATGTTCCAAGAGGACAATGCACGTCCACATGTATCCCGTGCCACCCAACGTGCTGTAGAAGGTGTAAGTCAACTACCCTGGCCAGCAAGATCTCCGGATCTGTCCCTCATTGAGCATGTTTGGGACTGGATGAAGCGTCGTCTCACGCGGTCTGCACGTCCAGCACGAACCCTGGTCCTACTGAGGCGCCAGGTGGAAATGGCATGGCAAGCCGTTCCACAGGACTACATCCAGCAAATCTACGATCGTCTCCATGGGAGAATAGCAGCCTGCATTGTTGCGACAGGTGGATATACACTGTACTAGTGCCGACATTGTGCATGCTCTGTTGCCTGTGTCTATGTGCCTGTGGTTCTGTCAGTGTGATCATGTGATGTATCTGACCCCAGGAATGTGTCAATAAAGTTTCCCCTTCCTGGGACAATGAATTCACGGTGTTCTTATTTCAATTTCCAGGAGTGTATATCAGTTCATGACATCCAGTCTTACAAATTTACTGTCTCTGATGGACACACGTCCAGATCGTCCACTCTCAAAACTCTGTCATCTCTCTCCACACATCCCCCATTGCTGGCGGCTCACCTCCAACTGCGCAACACTACGCGCTGGTCACATCCAACTGCCCAACACTACAATAACGAATATTACAACAATGTCAACCAGCCACTAACTGCTTACAGCACAGTCAGTGATTATCATACAGAGTGCTACCTAAACATCCTACTTACAGTGCAAATGTTGATTCACACTGCTATCTAGCTAGAACGGAAACTAAATTTCCACCGAAGAAAATCCACCAGATAGGGCCCACTGATATTAGTTGGAAATGAAAAAGTTCATAAAATCCATCATAAGGCACTAAAGGAAGACTACAAGCAAACACGTGGGAAGAATTCCACAGCAAGAAAAACAGATACCACGAAAAAAGAGCACTAAAGACACATGATGTGACTCAGAACGAAAAAATGTGCGAGGAAAATGCCTACAAGGAATAAAACAGTGAAAAATCCTCGGAAAACCTACATCGTTTTAACAGGCTGTGAAACACGTTAGGCAAATCAAGAGAAAGTGCACGAAGGCGAAACTGGAAAAAAAATTTCCGCAATCACGACAAGAAAGGATCCTACAGGACTTTCGCAAGGAAGACCTGCTGGTACACAGCCGAAAACCTGTGTTTCAAAAAACAAAATGGAAAACTCCCATTAAATAATTAAGAGAAATGTCAGGAATTGGCACGTTATTTCTCTGACATTAACTGCCCTGAACTTGAAACGAGATTCCCAACACAGGACTCGTAGTTCAATCACACAGAATTGCTCCCACCAAGATGTGAAGAGACCCACAAATATATACTTAAACTGAAACACACTATCCGGCGAAGATGGCATCATTGCCGAACTACTAAAGAACGCCGGAGTGAAGTCTTTGCAAGAATTTACACAAATAAACACAACTCTCTGGCACGCAGAGAAACTTGTTAACGACTGGAAATGTGCACATGTCCGACAGTTGCACAAAAAGAGAACGGCTACAGAGGTATCTACCTGCCGTAAGTCACCTTCAAAACTCTCATTCCGGTTAGTCCAGAGAACAGTAAAATGGCCTACAAATCTCTTTCCCGAAGTGTGAATTCTTCTCCTCAGAATTAAACAGTCAAAAATGAAATTCAACATTAGGCAAGATAAGTGTGTCACACATTTCAAATAGGTGAAATTCTCGAAACTACTGAGGAGAAAATGTCGCACAGAATACTCGACTACAAAAAGTGAAGAGAGATTACGTGAAAACACAAGACATGTACAAATCCCCAGAAATGCTTGTTCATTCAAGCAAAGATCAGCCCTTACAACACATTACTCAGGCCTGAAGCACTGTGAGCAAGTGGAATACTAACGCTCCAGACGAAAAGCGTCACGGTCTGGAGTGTGATGTCGTGTGAAAGCGAGAGCACTCTGAATGCAAATACGTACTACAATGTGGTGACTCGACCTATTGAGCTGCCATTCATGAACCGCATTCCAGTGGGTGTTTCCCAGAAAGATGACGCCCGTACAGTGTTCTAATCCAACATCCTCTTCAGTGACGACATATTGTCTTGGCCTGCTCGATCACCAGACCTGTCTCCAGTCGAGCACGTATGCGATATCATTGTGCGACAAATACAGCGTGATACGCAACCAGCATTATCGTCCATATATTGACCGATCAAGTGCAGCAGGCTTGGAAATCCGTCCTACAAACTGATATCTATCACCTGTGCATCATATCACATGCACTTTTGCATGATTTCTTTCACCATTCGGACTGTTACACCTGTTATTAAAGTGCAAACTTTTCACATTTTCAATGGCTTGTCTCGCGTTTACATTAACAGGTGATTTTCCTATGTTAATCAGCTAAATATATTGCATAGTCAAATGTATTCATCACTCTAATTATTTCTTGGTGCTCCGATTTTTTCCCGTCAGTATATACCCCTACCACGTTTTTCTTCTACAGGTTAATTTGGTTTGGTTTTCATTAATAGATAAAATGATTCACATGGAAGTTCACTTACAGTGTTAGACATAACTATTGCCGGCGGCCGTGTGCCACAGAGAGAAGATCAAGCATCCGGGCGAATGCACGATTTCGGAACACTGTAGAATCCGGAAGCGACTAGGGGAAGTATTGCCTGCTTCTCGAACTGTTCTAGTGCTGTATCAGTTCGTGTTCTATCGATGCTGGCACGGTAGCTCAGCCTATTTGACCAGAGGGCTGGCTACCCTGTATAATACATAAACTATGAAATAATCAGCGATGAAGAGGTGTCATGTGACGTCCCCGGGACCAAATGACGAATACAATGACGAACAAAATGAAGGAAGGGAGGGATAAAAAAAAGGAAGAAAGTGGTAGATGTTGCGTATTGTGGAAAAAAAGTGAAATCGAACCCTCTCCTCACTCCACATTTTGAACCACACTTCGTCTTTCTGATAAAGTTCCCACAAAAAAGAACAGCCCAGCACCTGACGTCAGGTGCTGCCTGACCAGGAAACGGCAGTGTCGCACTATGAACGTTTTTATCAACTGTCACTTTCATGAAGTTAAGATCATTTGGGTTGTTAGGCTACGTCTTATACATCGACTTTTCGACCCCACTGCTGGAATCTTTTCCTGGATGTTGTGGTGTCCAAAATTTACTGAACACAACAACATCCTGGAGGAGAGCCTAGAAAAGGTGTCTAAACGTCGATCGACGTGGCCTAACAACCCACTGGATCTTAAATTCAGTGACAACGGCCACGAAAACCCGCACACTGTCATTTTACTTTTTGATGATCTGATATTTACCTTGTAGTTACGTGCTGAAGTTTGCTTATTGGAAACTTATGAACATTATTTTGGCGTTGTAAAATTGTGTCGAAGGTGGAAAAAAGCCTAATATTTGCGACATTTAGTTCGCTTTGGGTTAAACAGAGGTGTGAAGGCAGCTGAAGCAGCTACAAGCCCTTGCATTCTACATCTACATCTACATTTATACCCCGCAAGCCACCCAACGGTGTGTGGCTGAGGGTACTTTACGTGCCACTGTCATTACCTCCCTTTCCTGTTACAGTCGCGTATGGTTCGCGGGAAAAATGGCTGTCTGAAAGCGTCCGTGCGTGCTGTAATCTCTCTAATTTTACGTTCGTGATCTCCTCGGGAGGTATAAGTAGGGAGAATCAATATATTCGATACCTCATCCAGAAACGCACCCTCTCAAAACCTGGCAAGCAAGCTACACCGCGATACAGAGGGCGTCTCTTGCCGAGTGTGCCACTTGAGTTTGTCAAACATCTCCGTAACGCTATCACGGTTACCAAATAACCCTGTGACGAAACGCGCCGCTCTTCTTTGGATCTTCCTTATCACTTCCGACAACCCGATCTGGTACGTATCCCACACTGATGAGCAATACTCAAGTATAGGTCGAACGAGTGTTTTGTAAGCCACCTCCTTTGTTGATGGACTACATTTTCTAAGGACTCTCCCAATGAATCTCAACCTGCTACCCGCCTTACCAACAATTAATTTTATATGATCATTCCACTTCAAATCACTCCGTACGCATACTCCCAGATATTTCACAGAAGTAACTGCTACCAGTGTTTTTTCCGCTATCATATAATCATACAATAAAGGATCCTTCTTTCTATGTATTCGCAATACATTACATTTGTCTATGTAAAGGGTCAGTTGCCACTCCCTGCACCAAGTGCCTATCCGCTGCAGATCTTCCTGCATTTCGCTGCAATTTTCTAATGCTTCAACTTCTCTATGTACTACATCATCATCCGCGAAATGCCGCATGGGACTTCCGACACTATGTACTAGGTCATTTATATATATTGTGAAAAGCAATGCTCCCATAACACTCCCCTGTGACACGCCAGAGGTTACTATAACGTCTGTAGCCGTCTCTCCATTGATAACAACATGCTGTGTTTTTTGTTGTTGCTAAAAACTCTTCAATCCAGTCACACAGCTGGTCTGATATTCCGTAGGCTCTTACTTTGTTTATCAGGCGACAGTGCGGATCTGTATCGAACGCTTCCGGAAGTCAAGAAAAAAAGCATCTACCTAGGAGCCTGTATCTAATATTTTCTGGGTCTCATGAACAAATAAAGCGAGTTGGGTCTCACACGATCGCTGTTTCCGGAATCCATGTTGATTCCTACAGAGTAGATTCTGGGTTTCCAAAAACGACATGATACTCGAGCAAAAAACGTATTCTAAAATTCTACAACAGATCGACGTCAGAGATACAGGTTTATAGTTTTGCGCATCTGCTCAACGACCCTTCATGAAGACTGGGACAACCTGTGCTCTTTTGCAATCATTTGGAACCTTCCGTTCCTCTAGAGACTTGAGGTACACGGCTGTTAGAAGGGGGGCAAGTTCTTTCGCGTACTCTGTGTAGAATCGAATTGGTATCCCGTCAGGTCCAGTGGACTTTCCTCTGTTGAGTGATTCCAGTTGCTTTTCTATTCCTTGGACACTTATTTCGATGTCAGCCATTTTTTCGTTTGTGCGAGGATTTAGAGAAGGAACTGCAGTGCGGTCTTCCTCTGTGAGACAGCTTTGAAAAAAGGTGTTTAGTATTTCAGCTTTACGCGTGTCATCCTCTGTTTCAATGCCATCATTACCCCGAAGTGTCTGGATATGGTGTTTCGAGCCACTTACTGATTTAACGTAAGACCAGAACTTACTACGATTTTCTGTAAAGTCGGTACATAGATTTTTACTTTCGAATTAACTGAACGTTTCACGCTTAGCCCTCCTTACGCTAACTTTGACATCGTTTAGCTTCTGTTTGTCTGAAAGTTTTTGGCTGCGTTTAACCTTGGGGTGAAGCTCTCTTTGCTTTCGCTGTAGTTTCCTCACTTTGTTGTTGTACCACTGTGGGTTTTTCCCGTCCCTCACAGTTTTACTCGGCACGTACCTGTCTAAAACGCATTTTACGATTGCATTGAACTTTTTCCATAAACACTCAACATTTTCAGTGTCGGGACAGAAATTTTCGTTTTGATCTGTTAGGTAGTCTGAAATCTGCCTTCTATTACTTTTGCTTAACGGATAAACCTTCCTCCCTTTCTTGATATTCCTATTAACTTCCATATTCCGGGATGCTGCAACGGCCTTATGATCACTGATTCCCTGTTCTGCACATACAGAGTAGAAAAGTTCGGCTCTGTTTGTTATTAGTAGGTCCAAGATGTTATCTCCACGAGTCGGTTCTCTGTTTAATTGCTCGAGGTAATTTTCGGATAGTGCCCTCAGTATAATGTCACTCGATGCTCTGTCCCTACCACCCATCCTAAACATCTGAGTGTCCCAGTCTATCTCTGGTAAATTGAAATCTCCACCTAAGACTATAACATGCTGAGAAAATTTATGTGAAATGTATTTCTAATTTTCTCTCTGTTGTTCTGCCACTAATGCTGCTGAGTCGGGAGGTCGGTAAGAGGAGCCAATTATTAACCTAGCTCAGTTGTTGAGTGTAACCTCCACCAATAATAATTCACAGGAACTATCCACTTCTACTTCACTACAGGATAAACTACTACTAACAGCGACGAACACTTCACCAGCGGTTACATTCAGTCTATCCTTTCTAAACACCGTCTGTACCTTTGTAAAAATTTCGGCAGAATTTATCTCTGGCTTCAGCCAGCTTTCTCTACGTATAACAATTTCAGCTTAGGTGCTTTCTATTTGCGCTAGAAGTTCCGGTACTTTACCAATGCCGCTTCGACAGTTTACAATTACAATACCGATTGCTGCTTGGTCTCCGCATGTCCTGACTTTGCCCCGCATCCTTTCAGGCTGTTGCCCTTTCTGTACTTGCCTGAGGCCATCTAACCTAAAAAACCGCCCAGCCCACGCCACACAACCCCTGGTACCCGTGTAGCCGCTTGTTGCGTGTAGTGGACTCCTGACCATCTAGCGGAATCCAAAACCCAACCACTCTATGGCGCAAGTCGAGAAATCTGCAGCCCACACGGTCGCAGATCCGTCTCAGCCTCTGATTCAGACCCTCCACTCATCTCTGTACCAAAGGTCCACAGTCGACAGTGCTGCAGATTGTGAGCTCTGCTTTCATCCCGCTAGCGAGACTGGCAGTCTTCACCAAATCAGATAGCCGCCGGAAGCCAGAGAGGATTTTCTCCGATCCATAGCGACACACATCATTGGTGCCGACATGAGCGACCACCTGCAGATGGGTGCACCCTTTATCCTTCATGGCATCCGGAAGGACACTTTCCACATCTGGAATGCTCCCCCCAATATGCACACGGAGTGAACATTGGTTTTCTTCCCCTTTCTTGCTGCCATATCCCTAAGGGGCCCCATTACGCGCCTGACGTTGGAGCTCCCAACTACTAGTAAGCCCACCCTCTGCGACCGCTCGGATCTTGCAGACTGAGGGGCAAAATCTGGAATAGGACAAGTAGCCATGTGAGGCCGAAGATCAGTATCAGCCTGAGACAGAGCCTGAAACCGGTTCGTCAGACAAACTGGAGAGGCCTCCCGTTCAGCCCTCCGGAATGTCTTTCGCCCCCTGCCACACCTTGAGACGACCTCTCACTCTACCACAGGTGAGGGATCAGCCTCAATGCGGGCAGTATCCCGGGCAGCCACAGTTGTAGTCCGATCGGGGGATGCGTGGCTCGAGCTGGCCGTCCCCGACAAACCCCCATCCGGCCCCCACAGTGATGCCCATTGGCAACAGCCTCAAACTGTGTGACCGAAGCCAACACTGCCTGAAGCTGGGAGCGAAGGGATGCCAACTCAGCCTGCATCCGAACACAGCAGGTGCAGTCCCTATCCATGCTAAAAACTGCTGTGCTAAGAGCGTCTGAACAAAACTACAGAGAGCGCAAGCAAATCGACACAAAATTTAAACGGTTATTAAAATACAAGATTGCCTAGGAAATGTAGTAATGCTGCTACTTGCCCACTGCTGGCACATTGCTCGGCGGCGGAAGGAGTCCTCTCGATTTTTCACTATTCAGGTACTAAAACGCGATGCTGTAACTCTGAAATACTATAATACGTCCAAAATTTATGAATTAAACAATGCAAGTACCAAAAACACGCAAAGAAATTAAGAATTAAACTATGTAACAAATGAGTGAGCTAGGAGTATACGACTTGCTGCTGCAGCTGGTTATCCAACGGCGGCAGGGAGCACACTTGTGTGTAAGGTGAGTGCTTTTTTTCCAAATACTCCAGAAAAGGATTTTTTTCATCGTAGAAGGAGCGTTCTGCAATGATTGACTCTCCGTACTTCATAAGTCTCGGAAACTGACACACGTGTAAACTAACAATATTCAACCATCGTGTAACAGTTGAGCGTACTAGTCAAGTTTCACGAGAGCAGTAGGGTAGTTGATGTGACCCACAAAACTACCGTCCAGTACCCTTGACGTAGATTTGTTCGACAATATTAAAACATATTCTGAACTCAAACATAATGAGGTATCTTGAACAGAATGATCTTCTCAATGGTAACCACCATGGTTTCCGAAAACATAGATCATGTGGAACCCCACTCCCACCTTTCTCACATGAGATACTGAATACTGAAAGCCTTCGATCAGTGCAGTCAGGTACATACAGCATTTATTGATTTCCGACAAGCATTTGACCCATTACCACAGCTACGCTTTTTGTTAAAAGTACGATCACATGGGGTATCAAGAGATGGAGGTCACAACATGTTATCTTGGATGGAAAGTCATGGTCGGACGTAAAAGTAACTTCAGCTGTGTCCCATGGAAGTGTTTTGGGACCCGAGCTATTGATGTTGTATTATAATGACCTCGCAGACAATATTAATAGTAAACTCAGACTGCCTGAAGATGGTGCAGTACTGTGTGACAGATGCTGCGTAAATATTGTGAGACCTGATATTTCAAAGTGGTGCAAAGACTGACAACTAGCTTCAAATGTTCCGAAATGTAAAATTGTGGACTTCACAAAACAAAATGGGCCAATGAGTCATTGTTCAAATCGGCCCATAATACAAATACCTTGATATTTCAGTTTACAGCGATATGAAATGGAACGACCACGTAGGCTTAATCGTTTATAAAGCAGGTGGTAGACCTCGGTTTGTTGGTAGATTACAGAGAAGATCAATCAGTCTACAAAGGATATTATCTACAAATCACTTCTGTGATCGACTCTAGAATACTGCTCTCACTTCAGAGCTCTTGTGCAACGCAGCTAGCTCTTTATTCGCACGAAGTAATGGCCGCTATCGACAGGGGATTTCAAGTTGATTCCGTATTTCTAGATTTCCGGAAAGCTTTTGACACCGTTCCTCATAAGCGACTTCTAATCAAGCTGCGGAGCTATGGGGTATCGCCTCAGTTGTGCGACTGGATTCGTGATTTCCTGTCAGGAAGGTCGCAGTTCGTAGTAATAGACGGCAAATCATCGAGTAAAGCTGAAGTGATATCAGGTGTTCCCCAGGGAAGCGTCCTGGGACCTCTACTGTTCCTGATCTATATAAATGACCTGGGTGACAATCTGAGCAGTTCTCTTAGATTGTTCGCAGATGATGCTGTAATTTACCGTCTACTAAGGTCATCCGAAGACCAGTATCAGTTGCAAAGCGATTTAGAAAAGATTGCTGTATGGTGTGTCAGGTGGCAGTTGACGCTAAATAACGAAAAGTGTGAGATGATCCACATGAGTTCCAAAAGAAATCCGTTGGAATTCGATTACTCGATAAATAGTACAATTCTCAAGGCTGTCAATTCAACTAAGTACCTGGGTGTTAAAATTACGAACAACTTCAGTTGGAAGGACCACATTGATAATATTGTCGGGAAGGCGAGCCAAAGGTTGCGTTTCATTGGCAGGACACTTAGAAGATGCAACAAGTCCACTAAAGAGACAGCTCACACTACACTCGTTCGTCCTCTGTTAGAATATTGCTGCGCGGTGTGAGATCCTTACCAGGTGGGATTGACGGAGGACATCAAAAGGGTGCAAAAATGGGCAGCTCGTTTTGTATTATCACGTTATAGGGGAGAGAGTGTGGCAGATATGATATACGAGTTGGGATGGAAGTCATTACAGCATATACGTTTTTCGTCGCGGCGAGACCTTTTTACGAAATTTCAGTCACCAACTTTCTCTTCCGAATGCGAAAATATTTTGTTGAGCCCAACCTACATAGGTAGGAATGATCATCAAAATAAAATAAGAGAAATCAGAGCTCGAACAGAAAGGTTTAGGTGTTCGTTTTTCCCGCTCGCTGTTCGGGAGTGGAATAGTAGAGAGATAGTATGATTGCGGTTCGATGAACCCTCTGCCAAGCTCTTAAATGTGAATTGCAGAGTAGTCATGTAGATGTAGAAATCACCAACTTCGAATTTTTGGAACCACTCAAAACACTGTGCTTTCTCAAGAGCATGTTCGTCCATAGCTTCGACAAGCATTCGATGCGATTCTGCAGCAGTTTTCTGCAAATGATAACAGAAAATCAATGCTGTCCGCAAATCGTAGTTCTTAGGCACTGTGTTGAAATTCGTCGTCAGTAGCTATAGGAGGCAGATGACGCTGCAGACGCGGTCTCGCGGGCACTACACTGACTGCTGTAACCATGTATAGCGAAATTCCGGTTTCATACTTCTACACCTGGTAGTTTCTCTGACCAACGTACATCCACGAGGAAGATAACTGTGTTTATTTTTGTGTGTGGTCTGGGTGTTTACTGAAAACTGAGTGATCTTGCTATGGTTGGCTGTAATGAGACCTTTGCACAGCAGATTTTAGTGTTTGTTTATTCTCCTCGTTTATATTTTGCGCACATTGCAACCTCGACTGTGTCACAGCTGGTAATTTCCTCTTTACCAGGAGTCTGTTCTAACTTCCTCAGTTATACATCACTGCTTTGTTGGTATTTTATGATACTGATAGGGACTGCACTTGTTGTCAGAGGAAGCAAGGAAAACTGGCTGCTGTCCATAAACAGCTAGTCTCGGTTACAAGCTTCTGGCTACTGCTCAAAGCAGCGCCAGTGACAACACTTGTGACATCCTTGGTGCAGTTGTAAGCCCCTGGTCTTTAGTGCCGATATTGGGCTGGTTCGTGTTCACTCAAGACAAAGTGACACACAGAGGTGGGTTCTCATGTGACTTGAAGGTGCAGGTGAAGCTACCTGAGGTTACATCGGCCAAAATACCCGTCCTCACGGATGGGATATAGGAAAGGTTAATATGGTACTAGGATCACACAAGTAAAGATATCAGAAGTAGTATCACTTACTGAAGGCTGTAATCTAATGCCCAGATAGTATTAGGAACGGGAAGTTGGTTAACACCGGTTGTGAATCGCCACGAAATCGGAAGTCCAGATTGGAACATTTATTGAGTGAATAGATTAATCGCCATTGTTGGCGATGTATTTAGTGCAGTGAAGAATTTCTTAGTATCTGGCGAGGATATCAAGGATTTCAAATGTGAATTAGTCTGGTTTTAGTTAAGTACGAAATATGGGTCGGAAATGATAATCAGATTTTTTTATAGATCGCCTGGGTCAGGAGCTCTAGATTTAGAGTGATTAAAAGAGAACTTACAGAAAATTGTTAATAATTTTAATGATTATTGCGTTGTAATGAAGAATGCCGTCCGCTTACCGGATATAGGTGGGGAGAATCATGCCATTAACACATTATTTTGAAAACCTTGTTCGAAATTTGCTTCCATCAGACAATTACAGAAACAACTCGTGAAAGTCACGTCTTAGACTTTACAGCAGCTAACAGATCTGAACTTGTCGAATCAGTTAATGTGTTGGAAGGTATCAGTGATCATCAGTCTGTGGTCGCAGCTAAGAGTGCAAGGTGTTGAAAGAAATGTTAAGAAGGATTGGAAAATATATTTACTTAGGAAGAGTGACGGGGCACAAATTGCCGAATATCTGAGTAGTCGGTGTCAAATATTCAGTACTGGAGACGAATTCTAGAACGTCATACAATATGCTTTACACGGGTTTGTTCCAAGCAAAATTTTAAGGGATGGAACTGATCCACCATGGATTAAGTAACCGTATTAGAAAACACATGTAAACAAAGAGAGCTTTATCACAAATTCAAGAGCAGTCACAACCTGGCTGACAAACAAAAGGTGAAAAAAGCAAAAATGAGCCTAAAGAAAGCAATGAGAAAAGCGTTCAATGAATTCGAAACTAATCTGAATAAAAACCATAAGAAGTTTGTGGTTTACGTAAAATCACTAATCGGTTCGAAATCCTCTGTTCATTCACTCAGTAAACATACCGGCACCGAAACGGAAGGTGACGGGATGAGGTCGACACACTGAATTCTGTGTTTCTAAATCGTTTCAACGGCCAAGATCGCATCGCGGTGCCTCCTTTCAATCATCGTACGAACATTGAAACAGCAGATGCTGACACAGCCGATAGCTGGATGGAAGAGTAACTACAGTCGCTTAATAGTGTAAAAGCATTAGGACCAGACGAGATATATAAACGATTGTACAAAGTTTAAGCAGCGCAACTTGCCTTCTTCGCAGTAGGAAAATATAGAAGATCGATTTAGCAACAATGGTTACCCGTTTTCAATAGGGATCGTAGGACGGATGCAGATAATTATAGCCCTACAAGATAGGGTCAATGTGATATAGATGTAGCACGTTTTATGCTCAATAACTACGACGTTTTATGGAGAATGAAAGCCTCCTCTGCCGGCCGCTGTGGTCTCGCGGTTCTAGGCGCTCAGTCCGGAACCGCGCGACTGCTACGGTCGCAGGTTCGAATCCTGCCTCGGGCATCGATATGTGTGATAGGGTAGTTAGGTTTAATTAGTTCTAAGTTCTAGGCGACTGATGACCACAGATGTTAAGTCGCATAGTGGTCAGAGTCATTTGAACCATTTGAAGCCTCCTCTGTGAAAATTAACAAGTATTCCACGAACAAAGGTCAGGTTAAACTCTGCTCGCTGTGTTCCTCCATGAGATCCATGGAGCTGTAGACAACGGCGCTCAGGTCGATACCGTGTTCCTTGTCTTCGGGAAGGCATTCCAAACCGTTCCCCACTGCTTGTTAATCAAATAAATACGAGCCTACCGAGTGTCAGAACAGATTTGCGACCGGATTCAAGACTCTCTTGAAGATGGAACTTAATGTGTCGCTCTTAACGAAATAAAATCGACGGTTGTAAAATTAATTCTCGGAGTACTCCAAGGAAGTGTGATGGAACCGCTATTGTTTACAGTGTACATAAATTATTTGGTAGAAATCTTAGAAACCTCATCAAGACTATTCACAATTTATGCAGCTACATATAAGAAAGGAGCAACAACAGAAGAGAGTATCGATTTGCATAATGATCTGCAGAGGACTGCTGAATGGTACAGGCTCTGGTAGTTAACCCTGAACGTAGATAAATGTAGCGTGCAGAGAGCCCATGTAGGCAAATATATCGATTACTGTGCAACTACACTGTTGATGACAAGTTACTGGAAACAGTATCTGCCGTAAGTTATCTGTGTGTAACTGTCCAGAGCTACCTTAAGTTGAATGACCACATAAAACAAACAGTAGGAAAAGCAGATGCCAGAGTGAGATCCTAGGAAAAACCTCAGGAAACGTAGCTCATCCGTGAAGAAAGTGACTCACATGCGCTTGTTCGACTGATTCTTGAGTACTGTTCATCAATGTGAGACCCTTAACAAGGAAGGACTGGTTAAAGAGACAGAGAAGATTAAACGAAGAGTTGCACTTTTCGTCGAAGGTAGTTTAGTTCGTGCAGTAACTTTGCGGATAGGCACTGGCCTACCTTATACACATTATAAGAGAGGCGCTGTGCATCTCAGAGAAGCTTCCTACAGAAATTTCGAGAGAGCACTTTCCTGGACTAGTCGGATGACATATTACTGCCTCCCACGTACACTTCGTGAAATGGCCACAGCGAGAAAATTCGAGAAATTGGAGATAATACAGAGGTTTATTGACCATTAGTCACCACACGCACCATTCGCGAGTGGAGCAGGGAAGAGGCGATCGTTATTAGTACCATAAATACCCTTCGCCACACGATGTTACGAGGTTTGCGGGCTATGACGCAGACGTAGATGTACACACAGAGTGAATCATAGTAAATAGTACTTCTTTGACGTGTAAAGTGGAATAATAATGTTAACCAAATATTGTCAGCGTTGCTCACGTGTCATTTACTTCAGAAAATACTGTTTTAGT
Organism: Schistocerca gregaria; assembly: GCF_023897955.1. NCBI lineage: Eukaryota > Metazoa > Arthropoda > Insecta > Orthoptera > Acrididae > Schistocerca > Schistocerca gregaria. The sequence continues at coordinate 729,844,544 of NC_064922.1, read as the reverse complement.
TCTAGTTTATACGTGCATTCACTGCATATGATATCTAGCAGGTAACACCGACTTCCACATCTCATTGTAATTGCTTCAGTTTTGGATGAATGAATGCGTGTTGTGTGTTCAAAGCCTACGCTTTGAAACATAGAGGCAGTATTTCAGTACAGAGTTGGTTATCTTGTACAATCTTGATTTCGTCATCTCTTTGTGTGTATAAGTGTAGCTGAATTTTGTCCTCAATCAAATAAATTCTGAGCAGATGCAGAGTTTTTCTGTAGAAAGACGAGAGGCTACTTAACAAGCAGGTTTACGAATGTCATGCAGGGAGTGTTTAACAAAGGAAAAGGTTTAGTGTAGAGGGAAGGTTACGAAATATATTCGTTACATATCTTCTTGATTCATAATAAGGTTTGTTATTCAGAATAAATGAATGTGTAAAAGCGAAAACATTACGTTTTGTCTTATTTTGGCTGATATTTTAGTAAGTTTTTAGCTGCTAAATTGTGCACCCTCATATGTATTACCATATGCGTATTAATCCGCGACTGACAGTGACGTGTGCTGAGTAAATTTCACAGAGAATAGCTTTCGGACTGAGCAATGTACACTGGCAGGAGCAGTTGTAGTACAGTTCATATATGAATCACCTGTTAAGAACACAGAAAAAAGTGCCAAATTCTTCACCTTACGAAGTTCACAACATAGCAATGACAAAAAATACACTGATAATTAATGCATTCATTATGTTCATGGGGTAAATACTGAGTGGTGAGAAATATTATTATACTTCCGATCACGTAGCCAGTGGAATTTCAGTTAATGTGACGTCGTGCCTGTATTAACCATTACTCTTGTGTGCTTGGGACGGTCATAGTCCTTCCACAAAACTTGTTTAGCGTTAAACGAATGGGAAGATATAATGGCGTCATATTTATGCAGGAGATCTTGCTGTTCTTAGCTTCTCCATGTAATGAAAACGTCTTTCACATTTACTGTCTCGGAAGGATGTATAATTATCAGTATAGTAACAGTACTTGTTTGCAAATTACTGCAGTAAATTTAAATACCGTATTCCCTAGGGCATGCAGTTTTACTGTATGATTAAATGATGATAGCGTCCTCTTGGGTAAAATGTTCCGGAGGTAAAATTGTCCCCCATTTGGATCTCAGGTCGGGGACTACTCAGGAGGACGTTGTTATCAGGAGAATGAAATCTGGTATTCTACGTATCGGAGCGTGGAATGTTAGACCTCTTAATCGGGACGTACGTTAGAAAATTTAAAAATAAAAAAGGATAGGTTAAAGTTAGATATAGTGGGAATTAGCGAAGTTGTTGGCAGGAGGAACAAGACTTCTTGTCAGGTGAATACAGGGTTATAAATACAAAATCATGTAGGGGTAATGCAGGAGTAGGTTTAATAATGATTCGGAAAATAGGAATGGGGCACGCTACTACTAACAGCATAGTAAACGCACTATTGTGGCCAAGATAGATACGAAGCCGACGCCTACCACAGTAGCACAAGTTTATATTCCAACTACCTCCGCAGATGTCGAAGAGATTGATGAAATGTATGACGAGATAAAAAAAAAATATTCAGATAGTGAAGGGAGATGAAATATTAATAGTCATGGGTGACTGGAACTCGGTAGTAGGTAAAGGTAGAGAAGGGAACGTAGTAGGTGAATATGGAATGGGGGTAAGAAATAGCCAGCCGCCTGGTAGAATTTTGCACAGAGCATAACTTAATCATAGCTAACACTTGAGTCAAGAACTATGAAAGAAGGTTGTATACATGGAAGAAGCCTGGAGATACTGCAAGGTCTCATATAGATAGGTTTTAAATTGTAAGACATTTTCAGGGGCAGATCCGGACTCTGACCATAACCTATTGGTTATGAATTGTAGATTACGACTGAAAAAACAGCAATGAGGTGGGAATTTGAGGAGATGGGACCTGGATAAACTGAAAGAACCAGAGGTTTTACAGAGCTTCAGGGAGAGCATTATGGAACGATTGACAAGAATGAGGGAAAGAAATACAGTAGAAGAAGAATGGGTAGTTTCGAGGGATGAAATAGTCGAGGTAGCAGAGGATAAAGCACGTAAAAGGACGAGGACTAATAGAAATCCTTGGTTAACAGAAGAGATATTGAATTTAATTGATGAAAGGACAAAATACAAAAATGCAGTAAATGAAGCAGGCAAAAAGGAATACAAACGTCTCAAAAATGAGATCGACAGGAAGTGCAAAATGGCTAAGCAGGTATGGCTAGTGGACAATTATAAGGATGTAGAGGCGTATGTCACTAGGGATAAGATAGATATTGCCTACAGGATAATTAAAGGGACTTTTGGAGAAAAGAGAACAACTTGCATGAATATCAGGAGCTCAGATAGAAACCCAGTCCTAAGCAAAGAAGGGAAAGCAGAAAAATGGAAGGAGTACATAGAGAGTCTATACAAGGGCGATGTACCTGAGGACAATATTATAGAACTGGAAGAGAATGTAGATGAAGATGAGATACAAAATATGATGCTGCGTGAATAGTTTGACACAGTGCTGTACGATTTTTCGAAAGAAGGCCCCGGGAGTAGACCACATTCCATTACAACTATTGACAGCCTTGGGAGAGCCAGGACCAAACAAACTCAACCATCTAATGAGCAAGATGTATGAGTCAGGCTTCAAGAACTATGTAGTAACTCCCATCCCAAAGGAAGCAGGTGTTGACAGATGTGAAAATTACCGAACTATCAGTTTAATAAGTCACAGTTTCAAAATACTAACACGAATTCCTTACAGACGAACGGAAGAACTGGTAGAAGCCGACCTCGGGGAAGATCAGTTTAGATTCCGTAGAAATGTTGGAACACGTGAGGCAATTATGACCCTACGACTTATCTTACAAATCAGATTAAGGAAAGGCAAACCTACGTTTGTAGCATTTGTAGACATAGAGAAAGCTTTTGACAATGTTGATTTGAATACTCTCTTTCAAAGTCTAAAGGGGGCAGGGGTAAAATACCGGAAGAGTAAGGCTATTTACAATTTTTACAGAAGCCAGATGGCAGTTATAAGAGTCGGGAGGCATGAAAGGGAAGCAGCGGTTGGGAAGGGAGGGAGACAGTATTGTTGCCTATCCCCGATGTTATTCAATCTGAAAATTGAGCAAGCAGTAAAGGAAACAAAAGAAAAATTCTTAGTAGGAATTAAAATCCATGGAGAAAAAATAAAAACTTTGAGGTTTGCCGATGACATTGTAATTCTGTCAGAGACAACAAAGGACCTGGAAGAGCTGCTGAACGGAATGGACAGTGTCTTGAAAGGAGGATATAAAATGAACATCAACGAAAGCAAAACGAGGATAATGGAATGTAGTCGAATTAAATCAAGTGACGCTGCAGGAATTAGATAAGGAAATGGGAGGCTTAAAGTACACTACTGGTCATACCACGAAGATGATGTGCTGCAGTCAAGAAATCTAGGCCACAGGAAGAAATTGCTGTGATATGCAAATGATTAACTTTTCAGATCATTCGCACAAGGTTGGCGCCGGTGATGACACCTGCTACGTGCTCACATGAGGAAAGTTTCCAACCAATTTCTCATACACAAACAGCAGTTGACCGACGTAACCTGGTGAAACGTTGTTGTGATGCCTCGTGTAAGGAGGAGAAATGCGTACCATCACGTTTCCGACTTTGATAAAGGTCGGATTGTAGCCTTTCGCGATTGCAGTTTATCGTATCGCAACATTGCCGCTCGCGTTGGTCGAGAACCAGTGACTGTTAACAGAAAATGGAATCGGTGGGTTCAGAAGGGTAATACGGAACGCCGTGCTGGATCGCAACGGCCTCGTATCACTAGCAGTCGAGAAGACAGGCATCTTATCCGCTTGGGTTTAGCGGATCGTGCAGCCGCGTCTCGATCCCTTAGTCAACAGATGGGGACGTTTGCAAGACAACAACCATCTGCACGAACAGTTCGACGACGTTGCAGCAGCATGGACTATCAGCTCGGACACCATGGCTCCGGTTACCGTTGACGACGCATCACAGACAGGAACGCCTTCGATGGTGAACTCAACGACGAACCTGGGTGCACGAATGACAAAACGTAATTTTTTCGGATGATTCCAGGTTCTGTTTACAGCATCATGATGGTCGCATCCGTGTTTGGTGACATCGCGGTGAACATACGTAAGAAGGGTGTATTCGTTATCGCCATACTGGCGTATCACCCTGCGTGATGGTATAGGGTGCCATTGGCTACACATCTCGGTCACCTCTTGTTCGCATTGACGGCACTTTGAACAGTTGACGTTTCATTTCAGACGTGTTACGACCCTTGGCTCTATCCTTTATTCGATCCCTGCTAAACCCTGCATTTCAGCAGGATAATGCACGACCACATGTTACAGGTCCTGTACGGGCTTTTCTGGACATAGAAAATGTTCGACTGCTGTCCTGGCCAGCTCATTCTCCAGATCTCTTATCAACTGAAAACGTCTGTTCATTGGTGTCCGAGCAACTGGCTCGTCACAATACGTCAGTCACTATTCTTGATGAACTATGGTATCTTGTAGAAGCTGTATGGGCAACTGTACCTGTACACTCCATCCAAGCTCTGTTTGACTCAATGCCCAGGCGTATCAAGTTCGTTATTACGGCCAGAGGTGGTTGTTCTGAGTACTAATTACTCACTATCTATGCACCCAAATTGCGTGAAAATGTAATCACATGACAGCTCTAGTATAATATATTTGTTCAATGAATACCCGTTTATCATCTGCATTTTTTTCTTGGTGTAGCAATTTTAATTGCCAGTAGTGTAATAAATGAGTTTTGCTATTTGGGGAGCAAAATAATTGATGGTGGTCGAAGTAGAGAAGATATAAAATGTAGACCCGCAATGGCGATGAAAGTGTTTCTGAAGAAGAGAAATTTTTTAAGATCTAGTATAGATTTAAGTGTCAGGAAATTGTTTCTGAGAGTATTTGCATGGAGTGTAGCCGTGGATGGAAGTGAAACGTGGACGATAAATAGTTTAGACACGAAGAGAATAGAAGCCTTCGAAACGTGGTGCTACAGAAGAATGCTGAAGATTAGATGGGTACATCACATAACTAATGAGGAGGTATTGAATAGAACTGGAGAGATGACAAATTTGTGGTACAATAGACTATATGAAGAAATCGGTTGGTAGACCATATTCTGAGGCATCAAGGGGTCACCAATTTAGTGTGTGAGGGCAACGTGGAGTGTCAAAATTGTAGAGGGAGATCAAGGGATGAATACCGTAAACAGATTCAGAAGGATGTAGGCTGCAGTAGGTACTGGGAGATGAAGAAGCTTGCACGGGATTCAGTAGCATGGAGAGCTGCATCAAACCAGTCTCAGGACTGAAGACCACTACAAGAACAACCATATTCACGAAAAAGTGCAACTAAATTATGCTGATCAACCTGCTTATAAGAAGTCAATGTCTACATAAATGAGTGTAAAACAAATTATAAGTGTCATATCAATTAATAAATGTTTATTAGAGATTTTACATAATTTTTTCAGAACTGTTTCGTAAATATCGCTCTAAATGATAATGAAAGAAGATTTTTGATTTATGTGATTTTTTGGCAAAAACGGTTTGTATGATGTGAAAATGTAGTTACCGTCTAGATGCGACCAATATCACTATAAAAAATTGATATTTGTCTATATAACCCTGGGGAATACTGATTTGAGGTAGTGTCGATTTAACAATTTATTTATATCGTAACAAGCTTCTACATGGACTTGTAGCGAATTGTCAGCTGTACACTTGGGAAGCTTAACAGTACAAGAAAAACGAGAAATGTTGAATGGGTCCTGTAGCCACCTTTCATTAGTTCGGTAGCCATATTTCACTAGCATACCTCTTTCATATCCTTGTTTCTCTTATATAACTGATTGAATTAATGTGGTTGTGTGTCACGGTGACGTAGTCTGCTGCAGAAAGTGTGCGATAGTCTTACAGATCCAGCAGCAGTTATACAGAATAGCCAACTGTCATAGTCGTCCAGTAGGCAAAGAAGTTTGCGCTACTTGTGAGAAATCTACTTGCGTTAGTTTGGTGGCGGAAATGGCATCCTTGGGTTTTGTGGGCCACGCGGAGCGTGGAAGAGGCTGGAGGAGAATATGCGAGACAGTCTGCCGCCGGTACGGGAAGCGTCCACAGCTGTGCTCAAGTCGAAGAAGGGTGAGTTAGAATGACCGCGTGGCACGTTGTTACTTGACGAGAGGAGAGCTGTTAGATTTTGGTCTCGCTTTTCAACTCTGAAAGATTGCTTTACCTTGTCCTTGCATGGAATGCAGAACTTTGGCAGATTTTTCTTTTAGTACAATTCTATAGCAACTTGGATCCGCCGGTAGAGTTCCACACAAAGAGGTCGGATCTGTAAGAAGTGAGACTTCGCTTCTGTATTAATGTCTCTTGATCTGTGCCTGTATACGCTTTTATTTTTCTAAATATTAGCAGCTTGGCCTTCTCGTAAATTTTCCTTGTTTTATGTATCTTTCGTCAGTGGGGGGCCAACTACGTGGTTGAACACTAGAGTTTGTTGGGCTACCGTCATCACTAACTGCCCGATCTCATGTGTATTGTTGCAACTTGACCACGATAACTAGAAATTGCGTCTCCACAAACAACGTGGTGGGCATGCGGGTGTACTGAGAAACGTGCACCGATTCACGAGTTATTACAATCAGTTATCAGGCAACCGCAATATATGAATGATTCACAACAATGATTTTAGGTGTAGATCATAAAGGTGAATGTATCGATGCTTTTCTTTAATGTTTTCGGAACAAATGTTATCATGAATTGTGTAAGTGCCTCACATCCATGTCTTAGGAATAAATGATTTTATCCACAATTTTCTCTTGTATTCCGAGGTTACGTTCTTGCACCTAAGCCACTCACCTCCTAGCTCTCCCTTTAGCACATCTAACGCGTTTCCTTGAGCACAGGTCCAGTGATTAGTTTCCCGTTTTATTTTAAAACAAATGTTTTAGTTTAAGTCTTATTTTCAGATGCGTTGCTGGGAGCTGTTCTTATCCACAGTATTCATGCACTTTCTATTTTATTTTAAATGTTTGATTCTCCTGAACAGCGCACGGGCAATACTATTAATTACATCGCAAGCCCCTATTAGCGATATCAAAACGTATACACTTTTATTAGCTTTCGGTCTGTGTTCAAATTAATTTATTTTCCGACTCGGCCAGGCCTTTGATTAGTTGTATGGTTAGAGTCGGTGGCGACCGTACTATGCTCACGTGAATTTCACAATCAATAAGCATTTTCATTTGCATCTGCTTCATTTAAATATTCGGACACAGTTCCGAGCGCTACGTTTTGTTGACTCAAAGGCGCTTCATGCCACTTTAACAGAAAGCAACACGTACACAGCTGTCTTACACGATTTATTCACAGGTGACGCACGACGTCTGCCGCAGCGACCATTTGCCTACGCTTTAGTTTAATGGTAAGAAGTAACCAAGTGAGTTACACGGAGTCGGTGCCGACCCAATAATGACGTAATAACCCGTAGAATCAGGTTACTTACAATGTATTTGCAATTGGGAATCTGGACAAATAACAGCTGTATAATGGAATGACGACACTGAAAATTTGTGATGAATCGGGACTGGGATCCGTATTCCTTCCGAGAGGTGGCCTTACCATTTGGCTATCCGAGCACGACCCACGGACAACCCACGCTGCCACGTGTGCTCAACCCTGTTTCTATAATCTGTACTCATACATTCATTATTTTTATTGCTGTACAGGGGAGAAATTTTACTTGAAAGTCTCTTGCCCGTTATCGGCGAATAAATACGATATTGCAGTGCCTCTTTTATTCTCAATTATGATGGATGTCAAGGAACTTTGCATAGTAATTACGAATAACAGGCAGGCAATTTCGTGCTTAACAATATGATTAAGTTACAGTATTAAACATGGCTGTCTTTCTGCAACTGTATGCAAGTTTCTGCAAAGAAAACACACAGCCTACTGGTTGCAAATAACTGTTTCACCTATGTTTAGACACCTCTAACGATACCTTCATCAGAATGAAATTTTAAGAAACACTATAAAATAATAAATAGAAAATTAAATTTGCCAAAAACTTTAACAATAATTTCAAATGTTTTGGTCTACAAATGTTACTTACATATAAGTTCAATTGCGAGAAAGCAATGGTCAAAGTTTCGAGCAGATATGCTCAAGTCAAAAATTAAAATTAAAGCCATTCAAGCCTTTGTCACATATGCCTTGCTAGGAACAGTATCAGACTGATGGAAGCAGTGGTAAACATTCCTGCCACGAAAACAATACGAATTGCGTCGCCTGTCGGGCACGGACAGTGACCTGTGCCTATTCGAGGCACTGTAACGGAAGTAATTCAATTAAACAACAGTTAATAATAAAAACAAAAAGCAAGGTAAGTCAGGTTAATGTGCTTTTGAAAATTCTAGAAAGTTGAGCAAATGAAGTATAACAGAGCTATGTGTAAGACAATATAGAAATGGCCATTACGTAAACAACAGGATCTTATGGAGTATTTATACCAACAGCTGTACTATCCAGAAGGAATCTGCATCTGTATAGGACGACGTGGAACACCTTTCAGTGTCTGGTTAAAGGAACATGTATTGGGAAAAAGCAATAGTATACATAATTCCACTTTTGTTGATCATCTGTAAATTTCTGGTCACAAGCCGAAAAGTGCTGAAGAAATTTCCATTTTTCATAGGGAAAAGAAACGTCATAGACTCAACGTAATCTATGAGCTGGATATTTTCAAGCATATTTCTGAGAACGATGGCTCATCCTCAACGGACCGTTGCAATTACGAAAGCAAAATTTTTCAATGGCTTTTTGTCCAGCCTCTAGTTCCGAACCATATTTTTCATAGAATCTTAAAAATGTGGACTACTAAAGTTAGCTTCATGCATATAGTTTTAAGATTGTTCATCTGTTTGTATAAATATTGGATAATGCCGTGTCTTTTGCGTAATGGTAATTTCTGTATAGCCTAATAGTTGGCTCTGTTATAACTCATTAGCTCAACTTCTTTGTATTTTCAAAAATGCGTTAAAGATTCTTTCTGTTTATATTGTTTTTATATTTAATTGTTGTTTAAATGTCTCAGATGGGCACGTGCCACTCTCCGCACCCGATAGGCGGCGCAACTTATATTGTTTTTGTGCCAGCAACGTAACTCACTTGGCCGATTAGTCTGATATTGTTCCTAGCAAAGCATACGTGATAAAGGCTTCAACAAGTTAAATCTTAATTTTTTACTTGAGAATATCTGCGCGATACTTTGACCACTACCTTCTTGGAATGTAACTTTAAGTTAGTAACCTTTGTAGGTGAAGAAAATTGTCATCTTGGTTAATATTTTTGTCAAACTGAAGTTTCTGTGTATTGTTTCATAGGGTTTCTTAAAATTTCATTCTGATGAAGACGTACTTAGGGTTGTCGAAACCTAGGTCAATGTACCAAACAGTTATTTGCAACCTGTTGGCTATGTGACTCCTATGCTGGAAAGAAAGATATGTTTATGTTGTTACTAGCTGACAAATCCCACTTTGTATGGGTTTTCATTTATCGAATTTTGTACTAGAGACGAAACTCTATGCATGTTCCTAGAGTAAAGTAGTTATGAGCTGGTCCTGGAAAGATCCTAAACGGTGGGCACAGCTGCTTCGCGTCTCTACAACGCGACTTTGTGAACGTCTCTATAGCAACACCTCTTCATACCTCTATACTCTTCTACTGTTTTCGTCTGCAGCCGTTTGCTCTTCGTGGTCAAAAGCTGTCCAAGGCACTTGTTGTTTTCGCCTACAGCCGTTTGCGGTTCGTAGTTAAAAGCTGTCAAAGGCACCTGTTGTTTCCGCCTGCAGCCGTTTGCGCTTTGTGGTCAAAGGCGCCTGTTGTTTTCGCCTATAGCCATTTGCAGGTCAAGTTAAAAGCTGTCAATGGCGCTGCAAGATACTACTGATTTGCTTAAGCTGACTCGACTGTAGAAAAGTGGTAGTAGTTAAGAATAAACGTACTGAACCTTCGTGTATGATGTAGCGTTTTTTTCACTCATTGTCAGCATTTAGGACGTCGTACATCTTGAACGATCTGTCGTACAACGATATATTTGAGTAGATACATTCAGGAGCTTTTGCGGATGCTACCAGCAAAGTATGTTGCGAATAGGATAATGAAGATATAAGACGTTTAAACATCATGCGCAAGGCAGAAGTTTTAATCCAGCTCAATGTTTATGATGTCGTACACCCTGATGGGAGGCCATCGAGAAAGACAAGCCACAGCGCGTACGCTACCCGCCGACTGTCACTTGACCAGGAAATGCCGTACTACAGAACTGTGCCAGTGCGCATTACCTACTAATCTTCTACAAGACAGGCTACACTTCTGTGTGTTCCAATATTTTGTTATCTACTAGTAAAGGTTTACGAACTGCATCATCTTCTAGTATGCACAAATTCGTACCAAGATAGTTTTCAAATGAATAATACTTTAAAATAGCTTATGATTAAACTGGAATTACAGATAAGTACGGAGAAAAAGGTCAGATAAATGGACATTTTACTTGGCCTTTAGTTTGGAGAGGAACTTTCCTGCCACACAAGATGCTCAACGTAAGACGATTTTTTATGCTACATTTGCTCATACTCATTCAAGATATTTATTACGTAACTAATACACTTATGCAAGATTCACCTTTACCACTTCTTATTTTAAGCTACAAACGACATAAATTAAAATCGTCCCATGTAGTGAAATAAATTCTAGACAGAGGGTGTGATAAAAAAGTTCATGAGAATCACTGTAAAACCTGCCACAATCAAAAGAGAAAAGCAATTCTCCCCCCCCCCCCCCTCCCCTCCTTCCCTTGGGCCCCACACTCTCTTTCATTCTCTCATCACACGCACGCACACACACACACACACACACACACACACACACACACACACACACACATGGACAGAGAGCACTTAGTTGACAGACAAAACAAAGCTAGCTAACCAGAAATGCAGAGAGAATTTCTTTTGGTTGACACATAAATGCAGAAACAGAGCATTAAATAAAGGTAACCAGGTTTCTGAGGATAAATAACTACCAACCTCAGTGAATGATCAGTATACTGATACACTCCTGGAAATGGAAAAAAGAACACATTGACACCGGTGTGTCAGACCCACCATACTTGCTCCGGACACTGCGAGAGGGCTGTACAAGCAATGATCACACGCACGGCACAGCGGACACACCAGGAACCGCGGTGTTGGCCGTCGAATGGCGCTAGCTGCGCAGCATTTGTGCACTGCCGCCGTCAGTGTCAGCCAGTTTGCCGTGGCATACGGAGCTCCATCGCAGTCTTTAACACTGGTAGCATGCCGCGACAGAGTGGACGTGAACCGTATGTGCAGTTGACGGACTTTGAGCGAGGGCGTATAGTGGGCATGCGGGAGGCCGGGTGGACGTACCGCCGAATTGCTCAACACGTGGGGCGTGAGGTCTCCACAGTACATCGATGTTGTCGCCAGTGATCGGCGGAAGGTGCACGTGCCCGTCGACCTGGGACCGGACCGCATCGACGCACCGATGCACGCCAAGACCGTAGGATCCTACGCAGTGCCGTAGGGGACCGCACCGCAACTTCCCAGAAAATTAGGGACACTGTTGCTCTTGGGGTATCAGCGAGGACCAATCGCAACCGTCTCCATGAAGATGGGATACGGTCCCAAACACCGTTAGGCCTTCTTCCGCTCACGCCCCAACATCGTGCAGCCCGCCTCCAGTGGTGTCGCGACAGGCGTGAATGGAGGGACGAATGGAGACGTGTCGTCTTCAGCGATGAGAGTCGCTTCTGCCTTGGTGCCAATGATGGTCGTATGCGTGTTTGGCGCCGTGCAGGTGAGCGCCACAATCAGGACTGCATACGACCGAGGCGCACAGGGCCAACACCCGGCATCATGGTGTGGGGATCCTACGCAGTGCCGTAGGGGACTGCACCGCAACTTCCCAGAAAATTAGGGACACTGTTGCTCCTGGGGTATCAGCGAGGACCAAACGCAACCGTCTCCATGAAGCTGGGATACGGTCCCGCACACCGTTAGGCCGTCTTCCGCTCACGCCCCAACATCGTGCAGCCCGCCTCCAGTGGTGTCGCGACAGGCGTGAATGGAGGGACGAATGGAGACGTGTCGTCTTCAGCGATGAGAGTCGCTTCTGCCTTGGTGCCAATGATGGTCGTATGCGTGTTTGGCGCCGTGCAGGTGAGCGCCACAATCAGGACTGCATACGACCGAGGCGCACAGGGCCAACACCCGGCATCATGGTGTGGGGAGCGATCTCCTACACTGGCCGTACACCTCTGGTGATCGTCGAGGGGACACTGAATAGTGCACGGTACATCCAAACCGTCATCGAACCCATCGTTCTACCATTCCTAGACCGGCAAGGGAACTTGCTGTTCCAACAGGACAATGCACGTCCGCATGTATCCCGTGCCACCCAACGTGCTCTACAAGGTGTAAGTCAACTACCCTGGCCAGCAAGATCTCCGGATCTGTCCCCCATTGAGCATGTTTGGGACTGGATGAAGCGTCTCACGCGGTCTGCACGTCCAGCACGAACCCTGGTCCAACTGAGGCGCCAGGTGGAAATGGCATGGCAAGCCGTTCCACAGGACTACGTCCAGCATCTCTACGATTGTCTCCATGGGAGAATAGCAGCCTGCATTGCTGCGAAAGGTGGATATACACTGTACTAGTGCCGACATTGTGCATGCTCTGTTGCCTGTGTCTATATGCCTGTGGTTCTGTCAGTGTGATCATGTGATGTATCTGACCCCAGGAATGTGTCAATAAAGTTTCCCCTTCCTGGGACAATGAATTCACGGTGTTCTTATTTCAATTTCCAGGAGTGTAGTCACAAAAGGAAGAGTTGTTTGTAACTTGGCAGCTCAGACTCTAAGAGTTTTCTGAACATGAGGTCACAGTTGTTATTTAAACCTGATTAAGAAGAATTATACATAATTTCTTATGTGAATCTTCATTTTTCATATCACTAAGGAACAGATATAAGCAACCAGGCATCTGCATAGTTCTGTACTTTTCGAATTTCAGACCTGGGTATAAAATATTTTCTGTGGTTTGCACCTATCCTGCTACTGACTGGGTGAACCTCTGACAGTATTGCAACTCTTTGGGCATAACATGGTGGAAGATTAGCTACAGTTCTGCAAAACTCAATATAATGAAGTTACCAAACGTAATTTCATTTTAAGACATAAACACTGACTTTCATTAAGAAACCACCTGTTGATACATGATCCATAGGACTGTAGGCAATGTCATATGGAGAGAAAACAGTCGCTTTAGTTACCATTATTCTTCTACATCTAACAAAATCCCCGAATAAATAATAAACAAAGAGCCAAAATAGGCTGCATATGCTTAAAAAAATCTAAACCAGTGGCCTACAGAAGTGAAGCCTCTAATGAAACAGAATTATTTTTAACTGCACAACACTGAACTAATTAGCTGAGTGTTTTAGACAATATTTTATTATGCTAAGCTTGCACTGAATGTAGCCTTCAACAGTGGACAGTATACAATGTTCAGCATTTCTTGTATGAGAAATGGCAGGGAGGAGTGTGGGGGGAGTATAGTGACAAAATACACAGTTGAAAGTCATGTTGTGGGTTGGATATACACACAGTATCAATTTATTCTCAAAACACAGTATGGCTGCTAGGTACAAGCAAACAATAAACAATTTCATGTCTGCCTATGTGGCAGACATGTTGAATATCTGTGCCTTTGTCATTGCACATTTTCTCAAAACTACTTACCCGAATTTTTTATGTACATACATATATATATTATAATTTACATAGTACAGTGTCATACATCAAACATTTACACTTAGCATAAATGACTGCAGTGTTAATCAGCCTTCTGAAACTTCAACTGACAGCTGCTTTCCACATGCTATGAACTGCTGCAGGTACTTTTCTAGTAGCAAAGATACTGTGTATAATACCAGTGCTACAGTAAAGACTGCCTCCTTAGACAGCAAGGTTAGACGACGTGTGTTCAACTCTTTTTTAAAATCATAATAAGAGTCCACCTCGATTTCTTCCTCTATGTACAACCATGCAGTACACATATCACAATTACACATTTGTAAAGCTTTCATAACAGCATAACCTCCAGTGTAAGTTAAAACAGACAAAGTATCAGAGGTTGTGTCATATCATGGAAAGCTTAAATTCATGAGAACTGAAAACATGTGTAAATCAACATTTTTATTCTTACACTGATAAACAGGAATTAAATTTTTCAAATGTACATTTCCAATGTTGGCAGCAAACAGTACATCATTCTTAAATCTAAGTTTCCTTTCATTTTATAAAACCTGAATGTAGCTAATGTAATAATTGGCACCACTCATTTGTCGGTAGGTTCCAAACTCACTCTCTAAATTATCGAATTGAAATTCCATCTGATATTTGTCAAGTAAGTAGGGAGTTACTTCCAGGAAGGATTCTGTGGTCAAAATTGAAGACTGAAAGGTTTGTACAGTTAAAGCAACATTTCATGGGACATTTTAAGCCAGTAAATCATAGCGTTTAAAAACTTCAACTGATAAACAGAGTTGATTCTAATAGCTTCTGTGTATGGATCATTGAAACTTCGGGCTCCAAATACGCTTTCTACATTACAAATTTCCCACCAATTTACAATAATTTCAGTTAAAATAGCTATCTGATTTATCTCTTCAGAAATGTTAGGGAGGTCTTTCATTGCATGTTTCGGTGTCACTGCATTATTACCACTGAATATTGTCAGAGCTATTTTAACATTTTGCTTTTGTATAGGTGAAGGATACAAAACCTTGGTTGAAAGTGCATGGCCATACCTGACCAGTAAGTTTTATTTTCTCATACAGAAGTTCCATATGCTTGTACTGTACTGACAATATGACAAAATGTTTAGTAATATAAGGAAAAGGCAGTGTCTTATTCAAATTCCTTTTTGTTTCCGGTATATTTGTGATGGATTACAGTATGTGCACAGTGCCAAACATAAAAATCAGCTTCCTAGAAGCATCCAGAGGATGTACAATGTTAGATTAAAAGATTTTATTTGGAGTGAAGAGTTCATAATTTTTTCTATTCAAAGTATTATTATTATCATCTGCAACACTAACAATTTTGAACCCTGCACTTTCTACCATGGTCACATCTTTTTCTGTTAAAGACTTCAACTGTTCTGCTGTCATTTTGGCAGCTGATACAATAGCTGCAACATCAATATATTTTGAGAAAAGAGAGGAAATCAAAAATACTTGAGCTGCCTTGGGACATGTCTCAGCATAAAAAACACTGCTTCCGTATATTTCACCACGCTTAAAGAAAATCTGTGGATGAATATAAATCTCACCCATTAACAGATAAAGTAACAATTCATGTGGCCTGAAATAACTAACTCTGTTTTTCAGGTACTGACAACTTTCTGATGCAGAGTTGACTAGCTGATAATTGCAAATAAGTTTCTGAAGGTTATGTGGGTGCGGAAGAAAAATAACATCACATTTATGGAGAGCATTATAAGCAGAAACTGAACGAACATATAAACAGCAAGCTAGTATCATGGTTTTGTTGTCATAATGCTTGTTGTTTTTTTGTATTTCTGATAGGTTAATTTATTCTACTCACAATTTTAAATACTCATTTTCTTCATAAGAGAGTGCACTTTGCAGACACTGGATTGCACAATGTAAATTATTTTTTTATGTTTGGTACTATTTCCTCTTTCTCCATTTGTAAGATAACAGTTTCTAAAGTGTTTGCAAAGTAACTTTAGATTATCTGGAAAGAACTTGACAGAAGTTTATTGATGCCAGCATTTATATATACACTATAACACAAATCAGAATTTACTGTAATGAAGGAAGTGACACAAGGAACTCCACTGTCATGTTCCAAGAGACAAATGTGCATTTTATCATATTCCTTCATCACAGATTACATACTAGCTTTAATATTTGTTTTCCAAAATTGAAGTTAAGTCACTCAGACTTTCCAATGAATCGTGGTGAAGATAACACCTATGGGTTACAGTACTCTCCCGAATAGCATGTTGTCTTCTTCTACAGCTGCAAGACGTTTTACTTAACGCACAGATTTCGAACAGTTCGATGGTGTGTTTGGAAATATTGTGGGCACAGCATCATCTGTTAGCTTAGGAATTACTCTTGGAAGAACTTTAAATTCCCCCGTGTCCACAATTTGGTCCACACTAATTACATACTACTCTTATCGAAATGTTTTATGCAAACAAATGGTAGTTTCTCTTTGGAAAAGTCAGTTAGAATGTGCCTGTCCTAAAATTTAGACGATTTTCATCCGATGGGAATGAAAATATTGTTGTTCTTTCTGTTTCCGTTTTGTAATTGGATCTTCTCCCAAAGACACTACACTTTCTTGGCGATTCTAAATTCCTCCAAATCTAGAAATAAAACGGAACGCAATCACTATATCTTGCAAGTAACTACCACGATGTTTGTTCAAGGTTTATTTTAGCGTTGCCTCGCGACTGTAACCTCACAGCTTTATATGAAGATAATTTCAACTTTTACGTGCCTCACATATATATAATAACATACACTCCAGTCCGGAAATCTTTTTGGAATGCCATACAATCTCAGACACATTATATCAGTTACTTGTATTAGACACGACAATATAGTAAAAACTCATAATGAAAGAAAATAGATTTCTATGTAAAATCTGTGGGGTTAATATGCGTGCGTCTCATCATTACGTTAACACTTATTTTACATTCTAAATCTTGTGTGATCGTTGAATGACATCGTTACGTAATCAGTAAGTAATTTAGTAGAAGTACGTCACTCTATAGAGTGCAAGTCACTGATAATTAGCACAAAAAATCTGTTACCGGCCGTCATGATTCACAACCACACTAACAAACCTCGGCACTGCCGATCTCTGGAGCCACGAGGTAGGCCCGATTTGCTGACGTCACTAAAACGGGCCGCAGCCTGTCTTTCTCGTGGGTCTCACCCTGGGATATGTGTGGTGCTATGACATAAATCTGTAGGTGTATTTAGCGGATATGTAGATGTTGTTGTTGTTGTCTTCAGCCCTGAGACTGGTTTGATGCAGCTCTCCATGCTACTGTATCCTGTGCAAGCTGCTTCATCTCCCAGTACCTACTGCAACCTACATCTTTCTGAATCTGCTTAGTGTACTCATCTCTCGGTCTCCCTCTACGATTTTTACCCTCCACGCTGCCCTCGAATGCTAAATTTGTGATCCCTTGATGCCTCAAAACATGTCCTACCAACCGATCCCTTCTTCTAGTCAAGTTGTGCCACAGACTTCTCTTCTCCCCAATCCTATTCAATACCTCCCCATTAGTTACGTGCTCTATCCACCTTATCTTCAGTATTCTTCTGTAGCACCACATTTGGAAAGCTTCTATTCTCTTCTTGTCCAAACTAGTTATCGTCCATGTTTCACTTCCATACATGGCTACACTCCATATAAATACTTTCAGAAACAACTTCCTGATACATAAATCTATATTCGATGTTAACAAATTTCTCTTCTTCAGAAACGCTTTCCTTGCCATTGCCAGTCTACATTTTATATCCTCTCTACTTCGACCATCATCAGTTATTTTACTTCCTAAATAGCAAAACTCCTTTACTACTTTAAGTGTCTCATTTCCTAATCTAATTCCCTCAGCATCGCCCGATTTAATTTGACTACATTCCATTATCCTCGTTTTGCTTTTGTTAATGTTCATCTTATATCCTGCTTTCAAGACACTGTCCATTCCGTTCAACTGCTCTTCCAAGTCCTTTGCCGTCTCTGACAGAATTACAATGTCATCGGCGAACCTCAAAGTTTTTACTTCGTCTCCATGAATTTTAATACCTACTCCAAATTTTTCTTTTGTTTCCTTTACTGCTTGCTCAATATACAGATTGAATAACATTGGGGAGAGGCTACAACCCTGTCTCACTCCTTTCCCAACCACTGCTTCCCTTTCACGCCCCTCGACTCTTATGACTGCCATCTGGTTTCTGTACAAATTATAAATAACCTTTCGCTCCCTGTATTTTACCCCTGCCACCGTTAGAATTTGAAAAAGAGTATTCCAGTCAACATTGTCAAAAGCTTTCTCTAAGTCTACAAATGCTAGAAACGTAGGTTTGCCTTTTCTTAATCTTTCTTCTAAGATAAGTCGTAAGGTCAGTATTGCCTCACGTGTTCCAACATTTCGACGGAATCCAAACTGATCCTCCCCGAGGTCTGCATCTACCAGTTTTTCCATTCGTCTGTAAAGAATTCGCGTTAGTATTTTGCAGCCGTGGCTTATTAAACTGATAGTTCGGTAATTTTCACATCTGTCAGCACCTGCTTTCTTTGGGATTGGAATTATTATATTATTCTTGAAGTCTGAGGGTATTTCGCCTGTCTCATACATCTTGCTCACCATCTGGTAGAGTTTTGTCAGGACTGGTTGTCCCAAGACCGTCAGTAGTTCTAATGGAATGTTGTCTACTCCGGGGGCCTTGTTTCGACTCAGGTCTTTCAGTGCTCTGTCAAACTCTTCACGCAGTATCGTATCTCCCATTTCGTCTTCATCTACATCCTCTTCCATTTCCATAATATTGTCCACAAGTACATCGCCCTTGTATAAACCTTCTATATACTCCTTCCACCTTTCTGCCTTCCCTTCTTTGCTTAGAACTGGGCTGCCATCTGAGCTCTTGATATTCATACACGTGGTTCTCTTCTCTCCAAAGGTCTCTTTAATTTTCCTGTAGGCAGTATCTATCTTACCCCTAGTGAGATAAGCTTCTACATCCTTACATTTGTCCTCTAGCCATCCCTGTTTAGCCATTTTGCACTTCCTGTCGATCTCATTTTTGAGACGTTTGTATTCCTTTTTACCTGCTTCATTTACTGCATTTTTATATTTTCTCCTTTCATCAATTAAATTCAATATTTCTTCTGTCACCCAAGGATTTCTAGCAGCCCTCGTCTTTGTACCTACTTTGTCCTCTGCTGCCTTCACTACTACATCCCTCAGAGCTACCCATTCTTCTTCTACTGTATTTCTTTCCCCTATTCCTGTCAATTGTTCCCTTATGCTCTCCCTGAAACTCTGTACAACCTCTGGTTCTTTCAGTTTATCCAGGTCCCATCTCCTTAATTTCCCACATTTTTGCAGTTTCTTCAGTTTTAATCTACAGGTCATAACCAATAGATTGTGGTCAGAGTCCACATCTGCCCCTGGAAATGTCTTACAACTTAAAACCTGGTTCCTAAATCTCTGTCTTACCATTATATAATCTATCTGATACCTTTTAGTACCTTCAGGGTTCTTCCACGTATACAACCTTCTTTCATGGTTCTTAAACCAAGTGTTAGCTATGATTAAGTTGTGCTCTGTGCAAAATTCTACTAGGCGGCTTCCTCTTTCATTTCTTAGACCCAATCCATATTCACCTACTATGTTTCCTTCTCTCCCTTTTCCTGCACTCGAATTCCAGTCACCCATTACTATTAAATTTTCGTCTCCCTTCACTATCTGAATAATTTCTTTTATTTCATCGTACATTTCTTCAATTTCTTCACCATCTGCAGAGCTAGTTGGCATATAAACATGTACTACTGTAGTAGGTGTAGGCTTCGTATCTATTTTGGCCACAATAATGCGTTCACTATGCTGTTTGTAGTAGCTTACCCGCATTCCTATTTTCCTATTCATTATTAAACCTACTCATGCATTAACCCTATTTGATTTTGTGTTTATAACCCTGTAGTCACCTGACCAGAAGTCTTGTTCCTCCTGCCACCGAACTTCACTAATTCCCACTATATCTAACTTTAACCTATCCATTTCCGTTTTTAAATTTTCTAACGTACCTGCCCGATTAAGGGATCTGACATTCTACTCTCCGATCCGTAGAACGCCAGTTTTCTTTCTCCTGATAACGACATCCTCCTGAGTAGTCCCCGCCCGGAGATCTGAATGGGGGACTATTTTACCTCCGGAATATTTTACCCAAGAGGATGCCATCATCATTTAATCATACAGTAAAGCTGCATGTCCTCGGGAAAAATTACGGCTGTAGTTTCCCCTTGCTTTCAGCCGTTCGCAGTACCAGCACAGCAAGGCCGTTTTGGTTAATGTTGCAAGGCCAGATCAGTCAATCATCCAGACTGTTGCCCCTGCAACTACTGAAAAGGCTGCTGCCCCTCTTCAGGAACCACACGTTTGTCTGGCCTCTCAACAGATACCCCTCCGTTGTGGTTGCACCAACGGTACGGCCATCTGTATCGCTGAGGCACGCAAGCCTCCCCACCAACGGCAAGGTCCATGGTTCATGGGGGAGGGGGGGGGGGGATATGTAGATACCGTCTGCGAAATGTACTGCGAATAGAATTAGTAGTAACTAAGTAATAAATTTAAACGTTCTGCTTAATGCGGCAGTTTTTTTTTACGTATCTCACTGTTTATGATGTCGCAACTCCAGAACAAAGATAGGTTGTTCTTATCCACCTAGATATTGTTGTCTGGCAGATATACGTACCAAGTTTGGTTGAAACCTGTTTAGGAGATGTGGAACATACACAGACTCACGCACATACACTATGTGATCAAAAGTAGCTGGACAACCACAAATACATACGTGTTTCATATTAAATGCATTGTGCTGCCACCTAATGCCAAGTAATTCATATCAGTGGCCTCAGTAGTCATTAGACATAGTGAGAGAGCATAATGGTGCGCTCTGCTGATCTCACGGACTTCGAACATGGCAAGGTAATCAGGTGTCGCTTGTGTCATACATCTGTACGCGAGATTTACACACTCCTAAA
The DNA here is from genome assembly GCF_023897955.1 of Schistocerca gregaria. Taxonomy (NCBI): domain Eukaryota; kingdom Metazoa; phylum Arthropoda; class Insecta; order Orthoptera; family Acrididae; genus Schistocerca; species Schistocerca gregaria. The sequence continues at coordinate 729,823,559 of NC_064922.1, read as the reverse complement.
CATAACTAGGACCACTGTTTCTGATGCGATAGAGAAGCGTACGGGCCGACCTCGTCTGTCGACTGACAGGGGCTACCGACAGTTGAAAAGACTCGTAATGTGTAGTAGGCAGACATCTATTCACACCATCACACGTGAATTGCAAACTGCATCAAGACCCACTGCAAGTATTGTGAAAGTTAGGCTGGAGGGGATAGAAATTGGATTTCATGCTCCAGCGGTTGCTCATAAGCCACACATCACGCCGGTAAATTGCAAACGACGCCTCGCTTGGTGTAAGGAGCGCAAGCATTGGACCGTTGAACAGTGGAATCACGGTACACGATGTGGCGATCCGATTGTTGGGTGCAGGTATGGCGAATGCCCGGTGAACGTCATCTACCTGCGTGTGTAATGCCAACACTAAAATTCGGAGGCGGTGGTGTCACGGTGTGGTCGTGTTTTTCATGGAGAGGGGTTCGCACTCCTTGTTGCCTTGCGTGGCACAATCACAGCACGGGCCTACACTGATGTTTTAAGCACTTTCTTGCTTCCCACTGTTGAAGATCATTTCGGAGATTGCTACTGCATCTTTCAACACGATCGGGAACCTGTTCATAGTGGAAGGCTTGGGGCGGAGTGGTTATTCGACAGTAAAATCCATGTAAAGAACTGGCTGCAGAGAGTCCTAACCTGAATCCTACAGAACATGTTTGTGATGTTTTGGAACGCTGACTTCGTGATCGACCTCACTGACCGACATCGATACCTCTTCTCAGTGTAGCACTCCGTGAAGAGTGGGTTGTCATTTCCCAAGAAACCGTCCAGCACCTGATTGAACGTATTCCTGCGAGAGTGGAGGCTGTCATCAAGTCTAAGGATGGACCAACACCATATTGAATTCCAGCATTACCGATGGAGGGCGCCACGAACTTGTAAGTCATTTTCGGCCTAGTGTCGGGATACTTTTGATCACATAGTGTATATCCTTTTTTGTAGTAAGTGTGCTAGTATATAATTTTGTTGAAACGGAGTATCATTAGTGCAATTGTAGTAGAAGTCGATATCACATTAATGTCAGTGTCATTAACAAGTGGTATTCATTTCGATCTTCCGATCAAAATTATCACATTAGCTTTTCTGTTCCACGTAGTATTGATGGACACGCCTATATCATAAACTCCTGTGTAAGGTAGACTCAACTTACATGAGTGCTGGGGCCTTCCACGTAGGGTAGAAACCATACGTGACGGTGTTTGGCCGAAGAGAAACAGTGTTGGAATGAAATACAACATGGATAGTATCATACCCTAGGAAAGGATATGCCGCGTAAACCAAAGTATGTCTTTACAGTTTTTTAAAGCGGAAAGTATTTGAAAAGGAGCATTTGATATTGTAGTATCCTGAAAACTATGTCACTCTTGGGAAGCAATAAAATCATCACCCGATGTGCTTAACCAACGTTAGGAACAGACGTGTAGTGGACAGACGTTGATTCAAATCAACGTCCACGTAATTGTGATAATCTGAAAACGACATTCCGAGCATATAATTTGCATTACCGATCCGTTGCTATATGATTATAAATACTCCAGCAGTTATTAAAATGACTTACTCCCTAACAATTAGGACATAATGACGAAGTGAAACCCTTAGTTCTCAACAGACAGGAATACCAGGAAGCATACCAGAACGTAGTTTGGACCTCAGAAGCCTTTACTCAAGATATCTTCTTTCCCAACACAGTAGCAACTTTACCTGTAATTAATTTTCGTACATTAAATCGCACAGAAGAACACAACATAACACACATACTCCAAATATTTCTGGTCATAAGCATTTATAGATATATAGAGGCTTCACACCATTTTCCAAACACTACTGTGGCCTGATTTTCTCCATGAATGTCATAATGTAATGGTACAGTACCCATTGGTATCGTAACATTTTATTTTATTTCCACACGATAACAAAAATTAATAGTAATCAGTAACACAAATAATAGATATAGAGAACCTTTGCCAGTCGCGAAGAAGCCCGGAAAACTCTGTGGGTTTCGGTCGATGACTTGATGCTATTACTGTCAGAGACAGTCACTAAACCTTATGGAAAACTAGTTCAGTTATGATGTGGAAGTGTATACCACAGAGTATTGAACGCAATGTCTATTTCCAGGTGCACAAAGCGCTGGTATACAAAAAGTATTCGTACTGGCATTGTGATTTTGCGGTTCGTTAGCACCACTCCGTGTGCGCTGTTTTATCTGTGAAACGAAAACACCAAGGACAAAACTCGACAAAAGTACAGGCGAGGCGTTTGCTGCCCAATGGCGCTGAACACGAGAGAAGAGGGCGAGGCAGGAATGTCGTTCACTGGGACACAGTGCCTTGTGGCACTAACACTCCGGTTTCGCCGAGGAATATATTGGTGGCAGTGAAACTGTGTGTAGTCCTTGTGGAAAGGAGCAACATTACTGAGGCTCTAATGCGTTCCTATAAATAACGCCAGTTTTGTCTTTCTGGTACTGGGGACCAAATAGTCACGCAACCCTTAGTTAAGTGTTACGTGCAAGACTGTTTCGTTATAATTTCTGTCGCACGACGGTCATTCCGTAAGTCACGACGATTACGGTGTATCGCGCTAACATGTGGCAACACCGTAATCGCAGTATAAAAACTATGAATCCTGCGTCAAACATTACCGAAATCAACGGAAAGATTGCGACTGTATGCGAGGATGGCAGGGTAGCAGCGCTTGAATCATTCAGCGCGAGGTTGGCCGTGTTAGATTCTGCTTCAGCCATCGTATTCACCGCATCTAAACCCATGCGCCTCCGACAGGGGGACGTCGTGGAAATGTTGGGCCAACGGCAGCTCGGTCCATGCCTGCTGGAACACAGTCTTTGGCGTGAAGAAACCTGCCACCTTTGCCACGAGTGCCATTGAGACCATTTTTCAGAGAGAGGCAGTCAGTGAAACAACACGTACCGCGTAGGTCTGGGGGGCAACGACCGTGTATCATCCAAGTTGGTCTGGCTCATCGTCTCCTGGACGCGATGCACACGCACCGGAATCGGGAATGGACTCATTATTTGTCTGGCGGACCAGGTCTGGAAGTGAACGGTACAACGTCGTCATCTTCATACCTCCAGGCGGCTTCAAGATTTTTCACTGTCTGTCGTCCCATAGCTGCTGTGTATGATCTGTGAGTTACTTTTGTTTCGTTGCTTCGTTCCGAGCCAGTGTGTCATTCCTAAAGACTAATCTTCCTCCGTGCTGTGACCATGGTAGTTGCGACTGCTTCTCTTCTCGCGCGTGTTTGTAAGCTGCTGCTTCTACATTTCACTCGGTTCTGCCTCCTGTTATTGATTTTCCCTGTTCCTTTGTTTGGCCAAGCAATTTGAGGAGCGTGTTGCTTGTATCAGAACGTAATGTTTTCCATTTGGTATCTGTCGTAGGACTGTAACTCGATTGTATGTTTTAAACTATCTCGCTTTTATAAATCACTTTTATGATGAATGGCATTAACCGTGAAGTTCAAAACATTTTTCCTGGCTAGTACCTTGTGTTGTAAATCAAGAAATCGCTTTCTTCAGCTATTTGGAGCACGCAATCTTATGTGTTTCACCGGAGCCAATCTTGTTGCTTGTATTTTGATGGGTTATACTTCCATGACAAGCTTGTGTTTCATCAGCCAACCGTTAGCGTTTTCCTTCCACCTATGATTTCCGCCCCATACGATGGTTAAGTATTTCCAATTTCCGCCTCGACGCGTGAAGCTGAATCTCGATTGGCCTGACCTTCTATACCATAAGGTGTGAGCGGTTATAGTTGTCTTCTCCAGTTACCTAATTATCTTTTAGCGACTTTTCACAGATATTTTGGCTAAGCTAACAGCGTGTAATCTGATGACTTAAGTTTTACTAGTTTTGCTTAAAAATTATCTCTCTCTTGATCATCATTGTAAATTGGTGTCTTGGTGCGTATTCTCACTGGTGGGTTAGAAAAGGAGGAAAGGTATTAGAAGCATATCGGGCCTATCTTAAGCAAACTCGGGTCCATTCGTCCAAACCAATCTGCCCGACGTGTGGTGGCTCCATATCAAGCACCTTTCATTTTATTCCCTTCTGAACTCCTCTTAAGGTAAACCAGAACTATTTGTTGTATTTTAGTCAAAGTCATTCTAAAGACGTTTGCTGCCTACCTATATGACCACTGTTTACTTAGAACCGTTGAAGGGATCGTTATATAACTTCTATTGGTGAAATATTATCTCTGTTCTCTTAATAAGATTTTCTGTAGATATTGCACAAATAGTAACCAGTGGCATACATGATTTGTATATTTTTGGAAAGTTTCCCTACATGTTGACATTAATAAATTTTGGAGAGTTGAAAGCAAGTCTCCGAATTAATACTACAACCTTTCTTTATTTCATCTCAATGAAATAGTTGATAAATTGTTAATCGCTTAAAAGTAACAATTTTAAAATTATTACATTTCATTTAACAGTTTTGACTAAATATGTCAACGTCCTGTTGGCCTAATTGATAAAATTAGTTCGCTGAGAATTGTTAATAACAACCGCGATACGAATGACCTTCAACCGTCACTTTCCCCAGTCATTCGACTCGCAGTCAAACTTACGCCAGTTGTACATGCCATTTCGGTAGCAGAAGGGGGCTGTTTCTAAAAACTAAAACAATGAAATACGTTGAACATCGTCTGTATGTACTTGTATTGCTTATAGATATGCACAGTCTGTTGCTTTTTGGCTTTGTGTTTCAGGTGTATTCGTCTGTTATGGAGCCTGGAGTCGTGTCTTCGCAAGGACCATTTGAGATATGAGAATAAAATTGGAAATCTCGCAGAGGATGGGAACATCGCAGAGGTAACAGCGTGTCTTCGCCCAGCTGTGGGGCCTCAATTGCAGGTGACAGTGAAACCTATTGGCCAGGTGTGCATGGCCAGCAAGCACGGCACAGCTTCCCTAACAGAAATAGAGCGGCCCTTAAGGATTCATCGATTTAATGCCCCATCATGTGCTGAGCTGTACAGAATGCAGGCGCATGTTACGCACTAGTTGTGTAGAGTTGCAGACCTGGCGACTGATTGTCACAAATTCCCAGTTCAGACGAGAGGCTGATCAACTACTTAACAGAGTGAGAAATTGGCAAATTAGTCTGAGTGCCTTATAGTGGAAGAGTTATCAGGAGTTTAGCGAATTGCAAAACCTGATGCTTACCAAAAATTAAACCGTTTTTCTGGGATCCAGATATAGAGAACCCGCAGTCCAGTTTTGTTAATTAACCTATTCCCTTCTTGAATAAGTTTTGTAGGGTAGAAGTACGTCTATTGATACTCAGCGGATTTGATTAAATTTATTTGGTGTACTGTTACCTTGAAAGAAAATGTTAATGTTATCTAAAATATGAGAAATTGCATTTCAGTGGATTTGTCCTTTTTGACAATGACCCTTGGTCGAAATGGTCAGTGAGGTATTAGCAAGGAAGGGATATTTAAGGGAACTGCGCACGAACATGTTACGAAAGTGTCTGTCTGCCAGGTATAAGAGCGATTACGTTAATCAGTTTTTTTTTTGTCCAAGATTACAAGACCGCAGTTGAGTATATTTGTGAGGAATGAATGGCACCCATGGCCTCTGACCCAGAGCTGACTGAGCACGACATTGCTATCATGATTTTTTAAATGATTTAACCTGAGGATCGTTCCACGGTCTTGTTTGTTGAAAGGCCGACTACCCATCATAACTAGTGACTCTTGTAGAGAGGGTTTAACAAGGCAATCAAAAGAAAGGCTGTGAGAAGACGTTTTGTCGGTCTTATGCCAAATCCGGCTCAGATACTTTATCCACTGGTAAGATGATGACGTTCTCCCAAAGTAGGTGTTATCGCTGTGGTCGGCAGGGGGGAGTTGTCTTCGCAGTGTGAGGTCAACTGAAAACGTGTTTCGACACCCGTGGGCTGAGGCGGCGTGCCATCTTTTACTACGTTGCTGAGTGCGTGTGATAAAGTGCAAGGGATGACCCACATTCTTCTTCCATTTGTGTGCATGTACATCAATCATGAGTCGCTCTGTCCACTATTATATTCTGGCAGCAGCCTTTTCTTAATGAGTCGTAGGTGGTACTCCCGATACCAGATCATTTGTAAGTTTTCTATTTTAAAGCCCATGGGTAGAACTGTTAGAGGGCAGCCTCTTCCATTGATAGGATCCATGCTCATTTCTTTCACGTCGGTGAACTTTCTTGGCCGACGCTACTGTTGGTGACAAGGGGTTTAAGGGATTTTATAAGGAAACGGAATCAGTTTTGGATTATACCGTTCATTAACTCTGTTTGAGGCCTGTGTAACACTAACAGCAGTGGAGCAGAATTCGACACTGCAGTTTTCCCTCCAGACTTACCTCCTTATTTGGCTCAGGCTCTTCAGATATTGCGTGGTTTGCTGATAGTGTTCACAGATAATTTGGGAGTGACTAAGCATAATAAACAACAGATTTTACCTTCCGACCATCTTTCAGTGAGGCAATCGCTCAACCGGCTACCTCCATGAAAGATGAAGGTATTTTTTGAATTGATCCATAAGATGTCTTCTAAAGGGGGTTATAAGGCCACACAATTCACCTTATACATTGCCGATATTTCTGGTGGTTGTGAACAATGGGGGACGAGGGAGCGGGGGGGGCGGTGTGGTGGCGTGTTGGGGGTGGGGGGGGGGGTGATGTTAGACACGTTGTGAATTATCGTATTTTAATCAGAAAGTAATTTTCTAGTCTGGCCGTCTTCCTCATCTGTAATGATGTTTTACAAGGTTTCTTGGTAGCTGTTATTCTCACATTTGCGATCTTAACCAGGAATATTACCAGATTCCCCTTGCCAAAGAATCCAAGGCAGCCACTGGCTTTTGCACTGGCTGGAACTTAAATGAATCCAACCGGGGGCCTTTTGGCTTTTCGACTGAGCGGCAGTTCTTTCCAGGTGACTCGATTCCGTCCTCCGACACCTGAAGTTCCACTGCGTCTGTAACTACTTCGACGATGTTGCCATTTGCAGTGCCGCCTTCTCGTAGCCTTTGGATCACTTGCAACTGGTTTTGGAGCATCTGAGACAAACGGAGCTAAATGTCAACCCGACTGAGGTTACTTCAGTTCATCGTGAAATAACTTTTCTCGGTCATCTAGTCTCGACCGAAGGGTCAGGATTGATCAGTAGAGGACCCGAGCTATTTGAAGTTTTCACGCTCCTAGGACTTAGGAAGGGATAGCCCATTTCATTAGAACGACTAACTTACGTCTATCTTCTCCCACGGACCCAAGGTGAGCAGCGCTGTATTTTGTAGTAGTTGACGGTTTTACTCGGCTCATCTGGTTGCTCCCCAGTGATGGTGTTACTGTCGCAAAGAGCATTAGGCATCTGAGTAAGATTTTCCGTCCTGGAAAGGTCAGCGATCTTGCGCCTTGTTCCGCTTCGTGAGAGTTTCGGAGCTTGTGTTTCCCATCAGGGGTTAAACACGTCACCACGACACCTTATTACCCCAATCTCCATTGGGGGAACGAGTTAGTCGTAACGTAAAGTCCTATCTGATGTTTTTCCACTCTGTAGCTCAAACTAAATGTAATCTTTATTTACCATGGTTGAGGTTAGTAAAATCGGTATTTTCAGGGCTAGTGAAATGATAATGAAGAACTGGGAACTTATAACTTAATTCATTTGCTCTTCTCACAATTTTTTTTTTAAGTTGCAGAAGATCACCTTTAACAAAAACAGGCAGGAAAATTCCAAGCTAGCTGGCCATTTTCAGCTTACAGACTTGATGGCGTTCAAAATGGTGAAAAACACAGTCACTGAATTACAATAATAATGGCCGTAATAAAGATGCAAAAAAGTAAGACTTTACCAGTATTGACCTTTACAAAATTTAAATTTAAGAAATGTAAACAAACCAGCCATTGAAAGCAACTAAAACACAGTTCTAGATAAATTTCTTCAAGCGAGGTCACATACAAGACGACAAACTCCCAAATGATATATATTAACTACTTAGGAACACGTAACAATTCACCTTTACGGCTCACACAAAAAGTTTATGCCAAATAACTTACAACAACATTTGAAGCAAGGTTACAATATGTATTAACTGAACAATAACGTCAAAGAGACAGTTCCTTATGCAAAGCGAATTAATCAAAGGTCTCTTGGCCGACAGCAAAATTTTGTTTACAGTCCAAGACAGATAATATAAGGTGCTCAACTCGAGCACAGACAGACAGGAGGTGCGGTTGCTGTAACAAAAACCGAACATAAATATCTCAGTGAATTACAGCAGAAGGTTATAGTTTAACAACGATCGCCCTCACAGATGCCTTCCAATAAGGTTACACACCACCTGGAAATAAGCTGTAAGCCATAGAGAGAGAAATACTCAAAAATAGATGTAAAGTCTGGCAGGAATAACATCTTGGAAAGTCTTACCATTAGCTACATACCAAAGTTAAAGGATCATATAAGAGTAATATCAGAAACACAGCGTCTTGAGAAAAAGAGAGAAAACAAATATTAAAATCGCAAACCGTTAGCACTCCTCGCGTAAAACAGTTTACATTTACATCTATATGTACATAGATACTCGGCAAGCCATGGTTCGTGGCGGATGATACCCTGCCCCACCACTCGTCATTCCTTTTCCTGTTACACTCGCAAATAGAGCGAGGGAAAGACGAATGTCTAAATGCCTCCGTATGAGCCCTAATTTCTAAAAATATTATCCTCGTGGTCCTTATGAGCAATGTATGTTGGCGGCAGTAAAAGCACTCGGCATCACTTTCAAATGCAGATTCTCTAAATTTTCTCAATGGCGTTTCTCGAAATGAACATCACCTTCCCTCCAGGGATTCCGAACTGAGATCCCAAAGCACCACCGTAACACTTACGTGATGTTCAAACCTACCGGTAACAAATCTAGCACCCGGCCTCTTTGCTTAGATGTCATCGTTCAATCCGGTTTGGAAAAGTTCCCAAACACTCGATCATTAGTTAAGATTTGGTCGCAAAGCGTGCTATATGCTGTCTCTTTTATAGGTGAACTATTCTTTCGTAAAATTCTCCTAAAAAACTGAAATCAACCATTCGCCTTCGCTACCACATTTCTCACATGGTTGTTTCTTTTCCTGTTGCTGGCAGCGCTACGCCCAGACATTTAAACGAATTTGAAATGCCAGGCAGGACACTATAAATACTGTAACCGAACATTACGGGTTTGTTCTTCTTAGTCATAAGCATTAGCTTACATTTTTTTTACGTTCTGAACTAGCTGTCATTTATCACACCAACTGGAAATTTTGTCTTAGTCATCTTGTATCTTCCAACGGTCACCAAACATCGACATCTTAACGTACACGAAGCATCATCAGCAAACAACCGCAGACTGTTGCCCATCCATTGCTACAAATCATTTATGTATGTAGAGAACAACAACGGCCCCATCACACATCCCTGGGGCACTCCTGGCTGTACCCTTGTCTCTGATGAACATTCGCCGTCGAGGGCAACATAATGGGTCTACTATGTAAGAAATCTTCGCACGAGTCACAAAACTGTGAACGTATTCGATATGCTCTTACTTTCGTTAACAGCCGGCAATGCAGCACCGTGTCAAATACTTACCGGAAGTATAGAAATATATAATCTGCCTGTTGTCTTTCATCCATGCTCTTCATTCATAGTTCGGAATATATCACGTGACAAGAAAGCAAGGTGAGTTTTACACGAGCTAAGCTGCTTAATGTCATGCTCAAGAAAATCTCAAGGCAGAATATTATACGAGTAATTGAACTCAGAATGTGTTCAAGGATTCCGCAGCAAACTGAAGCTAGGCATATTGTTCCGTAACTTTGCAGGTCCGTTCCTTTACCCTTCCTGTATGCTGGAGTCACCTGCAGTTTTCTCCAGTCGCTGGGAATTTCGTGCCGGTCGAGATATTCACGGTAAATGCAAGCTAGTTAAGGAGTTTCTGCAGTAGAGTGCTCTTTGTAAAATTAAATGAGGATTCCATGTGGGCCTGGTGTCGTCCATACATGAATATGTCCGAAGGTCGAAAGACGGTCTGTTGGGTACGATGGATATATAGTGCCACTCATACCATGAATACTGTCCTTTATGACTGCAATGTTTTGCATTTTCTACCTCTGTAAGTACTTCAAGGTGCAAAAGCTACATTTACATGCTTACAACCACTGTCATTTATATTGTATATGTCAGCGAATAACAAATTTGAGCAATTTTTTAAAACTGAAATTTAAAACTTCGAATTTCGTTACCCTGTCTTCAAATGCCACACCAGACTTTTCAATAAGGGGCTGGCGGATGCCATAGACCCGTTCAATTTTGGAACACATCCCACGACCAGTTTAGAGACAGAAGTGATAACACTTTCTGCAGGAACTGACCATCATTTTGCAAGACAATGTTCAAGCGCGTGCAGTTCAAGTTCTTACTGATTTGACTGAATGATGGAGCTGCTAAGTGCTATACCACCTACTGCACTCCCCTGACAAGCCCTCGTGAGTTCAACTCGATTTATAAACTGAAGGAAAGACTTCATGGCATTTGCTTCAAAACTGCTACAAATTCGTCGGGCAATAGACCGTGACGCTTGAACTGTCAACACTACTGGCACTGATAAGAGTATCCTACGACTTCCACATTGCTGGCAATGGGTTATACACAATGCTGGTGACTATTTTGAAGGTCAGTAAAACTTTGAAAAACCTATCTATGTTGTAGGAGCCGTAAATAAATAGTTGCCACTATTGAAGTTCCAATCCTCGTAAATGAAGCACTAGGAAAACTAGTATAGCACTAGAAAACACTTAACTTACCATTCTGTACATGTTTATCAGCAGAGAGCTACAGTCTGAGTGACTGGTTTACTAAGCGAATGCACGGTTGCCTTCAAAACAAAATAAATGAGCAACTACTATGAAACAGACTGAATGAATTTACACTTACAAAAACGAGAGATTAAACGTCTTAAACGGAAAAACGCCCACGAAATTTAATAAATATGCTTTGCGGAAAACGTGAAAAAAGATAAACACAAATTGTCACCTTGTAGATGTATATCAGTCGAGAGATGGTGCCTGAGTTTAAACACAAAATTAAAAAAAAAAGAAACTAGATAATTCCTAGGCTCCCGACATAATAATGCGCGAGAGATGATTACATCACATAACCATAACAATATTAACCATGGCAAAAGCTTGCTGGCCAACAGATTAACACAAGTCACTTAAAAAACACACAGAGATCGTAAAATCACATAGAGTCAAATGACAAAGGCGTGCATGACTACTCAACGAAATAAACACGAACATATGAGGAAACAGCTTGTGGAGCAGGAACTCGGTGCACAGAGCTGAACAATCAGATTTGCACGGCGTAGTCACACCAAACCTTCTACCCAGTCTGGCGAAGAAGAGCGAACGACGATGTGGAGAAGACGTCACGCCGGTGCACACCGTGTGTCAGTGCTGCAAGCACTGACGCTGGACCCAGTTCCACACTGCGTGAAAGCTACCCGTAGATTTCCTGCACTACACTGTTCCGAGGCCTCTCTCTCGACTCCGATCTAGTGGTCGCTTGAAGCCTAGCCAGGGCATCGCGACAGTCGCACAAGGGACCTGGTGAGACGACAGCTAGAAACTGTCGATGGTGAGAAGATGGAGTGTGCCACCACGGCTCTCTTAGCTTTCAATACTGCCAAACGTTAGGGGCACAGAGCTACCCCTGGCTCTCTCATGTTTGCATATCCCCTAATTCCGCTTTATCAATTTACCTTTATCAAATGTTTAGTCAATACATGATTTGTTGCCCAGTGATATTAGACCTGAATAATTCAAGGATAATTTCAGTAGAACCAGGACAAATATTTAGGCCGCCCATAAAAGGCAAGAGGCATGGTACAGGCAGAGCCGATGTCCGGAGAACATTCAGGTGGGAGAATTAGGCAGCGTGACAAATTGTAGGGGTAGAGACTGTGTGTGTGATGCATCTAGAAATATATCACCCGGCTTTGTGGATCCATATCAGTTGTTGGAAGTGCCCACTCCAGTCACACTTAGGCTCTGTGACAAAGAGACTCGAACCGAGTTCCGGGTGTACCTTAGCCAAGTTCAGAGAGGTAGTGTTAATTTAGTTACCTTTGTGAACTCTGACCTACTCCCAAAAATTCCTGTTTTGTGGAGGGAGGTTGAGCCGTTGTGCGATCGACAGCTCATGCCACGTGTCCTGGAACACAATGTCCGACATGACTGGGGCGTGACACATTTGCCACGAGTGCTGCAGACGTCATTTTCCAGACAGAGGCAGCATGGACAGCGCAAATCCGTGGGGCAACGTTCGGATGTTTGTTCTACCATCGGTGTGACCTCAAAGTTTATCTGCCTGAGCATCTTCTGAACAAGAGGGACATGAACCAGAAATAAGAGTGGACACATTATTTCTTTGGCAAACTAGGGCTGTAGCCGACGGATGGGTGGTCGTCATCCACACACTTACCGGCGGCTCCAATATTTTCCACTGTTTGTCATCCCTGTTTGCCATCGCACGACGGCTGCGTATGTTCAGTGAGCTACTTTTAGTTCTTTGCTTTGGAGCTGAGACATTGCGGCACTCATGAAGACTGAAGATCCTCCTCACTGTGAGCGTGATAATTGTGACTTCTTCGCCACCCACCCGTGTTTGTGCCCTGCCGCTTCTACACTGGATCCAGTTCAGCCACCTGTTGTTGTTCCCTGTTTCTGTGTCTTGTCAGGCGATTTTAGGAGGCTGGCATTAGGATCAAAACATTTGTTAATTTGGTAACTGTCATACAGTTATAATTTGGTTGTTTATTTTACATTATTGGGATTTTGCAATTTACTTTTATGTTCAGTATCATGAAGATATTTTTCTTGCCTAGTACCTTGCGTACTAAAACGCCAATTCTCTTTCTTCAGCCATTTCGAATCTGCAAGCTTATATGCCCTACCGGAGTAAAACTGTTGCTTTTGATATGCTGGGTCAACTCCTAAGCCAAGCTTGTGTTTACGTAGGTGAGATTAATCAGCGAGTTGTATGCGTCTTCCTTCCACCTGTTTCCCGTCCCATATGACGGTTAAGTATTTACCATACCCACCTTGTGGTGTGAACTGAAGTTGAATGTCGGTTGGTCTCTGGACTTCTTAATCAGCAACTGTAAGTAGGGGTGTTTGCCTTGGCCAGTTACCTTATTACATTTTAGCGAATTGCCACAAACGTTTTGTGTAGGCTGCCATTATGCAATCTGATGATTTAAATTTTACACATTTCACTTAAAAATTACTCATTAGTTGGCCAGGTTATCATTCTCTGTCTGTGCCCTGGTACATATTCCCAATGGATGCTTAGAAAAAGCGAAGTATGGTGAGCAGCTTATCAGGCCTGTCGAAAGAAATTTGTCTGTCTCGGCCCGCGCGACCGCTAAAGTCGCAGGTTCGAATCCTGCCTCGGGCTTGGATGAGTGTGACGTCCTTAGGTTAGTTAGGTTTAAGTAATACTAAGTTCCAGGGGACTGAAACGTCCCCTTAGAAAAATTATTACAAGATTGGTCTATATGAAACGTCCCCTTAGAAAAATTTTACACGACTGTGCTTAAACTGACACACAATATTTTTAGCGCAACGCAATCTGACTTTGAATAATCCCTACAAAAGAATGGCCCTGACTAACATTAACCTATACCTTTCACAAATCACTTACCTCATAAAAAATCTTCGTTACTCGCACTACTGCAATACAGCGAGCACCGCTACTGTCAGCTAAATAAAAGATTCTAACTACGGAAGGCACTAACTACTGATAGGTATAGTTAGCAAATGAAAGATTTTAATAGAGAACAAACAGTGTATTTACCTTAATAGTCAAAATATATATGACAGTTCATGACATCCAGTCTTACAAATTTCAAAACTCCGCCATCTCTCTCCCCACATCCACCACTGCTGGCGACTCACCTCCAACTGCGCAACGCTACGCGCTGTTAGCATCCAGCTGCCGCTGCCCAACACTACAATGGCAGACAACAATGCAAACTAAACACAGACTGCGCACGGCACAGCCAGTGATTTTTATACAGAGCGCTACGTGGCGGCGGCGTTACCAATAAAAAAACCTAAACAGCTTACTTACAGGACTAATGACCTCAGGTGTTAAGTGCCATATTGCTCAGAGCCATTTTTTGTTTTGACCGCATTGTCCGACGTGTGGTAGTTCCATATCAAAAATGGTTCAAATGGCTCTGAGACAATGGGACTTAACATCTGAGGTCATCAGTCCCATAGAACATAGAACTACTTAAACGTAACTAACCTAGGGACATGACACACATCCATGCCAGAGACAGGAATCGAACCTGTGACCGTAGCAGTCGCGCGGTTCAAGACAGAAGCTCCTAGATCCGCTGGGCCACACAGGCTTGCAATTTCGTATCAAGCAGATTTAATTGTTTTGGTTTTCTTTTAATATTCACCTTTTTAGTTAAACCTGATAATTTTGTTGTATTTTAGTGAAAGATTTCCTATCTCAACAATCGTAACAGTGGCATTTTTGGAAGGAGAATAACATTTCTTGTAATTTTAAATTTTCGTACTTCATGTTGGCATCAATGACTTGTGAAAGTATTTGAAATAACTGGATAAACATTTGTTATTTGCTCTCAATGAAATAATTGCTAATATTGTTGACTGATTACTAGTAATTGTTAAGATATAATTTTAATTAATTGAAGGGTTTTATCTCTGAAGCGGTTAGTGTATCGGCTCTTTCTTCTGCCCGCTCTATGCTGCGGTGCGTTTGGTCGAGATAGCCTATTTGGGCGCACGCTAAACGATTGGAAGGGCGTCAGCATAGAAGTGAGACGCGGTGGAAGTAACAATTGTAACCGACAGAGGGCTGTGACCCTGTCAGTCGTCGTCGTAGCTGCACCGGTTGTGCTTTGGTTGGTGGTGGGCTATAGGGATCCGGAGATTGTTTCGCGCGAGTATAGAAGCAACGCTTGTGAGTGGACGATGTGGCGTCAGACCAGAGGCCTCAATACAACCGTCTCCATCCTATCACCGTGCCCAAGTCTTCAGTCTGCCGCCGTTCCCTTCAACTCTGTTAATTCTGGTTGGTAAGCTGTTTTCTCATCCAGGATCGACTACCTGCTGGCATTTACGACTTTCGTGTCGAGCTGTTGCGTTTTGTGCTTGGGACCTCGCCCTGTAGGCGCTGTTTT
Source organism: Schistocerca gregaria (assembly GCF_023897955.1). NCBI lineage: Eukaryota > Metazoa > Arthropoda > Insecta > Orthoptera > Acrididae > Schistocerca > Schistocerca gregaria. The sequence continues at coordinate 729,808,267 of NC_064922.1, read as the reverse complement.
GCCTACAAGTACTACCTGTGTCTGTTGCGTAATTTACTGGATCTAACTTACGAAAGCTGTGCAAATTGTTCAATATGTATAGAGCTTATATCCGGGAGATATTGCAGAAGTAATATCTGTTTATTCGAAGCCCAGTGCGTGGCAAGTTGTATAAGCGCGACTGTTAAGTTGTCTGAAGTAGGTTGTGTGGAATAGCTGCGTGCGCAATCTTAATTGTTAGTCGGACAAATTACTGCCAACCGATGCTCTTGCACTACTTGATTACTTACTGGTTACCTCTGCTCAACTGTGTGCGTAAGCAGATGAAATTATTGAAATACTTTTTTTATAATTTCAAAGATGTAATTTTATCATAAACCTATAATGAGCTGTACTTTCACTGCTTTGCGCACTGCTAGATAATTTCAGTGAGCTTCCTTCTTAAATTAAGTTGCAATGGAAATGTATTACGTGTATTACAGTCTTGCAATTTGCTTTAAGAACTTTGGGTTTATTAAGTATTAAAATCTGATTTAACCATCTTCCATGCAAAACGTTGGCTGGCTTCACAGTTGGGGTCAACGAAGCATGTTCTAGTAGACTGCTTGGTGTGTTATAGAAGCTACTTGGTGTTTACTAAGCCGTCTGTGCTGCTCCTCACGCGTTGGGGAGTGACCAGTAAAACTCCGTGCGTCCAAGACCGTGGAAGGCTGCGAAGCTTGAGCATTGCTGCAATTGATGCATGTACCCCACATTTAAGAATTTTTTTCTGATTTGAAACTTTAGCTTGTAAACAACGTTTGTGATGTTTTAAACAATTCAAACGATTTCAGACTCTTTTGGAGCCAACTGGCTTATTGGACCTCCGTCAAACAATTTTGTCTGCAGTACTTGTGTTGAATAAGTAGAATGCGTGTAAAGTCTTTTCTTAAAACTTCTCATTTAGCAGAAAAGCGTAAGTTCTGAGTCGAAAAAAGATGTGTTTATTGAACGAAGTCACTGCCTTAAATTCAAATATATGAATTCTTAACCATAATGCTTGTTACTGTGCAGCGTCTTCTGAATTTTTGACTTTTGTATCATTCGAACAAATAGTATGTTGCAATATCATTGTGTCATTGTGCTATTACACTTGTTCGTTGTTTCCTTGCCTACTAAATAAAGTTTATTGTTGGGAATCCTCTATGGACTTCATCCCTTCATCCCTATCAGCCCTGTGGCCTAATAACAACTTATAATTGGCAGCAGAGCGTGCTCATGATTCGATTTTTATGGTGATTAAAACAACTTTGGTAATACTTTATGTTGGTGGCATGTTAGTGGAATACTGTGCTATTGTTGTTATCATCGTGTGTAGGAGCATGGATACTCCTTCAGTAAGGAACGGCATCAGCGTGCAAACATCAGGGAACCTCACCTACACGATGTGATGAGGGCAGCGTGGCCGGACTTAGTGACCGAGCGGTTCTAGGCGCTTCAGTCTGGAACCGCGCGACCGCTACGGTCGCAGGTTCGAATCCTGCCTCGGGCACGGATGTGTTTGATGTCCTTAGATTAGCTATGTTTAAGTAGTGACTGATGACCGCAGACGTTAAGTCCCATAGTGCTCAGAGCTATTTGAATCATTTGAATGCGTCGGGGAATTCACTGAAGATGTAGGATTTTGAAGGGGTTGTTGGGTGATCTTCAAGATGATGTATCTGCTTTTGAAGTTGTCCCCCCATTTCGAAAACAATTATGTCGGATTTAAGTTCTGTTAGACGACCTAGCGAAAAGAATTCGAGATATGTGTACTGTTACCAAGGACCCTTCATCATTGCCGAAGTTTAAAAATTGCAGAATTGAGTTGCGGCCCTGCAACAGTAAAACCATTTTCTGAATTGGCGGGATGAGGAGGAAAATGGGGAGATCAATAAAGGCAAACCTACCAACCCGTTTCTTAAATTACGCAGTCCACTCATGGCGATTCCTAATGGGGCGTCGCATTTGTCGGTAGATAGCATAAAACAGTGACTAGAATTGTTATTGCTTTTGGTCAGGTTGCAAGAAGAGGTTAATGGGTTGCAAGTTCATCATGGAATAATTTCACACTTGGTTTATTCGTTTGTTATTGGTCAGTAGAGTAGAATCGTGGCATAAGCTCTATAAAATGTAGATACTCTGATGGATTTCCGCAAATGTTGTTAAGTAACTGTTTGGGTGCTCGTGAACGTAGGGAATTATTGAACTAACATGTTTATCGAATACAAGGTAGGCATCAACCTTCGGGTTGCTGAGGTAATGCGGTGCTCCTTTGTATTTCAGCACTATGTATGAAAATCTCCGAGGAACAGGCTGTGTCAAACATTCTGCAAAGGATGAGGCCAGAATATAGGTCTCGGATATTGTTTAGTAATAACCCACTATGATTTGCTGGTTTATTATTAGCTCTACTTGACATTAAGATTCGTTATGGCGACGACAATTGAGAGAGCTGGGTTCGCGCCTTCACCAAGAGCAAATATCTCGTGGGGCGAGGGTAGTGCTAGTAAGGCAAATACTGTCTTCAAGACTGTTTCTTTTTTTAAATTTTTTTTAATCATCGGTCTTCTGACTGATTTCATGCGACCCGCCACGAATTGCTATCCTGTGCCAAGCTGTACTTCAGAGTAGCACTTCTAACCAACGTTCTCAATCATTTGCTGGATATATTAAAATCCCTGTCTTCTTCTACAGTTATTTCCCTCTACAGTTCTCTGTAGTACCGTGGAATTCATTCCCTGATGTCTTCACAGATGTCCTACTAATCTCTCCCATCTCCTAGTCAGTGTTTTTCAAATGTTCCTTTTCGATTTTGCCCAGAACCTTCTCGTCCCTCATCTTATCAGCACACCTAAATTTCAACAGTCGTCTGTAGCACCACATCTCAGATGCTTCGATTCTCTTCTCTTCCGGTTTTCCCACAGTCCGTGTTTCACTAGTTTTCCCAGTCTGTGTTTCACTGCCACACAATGCTGTGCTCCAGGCGTACGTTCTCAGAAATTTCTTCCTCAAAGTAAGGTCAATGTTTCATACTAATAGGCTTCTCTTGCCTAGATATGACCTTTCTACCAGTGCTAGTCTACTTTTGGTATCATTCCTCCATTTTCCGTCACTGGTTATTTTGCTGCATAGGTAGCAGAATTCAGTAACGTTACCTATTTCATAAGCGTCGATGCTAATGTTAAGTTCCTCGATGTTCTCATTTCTGTTACTTCTCATTACTGTCGTCGGTCTTCGATTTACTAACAAACCACATTCTACAACGATTAGACTGTTTATTCTATTCATCTCATCTTGTAATTGTTCCTCGCTTTCATTTAGTAGCAATGTCATTAGCAAATCATATCACTGATATCCTTTCCCCTTGGAATTTAATTCCAATCCTAAACCTTCCACTTATTTCGATCACTGCTTCTTCGATGTACAGATTGAACAGTAGGGGCAATAGATTAGACCCCTCTCTTATACCCTTTTTAATCCGAGCACTTCGGTCTTGGTCGTCCACTCATATTATCTCCTCTTGCCTCTTGTACATATGGCATACTACCCATCTCTCCCTGTAGCTTAGCACTATTTGTCTCACCGTCTCAGAATTTCCAACTTCATGCACCATTTTAGATTGTCGATCGCCTTTTCCAGGCCGATAGTCCTATGAACGTCTGTTGATTTTTTCTTTAGTCTTACTTCCGTTATCAGAGCAAATTGGATGCATGAGCTGTTACGTTGACGTGCGATAATTCTCGCACTTTATCAGCTCTTGCTGTTTTCGGAATAGTATGATATCCTTCCGCAAGTCAGATGGTACGTCGCCAGAGTCATACATTCTACATACCAGAATCAATAGTCGTTCTGTTACCAATTCACCCAATTATTATAGGAATTGTAATGGAATGCTATCTATCACAACTGCCTTATTTGGCATTAAGTCCTCCAAAGCTGTTTTAAATTCTAATACTGGAGCTCCTATGGCTTCCAAGTCGACTCCTGTTTCTTCTTTTATCACATCATACAAATCTTCCCCCTTACACAGGTCTTCAGTTTACTCTCGCTACCTAACCGCTCTCTCCGCCGCATCTAATAGCGGAATTCCTGTTAAACACTTGATATTATCACCCTTGCTTTCAGTTTCACCGAAGGTTGTTTTGACTTCCCTATATGCTGAGTGGGGTCTGCAGCTCGTGGCCGCGCGGTAGCGTTCTGGCTTCCCGCACCCGGGTTACCGGGTTCGATTCCCGGCGGGGTCAGGGATTTTCTGTGGCTCGTGATGACTGGGTGTTGTGTGATGTCCTTAGGTTAGTTAGGTTTAAGTAGTTCTAAGTTATACGGGACTGATGTACATAGATGTTAAGTCACATAGTGCTCAGAGCCATCTGAACCATATACACTCCTGGAAATGGAAAAAAGAACACATTGATATCGGTGTGTCAGACCCACCATACTTGCTCCGGACACTGCGAGAGGGCTGTCCAAGCAATGATCGCAAGCACGGCACAGCGGACACACCAGGAACCGCGGTGTGGGCCGTCGAATGGCGCTACCTGCGCAGCATTTGTGCACCGTCGCCGTCAGTGTCAGCCAGTTTGTCGTGGCATACGGAGCTCCATCGCAGTCTTTAACACTGGTAGCATGCCGCGACAGCGTGGACGTGACCCGTATGTGCAGTTGACGGACTTTGAGCGAGGGCGTATAGTGGGCATGCGGTAGGCCGGGTGGACGTACCGCCGAATTGCTCAACATGTGGCGCGTGAGGTCTCCGCAGTACATCGATGTTGTCGCCAGTGGTCGGCGGAAGGTGCACGTGCCCGTCGACCTGCGACCGGACCGCAGCGACGCACGGATGCACACCAAGACCGTAGGATCCTACGCAGTGCCATAGGGACCGCACCGCCAATTCCCAGCAAATTAGGGACACTGTTGCTCCTGGGGTATCGGCGAGGACCATTCGCAACCGTCTCCATGAAGCTGGGCTACGGTCCCACACACCGTTAGGCCGTCTTCCGCTCACGCCCCAACATCGTGCAGCCCGCCTCCAGTGGTGTCGCGACAGGCGTGGTGGATATACACTGTACTAGTGCCGACATTGTGCATGCTCAGTGCCTGTGTCTATGTGCCTGTGGTTCTGTCAGTGTGATCATGTGATGTACCTGACCCCAGGAATGTGTCAATAAAGTTTCCCCTTCCTGGGACAATGAATTCACGGTGTTCTTATTTCAATTTCCAGGAGTGTATATGCTGAGTGAGTCCTACCGACAATAATTTCTTTTCCGATTTCTTTCCATTTTTCATGCAGCCATTATGCGTTTGCTCCCCTGCACTTCCTGTATATCTCGTTACTCAGTGACTTGTGTTTCTCTGTATCCTTGATCATTTTTGTACTTCTTTCATCGATCAACTGAAGTATTTCTTGTTGCCAATGGTTTCTCCGCAGTTACCGGATTCATACCTGTGCTTTCCTTTCCAACTTACGTGATTGCCCTCTTTAATGATGTCTGTTCCACTTCAGCTGTACTGCCTACCGAGCTATGCCTTTTGCTGTTCCTGTAGCCTTAGGGAAGCTCAAGCGTATCTCGTTATTCCTTAGTACTTCCGTGTACCACTTCTTTGCGTTTTCAATCATCCTGACTAATGTCTTAAACTTCAGCCTACTCTTCATCACTACTACATTGCGATCGGACTCTATATCTGCTCTTGGTTATGCCTTAAAATCCATTAACTAATTCGGTGATCTCTGTCTGAACACGATGCAATCTAACTGAAAATGTGCCGTATCACCCAGCGTTTCCCAAGTGAACCTCCTCCTTTTGTGATTCTTGAACAAAGCATTCGTTATTAATAGCTGAAATTTATTACAGAATACGATTAATATTTCTTATCTCTGACTGCTTGCCCAAGTAGCTAATCTGCTGTAGCCTTTTCTCCTATTCCTTCCAATACAACTGCATTCCAGTCCCCCATGACTGTGTGTTCCCGATGCACAAACATGTCATTTTGTCAGGCAGTGTCCAATGCCTAAAGAAGGGGGGGGGGGGGTGTCAGCGTAGTGTTGGCCTTCATTAGTACAGTCTTAGGTACTGAGACCATTTGTGTAGTGTTAGGTTCGGCGAACGACGTCTCCCCGCTGTATTAAACATGTTATAAGCGTTATAAATCGTTATAACATAAGTTTTTAACTTTTGGGCTAGCTGAGGGCGCGACTGCTTTGTCACGTATGTAGGATTCAGTCCTGTGGGAAATTAAGGTCAAGTTGGTTTATAATTACCTTGATGATGTCACGTGCAGTGTCCCGTTTTGAGGAGCACTTTGATCGTCTCCGTCAGGCGCTCGGGCGTGCGAGGGAAGCCGGTTTGTCTGTAAAACACTTCAAAGTATCTGTGGCTCATAGATAAATGTTCTTTTGAGGTCATATTGTGTCTAGCAAAGGTATACCCATCGACAACAGTCTATTCATTCATTCATTTACAGTTCCCAGAGACAAGAAAACCATTGTTCGTTTTTCTGGAATGGGGAATTTTTTCGCAAATTCTTTCCGAATTTTTCCCAGGTGGCCTGCTCCTATCAACTACCCACGTAGGCTTTCCCCTTTGGGTGAAAATGATGTGGGATATATCATAGTTAGCCCCTTCTGATGATTTGAAGCTCCGGCTCCGGTGTTGGGAATCAATTGTTCTAATGCTCCATTTGTTTTTCAAACCGATACTTTCAATGTTGATGTGGCTGTGGTCCTGTTACAAGAACAGGAAGGGGAGGACCGTCGCATATGCCACAAGGGCGTTGTCACCAGCTGAGAGTAAGTACATGGTTTATTGACCGTCATGTTCGCCTTAGAAAAATAAGTTATGCATAGAACGGCTCGACCTTGCAAGAGAGGGCAAATAACACGGTGGAGATTAAGGATTTCCGCTGTGTAATTTTATGTTTGTCATACCAGATGGGGACAGAATCAGACTGCTGACGCGTTGGGACGAAATTTCAGGTTCATGATGTGGGTGAAGAGCCGGAGGCCGACAAGCAAACGGTGTGTCACATAGTTGTTTTGACAGAGATTCCGTCCTTGTTCGTCAACTCGAATGCAGCCTATGTTTGATATACTGAACGCCGGCGAAGGAGTTCCATAAAACTCCTTGGAGAAGGGTTTCCTCTGTAGCCGCCATAACACAAGTCAGGGGGCCAAGCTATGCATTCTAAGGCGCTTAATTCCTGGCGTCTTTAAATATTTTCATCAATCCTTATATGACGGTTACATGGAGTACCATAAGACGCGAATGATGATCAAAGGTATGGTAGCTTGGCGATGGCTGGGCTACGACGAAAGCTGGTCAATGAGTGTGATCGGTAAGAAGCAGCTAAGCCCGATGTGAGTCCCAGGAAACTGTTTCTCCAATCGACCCGGGAATCCCACTAATGGACCTAGTTTTCATTATCTATGTCCATTGTCCCGGACCAAGAGGGGAAATTGTCTCGTCTTCGTTGTTGTCGATGCCTTCGCTAGGTTTGTATGGTTAATTCGTAGCAGTGATGTTACGTCTGCCACAAGTATTCAGAACCTTGCGAAGGTATTCGAAGTTTTGTACTCTAACAATCATGGTGGGCCGGTATTTAAGTCCAAAGAGTTGGGGTGATAATGCGTGTCCCTACGCACCTTATTATACGCAATCATCTTTCGCGGAAAGGATGAGCCAGAGTCTGAAGTCCTCACTCGTCGCTTACCATTTAGCGCCACAGAATTGTGATTCGTCCCTGAATTGACTGTTCTTTGCCTTTAATATTGCACACCATGAATCTCATAATACTACTCTTACCAAATTAATGTTCTCCTTCTCATTGAACTCTCCATTGGCCGATTTACGGTCGCTGAATAATTTGTTGCCAGAGCAAGATGATGCGAAGGAGATAAAGAGAAACTGGGAGGCATGTAGGAACTACATGAGCCTGGTACATCAACGAGAGATAGCACTATATTACAAGGGAAGGTAGGCAGCATTCATTAAGACAGGGAGTGAAGTGTTCTTATAAAAACTTTCGGGCGCAAGGTCACGGAAGTGAAGGCCTTACGGAAAACTGTTACCACATTTTGTAGGACCTTATGTGGGGGTTAAGTAGCTTCCGCCGTAGAACTTCCTGATGAGGGATAGCAAGACTGGGTGATGAACTCGCACACTGGAATCAGTTGAAGGTGCAGTAGGTACACCGTGAAACCAGGGTCTTAGGCAAAGGAGATTGTAGGCACTCACTCCAGATCCACTTTAAGGGGAAGGGAGATTGGGCCACAACTTGTCTCTGGAGCTGTTAGTGCTACTGCTCTTTCTTGCTCGCGTGCTTTGCAGTGGAGCGATTGGTCACGATCGCGTATTTAGGTGTATGGGGAACGATTCGAAGGGGCGTCAGCGTAGCATCGAGACGCGGTGAAAGTTACTCTCATTACCGAAAGAGGGCGGTGACCCAGTCTGTCGTCGTAGCAGTACTGGTCGTGCCGTAGTCGGTGGTGGACCGCACGAATCCGGACACTGCTTTGGCAGCGAGCGAAGACTTGTGAGTGGGCGAAATGGTGTGAGACGTCACGCTATTAGCGTAACTGATGGTCCATGTAGCAGCCTAAAGACCTGAATACAAACGTCTGCATCCGGTCAAACTCTTCTGTGTGCCGTTGCTACCTCCACATTGCTACAGCTGGTGGGTAAGCTGTTTTGTCATCCAGAATCGTTCTTGTACGATTAACTGTTAGTTGGCTCTTTACGACTATCATGTTTTGCTGTGCACCTCAGACGTGCTGTCGCGTTTACTTGTGGGAGTGCCTCGCCCTTTGGGTTCCGTTTCCATTACTTGTCTCTGTTAAGTAATTTACAGCTCACGAAAGCTGTGCGAACTGTTCAGTCTTTATAGAGCTTGTGTCACGAAAATTCAGCTGGAGTAATATCTGTTTATTTAAATTCCAGTTCCTGGCTAGTATTTTTATCGCCATTTTGGTAGAGTTAGTTATGTTGTTTGAAGTACCTTGTATTGAAAAGCAGAAAATGTACTCTTAATTGTGAGTCGATCAAATTACTGGTAACAGCTGCTCTTGCATAACATAACTGCATACTGATTACCTCTGCTTGTCTGGGTCTTCGCAAGCATTTAATATTATGCAGTGAGTTGTAATTTTGAAGGTGTAAGTTTATATGAACCCTATAATGAGCTATGATTTTACTGCTGTGAGAACTGCTAGACTACTTAAATAATCATTTGATGGTTGACGTTTCAGTGAAAAAGTCTTACGTACTTTAAAGTATTGCAATTTGTTATACGATCTTCGGCGTTATTGACATTTTAAAAAATGGTTCAAATGGTTATGAGCACTGTGGGACTTAACATCTGACTTCATTAGTACCCTAGAACTTAGAACTACTGAAACCTAACTAACCTAAGGACATCACACACATCAGTGCCCGAGGCAGGATTCGAACCTGCGACCTTAGCAGTGGCGCGGTTCTGGAGTGAAACACCTAGAACCGATCGGCCACTCCGGCCGGCTATTGTCGTTTTGCGAAGCTGCACGTTAATATCTGATTTAACAATTTACATGAAAAAGGTTATCTGGCTTCACAGTTGGGATTAAATAGGACATGTTCCGATAATTTGGTGTGTTAGAGAACTGACCTGTTGTTTTCTAAGCCAGTTGGGGTGCCCCCCACCCGTTGCCGCTCGACCAGTAAAATTGTGTGGGTTTCTACAGTGGAAGGCTTCTAAGTTTGAATGAATATGTAATTGGTGCATGTACTGAAGTTTTAAGAATTATTTTTCTGATTTAAAACCGTAGCTAGCTAATAACGCTTTTCGTGTTCTAGACTATTTCGGAGCGGCAAGGCTTGTTAGCCCACCGTCATATACTATTGTCTAAAGTATTTGCATTGAACATGTAGAATATCTGTAAAATCTTTCGTTAATGCTTTTTTAAAGGAAGCTACATTTTGTAACTAATCCGTAAGTTCCAAGAATTAAAACAAATTCTTTTATTCAAGGAAGTCACTGTCATTTGTCTTCAATTAAAATACATACACTGTTAAACGTTATGCTTCTTGTTTTGCCACAGTTTTCTGAATTTTTAGGTTACGTGGAACAAGTTATAATATCATTGTGTCTCTGTGCTGTTACGAGTCTTTGTTGTTTCAGTGAGTGGAAAACAACGTTGGTTGTTGGGATTCCCTGTGGAGTTCGTCCTTTCACTCCCGTCAGCATTGAGACCGGCTAGCAACATACCATAGTTTTGCTTTACTATGTCAAGGTAGTGTTGACTCAATTGAAAAAGTTATTTCCATGAGAAGTGTTCATAAAAAGGAGGAAGTACAAACATGTTCCACGAAAATCAGGAATACAGAAATAAAAGTCGCTGAGGAATGAAATAAATAGGAAGTGCAGGGAAGCTAAGACGAAATGGCTGCAGGAAAAATGTGAAGACATCGAAAAAGACATGATTGTCGGAAGGACAGACTCAGCATACAGCAAAGTCAAAACCACCTTTGGTGACATCAGAAGCAACGGTGGTAACATTAAGAGTGCAACGGGAATTCCACTGTTAAATGCAGAGGAGAGAGCAGACAGGTGGAAAGAATACATTGAAAGCCTCTATGAGGGTGAAGATTTGTCTGATGTGATAGAAGAAGAAACAGGAGTCGATTTAGAAGAGATAGGGGATTCAGTATTAGACTCGGTATTTAAAAGAGCTTTGGAGGACTTACGGTCAAACAAGGCAGAATGGATAGATAACATTCCATCAGAATTTCTAAAATCATTAGGGGAAGTGGCAACAAAACGACTATTCACATTGGTGTGTAGAATAATGAGTCTGGCAACATACCATCTGACTTTCGGAAAAGCATCATCCACACAATTCCGAAGACGGCAGGAGCTGGCAAGTGAGACAATTATCGCACAATCAGCTTAACAGCTCATACATCGAAGCTGCTTACAAGAATAATATACAGATAGAATGGAAAAGAAAATTGAGAATGTCCTAGGTGACGATCAGTTTGGCTTTAGAAAAAGTAAAGGCACGAGAGAGGCAATTCTGACGTTACGGCTAATAATGGAAGCAAGGCTAAAGAAAAACCAAGACACGTTCATAGGATTTGTCGACCTGGAAAAGCTTTCGACAATATAAAATGGTGCATTCTGTTCGAGATTCTGAAAAAAAGTAGGGGTAAGCTATAGGGAGAGACGGGTCATATACAATATGTACAACAACCAAGAGGGAATAATAAGAGTGGACAATCAAGAACGAAGTGCTCGTATTAAGACGGGTGTAAGACAAGGCTGTAGCCTTTCGCCCCTACTCTTCAATCTGTACATCGAGGAAGCAATGATGGAAATAAAAGAAAGGTTCAGGAGTGGAATTAAAATACAATGTGAAAGTGTATCAATGATACGATTCGCTGATGATATTGCTATCCTGAGTGAAAGTGAAGAAGAATTAAATGATCTGCTGAACGGAATGAACAGTCTACTGAGTACACACTATGGTTTGAGAGTAAATCGGAGAAAGACGAAGGTAATGAGAAGTAATAGAAACGAGAACAGCGAGAAACTTAACATCAGGATTGATGGTCACGAAGTCAATGAAGATAAGGAATTCTGCTACCTAGGCAGTAAAATAACCAATGACGGACGGAGCAAGGAGGACATCAAAAGCAGACTCGCTACGGCAAAAAAGGCATTTCTGGCCAAGAGAAGTCTTCTAATATCAAATACCGGCTTTAATCTGAGGAAGAAATTTCTGAGGATGTACGTCTGGAGTACAGCATTCTGTGGTAGTGAGACATGGACTGTGGGAAAACCGGAACAGAAGAGAATCGAAGCATTTGAGATGTGGTGCTATAGACGAATGTTGAAAATTAGGTGGACTGATAAGGTAAGGAATGAGGAGGTTCTACGCAGAATCGGAGAGGAAATGAATTTGTGGAAAACACTGTTAAGGAGATGGGACAAGATGATAGGACATCTGCTAAGACATGAGGGAATGACTTCCATGGTACTAGAGGGAGCTGTAGAGGGCAAAAACTGTAGAGGAAGACAGAGATTGGAATACGTCAAGCAAATAATTGAGGACGTAGGTTGCAAGAGCTACTCTGAGATGAAGAGGTTAGCACAGGGGAGGAATTCGTGACGAGCCGCATCAAACTAGTCAGTAGACTGATGACCTAATAAAAAAGGAGTACTGCTGTGGCTACCAGCAAAAAGTGACGTCCTTCGTACACAACGTGGACAAAAATATGGAAAGACCAAAAATACAACAGATGGCATTAAAAGCAACTATCGGTCATGTCGGAATGTATAAATACTCGTCTTGTACGGTTTTCCAGGGAATCTTATATCAATGTTCCTGCAAGACAGTGGAGAGTTCAGGTAAAGATAATGGAGTTGCATCGTGATAATGCACCCCTCTCTTCAATGTAGCCTAGAAAGACATAATGATTCTGAGGTCTCCTGATTAGGGCATAATTGGAGATGTGTCAAATCATCCTCGTGCACACAACACCATTCCTGAAGATGCGAGTTCTGTAAACGGTCCCTGTCTTTTTTTAATTAAGCGTAAACATTTTAGAACAAATATTTTACCATGGAATATATCTGATCAGCGAAAATGGTCACCTAATCATTATCAGTAATGCGACCTAGCGGAGTAACAACCTGTCATACAGCTGGGAATGGCAATGACCCACTCGCTATAAGTGAAACCTCTGATGAAAATTAGTTTTATGTAGTAATTTGTACTTTATTAAATCTATGTAACTTCGTAACACATCTGTATGTTAATGTACACCCTGAATTGTCTTAAGAACTGTAGGATAAGATATCCTTTGTTCAGAGGACAGTATGGTGTGACGGCCCTTAATGGTTACTGCTAGCGCAGTTATTCTTCCAAATAGTGTTCTATATGAGCAAACCAGTGGCACCTTTACTTGTGGCTGTTCGTACTTTATGTAGAGGACAAGAGTTTATTGTTAGGAAATTTCGTGCGAAATTGAGATTTAGTGTGTTCCAGTGCGCGATGCGCCAGCCTCACGCAGACGGTGGACGAAGGCTGGCCGTCGCATTATTCAGGTGACACAGTTTTTCAACGAGCGTCTGTATGTGTGCACGTGTGCGGCAGCCATCAACAGCCAGAACACAGCATTAGCAGAAATACGCAGGCGCGGGCCGCGTGTGGCGCGGTTTTGTGTTGGCCAACTCATCGAGAACCTTCTAATAAACGCCTCTGCCGCCGTGGTCTTGCGGTTCTAGGCGCGCAGTCCGGAACCGTGCGACTGCTACGGTCGCAGGTTCGAATCCTGCCTCGAGCATGGATGTGTGTGATGTCCCTAGGTTAGTTAGGTTTAAGTAGTTCTAAGTTCTGTGGGACTAATGACCACAGCAGTTGAGTCCCATAGTGCTCAGAGCCATTTGAACCATATTTTTTTTCTAATGAGCACAGCACCGCGTAATCGGCGGATTCAGCAGCGATCTGCACTATTCAAGGGCATCAGAGGTGGGCGTCGGCATTCGGTTCGACCGACTGGGCGTTCGGTCGCTGTCAAGTCGACGTCATCAGTGACGCTGTCCCCGAGGACTGGCCGGTGGAGGGCGTTGCCCGTTGCTGCACCGGCGACTCCCGGCGTCGCCACGAGCCAACGCGTCTGCAGGACACAGACGTGCTGGACCGGGCTTCGTGCCGCTAACCTGCTACTACCTGCGCAGCCACTAACCGAGGGCAGCGTCGCGTTCCCTGGACTGCGTGAATTAGCTTGTCTCCAGCAAGACACGAGTGATGGGGCTGAGCTACAGGAAAATTTATTGGGAGAACCATCAATAAAGAGGATGGTTGCCAAAAAGAGCCACCTTCTTACACGCAGCCACGCCCTACAACCCCGATGACGTCACCCGCTCCACTCATCCTATTAAATTTAGGTTCTTAGGCTATGGATGGTGCTCTTTATGAAAAATAGCTTCGTATAGTTGTAGGGTCGACCAGCACACGTGTGCTTTCTTGCTGATCTGCTATTTCACTGCAAATAAGATCCTATAGTTGTGACCCTACTTCCAAGTTACCTATGCATTGGCTAGAATTGCGAGTTAACAAAAGTACACAGAAATCGTATACAGCTTAAATGAATAACTTAATAACAAGGTTCTTTTATAACAACTGTAATTGTGGTAGATGACAGGGAATTATGCTCAATAATGTTTATTCAAGAAATGTTATAGCAATAAACAGGAAGTGGTTCTACTACATTCATTCAAATTGAAACGAAAAATAATGAAATGCATTTATGTTACATTGAGAGTTTTAGGACAATGGTAGAAAAATCAACATCGTCAATAGTCATGAAATATATGGAAAAACTGTGTAAACTTCTTAATCACAGTACACGAAATATTCACCAACTAAAAACAGGAGAGTTCAAAGTGACGACTTACAAATTAACACATGGAAGATTGCGATTAGAAACTCATATTAAGTCTATCCTTAGTTCTGTAATGCAAGTAGAGAATGTTAGATTCCTACTCTGGGACACATTCGGACCTCTCAAAATATCAGGTCCCTTGAGAAGTTAAAGCATGGTAGCTGCCGTTAACCACCCATAATCTGTCACCCACTCAACAAAAACCACACTAAACCACAGGCAGGTCTGCCTTCTTCCAGAACGAACAGCAAGTGCACAAAACTGCTCCGTTGAGCTCTTCATTCGAAAATTCTCAGTCTCCATTTGACTCCCAATATGTTTCACTAGTCTCTGTTGTTTCATTGGTTGAAGGCTAATCATCATTTAAATAAAGTCAGTGGCAACATTGTAAAACAGTTCATTAAATAACAAGTATGACATTTTAGAAGCATACTGTAACGTGGGAGAATATAATAGTCTGAGAAACATACCTGTCCTAAAAATATATAAAAGATGTCTTAATAAATAAAACATTTACACGAGAGTACTTTCGTGGATAATAGCATGCAATGTTGATATCGCAGGGACGATAGCCATCGTGCAATGTTGAAATAGCATGAAGCGTTTAAAAGATGTGAGTTCAAAAATTCATTGTGAGAATACTTCTTTTTGGGTCATCAGTCTACTGACTGGTTTGATGCGGCCCGCCACGAATTCCTCCCCTGTGCTAACCTCTTCATCTCAGAGTAGCACTTGCAACCTACGTCCTCAATTATTTGCTTGACGTATTCCGATCTCTGTCTTCCTCTACAGTTTTTGCCCTCTACAGCTCCCTCTAGTACCATGGAATTCGCTCATGTCTTAGCAGATGTCCTATCATCCTGTCCCTTCTCCTTATCAGTGTTTTCCACACATTCCTTTCCTCTCGGATTCTGCGTAGAACCTCCTCATTCCTTACCTTATCAGTCCACCTAATTTTCAACATTCGTCTATAGCACCACATCTCAAATGCTTCGATTCTCTTCTGTTCCGATTTTCCCACAGTCCATGTCTCACTACCATAGAATGCTGTAAACGAGACGTACATCCTCAGAAATTTCTTCCTCAGATTAAGTCCGGTATTTGATATTAGTAGACTTCTCTTGGCCAGAAATGCCTTTTTTGCCGTAGCGAGTCTGCTTTTGATGTCCTCCTTGCTCCGTCCGTCATTGGTTATTTTACTGCCTAGGTAGCAGAATTCCTTAACTTCATCGACTTCGTGACCATCAATTCTGATGTTAAGTTTCTCGCTGTTCTCATTTCTACTACTTCTCATTACCTTCGTCTTTCTCCGATTTACTCTCAAACCATACTGTGTACTCAGTAGACTGTTCATTCCGTTCAGCAGATCATTTAATTCTTCTTCACTTTCACTCAGGATAGCAATGTCATCAGCGAATCGAATCATTGATATCCTTTCACCTTGTATTTTAATTCCACTCCTGAACCTTTCTTTTATTTCCATCATTGCTTCCTCGATGTACAGATTCAAGAGTAGGGGCGAAAGGCTACAGCCTTGTCTTACAGCCTTCTTAATACGAGCACTTCGTTCTTGAACGTCCACTCTTATTATTCCATCTTGGTTGTTGTACATATTGCATATGACCCGTCTCTCCCTATAGCTTACCCCCACATTTTTGCACCATTTTATATTGACGAACGCTTTTTCCAGATCAACAAATCCTATGAACGTGTCTTGATTTTTTTCAGCCTGGCTTGCATTAATAGCCGTAACGTCAGAATTGCCTCTCTCGTGCCTTTACTTTTTCTAAAGCCAAACTGATCGTCACCTAGCGCATTCTCAATTTTCTTTTTCCATTCTTACTCAGTGTAAAATGTTAAGTACTATAGTTTGCAAGGCATTGAAAACGTTGATGTGTCATGGAATCAATCTCATTTTTCTGACATCGTAAAAGTATCTGGATTTGCTTTAATACGTGATTGTCAATTGTTATGCATTCTCAAAGAGCTATAAGAAGCCATCCTTCAGCCTGTCTGACACTCCGCCGTTTTGTGTGCATCTCCTGCACAAAGGCCATACAAGCAGTAACTGCCTAATTTCCCTGCTTTGTGATTTACCCATTGTCGTCGGTGCTGTTCGTCTTTGTACCGGCACCTGCCTGTACCGTTCACCTAGACAGACTTTCTGCAGCCCGTTCTAAACCCTGAGCCTCCTAGCGTTCGTCTGTACTACAAATTAACCAGCGCTCATTGCACATACAGGCGGTCATGCTGCTTGTCTACGTTGCATAACATTGCTAGATGCAGGTTAGTAATTTCTTGTTGTGGACGTCAGCCCTGAGACTGGTTTGAGGCACCTCTCCATGCTACTCTATCCTGTGCAAGGTTCTTCATCTCCAAGTACCTACTGCAACCTACATCCATCTGAATCTGCTTAGTGTATTCATTTTTTGGTCTCCCTCTACGATTTTTACCTCCACGCTGCCATCCAATACTAAAATGGTGATCCCTTGATGCCTCAGAAAATGCCCTACCAACCGATCCCTTCTTGTAGTGTAGTTGTTCCACAAATTTCTCCTCTCCGCAATTCTATTCAATACCTCCTCATTAGTTACGCGATCTACCTATCTAATCTTCAGCATCCTTCTGTAACACCACATTTCGAAAGCTTCTATTCTCTTCTTGTCCAAACTATTTATCGTCATGTATCACTTCCATAGATGGCAACACTACATACAAATACTTTCACAGACGACTTCCTGACACTTAAATCTATATTCGATGTTAACAAATTTATCTTCTTCAGAGATGCTTTCCTTTCCATTGCCAGTCTACATATTATATCCTCTCTACTTCGATCATAATCATTTATTTTTCTCCCCAAATAGCAAGACTACTTTACTACTTTAAGTGTCTCATTTCCTAATCTAATTCCCTCAGCATCAGCCGACTTAATTCGACTACATTCCATTATCCTCGTTTTGCTTTTGTTGATGTACATCTTATGTCCCCCTTTCAAAACCATCTCCACTCCGTTCAGCTGCTCATCTAAGTCCTTTGCAGTCTCTCACAGAATTACAATGTCATCGGCGAACCTCCAAGATTTTATTTCTTCTTATTTTAATTATTACTCTGATTTTTTCTTTGGTTTTTCCTTTACTTCTGGCTCAGTATACAGACTGAATAACATCGGGGAGAGGCTACAACCCTGTCTCACTCCCTTCCCAACCACTGCTTCCTTTTCATGCCTCTCGACACTTATAACTGGCATCTGGCTTCTGTAAAAATTGTAAATAGCCTTTCGCTCCCTGTATTTTACCCCTGCCTCCTTTACACTTTGAAAGAGTGTATTCCAGTCGACATTGTCAAAAGCTTTCTCTAAGTCTACAAATGCTAGTAACGTAGGTTTGCCTTTCCTTAATCTTTCTTCTAAGGTAAGTCGTAAGGTCAGTATTGCCCCACGTGTTCCAACATTTCTACAGAATCCAAACTGATCTTCCCCGAGGTCGGCTTCTATCAGTTTCTCCATTCGTCTGTAAATAATTCGCGTAAGTATTTTGCAGCTGTGACTTATTAATCTGATAGTTCGGTAATTTTTACATCTGTCAGCACCTGCTTTCTTTGGCATTGGAATTATTATATTCTTTTTCGACTGAGGGTATTGAGCCTGTCTCCTACATCTTGCTCATCAGACGGTAGAGTTTTGTCAGGGCAGGCCCTCCCAAGGCTGTCAGTAGTTCTGATGGAATGTTGTCTACTGTCGGGGCCTTGTTTCGACTTAGGTCTTTCAGTGCTCTGTCAAACTCTTCACACAGTATCGTATCTCCAATATCATCTTCATCTATACTATCTGCCATTTCTATAATGTTGTCTTTAAGAACATCGCCCTTGATAGACCTTCTATATGCTCCTTCCACTTTCAGCTTTACCTTCTTTGCTTGGAACTGGATTTCCATTTGCGCTCTCTTTTCTCCAAAGGCCTCTTTAATTTTCCTGTAATCAGTATGTGTCTTACCCCTAGTGAGATAAGCCTCTGCATCCTTACATTTGTCCTCTAGCCATCCTTGATTCGCCATCTTGCACTTCCTGTCGATCTAAGACGTTTGTATTCCTTTCTGCCTGCTTCATTTACAGCATTTTTATATTTTCTCCTTTCATCAATTAAATTCAATATTTCTTCTGTTACCCAAGGGTTTCTATTAGCCCTCACTTTTTACCTACTTGATCCTCTGCTACCTTCACTCTTTCGTCTCTCAAAGCTACCCATTCTCCTTCTACTGTATTTCTTTCCCCCATTCTCGTCAATCGTTCCCTAATGCTCTCCCTGAAGCGCTCTACAACCTCTGGTTATTTCAATTTATCCAGGTCGCACCTCCTCCCACTTTTTTGCAGTTTCTTCAGTTCCAATGTACAGTTCATAACCAATATATTGTGGTCAGGGTCCACATCTGACTCTGGAAATGTCTTAAAATTTTAAACCTGGTTCCTAAATCTGTGTCTTACAATTATATAATGTATCTGATAACTTATTGTATCTCCAGGAGTCTTCCATGTATACAACCTTCTTTTATGACTCATGAACCAAGTGTTAGCTATGATTAAGTTGTGTTCGGTGCGAAATTCATTTGCTCTCAATCTATATTTACCTACTACTTTTCCTTCTCTCCCTTTTGCTACTATCGAATTCCAGTCACCCATGCCAAATTTCGTCCCTCTTCACTATCTGAATAATATATTTTATCTCATCATACGTTTTATCAATCTATTCGTCATCTGCGAAGCTAGTTGGCATGTAAACTTGTACTACTGCTGTAGGCATGGGCTTCGTATCTATCATGGCCACAATAATGTGTTCAATATGCTGTTTGTAGTAGCTTAATTATTAAACCTACTCCTACATTACCCTGCAGGTTAGTAAAGCAAGTAAAATTTAGTGCTCAAGTGTGGTTGCACGTCAGTTCCTTACCAATCACCCTAGCTATTACCTTGACTACTAAAACTGACAAAAACCAAGTCATACTTATTGAAAAAAACTCTGCTAGCATTATCATATAATGTGGTGAAATCCTTTAACATCAGAAAGAAGAATGTTAAGTCTCACAAGTGTCAACGCATATGGTATGTCCCTTTTCAGTTAATATTGAAATGAATCTCTTCCTAGAGGATGATGTAGTGGGGAATGGACTATAATCACATTGTTTTTCTAGATAATTAGATTGTGTGTGCAGACTTACAACTAACTTAATTAACTACATATAGGAAGGAAATGGCAAGGAAAGCATTTCTGAAGAAGAGAAGTTTATTAACATGGAGTACAGATTTATGTGTCAGGAAGTATTTTCTGAAATATTTGTATGGAGTGTAACCATGCATAGAAGTGAAACATGGATGATAAATAGTTTGGACAAGAAGAGAATAGAAGGTTTCGAAATGTGGTGTTACAGAAGGATGCTGAAGATTAGATAGGTAGATCGAGTAACTAATGAGGAGGTATTGAATGGAATTGCGGAGAAGAGAAATTTGTGGCACAACTAGACTACAAGAAGGGATCGTTTGGTAGGGCATTTTCTGAGACATGAAGGGATCACCATTTTAGTATTGGATGGCAGCATGGAGGGTAAAAATCGTAGAGGGAGACCAAAAAATGAATACACTAAGCAGATTCAGATGGATGTAGGTTGCAGTAGGTACTTGGAGATGAAGAAGCTTGCACAGGATAGAGTAGGAAGGAGAGCTGCATCAAACCAGTCTCTGGTCTGAAGACCACAACAACATAATCAAGGGGTAGGTCTTCGTTTCTTTCTATTTTTAAGAGTGCTTGTGGCGTCCGCACAGGCAGGCAACCTAAGCTGTTGTCATCATGAAAAGTCACCTAAGGGCGTAAGATCTCCAGAGGGTATTAGATATCGTACATTTACGGGGCGCCCCCAGTCCTGCAGCCAGTCAGAGGTCCAGGTAAGGAATTTAAGCAGCAAAAGGCCGGGCTTTCCCGTATTCTGATAAGTGTCTTCAGGAGATGGCAATCTTACTCGTTCCTTAAGAAACACGATTTACAGAAAAATGAGAGCATAGCTTCCTGAGCTGTTTTTACTTTCAGAGGACTTCCAGTGCAAGGCTAGTTGCTGATAGCGAAAAAGCAGAATCGTTAAAAATGCTGATGACGTCCCGAAGATAAAGCAAAAGCTGTAGCTATTTTGATAAATGAGGTAGAATCGGGAAGACATTGGCGTTTTAATGCGATGCCCATAGTTGGCGCGATTTTTGTTCAAGAAGGAACTATGCCATGGGTTCGATGAATGTTCATATACAGTGATAGCGGGGCATGTCCTGTTTAGAGGGAAGAAAAGAGCAGTCTCTAGGATTCAGTGATAATATAGAGTGGGCATAGGCCGGAGGCACAGACGGATCGAAGATTTCATCCAAAGGCGTGGAAAGACAGATCTGGTTATCATATTAACAGTTGATCGGTGTCCAGAGATCAACTTGGTGGACTTTCATCCTGTAATGCTCAGATACAGGGATGATAGAATCTTTCAGAATATCTCATGCTGAACATTTGCTATGAGCATTGTTAGCAGTACCAGTATCATTTTATAACTCTTGGTTCGCATTCGCTCATTTCGTTGTAGTTATCTGTCACAAGTACAGCACTACTCTAGTGCTTGCATGTTTCTCTCAGTCTGTCAGCTATATCTGATGAAATAAAAACTCGTAACTAGTTTTAAAACGACTGTTGCATCTAAAAGGGCCCCCTCGTTTACCATCAAGTAACGCTGAAAACCAGCAGTTTTACTTGGTATAATTCACTTAGGGCACATTCTAATTATCTATAGGATTGCTTTCATAGACAGATAAGTTAAATGTGCGTTTTTGATTGAATGAACCTAATGTGTTCATTTAAAATTTGTTTCTGTTCACATCTTTCATTAATATCTCTTTCATGCTACTCAGTTCTCCACTTTATGATCCACCGTTAAGGCCATAAGTTATTTGCGTTAGTCATTCCGGTGTGCGCAATAATTTGAGCTTGAATCTTAAAGGCTCTTGATTAAATTCCGAGGTTACGTAAACATTTTAAGCATGCACGGGGTTCTGCGAGAAACGGTGAACCCTGCCCAGGTTAGGTTTTTTTTATATATGTTGGGAAACAGTCAATAACCCCGTAAAATAAGGTTGTATATCAATTGATTCCACATTAACTGTAAGTGGTTTGGTCAGAGCGATAATATATAGAACTGCGGCAGCTTACAGCACTCTCCTTGTGCTAATAAAGAACACAAGTAATTTGTTTTCCAGTTTCATGGTCATGGTTTCGAGGATTTTCTTACACGTTTTATCTTTCAAAATTTTTTTAATGGTTCTATATGTGAGGAAATGTTATGTGAGTACGATTTACTGTATGCGGAAAACTAGATAACCACTGTCAGGCTCTCGCGATCATGTTAGCGAGAAGAATATGTCACATTGCCCAGTTTTTAGTTTAAAGTTAATAAATGAATTTCTCTACCGAATTTGAGTAATTCCAAGATGAACTTCTGAGAGTCAGATAATCGGCGTCCTACTAAGTGTACTTAATGCAATTTGACTGGGCACAGTGCACCGTGTAATGGAGCAAGGCAGGAATGTTGTGCCATGTTCAGAGTCTATGGTCACTCAACACAGGAATGAAAGGTTTGCACTCGGCTGTACTCTAAGGAGGAAGAAATAAGCCAAATGTTGAGAGAATTATAGAGAATCAATAGGCGACGACCGAGTATAGAGAAAAAGTAATAATTAAAGAAAAATTGGTTAGAATTGCAATAACAAACCAGTGGACTGCAGTAACATTAAGAGAAATCCAGGGCAGTGATCTCTCTTGTCCTGGATATCATATTTTGTTTCATTAAACACAGGTATGAGCATGTTAGTACCAGAACTAATAATTCATATGTTCGGTTGTCTCATCTGCAAAAATCACATGTATGGGGGAAGAAGCGAAAACATGAAAAAAAGTTAACCAACTTGTGATAATTGGCATTTACTGTTCAGATGTGCAGGATACTCAGTTCACGAAAGATGAGAGTGTATAATTCTTGTTAGCAGCGATTGTAAGGAAACGCAGAAGGGAGTTTATTGTCAAGATGACGTGTTGGAGTTGTGGGCGGCGAAGGAGAGTATTATTGAAAATTGTGAACGTAATCTGGCAGATGGTAAAAGCGAAGGCAATAGTGCAGTTAGTAAAGGTCACAGCGTAGGTGAAAATGCAGTCGAAGAATTGTGTTCCATGAATCCTAGTGCTCAGGAAGTACTGTATATGGTAGAAAAGTATAAGAATACTCGTCATTACATCCGGTAGCACTGGATACAAATCGTAGGTGCTAAGAAGAAGAGAGTGAGAAGTCAAATAAGCCAGTGAGAGATGTTACTCAAGTGGGTTCGCAAGCATCTTCGCGAGACAGATGTAGTGGGACAGGAAATGAGAATTTCAGCTAAGTAGAATTCTGAAGAAAACCTGGTAGAATTTGCACAGAGCACAATATGTTCATTGGTACACTTGGTTCAATAATAAAGAAATAAGACTGTGTGCGCGAAAGACACCTGACGAAGTAAGATTAATGGTTAGACGACCACGGCCGCTTAAGAGCCAGGACAGGGCTCGAGGCAGAATGTGTATTTGGGGTTCTGTCTGCAAATATAGCAATCAAAAATCATTGTTATTTTGAAGGACGTCTGACAAGATTTAATCGTAATACACGAACTCTTAGAGATACGCTGAAATGCTCACTATGAGGAAATGTAGATTATTCTCGGAGTCATTATCAGAAGCGATTTAATCATGATTAAGGGAATCTCGG
This sequence comes from Schistocerca gregaria, assembly GCF_023897955.1. Taxonomy (NCBI): domain Eukaryota; kingdom Metazoa; phylum Arthropoda; class Insecta; order Orthoptera; family Acrididae; genus Schistocerca; species Schistocerca gregaria. Next base: position 729,785,037 of record NC_064922.1, on the reverse strand, counting down.
AGATACACAGAAGTGCTCACTGGGAGGAAATGTATAGTATTCTCTGAATCATTAGCAGTGGCGATTTAATTATAATTCAGGGAATTTTGAAGATACACTGAAATTCTAACTGGGAGGAAATGTGCAGTATTCTCGGAGTCATTAGCAGCGGCGATTTAATCATAATTCAGGGAATCTTGGAGATACATAGAAATGCTCACTAGAAGGAAATGTAGAGTATTCTCGGAGTCATTAGCAGTGGACTGTCCGAATAAAATCTTTTCCGTATTCAGAAATATAGAATAAGAATAATAGTTTAGTAAAAGCTAAAAATATGTTCATACATGCGTTATTTACTATGGTAGCAGATACCCGTGGCGAAATAAGAGTTGTTTATGGTGCAATGGTTTGAATCTGTCGCGCGGTAGTGTACTGACGTGTATCATTGAGCCACCAGTAAGTGCACTAAGCGCTGTTGCATGTTGGGTGCAGTGTTATCTTCTAAAACAGAGCCTGTAAACCTTTGAAGAAGACATTTCACTGAACTGTCGCTAGAAAGCAGATGCCCTGGACAAATCGCGCGAAGTGTTCTGACACAGAGAAGAAAGTTTATACAAAGGTGTATCTGACTAACTGTTCCTAAATTTCTGATGTCGTAGAGAAAATGAACATTACTTACAACTAATAAAGTGTCTACAAATACTTTGTTTTCTGTACAAATTTTGTGTTCTTCACTCAGACACTGAAACTTCGGATGCTTTTGTTTCAGCTGTTTCTCTTACCAAGGAAACAACTAACTATTGAAGTTAGTTTGTTATTTTAATTCATACAATTTCTTTTGCAAAAGTACAGGGTGATTCAAAAAGAATACCACAACTTTAAAAATGTATATTTAATGAAAGAAACATAATATAACCTTATGTTATACATCATTACAAAGAGTATTTAAAAAGGTTTTTTTTTCACTCAAAAACAAGTTCAGAGATGTTCAATATGGCCCCCTCCAGACACTCGAGCAATATCAACACGATACTCCAACTCGTTCCACACTCTTTGTAGCATATCAGGCGTAACAGTTTGGATAGCTGCTGTTATATCTCGTTTCAAATCATCAATGGTGGCTTGGAGAGGTGGCCGAAACACCATATCCTTAACATACCCCCATAAGAAAAAATCGTGGGGGGTAAGATCAGGGCTTCTTGGAAGTCAGTGATGAAGTGCTCTGTCACAGGCTGCCTGGCGGCAGATCCATCGCCTCGGGTCGTTGACGTTCAGGTAGTTACAGACTGATAAGTGCCAATGTGGTGGTGCTCCATCCTGCTGAAATATGAATTGTTGTGCTTCTTGTTCGAGCTGAGGGAACAGCCAATTCTCTAACATCTCCAGATACTGTAGTCCAGTTACAGTAGCACCTTCGAAGAAAAAGGGACCAATAACTTTAGTGGCTGAAATGGCACAGAAAACGTTCACCTTAGGCGAGTCATGTTCCTACTGAGTTGTTTCCCGCGGCTTCTCAGTGCCCCGTATACAGACATTGTGACGGTTGACTTCCCCGTTAGTGTGGAAAGTTGCTTCATGACTAAACACAATCTTTGAAACGAAAGATTCATTGGTTTCCATTTGAGCAAGGATAAAATCACAGAAATCGATTCTTTTAATCTTATCAGCTGCAAACAGTGCTTGAACCAATTTCAGACGATAAGGTTTCATAACTAACCTTTTTCGTAGGACTCTCCATACAGTTGATTGTGGAATTTGCAGCTCTCTGCTAGCTCTGCGAGTCGATTTTCCAGGGCTGCGAATAAATGCTTGCTGGATGCGTGCTACATTTTCATCACTCGTTCTCGGCCGTCGAGAACTTTTCCCTTTGCACAAACACTCATTCTCTGTAAACTGTTTATACCAAAGTTTAATACACCACCTATCAGGAGGTTTAACACTACACTTCGTTCGAAATGCACGCTGAACAACTGTCGTCGATTCACTTCTGCCGTACTCAATAACACAAAAAGCTTTCTGTTGAGCGGTAACCATCTTAGCATCAACTGACGCTGACGCCTAGTCAACAGCGACTCAATCGAACAAATGTACAACTAAATGAAACTTTATAGCTCCCTTAATTCGCCGACAGATAGTGCTTAGCTCTGCCTTTTGTCGTTGCAGAGTTTTAAATTCCTAAAGTTGTGGTATTCATTTTGAATCACCTTGTAGTTTACTTAGTTTTGGTACTTATCATTGTTCTTCTACGCAGGCGTAGAAAGAGAGACTTCCTAATTACAGAACTGAAAGATAAAATTTCTCTATCAAGTAGGTAATTTTCATCCGAACACATTGCTGGCATTTTTATTTAGGATTTCCAACCACATATTCAGTAAGATATAGAAGAGATGGCGGTAGCTACAAATTTAAATGAAATTTATAAATATATTTGTAATTTTCATTGTATTTAAATGTAATAATCTATTAGAATGAAAACAATTTGTAGCCCAACTGCAGGACGTGTCACTGTTAAAATCCTGCACTAAATTCTACACTCGTTTTGCAAGGAAGGCTTTCCACAACTTTTATTACAGCACAGAGTGTCTTTCATCCTACTATAAGCTCATAAGGACACATTACTGGGCATTGCTTCGTTAAGAAAATCTATTATTTTAGAAAACTAGAAATAATAGCTATAATACACTTTCCATCACCACCAAGAGAATTTGTAAAGCAGTAACACAAAAAACAGAGGCTAACATTGTATATAATTCCCAATGTATCTTTGTAAAGACTAACAAATTGGTTCAAATGTCTCTAAGTACTATATGACTTAACAGGTGAGGTCATCAGACCCCTAGGCTTAGAACTACTTAAACCTAAGGACATCACACACATCCATGCCCGAGGCAGGATTCGAACCTGCGACCGTAGTAGCAGAGCGGTTCCGGACGACGGGCGTAGAACCGTTCAGCTACAGCGGCCGGCTAAAGACTAACACATCCATAAAATAAACCATGAATGAGTATGCATTGGTTAGATCCTGAACATCGTGAAAGATTAACAGCTTCATGACACTTTCATGATGGAAAACCTTGAAAGTTTAGTAATAAAAATATGTATGGAAAATAGTGATTAAGACATTTATCAGGAACCCCGCAATACCACAGTTAGGCAATTGGAAGACAGTTCGATCGAAACCTACACTGGAAGAGAGATACCTGGCAGTGTACGGCTTTAGAAAGCATCGATAGTGCGATACTAAGCTTACCTTTTGCCTACATGATGTAATCTGAGTTATGGATGAAGAACAAGAGGCTGCCTCGACATTCCTTGATTTCAGAAAAAACATTTGACGCCATATTGAACTGCAGAGTGTTGACGAAAGTACGAGCATGCAGAATGCTTTCCCAAGCATGTAAGTTGCTCTTCGACATCATAAGTAACACCGACCAGTGCTTTATCCTCGACGGCGATTACCCAGGGAAGTGTGATAGGAAAACTGTATTAATATACATAGACAAACGTCTTTGTTGAAGCTTCACATCTGCTGTTTGTTCTGCGCGCTCGAAAATCTTAGAAACGTTGTGGCAGGTAGCACAGCCCTAGTAGAGCGTCGAAATTGCGTCTATATACGATTCACGTTACAAGCAGTGTGCTGATACTTAATTGTTCTGTACAAAGAAAGCAACCGTGGTGAACATCCATAAACCTACGTGTGCAGTGTATGGCGACACTGCAGTTGATAGGAGTACAGTTGGGCTCTGGGTAAACAAGGTTACAGCCTCAGGAAATGCAGAAACAGAGCTCAAGCATCAGCCACGATCGGGAAGTCCTGTGACAGCCGTTGCTCCAGACATGCTGAATCGTGCGGATGCCATTATTCGTGCCCACCGGAGCATTACAACTCGACAGTTGGCTCTACAGTTGCGGTCAGCATTGGAAGTGCGTCTGCAATGATCGAAACTCTCGGAGACTGAAAGAGGTGCTCACGATGAGTTCCACGAAAGCCCGCAGCGGACCACAAGATTCAAAGAAAGGCCATTTCACCTGAATTGTTGGAGCTTTTCGAGACCGACGGGGAGGCTCTTCTGTCACTGATCGTTACGGGGACGAAATCTGGGTGCACGAACGTGCCCCGGAAACAAGAGGGCGGTGCTTGGAGTAGCAGTATCCTCACTCACCACAAAAGAAGAAATTGAAGACAGCACCCTCTGCCGGAAAATTCATGATGACAATTTTCTGGGATTTTGATGGCGTCATTCTCGTGGATGCGTTGCCAAGTGGGTCAACCATCAGTTCAGAGGCATAGGTGAAGACTCTGAATAAATTCAATTGTTTCCGACGTGTCCGATCGGAGAAGAATCCAGCATAAATCTTGCTCAAACACGATAATGAAAGCCCGCACATAAATCTGAGAGCCCAGGAACTCATCGTCAAATTGCATTATACATCACTGCCTCATACACCCTACGGTCCAGACCGGGCATCCATGGACCTTCATTTCTTTGGGCCCTTAAGTATTCTCTCCGGGAACTTCCTTTGAAGATGACGACAGTGTCAGTCATGCAGTAAAAACATGTACAGGACAAGACCTTTTCCCAGTAGTGAATACATGTTCTTCCACAACGTTGGCTTAAGGCCATAGAACCTGATGGAGACTACGTAGACAAATAGGACATGGAAATGTTGATGTATATTGTCACCAAATTCTGAGTTTTAAGAAGAAATATGTTGTGAGAAAAAATGTTACGCTTCCATTTCTTTCGTTCAGAAAATGTTTGAATCACAATATCAGAGTCTAGTTCTCTTGTTAAATTATATTCAGTTGCCAAGGTCTCCAAATATGTGACACCTTGCCAATGGGTAGGTGTCTGAGACAATATTTAACACGAGCTAGAGTCTTGAAACACCTTTCTGCTTCAGCTACAGTCACTGGAAGTGCGTAAAAGGTGCGCATACTTACACATACGTTTGGAAATAAAATTGAAAATATTAGCTCTTCCATCTTATTCAAGACGTTTAATAGTTTCAAAGCAATTTATCCTAAGTTTGAAGCATGAATTGTTTACAAATATTTAATTTCTTCTTCGAAATCTGTTGTGACATATTTATGGAATTCACTGATAAATAACGCACATGCTTCAGTAGCTCTACCAAGAGTTGTCTTTGAGTACTTCCATAACATCCCAAATGATTCATCCAAACTCTTCACTTTCAGTTTAGACACTAGACAGTCAATGATGACAAAAGGAAACATTTATATGAACGTATTTTCTGCAATCGCATCTGTCCACTTCATTCCTGGTTACGCCGTGAAATGATGAGTGTATTGGAATTTGGTTTCACGGTCAAATGGTAGCAACTATTTTAGCCAAATGTTTGGCATGATTAAACACATGAAAGATCTAACACAATTCAAGGTATAACATGTCACAGAACGTGTTCCAGCTGGAAAATTTTACTTCATCCGAAGTGGATATCTTATCCAGGTGAGCTGCAACTGGACTTACAGCATCAGCTCGACCACTCCAACTGGTATTTGGCATGAAACATAAAGAGCTTCTAACGAACTGCTTCACAACTGTCCTTGGTTATGAAATTGAGCTGAACATATTGCAAAGAAGCTGAATCAATTAAAAAACGCACCTGCGTGGCCGTGCGAGTAAATGCGACTGATCACGGGGAGAGGAGTAATGCTTGTCCTGGATTTAATCCATCTAGGAGGTTAACTGCTACGTGTCAATATGCCGATCAGCCTTTACAGAGTTTCTAGGTGATTTTCCACATCTCGCTGTATTAATACCTTGCTGTTCCCATGTTCCATGTTACATACATGCTACGCAAACGTTTATTTTATTTTATCACTCTTGCACGCAGAAATGACTCCATACATAGAGAGTTTTGATACACGGCTTCTGTACCAGGCGGCTGGGGCAGTTGGGGTGAGTAGTTGACTGGTGACGTTAGCTGTTTGGTCTCGCTAAACACTTGCTCCGCAACAACCTCTGGTCGAAAAAGTATCTACTCCGTGCCAACTCTCAGCTGCACATTGTCCACATAAGCCTATGAGAAGGGCACACAAATGATTTTGCAACATGAATCCACTAGAGAAAATACGTTTGACCTCAAATGAAACCACAGCTTTGTTTTTACAAGTGGCTGTTGTGACCGGTAACATTGACAGATGACTGTAACAACTACCAATAAACGGTAGTGACTGTTAACAGTAAACATGTTATTTTATTCGATGTCAATAGCAGTGATGGTAAATCGTAGTCTAAAATGTTAACATTTAAAGGGTCAAGATGTTTTATAAGGCCCTATAGTGTTACTTCCGTTGTCATCACCAGTGACCAGAACTGAGTTTTTACCTAGTGTAAACGTGTACTGGAATCTCCAGTTTTCAAATTCTTATCTATGAATTTCCAAAAATATTCATGTGTTTAGCAAGTAAGGAATCCTTTCGACGATATTTCAAATATATGAACCTCCGATGGTCCAGCTTCTTTGACCTAAATATAGTGTCACACCAAGTAATATGAGAGTCCCCATATAGATTGCCTATTCTACGGATGAACAAAAGAAGAACATTACCTCTACTTACGAGCATGAGAATGGCCAATGTACCTCTTACACGTAATTCGTTTCTTCACTTTTAAGATTCTTCAAGGAGAACATTTTATTTGCTATTGATTGCAAAATATGTTCTGCATATTTCTTGTAAAATCATCTTTTGATATAATCATAAATGCCTTATATCTGAATGTTGTTGGCAGCCTTATCATGTTATGATGTCGTTTCGCAACTGTTGCCGTTTACATTTGTTGGGGACATGTTGTGATAGGGTTTACGACAACATTTAAAGCAACTACATATTCGTCTCGGTCGCAAGTTAGCGCACAGTGTCTAAAGAGAATTTTGTGAATTCAAGATTAACCATGAAATTCAACTCTACGCAGTTGTCATGTAACCATCAATACGCTGAAGAAATGATGTGGAATGCTAGAGCTACATTAGCTACTGCGATGTTGTGGTAATGTTCTTCCACTTACTATGTGTTACAATATACATACACTCCTGGAAATAGAAAAAAGAACACCTTGACACCGGTGTGTCAGACCCACCATACTTGCTCCGGACACTGCGAGAGGGCTGTACAAGCAATGATCACAAGCACGGCACAGCGGACACACCAGGAACCGCGGTGTTGGCCGTCGAATGGCGCTAGCTGCGCAGCATTTGTGCACCGCCGCCGTCAGAGTCAGCCGGTTTGCCGTGGCATACGGAGCTCCATCGCAGTCTTTAACACTGGTAGCATGCCGGGACAGCGTGGATGTGAACCGTATGTGCAGTTGACGGACATGGAGCGAGGGTGTATAGTAGGCATGTGGGAGGCCGGGTGGACGTACCGCCGAATTGCTAAACACGTGGGGTCTGAGGTCTCCACAGTACATCGATGTTGTCGCCAGTGGTCGGCGGAAGGTGCACGTGCTCGTCGACCTGGGACCGGACCGCAGCGACGCTCGGATGCACACGAAGACCGTAGGATCCTACGCAGTGCCGTAGGGGACCGCACCGCCACTTCCCAGCAAATTAGGGACACTGTTGCTCCTGGGGTATCGGCGAGGACCATTCGCAACCGTCTCCATGAAGCTGGGCTACGGTCCCGCACACCGTTTGGCCGTCTTCCGCTCACGCCCCAACATCGTGCAGCCCGCTTCCAGTGGTGTCGCGACAGGCGTGAATGGAGACGTGTCGTCTTCAGCGATGAGAGTCGCTTCTGCCTTGGTGCCAATGCTGGTCGTATCCGTGTTTGGCGCCGTGCAGGTGAGCGCCACAATCACGACTGCATACGACCGAGGCACACAGGGCCAGCATCCGGCATCATGGTGTGTGGAGCGATCTCCTACACTGGCCGTACACCTCTGGTGGTCGTCGAGGGGACACTGAATAGTGCACGGTACATCCAAACCGTCATCGAACCCATCGTTCTACCATTCCTAGACCGGCAAGGGAACATGCTGTTCCAACAGGACAATGCACGTCCGCATGTATCCCGTGCCACCCATCGTGCTCTAGAAGGTGTAAGTCAACTACCCTGGCCAGCAAGATCTCCGGATCTGTCCCCCATTGAGCATGTTTGGGACTGGATGAAGCGTCGTCTCACGCGGTCTGCATGTCCAGCACGAACGCTGGTCCAACTGAGGCGCCAGGTGGAAATGGCATGGCAAGCCGTTCCACAGGACTACATCCAGCATCTCTACGATCGTCTCCATGGGAGAATAGCAGCCTACATTGCTGCGAAAGGTGGATATACACTGTACTAGTGCCGACATTGTGTATGCTCTCTTGCCTGTGTCAATGTTCCTGTGGTTCTGTCAGTGTGATCATGTGATGTATCTGACCCCAGGAATGTGTCAATAAAGTTTCCCTATCCTGGGACAATGAAATCACGGTGTTCTTATTTCAATTTCCAGGAGTGTACTTTACGACTCAACCTGATTGTTGCCAACTGAGCACCCTGATGGTCCGAACCCTTCAGAAACCCCCGCCTCTGAAAATGGGCCGCGGACTATGTTGCCCCCACTCCCCCCTTCATCCCCCCCCCCCTCTGCTCTTTCGTTGGAATAATGACGAAAGGTTTCGAAAACATATTTTAAAATTTCAAACCTTTCTACTTGAAGATATTGAACCAGATTGTAATTTTCTCGTAATGAACTGCTGATTAAAACTAAAGAAATGTCAGGAATGTTGGAAATGAAAGACTAGGTGCCTGGATAAGTTGAATGAACCAAAAATTGCTGAGAGTTTTAAAGGGAACCACAGAAAGCTACTGACTCGTAGAAATGACAACAGAAGACGAATGGTTAATTTTGTCATATGAAATAGTGTAGTCAGGAGAATATCAGTTAGGCAAAAAGAAAACAGCCAAGTAGAAATTCTCGCCTATCACATTCATATTTAATGTAATGCAGAACGAACATTCGAAAAGAGAATGAGGCTACACGGAGCGCAACCTCTAAAAATGAAAATGAAAAACAGTGCAAAACGTAGAAGCAGAGACCGGTAAAGGAGAAATGCATAGATGTATAACACTTTTGAAAATATTGATGACCTCAGCAGGATAGTAAAGATACTTTTGAAGAAAAGAGAAGCAGCTCTGTGACTATCAAAAGCTAACTTCTGAATACAAATAGAAGATTTAGAGGCGGAAATCTACAAGGAATATTTTGAAGGACAACAGCAAAGAGCTCGAAGACAATTGTGGAAAGAAGTGATGAAATTAGTAACACTAAGAGATGTGATACTTAGAACTTTGACTTCAGTAACAAGGTTCCTGGAATAGATGACATACTCTAAGAATTATTAGATTTTTCAGGAGAAGATACCATGTTCCTCCTGGTATGCAAGATATAAAACAATTATAAATAGGAAGCGCAAGGAAGAGAAGATTGCTAGAAAAATGTGCAGCCATCAAAACAAGTTTCAGGGATGTGGCAACCAAACGATAATTCAAGTATGTTTGTAGAGTCTACAACTCTGAAGATTCTAAGCAAAACATCAGCCATATCACCCTGAAGAAGACATGGGCATGTAAAAGGGGGATCTATGGCACAATAAGCGTAACAGTTCATGCATTAAAAAACTGTCAAGTAATGTGCATAAGAATGTAAATGAAAATTGAGGATCTGTTACATGACGCTGAGTTTGATTTTATGGAAAGTAAATCCACCAGTAAGTCAGTCCTAACTCTGAGTTTAATCATGAAAGCGAAGTATAAGAAAAGTTAGGAGACGTTCGTTGGACTTGCCAATGTACAAAAACCAACAATTTAGTAAAATGGTGCAATATTCCCTTCAACAGCCGATGATGGTACTTAAAATGCAGCATATCACCGACACGAACTATTTACCGAAGAGTGGGAAGACAGGTCGAACTGCACCTCAGTGAAGATCAGTTTGTGTTCCAAAAAATGTAAAAACATGTAACGCAATATTGACCCCACAAAATATCCTAAAATAAAAACGGTAAACGGCACAAACTTGGATGCTGGGAAAATTGCTTGCTTTTCCACTGTATGCTGGGAATGGAGCCTACTGGTGGCTATGTAAATGTAAACTCGGTTAATCTTGAAACTTCCTGGCAGATTAAAACTGTGTGCCCGACCGAGACTCGGACTCGGGACCTTCGCCTTTCGCGGTCAAGTGCTCTACCATCTGAGCTACCGAAGCACGACTCACGTCCGGTACTCACAGCTCTACTTCTGCCAGTATCTCGTCTCCTACCTTCCAAACTTTACAGAAGCTCTCCTGCGAACCTTGCAGAACTAGCACTCCTAAAAGAAAGGATATAGCGGAGACATGGCTTAGCCACAGCCTGGGGGATATTTCCAGAAAGAGTTTTTCAGTCTGCAGCGGAGTGTGCGCTGATATGAAACTTCCTGGCAGATTAAAACTGTGTCCCGACCGAGACTCGCTAAAGGCAAAAACCCCGAGTTCGAATCTCGGTCGGGCACACAGTTTTAATCTGCCAGGGAGTTTCATATCAGCGCACACTCCGCTGCAGAGTGAAAATCTCATTCTGGAAACATCCTCCAGGCTATGGATAAGCCATGTCTCCGCTATATTCTTTCTTTTAGGAGTGCTAGTTCTGCAAGATTCACAGGAGAGCTTCTGTAAAGTTTGGAAGGTAGGAGACGAGATACTGGCAGAAGTAGAGCTGTGAGTACCGGCCGTGAGTCGTGCTTCGGTAGCTCAGATGGTAGAGCACTTGCCCGCGAAAGGCAAAGGTCCCGAGCTCCAGTCTCGGTCGGGCACACTTTTAATCTGCTAGGAGGTTTCATATGAGCGCACACTCCGCTGCAGAGTGAAAACCTCATTCGGTTAATCTTATTGGAAAACACTTTGTATTGATTTTCTCGCGATACGCTCTCCACTACTCTCTTATTTCCGTTTTTGAGCCCCCAAGGTTTCATGGACGCAGGCGGTTGCGAAACAATACAGACTTGGCTGCTTTCCAAAGGAAAAAGTCTGGATGAGCTACGTCCGGCGAGTGAGGAGGACATATGTTTGTTTGGATTACACGATTCGCAAAAAAATTCTTCTATATGACTCATAGTGTTCTTAGTTTTGTGTGCAGTAGCGTTATCTTGTTAAAACGATGAGTACTTGATTCCGCCCTACCTTAGCTGTCTAATGAAATTGTTTATAATTAAAAACTAACACTCACGGTTCATGGTTCCTTAAAAATTAATAAAGATTCATTAGTGCACCATTTGGATGTTACAGCACATCTTCAAAGTGCCTGGCTCAAACACATCTTCAAAGTGTCTGGCTCAGCAATGACGCTTCAAGCGCAGCATGAAGTTTCTGCGTTGACTGTAATGCTGCGTTTTGTGTGTTAACGTGCCCAGATACGTGGAAACAGGCGTCGTATGTGTAGAAGTTAACATCAAGAATATCGACAGTATTGCTTTCAATCAAATATTTTTACTATTTACAGTAACTGATTCGTTCTTCGTTATCTGAACCACTTCATTCTTGCGCCGCTGTCAACTTATAGCGACCAAAAAAACAAGTCTAATGTTTAAAAGTGTATGAATTGCTAAGGGACCAAACTGCTGAGGTCATCGGTCCCTAGACTTACACATTACTTAAACTGAGTTGAGCTAACAACAACAAACACACTGATACGCGAGGGCGGTACTCGAACCTCTGACGGAAGGAGCCGCACAATCCGTGACATGGCGCCTCAAACGGTGCTGCCACTCCGCGCTGTTGTAGGGAACAATTTCAGTGTTTACCTAATCGCCGTACGTGCGGTAGCAAGACCGATATCTTTTTCTTGTGCCTACTTGCGCAGTGGTTTTGCTTTGTTCTGCTGAATGATTCGGAAATGTATAACAAGATCTGTTCATTTAATTTCGGTGCTCTTCCAGTTCGTTCGGAATGTAACGATGGACCAGTCTCTCGAAATATCTCAGTAAATCGACGAACCACAATACGATGAGGTACAGTTGTTTCAAGGAATATTTCAGAAAATGCCTCCTGCACTTAATCTGTGTATTCATCGCTTTGTTAGGACTTAGGTTCAACTTGAAAAGTCATTTCTTCTGTTGAAAGCTTCATAATTTTTAAATATGTACGTTTGAACGCTACAGTCGCATTCAATAACGTTCAACTAAACCGAAAAATTAAACGTTACGCAGCAGTGGATTGAGTTGAAGAAAATTATTGTGCGTCTGTGAAAAAATAGTTTCGTCATCTTGCGTTACACCAAATTTATTTCGAACTTCCATCCCAATATGCAGCAGTAGTCCGTAGTCCAGTCCATAGTAGTCCGTAGTCCAGTCCATAGCGCCTTTCTGAACGCATTGTAGCACGTGTACATTTAAAGAAACCTTTCGACAGTACTGACTGGAATACACACTATGGAGGTAATAGGGAATACATGGCAGGAAAGGTAGTCCACAACAGTAGATTATCAGTCTCTGTACTGGCTGAGATAACGATCTTATCTCAAGATCAACCATAAGATCTCCCGGTGATCGGGTTACACAAAGGCAACTTCCCAATGATGCACAATCCAGTACACACACGTGCAGCAACTGTGCGAGGTCATTCATTGAAACCCTAGAGATACCCCTGTAACCCTTTCCACCTTCCCTCAAACATGAACCCGTGGGATGCTAAAAATCGGGTTCTCCCCTCCCGTTATGAATCCAGTAGCCTGCGCAACGTCATATAAGTTCTGTGTGTTACAGTAAAAGGATCAACATGAAGCATCGTCACGGATCAGCCAGTGGCCACAGATATGATAAGAAGATCAACACTGTTAGATATAAAAGTAATTGTCCTTCAGTTTTTAATTATATTTTTAATCAGGTTACCTTCCATTCGGAAAGTGGTGCACTCAGCGACTATTATGTGACTTATAAATTATAGAGTGCAGCAATCAGCAATCAATGCACTATTTTCTATTCTCAATGCATACAAGTCCCTGTTGTTCTGGGGTTAGTCACAGTTCTTTCACTAGTTTCCAAAGAACTGTTACTAACGCCCGAAAAACAGGGACCTACATGTAATGGGAATAGAAAATAGTGCATTGAGAATGGTTATCTACTACCCAAAATCTGTATTTTCGTGATAAAATCTAAAATAGGACGACTGATTGCAGCACTCTATAATTTATAAGTTTATATTTTTAATATTGTTATCGGTAATTTATAAATATATTCGTTTGCACTTAAGTTTTGCTATTTTTTATTCCAGCTCTGCAAAGTGCCTGCGATGCTTCATATCCGCCACACACCGACAGGTGGCTCGCGGAGTATGAATGTAGATGTAGATCATAACAGCTGGACCAGAACACTGAGATGATCAATACCACTTTGTCCACGCTGCTGCAGCAGCTGCAACAGCCCACAGGTGGTCTACTCGATTTACCATTTCTGGTGTTCAGTTATTTGGTACCATAACCATAACTACTGCAGGAACAAAGCCGGAACATAATTATTTTATTGAGTCTTAACTAACTCCCTCAGGAACACTGTTGTTTGCAACACATACAATCTGTGTGCCGATGCGTGCAATCTGCCTGATTTAATGTGGCTTACTACGAATTCCCCTCCTGCGTCATCCTCATCATGGTAGAAGAGTAGTATTTGCAGTCTTCATCCTCAATTATCTTCTGGATGTATTCCTATTTCTGTTCTCGTATGTAAGGTTATGGTTATGTGGTTTCTTATTCTACGACTGAACAGAACTGTTTAAGCTGTAATGACATTGTTTAATATTGCAATCTTGTCACGGAAATACACTCGTCTACACAGTTTACAATGTGAAAATGTTATGACAGTTGTCAAACGAACGCATCTCGTTCTCAGAAAGTGAAATAATCCCAAACACAAGAATGGTACATTTTAACCAGAAGTTTCTTTACAAAATTATTGTTACGACTACATCATGATATTGGCCAGTACTACGTTAAATCATCCGATTCCTGCCCAAAGTTCGGTACTGTTTAGGATGACAATCAAGTCTATGGAGGATGGTTAGTTGTGTGACAATTTGAGCAAAAGATTCCCAAAAGTCGCCCCTTTCTTCCAAATCCTCTGCTTTTCATCTTCTGTTTTCGGTGCATCTTTCTGTCTTCTCAGTTGTGTCTTCGTTTGTCTCTGAACCGGGAATTGGGATTGAAGACCTGCTGAACCTCGTTATCGCTTAATCCCTTCTTGTGGCGACTTCTTTGAAATTGTTTTGTATTCTTTTATTGTATACGGTTGTTCATCTATATAGGGTGGACAGCCTTCCATTTTTATTGCTTCGTCCGATGAGTATTCAGGGGTTGTTCCACAATTGTTGCTTCCCGTATGGTTTGAAAACCGTGATTGTGCATGGTGCGTTACAGAATTGCGTCTCTTCTTCTTCCTGTGCTGAATTTAATCACCCGCTCTTCCTCGCTGTACTATGTCCGCCTCCGTTCCGGTTCAGTGTACATCCCTCATCTCCCCATATACTACTTTTAACGGTTCGCGATAAAAGTGTCAAGTATCTAACAATTTTGCAAAACCATTGTTATAACACTTGTATGTGTCTTTCGTACGATTACAGCTCACGACAGGGTAGAGGTTGATTGTATGCAGGATCGGTTGCAGCTCTCCAAACTTTTCCCCCCGAGATGATATCCACTTGGACCGTTGCTTCCACCAAGGCCTCTTCTTTCACCTTCTCGTAAGGTGACTTACCAGGCATCACGGTCAGTGACACTTCCTCTCATGCCTAACCACTCTCCTCAGTCCTGCCGTCTATCTGGCAGCAATGATGGTGCACCTTGTCTCCTGACTACATATCTAATAAAATGCTTGTCCCTACTTTGGGTATTTTCCTCCTCTTACGTCCTCATTTATTCTCTGTTTTACATGATATCATTATCTACTTTATTTTAGACACTACTCCCTTAAATTACATTACAACTTTACATACGTAAAAATTGTCCTTAATAAACTTTACGAAAGTTACCATTTACTCTATAAAAATGATTTTATTATCACTGTTTTTATTTATTCAGCTGTTCTCACCATTATACTTGATTTTCTTAATATACAGGTCATGGTTTCCTCATCTTCATCACGACGGATAGCAAGACTGATACTGATGGTGATGACTGTTAGTAGGTTAGGGAATTTCTTCCAACACCTCATTTTCTTATTCTAATTACAAATATTTCATACGAGGTTTGAAAACTTCGCATGTTGACTCAGACTCCCACGTCTTTTCCCCTGAAATCTCCCCTTTTACACATTAGCTGTAACATAACTTCAAAATACAATAAATCTCTTCTCGTTTCTTTTTCCTTTCCAGATATTTTCTCTATAGTCCTACTCTATTGGTTTAAAGCTTACATTTTTTCTCCGTTGTACTTACACCTTTCTTCTTTTTTATCGATAGTAAACTTTTATGTTCCTTCTTTTCCCCGACATACTCTTCCTTATTGAAATGTTTTCGGGGTCTATCTTACTACCTACTATTTCCCTTCCTCCACGAGATAACATTTTTCTTGCTTAGCTTAATAGTTCAATTGTTTATCCTAATTATTACCTCCTAACGACTTCTTGTATCTATTCCCCTCATATTTTTATTTCACTATCAGTTTGTGGTACCTTCTACAAATCATACATGCTTCACATATTGCCCCCAAACTATCTCCTCAATTAATTGTTCACTGTCTTCGACGGAACAAATTAGAAATGACTATCTCCTTCTTACCTAATCCTTTATTTCCTTCCTACTTCTCTACCTCCTTTCGTCTACAAAAATCAACTTTCATCTCCTTTACACTACGTCTTTAAGAGATAATCTGCTACTATTTCGTCGAACTATCCACATGCTGATCTGTATCTTCCTCCTTGCTTTCTACTCTTTCCCAAACACATTTCGCTTCCAGAAGAACTACTTTAGTTGTTACTTTCCTGTATTTTCTTAATAATATCTCATTACCTTCCTGTGTAATTTATTTTATTTGGCTAACTGAGAGAAGTACAAGTTAAAAATTTTATCTGGGTGCATTTTGTTATCTTTCATGATCTTTGATTTCTGGACATTTAATACAACTAAATTCTCGTTTGAAGTTATTTTTCTTCTGTCTAGCCTTTACGTAAGTTTAAACGACTCACATGGTGGTAACGTATGGTCCATTATCCTCTTGGAATCCTATTTCTCTCTCCGTTTCGTATAAATGAGCTACATGTTTTACAATTTAGTTATCATCAGTTTTTGTGCTACTGTCTATATTCACCGTTAATAACTCCTGTTCCTCATCATCGGTCGATTCCAAGTCAACTGAATCCCAGCATGCTGGTGTTTGTATCCAATTACTCGCAAAACCTACTTCAAAATCTTTCTGATCAAAACTATGTTTATTTATATGTTTAATTATATAATTATTTTCATTCTGTGATTGAAACACTCGTAAATTCTGTCTTTTACCTGGGTTTAGTGGCCTCAACTCGATTCCCTGTACTTGTTGATTTCCCGTATTTTTCCCTGCTAAAGCTTGATTTTCCCTACCTTTCTGCATTCTGGCCATTCCATTTCTTCCTGAGTAACCTGGATTTTGTTGTTGAAAACCTCTAAATCTTCCTGCCTCGTTTGCACGGTGAATATATCTCGGATCATAGTTACTACCGCAGTTTCTAGGACCAAATCCACTATTGTAGCTCGGCAGCCCACCAAAACTGTAATTATTATTAGACCTCTGTGAGTTTCCAAAACAATAGTTATTATTGTTATCCCATAGGCGATAACCATTCTTTCCAAGACGATTACCTCTTCCTACATTATTATTGCCATTATAACTATTATTAAAGGCTATTCGGTTGCTTTTATTCGCTCTACCATTATTTTCTCTAACTGTACGTTGTTTCTTCGCGACATCTTCATCGAAGATGAATTCAAGGTCTCTTAACATCCCTTTCAATGCGTGTATATTATCTGCTGCTCTACCAACCTATGACTGCTGATAACTTAACTGTAGCTTCATTATGCACATACGTATCAGTTCCCCATCACTGTGTGGATTATCTAAACACTGATTCTTTTTTGTCATTTCTTCGAAAAATCTAAGTGGTTTCTTATCTCCTGTATTTTCGAATAACTCCTTCTGTAATAATTCATACACTATTCTGTTTTGTGTTTCATTCAACTAGTAAAGCTCCAAGAATGCAGTTTTAAATTGTTCATATGAATGATAGCTCACCGCTACTCTTTGCCTCGTTTCCGTTTTGGCGCCGTCCATATGCCCACAAATGAAGTTAAGTTTATATCTAATCGGCCAAAGCTCTGGTAAACCGATCTGGAATTGATTTATAAACGTACGTGGATGTAAGCCGTTCCCGCATTCTTAGTAATGTTGGAATTTTCTGACGGTCAAAAAGTGATGATTGTCAAATTTTTCTATTCTACCATACAGCGTTTGTGCTTCTTGAAAATTATCCGCTTCCTTCAACTGTGTCATGTTTTCTCGTGTTCATTCTACCATATTTTGGTCCTGAGATGACAGATTTACGTCCCATTTTGCATCGTATATACACAGTGGTGTGCAGTCATCTAAACCGTGCTGTTCCTCGTGTATCACACTGAAAGATTCGGTTAAATTTCCAGTTACTCGATCAGTGGTTTGTCTTCGTATTTGATTCATATTGACTTGCGGTCTATAACCTGTTCTAGTATCACTTGTAAATTGAGAAATTGGTACACGTGTCGTCGCAACTTGCTCTGTTTTCGCGTCACTCGCATACTTTCGGATGGTCGGCTGCCGCTCTGTGGGGATGCGCACGTTTATCGTTTCTCGCTCCATTGTCTGTTGTGACCGCACATTACCTGCTTCGCTCACCTGTGTTAACTGTTCTCTTCCCTTTTGATTCTCTTCCCTTACGGTAATCATCGACGCAACCTATTGCGGGTATACGATTGGAATCTCATGCCTTTTTTGTGTTTTCGCAACTGCTGTGGAAGACTGCACAATTGATATGTTTACTTCTGGATTTCTGTCCATCACTATGTCGGATAATACTACAGATTCCGTTACCTCACTGATTCCGTGGCTTCTGTATGGATCTCAATACACTGTTTCTCTTCCATACGAAAGTGTCCGTAGTGTTCCTGATTTCTCGAGACTATGTTTTCATTGCGTGTGTCCAATCTTTTTAATGCTGTTCGTGTGACACATTTTCTGACATTGAGCTCTTCCACGATTTGTTGCGTCTTACCAGACGTCTTGCGTGCTATGTTGTTAACTCCTTGGTTAAAATTAGACACTGCGTCCTGCACCTGGTCAAAGTAAGAACGCATCTTTTTCTGGTCAGCCATTAAAGATTGTATAAGCTCGCCCGAATCTCTCGCCTCTCTCCGGATTCCAATAAACTGTTCATTAACTTCCGCTCGTAGTTTTTTCTGATCTTCGCGGACTTCTTCGAACCCAACATACGTTTCACATCTGAGAGCATTTCAGGCAGCATTGGTTGCCGATAACCCCACATCTGTTGCTGTTTTTAAGTTCGCTGCTTCTGTTCTCAAGTCTGCTAACCCTGCATTTGCCTGCTTTACGACGACAATGAGTAGCTTCAATATTGCGATCACCCTACCTGACTTTTCGGCATCGGCATCTCTCACTATTTGATCTAAATTTCGCCGTTCACGTCTTTCAAGTGGCGTCTACCGACTTTCGTACATAGTTCGGACGCACTTACACACATTTTTTTTTCCGTTGGAAACTGTCGCGTATGATTTAGAGTCACAATATTTCGTTGAATTTACTGCAGTTGCTCGTCTCTACTTCTGACCCACTAGATTCGTTATTTGTTTGTTTTTGTGCATTCTCAGCCTGTGACACCAATTGCGAAACTACCACCATCCCCTCTGCACTATCACTAAGTTCCATTCCGGACTCACACTCGATACTTTTTGTTGTACATCAATCTCTATCCTGTCAAGATCTTCAGTTTGCCACATCAGCGATAATCTCCGTTCTTCCGCCATCTCCTATCGTCCAACTAACCTCTGTCTTTCACGAATTGCGTGAGCCTGAGCTCTCGTCAGCATCAAGTTATATGATGTCACACGTTTCCAAAATATCATAAAAAGTTACTAAGTCTAGGTACACATCCTTATCAACTGCCGTTCAGTGTTTCTAGAATTTCCAACCAACTCAGCAGCGTGGTGAGTAACTTCGCCCGCGCCAGCAAGGTCATGCACAAACTACTTTTACACCGAAATAAATCATATCTCATTTATTAATACTACTTTTCTACACTTTGTAGCACACATTTAATGTTTTCTGACCACTATACATACACATACATTGGGTAACCTCGTCATAAAAACAACAAAATAAGAAACCGAGCGAGGTGGCGCAGTGGTTAGCACTCTGGACTCGCATTCGCGAAGACGACGGTTCAATCCCGTCTCCGGCCATCCTGATTTAGGTTTTCCGTGATTTCCCTAAATCGTTTCAGGCAAATGCCGGGATGGTTCCTTTGAAAGGGCACGGCCAATTTCCTTCCCAATCTTTCCCTAACCCGAGCTTGCGCTCCGTCTCTAATGATCTCGTTGTCGACGGGACGTTAAACACTAACCACCACCACCAACAAAATAAGAAACGAAAAGAATTTCTTTCTCAGTTAAAAATTTTAATTTCCCTTTCTAATTTGACCAATTGCCATCCTGGGAGGGTCTCCATTCTTTAAGGTTTTGGTTAGGTGGTTTCTTATTCTATGACTGAACAGAACTGTGTAAGCTGTAATGACATTGTTTAATATTGACGTCTTGTCACAGAAACACACGCATTTACACAGTTTACAATGTGACAATGTTACGACAGTTGTCAAACGAACGCATCTCGTCCTCAGAAAGTGAAATAATCCTAAACACAACAACAGTAAATTTTACCTAGAAGTTTCTTTACAAAATTATTCTTATGAAAATGTCATCATGTTGGCCAGTACTACAATAAATCATCCAATTCCGGTTAAAAGTTCAATACTATTTAGGATGACAATAAAATCTACGAAGGATGGTTATTTATTTACAGGTTGAGCAAAACATTACCCATGGTCGCTCGAGTTTACAGTGGATGTAAGCTGGTGTACCAACAGGTTACGCCTCTGCACGTGGTATTTACCTTAGCTGTGACGAGCTGTCGTCGGTATTGGTGCTCTCGCCCACTGAAATTTCTATAAAAACTAATCAAGCCTTTGCTGATGTTTTTCAGCAGAAATTCTCCCTATGTTTATTGTGATGCGATGTAACATGCACTCATCCCTAGTCTCGGAATATGACGATATTCACGCTCATGGCCGGAGCAGCGTGCATACTAAAGTGCCCTCTCAGTCCTCACAAGAACAATTAACTAACTGGCTGGTTTGTTTCTCCACAGTGGGAGCTCAACTATGCTACAGCTAATATCTAGCTCAATGTCAGCCGCAGTGAACGCAGTGCTCACTCAAATTTCTCCTCTACGCCGTACAGAGCGTTATGCGCTCTATTCTGCACTTGACGGCAGTTCAGAGAGGAGTCCACGAAAATTTCGCTCTCCTCTTTCTCGTAGCCGAATTCTCTCCCGACCTGGGTTCTTTCGTTCTCCACATAATGTTTTTTTTGACCAATAGGAGCATTCGTCTTATTTTGTGAAAACACTCTCTACCAATTGCAAGGGCGCTAGAATTAAACTACATCGAAATCTTGGCACTTAACTCTTTTGTAGTTCATTTCCGCCAGTCGGACGTTTCGTGCCCGCTCACATGTGCACCATTCGCTGTTCATGAGATCACTAGTTTTGTTTGTATCCATTTGGAATTCCGAAACGGAGATTTCTATATCTCCTTTCTGTCCAACTTGTGGTGGCTCGTCACTCGTTTTGCAGTATGCGCTAGCTATCCAGTCGGTGACTCCTGCTGCTGGATGCCCGCTTTATTAAGAGCTTTTCGTAGTGCCTCCTGGGATGCTGCCTCTGCTTCTGCCTGCGCTGGTTTCTACACAAAATGTTGCTCTCGCTGCTTGATTCACATTCTACTCATTGACATGCATTATATAGGAGTGGTGTGTTAGTACCGTCTATTGAGTGTCAGCCCTTTTGCATTACAAACTAATAGGCAAATCTGCTCATTACCGCCGAAATAAGTTAGGTGTTATGTTCAGCTTCCCGTTACGATGTATCAAACTATTACCTAAGTTGCGAAATTGACCTTCGTTTATTCTGGGACGCTACACCTATTCAGTTTTTGCTCTAAACAGCATCTTCTAGTACCATGGTAGCTCTACCCTGATATCTTAACAGATGTCCTATCATCATATCCCTTCTTCTTGTCAGAATTTTTTAATGTATTCTTTTCCTCGCTGATTCTGCGGAGAATTACCTCGTTCCGTAAGTTGTCAGATCACAAAATTTTCAACATGCATCAGCAACACAAATCTCGAATGATTTCGTCCTCTTTTGTTCCAGTTTTCCCAAAGCCCACATTTCACTACCATTGAATCCTGTCCACCAAGCATATCTTCCCAGATATTTCTTCCTCACGTAAAGATCTGTGTTTGATACTAGTGGATAACTCTCGGCCAGAAATGCCTTCTTTGCTAGTGTTAGTCACATTTTTGTGTGTTCCATCCTCCGCCCATCGTGGCTTATTGCTGCCTAGAAAGCAAATTTCTCTCACTTTGTCTGCCTCATGGTCTTCAGTTCTTAAGTTTTTCGCTTTTCTCATTTTTGCTACTTCTCATTAGTTTCTTCTTTCTTCGATTTACCTTAATTCATACTCTGTACTCATTAGACTGTTCATTACACTCATCAGGTCTTGTGATTCTTCTCCAGTTTCACAAAGGTTGGCAATGTCATAAGCTAATTTTATCATCGATATCCTTTCTCCCTGAATTTTAATCCCACTCTTGAAACTTTATTATATCTCCATCATTGCTTCTCGACCATGCAGATTGTACAGCAGGGGCAAAGACACAAGTCCGGTCTTATACCCTTTTTAATTCGAGCACTTCGTTCTTCATTTCCTAGTCCTACTCTTCCCCATTGGTTCTTGTATGTTTTCTTTCTTTCCCTATATCTTAACCCTATGTTCCTCATAACTACCATAATCTTGCACAATTTTTCATTGTCAGACTCTTTTTTTCCAGGTAGACTGACCATATGAAACAGTATTTTCCTTTAGCCTTGGTTCCAGCAATAACCGCAACGACAGAACTGCGTCATTGGTGCGTTTATCTTCCCTAGAGTCAAATTGATACTCGTCTAACAGATTCTCAGTTTTCTATTCCATTCTTCTCTGTATGATTTGAACCATGACGCAATGTCACGGTTGGTTCTCTGCGTTCCTTCCTGGTCTGTATTGTGTTCCCGATTCGCGCTCTGCTGTTTTCTTACCCTATCCTGAGGACGCTGTGGCGTTGCTGCGGCCGGCTGCCTGCAGTGATTGCGGGAGAGGGTCGGTCAAGAGAAGGAACTCTTGATTGCGGAGGTCTGGGAGTGTACAGGAGGTCACGACGCTTTGTTGAAGGTTGGCGCAACTCGTGTAGGTGTGAAGCTTCGTTAAAGCCGTGATAGAAGCCAGTGTTACTGTCTTGGTTGCAGCTGGATCCATTGGGATGTGGCCTGTGTGGGGCGGCGGGTGGAATTGATTGAATAATGATAAATGTGAAATGTCTTTCCTGGCATATGCACCATATGGGAGGTGGAAATAATTGTTGAAATAATGATAAATGTGGAATATCTTGTGGAAAAGACGCATTTCCCGGCCGATTAGCAACATATGTGGTGCAGCAGGTGGAAATAATTGTTAATAAAATGTTCCGATGATTTATTCAATACTGTTCTTTGACGTTCTCAACACAGGCTCTCTAACTACTGTATGCTCTGATGCAACTATAACTGTTCCATTTAAATGTTTAAGTGCATGCTCGCCATAATTTGATGAAAATGTTCATAAAACGCAACGCTAAATAATGGTAGAATGTCTGTCCCGCGGCGGCATGTGAAAATACGACATATGCATCATTAAAGTCATCCCAGAATTAACACTTGACTCGAAATTTTCCGTCATGTTTACGCTTATCTCGAGTAACTTATTACGGAATCCGAGGCTGTTTATAGCAATGATACCGAAGCGACGCGACTCCCGACACAGATGGTGCGCTAATCAGCGTCTGTAAAGAACCGGGGCCTTTTTTCTCGGGCAGCGTTCTTATATATAAAGCTGTGGTGCGGACGGCTAAGGGAAGGCCTGATTAAATCCGCTCTTCCGACTAGCGGCTGGGCTAGTAATGCACCACTTTAAGTTATCAAATAAATCATAGCGTCCTTTGTTGATGGCCAATGAAGCTCTCAATATAAATGTGCAATAAGCACATAGGAAAGTAATCATAATTAAAGTCTGACGTGGCTCAGTCAAATATTTTGGGCTAGAGAATTAATTTAATTACACTACACGCAGTAGGTGAGCTCTGAACTTGGCCTTTGGTGATACGCTATCGCTATAGTTTTATAGTTATTCAGTTGAAACATCTCACATCTTATAGATTATAGTGGATCTCCCTTCTGCTTAAATTTAAACATCCTATCTTTATTTATTCGCCTACTTAATCTATCTTGCTTCCTCAATTTCTAATACCAAAAACAGAAAATCATTAATTTCAACTAAAATTTTAATTTGTGATATCCAGAATACTGTTTCTACTAAATTATTATGAAAAAGGACTCTATATATAAATATTTAAGTTTCTAGCTCTTTTGCATTGTGCCAATAATTTTTACAGAAAAACGTCCCAATTTTCGAAAATGGTTAAAGTTATTGAACTGATATTCAAAAAATAATCATATAGTATTTTTCCTGACATGCTAGCAATGTTTCAGGTTTTTTATTTGATTTTTAAAGTATTGCACAACATTTATAATGTCAGACCTAGTTACAGCGGACTAGGCTGGCACACAATGGAAAGACTGATGTGAATTTTATACGTCGTGAGTACGCTGCTTCCCTACATCACCCTCTACTTATTTTTTTAATGAAAAATAAAATAAATTAATTATAAAAAGGGAAGCAAGAGTACAGCTTAACTCCCTATGAAGAATTAAAATTTAAATGTAAACATATAGAAATATTAAAAGAAAACTTATTACCTACTTCAATTATTTAAATTGCTGGCATGTTCACTGCTTAATGTTGCTTAGTATCACTCAAAATTTAAGCAAAATCAATGAAACACTTTTGCATACATATTGCCCTAGACAAACAAACACATAAAAACATGTAAAATTAGGAAAATCTTAAACGCATTAAATACATTTTTACATACACAAAGTCAAAGGAAATAACACAGTTATTCATGATAGATAATCAGATAATTATATTTTAGCAGTCTGTTCTAAACCTGAAAGAAAATTTCACAAATCATGACAATTACATTTTTACACACGTGGTTGTAGCCGCTTTGGCTGGCGTTCTACCCTTCCATTCACAAGGGTAGAGGAGGGGAAGTTGCTATGGTGTGCGTCCTTCACGTTCACTGTAAATTACATGGGGAAAGTGGAGGGGTCACTGTGAGTTGTGTCCAAGTCACACCACGCTTTCACGCAGCTACCAGTCTGCCATTATCTGGTTTGTCCTGTAGAACAAACAAAAAAAAGTGTCTCAGATTCTGTTAACTTAATATTTAAGGGTGGGTCACAATGAAATGGGGATATATATACATTTTATCTTTCAATATGTTGCTGGAACAAAGTTAACAGAACTTTTTCAATTTTACTCTCTTGGTTACTTAACTGTCATAAAATCGATAAACAAATGGCTCAAAATGCCATTAGTCACGTACTAGAGAAAATTTATGCTCAAGGCATACAATCATAAATCCTATGTAATTTCAGTTTATTATTTCTGGGACGAAACACTGAACCAATGCTCGGTACGTTCCTGACAAATCTGTATTTTATTTACTTAGCTGACTCATCTTCGATTACCTTATTCTTAGAGATAGTATGAGTACATTTGATTAGTAGTAGTCTTCTCAGCTTCTTTGTACGTGTAAGTAACTTGTGGTTATAGTACAGTTCTGAGTGTTCAAAACACACTACGTTTAGTTGACTACTAAATCCACTTATTGGTCCTCTGCTGGTGTGTCAGCTCCACATCTGCAACTATGTACTTACTTCATCGAAGTGTATTTATGCTGAGCTATAAATTATGTTTCTCGTCTGCCATTTTGTTACTCAATTATGTTGCTAGTGTATATACTTATTTAACACTCACCCTATTAACATTTAAAGCATAGGGTAGCACATTTATTTCATATGTATAGTGTAGTGCACCTGATTAGTTTGCTCACGTGGCAATCCATTTCCACTCGATCAGATGCTGAAACCACAGGTAGTCTCTCTCGACCTACCACTAAAGTGCATTAAGTTATTATGGACAAGCGTAATGCTGAATTCCTTAAATCTATAGGACACCATGACCTGCTCTGTCTCATCTAACACAAGGGTACCTATGGTCGCATTCACGCCTCCAAATCATAACCTCAATACGTGTAGGTGTGTCCTGTCACACACTACACCAAATAATGGCCAGCTCCAACCTTATAAATATTTCAAGGACGTGTCTTTCACGTCTCAACCACAAACGCTGTTCAATTTTATTACATTGCCATTCCTTGCTACACAAGGTGAGTTCATTCTTACAACTTATTTGCATATTTTTCATAACACTAAGCAATCTCTTTTACTATTAATTAGTTAGCTCTGCAGCATACAATAGGTTTCACTGCCACTTCAGATCCTGCTTGTACACGAATTTGTATACCTTTCTAAATTATTGTTAGTGGACCATTTCTAATAAAACAACACTCTGTATTTACAATATTACCAGGGTTCTATACATACTTGTTTCTCAAATACATTTGTATCTTAATTACGTCATACTTCTCTATTGTTTATGTCACTGTTAGGTTTGTCACATTAGGTATTTTCTTCACTAATCGGCGAATAGAATGGTTACAGAACTCATGGCTTGATAGCCATGACGAAAAATTTAAGTATTTGAGAGTAAGAGCCGAAGTTTTGGTGGATAGGAAAGACGAAAAGTGAGAGAGACCTGAAAAGGAAAGAAGATCTCACACAGGTGGGACTGCACAGCTGCCACACTGTGTAGAGGTTACAGAACAACCTCCTCCCTACAGAATTCATTCACTACCTATGAACTTCTTTAGGTCGATCACGTTCCTGAGACCTAATATCTTTTTTGTCTTAGGGTACTCTAGCCAATAGGCATTGGCATGTGGTTTTCCTATGATCCTGAAAGGTCCTTGTTATTTATTAAGATTAACACCTTCGTCCCAATATCTCGTATTTTTCAGAACTCGTATAGGCAACTCCCAAGTTGCATCATTAGTTACTACATGTTTATCAATAAAAGGTACTGTAATTACTCCGGTTATCAGAAAGACCATTTTTAACTGACTTCTTTCAAAGTCAACAACACTCTGATATTATCACAAGAAACATACGCCAATTAAAACCTCAATACTGAGATTATTTACAATTAAGCATGGATGATCAATTAAATTGCTATTAATGTCCAAGGGCAGCAAAGCTTCTTGCTTTACCGTTTTTGACACTTTGCCAATAGCACCAATTATTTTTAGTCCTGATACCCTCATTACTGTGAGCTTGTCTTTACCAGGTAATGCATCAAAGATGGACTGAGATATCACACTCACCTCACTTCCGCTGTCTAAGAGACAACGTACATTGATACCCAACATATTCACTATTATTATAGGGTGTCTTATTCTAGTTTGTACAGGTGGTTCCTCAAACTCATCCAATAGTTCCTTTTAGATTTGTCTCCAACTAAAGGGATCAACATCTGTCTTCATTACATTTAGGTCAAAGTGTGTAGGGGTTTTCTGAATTACATTTTCAGCTTCCTTTTCCAGTCGGTCTATTAATTTCAAATCGAAACACCGCACGACATCATTACATTTAGTTTGCTGAACATGACCCAAATTACTGTAGTCTGAGCGATTCAGCGGCTCCAGACTGGGCATAACACTAGTTTCAAGTAAACCACTTTTACTATTATCGTCCAGTTCCTTCTCAAGTGACAACTGGTCGCAGCTACTGGGTTCATCGACCCCCAACAGGCTATCCTCTACATTCTCACTTACCTCCTGTCCTAAATCTATTAGTACAGTATCAACATCCTCCACAGGCACTTTAGATAAGAGCACAACATCCTCATCTTAAATATAAGCATGAATTTTTTCTGCTTCTTCGCCTGACAATTCTTAAATGAGTCAATGATTTATGTTGCGCTTGTTGATTCTGAGCTATGAACAGAAGTGTTTTCACGTCTGCCATGTAAGGAAGTCGTGATAGTTTTGATTGTTTTGGAAACTTTAATTGAGAGAGAAACTAGTAGGCTTCAGGCCTGATTTGGGTTAAGGCTATATTCAGGCTCTGGCAGTTGTACTGTAAGCTGCAATATATCATACTGTTGTTTCATGTTTGTTTTGTTCTCAAACAAGGTGTTGGCGCTAAACATGCTTTGGGTTGGGCGTTTCGCCTCTCATCATTATATCAGGGTTTCAGCTGAATGTTCAGTCTATTGACTGTCCATCCCACGCCACAACGTTAATGGTCAACCTGTCATCAGTTAATTTCAGTATTGCAGTTAGTTGCAGATTAGTATTGGTTCCATTACCTTCTGACCAGAGTTCTCGGTCGACGCTTTTCTTTAAATTCGCCGCTAACCTGGTTATCGTATGTTGTGGCTACCTTAAATTAATCACCGCTCAAAAGCCCAACACAGGTTGTCGGCCGTCAGAAGCCGTATATGTTTTAATTATTCCTGTATTCTACTGAAACTATAAGCATACTATTCTTAATTTTGTTACTCTAGGTAGCCATTAAGTTGCCATTCTTTGGTCGTCTCTGTGCGCCTATATATATCGGTGTAATCTAAATGTTTGTTTTATTACTATTGAGCTGTACTTAATGTCATATTGTAAAGAAAGGAACTAATTGGAGGTTAACTGTCGCCGTAAGGTGTTGTGGACGCTGCATTTTCCTGTTATTCACCTTAATGTTCTACTCAATGTGTAAAGTTGCTATTATGTTCCCTTTTAAATGAAGTGTGGCTGCCTTGATGTTGTAAGTGTCTGTTTCATAACCAGTTCTTTAAGGCGACTACGTGCATATTTATATTTATGGGAGAAATTAAATTGTGTTCACCTGTTCAACTTTAAGTAAAGTGCAGAAAACTGAAGCAGCTGTTTAATATACTGCTACTATCTGTCAAGTGTAATACGCGTCATTTTCTTGGTCTGTTATCAAGTGCTACAATAAATGCAAATTGCAGTGACGTGATACGCTATTTCAGATGTTTCTGTGATTTCGTTTCCCCATATGTAATATTTAATTATTTGATATATGACTGATTAAGCCTTTGTTGAAATATTGGAGGGAGGTGCGTGTGTCTCACTATTATTGTCAGCAACTTGATGTACGAACTGTTAAACTGACTGTCAGATAATTCTCGCAGTTTGCGTCTCTCAGAATCTTCAGAATTATATGGATGTTGATTTCCCAGAAGTATGACGGTATATCGCCAGTCTCATGTAATCTTCACACCAATGTGACTAGTCATTGTATTATCACTTTCCAATTTATTTTAGAAAATCATATCATTTGTCACATATACCTTCTGCCTCTTTTGATACTAAGTCCAAAGCTCTTTTAAACTCTGACACTAATACTTCCCTGTTGAAACCTCTTTCTTCTTAGTATCATGTCATGAAATAAATCGCCCTCCCCCCCCCCCCCCCCCCGCCCATCACACAATATACTCCTTCTACCTATCCACTCTCTCCTTTGCATGTAACAATGGAATTTCTACAGCGCTCTTAAAGTTTTGCCCTTCCTCTTAATTTACCAACGTGTATTTTCACTTTGCTGTATGCTGAGACAGTCCTTCTGACAATCAATCCCATTTTTCAAGCAAATATTTTGTCTTGACTTCCTCACAGTTACTGTTTATTTCATTTCTCGATGACTTGTATTGCAATATGGGAATACTGTCAACCAGGCGCTTTCTCCGGGATCTTCCAAGCTAATGATCGACGTTCAGGTCAATGGTCGGCCGCTGCAGATTCCGGTGGATACTGGAGCAGCGGTCTCAGTGATCAACTATAAGATTGGAGCTCCGCCCCCCCCCCCCCTCCTACGTTGCCCACACCTCGCCGCCTCCTTACTTATAATAAGCAATCGATCGCCCTCTTGGGTCAGTTCATGGCTTACATCTTGTATAAATCGGTTCTCCGGGAATTTACCTTCCTTTTAATCAACAATGCGGGCACAGCGGATCTCTTTGGATTGGATGCCTTCCGGGCTTCTGGCTTCACCATTGATGACAATGTTCATCTGGTGTCTTCCCAGGTTCCGTTCCCGGCAGTCGAAACCTTGTGCTCGGAATTCCATGACCTCTCCTCGCTGGGCATCGACTGTGCTAAAAATTTTCATGCATCAGTCCAGCTGAAACCGTCTACCCGCCCAAAGAACTTCTGGGCGCAGCAGGTTCCCCACGCCCTCCAGCAGCCTCTTCAACAAGAAATGGACCATTTCATTGTGGAGGGAGTTGTCACTCTGGTCCGTTACAGTCCATGGGCGACACCCAAGGTCGTCCTCAAAAGACAAGATGGACGTCTTCGAGTTTATGGTGACTTCAAAGCTATGCTTAACACTCAGATACAGGTTGAAGAGTATCCCCTCCCACATCCCAAGGATCTGTACCCCAAGCTCGCACGGGGACAATGAGACAATTTTTTCGAAGATCGATCTTGTTGAGGCCTATCTCCAGATACCTTTAGAAGAGCCTTCTACTCACTTGGCCATCGTCAACACACCATTTGAGGTGTTCCGGTTGAACCGCCTCATGTACGGCATCGCCAGTGCACTGGCAAACTTTCAGCATTACTTAGAACAGCTCTTGTGGGATGTGCCAGGTTGTATAAACAACCTTGACGACATCATCGTCACTGGCCATACAGCGGATGCACATCTCAGTCATCTGCAGTAATTTTTACGGCGTCTGCAGACTGTGAGCCTAAAATGCAACTTTGCTAAATGCTCCTTTTTTCAACCTGCTGTTTCTACCTGAGTCACACCATTTCCTGCGACGGCATATCGCCAACCTCCTCCCACATCACCGCTATCTTTGCCCTCCTCTTCTGCGCGACATCCACCAATTGCAGTCTTCCCTGGGTAAAATTGCTTACTACTGAAAGATCATTCCCTCTGCCGCTCACATTGTGTCTCCCCTCCATCACCTATGCCGGAAGAACGTTTCTTTTAATCAAAATATCCACGGGTGTACTGCCGGTCTATAGTGTGCAACGGGCACAATATTTCGGCGTTCAAACATGTCGCCATCATCAGGTGAACTGACGGACTGAGCTTCTGTGAACGCGCTGGCACGGAGATCCGTACGCTATGGCTGCTCAGGGGGAACTGGGTTCGGTCGCGGCGGCGGCCGATTTAAATACCCTCCGACCGCGGCGCGCTCCCTCCGCCGTCCGCGCCCCGCGCCACGGTAGCGCGGTGGAACAGATTGCGACGGCGTCTGAGATGACGTCGGTGTGATGGCTCTGTCCGCCGTGGTCGTCACAACTATGCGTTTGCTCGATTTACTCTTGATTAACCCAATCGCTGGTTCCCAAGCCTTGCTAAGATTATAGCCAAAGTCACGGTTTATGAGGTCGTCATTGGTGCGAATTTCGATGGCCTCTCTAACAACGCTGTCCCAGTATCTCGACGTCTGTACCAGAATCCTCGAGCGGTCATACTCCATAGCGTGATTTTCCGACAAACAATGTTCAGCGACCGCCGACTTGCTCGGATACATCAGTCGAGTGTGTGGTGTTCACGGCATCGATCCTCGACGGTACGCATCGTCTGACCAATATACGACTTGCCACATTGACACGGAATCTTTGGCGCTCCCAATCAGTGCACGAGTTTTATTCGGAGGACAAAACACAGTTCCGACCCGGTGTTTCTTCAGAATGCGGGCGATTCTCCCCGAGAGTGCGCCTGTGTATGGAATAAATGCAGTGCCTACCTCCTCCCTCGTGACTTCATCCATCTCAACAGGTTGTGATGCAGTGGTTGGGCGGAGAGCACGTTGGATCTGCCACTCTGAGTACCCATTTTTTCGAAATACAGTTCTCAGATGTTCCAATTCCTGGGGTAGACTCTCCGTATCAGAGATAGTGAGCGCCCTATGTACAAGAGTTTTAAGTACCCCATTCCTCTGTGAAGGGTGGTGGCAGCTGTCTGCGTGCAAATACAGATCAGTGTGTGTTGTCTTTCGATACACCCCATGACCTAGGGTGCCGTCAGCCCTTCTCCTGACCAAGACGTCAAGGAAAGGTAATTTACCCTCCGTTTCAGTCTCCATAGTGAATTTGATGTTGGGGTGTATGGAGTTTAGATGTGTAAGGAAGTCAAGGAGTTTATCCATACCATGTGGCCAGATGACGAACGTGTCGTCCACGTAACGGAAAAAGAAAGTAAGCTTCCATTCAGATGACGACAGGGCTTCCTCCTCGAAGTTCTCCATGTACAAATTCGCTACCACCGGTGAGAGTGGGCTACCCATGGCGACTCCTTCCGTTTGTTCGTAGTATTCTCCATTAAAAAGAAAATACGTGGAAGTCAGGACATGCTTAAAAAGTTCAGTGGTATTCTCGTCAAACCTCTGACCAATCAACCCTAGCGACTCTCGCAGGGGTACCCTCGTAAACAAGGAAACGACGTCAAAACTCACCATGATATCTGACTCATCCAACCTGAAGCTATCAAGGCGTTTAACAAAATCCACGGAATTACGGATGTGATGAGGGCATTTACCCACATAAGGACTTAATATTCCGCTCAGGTATTTGGCCAACAAATATGTAGGTGCCCTGATGTTGCTGACAATGGGGCGTAATGGTACCCCCTCTTTGTGAACCTTCGGGAGTCCATATAGTCTAGGCGGTACCGGACCTTGGGGCAACAATTTCTTAGCGTCACCCTCCGGTAAATCTGCGTCCTTGAGAAGAACCCTCGTCTTGTTCTCCACCTTCTTTGTAGGGTCAACGCTGATATTCCGGTAGGAATCGTCATTTAGCAGGCTCTGCATATTATCAGTGTAGTCCTTATGGGAGACAACAACTGTAGCATTGCCTTTGTCAGCCGGTAAGACAACAATTTCAGAGCGTTCCCTCAGATCACGAATGGCTGCCCTCTCTTTACTGCTGATATTTGACTTCATCGGCTTGGATTTCGTCAACGCACGACAAGTTTCACGACGTATTTCCTCGGCTGATTCTGGCGGAAGTCGAGCTGCAACCTGTTCAACAGCACTAACAATTTCTGCGACCGGAGTGAACTTGGGGGTGGGAGCGAAGTTGAGACCTTTCTGCAAAACCGAGAGCGCATCATCACTCAACACCATGCCACTCAAATTGATGACAGTCTTGCACGGAACGTGCAGAGATGGTTTGTCAAGGAGACGTGAGAACTTCGCTGTTTGACGTCCCATAGCCTTCTTATGGGCGGAATCAGCTGACACCCAGGTGACACCATCAATCCAATCCCAGGAAAAGAAGTGAACTTAGTAGCCAGTTGCAAATGTAATTTGAGTAATTCCTATGAGATAAACTCAAGGCTCCGGCGGGTGAAGTGCACTCTCTTACGTACCAATGCGAGGCTGGCTCGTTTCTTGATTCTCTTAGCTGCTGCAGAATTGATGTGATGCATAAACTTAGCAAAATTTGGAACAACATTCTCGGAACGACATCTCTTTAGAAAGGCAAGAGTACTTAGCAACCGACATCTACGGTGGCGCAACTTTTCAAATTTCTTCATGCTGCAATACATCTCCTCCCCGTAAAGGTGTATGATGTGATTCTTGAGTTTCTCCCGCCGTATTTGATAATCAAAATATCCACGGGTGTACTGCCGGTCTATAGTGTCCAATGGGTACAATATTTCGGCGATCAAACATGTCGCCATCATCAGCTATGGAGTATGACCGCTCGAGGATTCTGGTACAGACGTCGAGATACTGGGACAGCGTTGTTAGAGAGGCCATCGAAATTCGCACCAATGACGACCCCATAAACCGTGACTCTGGATATAATCTTAGCAAGGCTTGGGAACCAGCGATTGGGTTAATCAAGAGTAAATCGAGCAAACGCATAGTTGTGACGACCACGGCGGACAGAGCCATCACACCGACGTCATCTCAGACGCCGTCGCAATCTGTTCCACCGCGCTACCATGGCGCGGGGCGCGGACGGCGGAGGGAGCGCGCCGCGGTCGGAGGGTATTTAAATCGGCCGCCGCCGCGACCGAACCCAGTTCCCCCTGAGCAGCCATAGCGTACGGATCTCCGTGCCGGCGCGTTCACAGGAGCTCAGTCCGTCAGTTCACCTGATGATGGCGACACGTTTGATGGCCGAAATATTGTGCCCGTTGGACACTATAGACCGGCAGTACACCCGTGGATATTTTGATTATCAAATACGCCTGGAGAAACTCAAGAATCACAACGTTTCTTTTAATTGGTGCCCAACTTGTGAATTGGCTTTCTAAACCTTAAAGTGGAGGTTGCACTCTGAGGAGTATCGCATGACCAATAACCCCTCTCTTCCTCCCCTCTTGTCGATGGACACAACAGACTGTGCTGTGGGAGCTGTCCTTTCGCACCGTCTACCCAATGGATTGGAACACTCAGTGGCATACACATCTAAATCCCTTACTGAGGCCCAATGCAAATATTCTCAAATTGAGAAAGAGGCCCTAGCAATCATGTTTGCCTTTGCCAAATTCCCCATTACCTTTATGGTAGGTCTTTCCACTTTTCCTTTCAAGTTTTAGGTACACCATCCAGCCTGCCTCCCAGCACGCCAACGCCGGTGCCTTGTCTCAGCTGCCCTCCAGCCAGGATACGGCATTTGATTCGTCAGACCTCCTAATTTCCAGGGCGATGACGACCTACAGGATGTGTTGGCTGCATTCCCAATCACAGCTGAGAGGGTGGCTGCAGTGACGACTACCGATCTGCTCATCCGGCTAGTGCACTGCTATGTTCTCCGCAGCTGGCCGACGCTTCCTCTGCCTCACTCCCAGGCCGAACTCCGATTCTTCTTCTCCTTCCGCCATCAACTGGAGGACGTCAACAGGGTGCTCCTCCATGTGGAAAATGATGTCACTCCATGAGTCATCATATGAACGTCCCTGGGGTATTGCCCAGACGAAAACCCTCACACATCGCTATGTCTTCTGGATAGGCATGACAGTGGACATGGAGTGCATGGTTCAGGGTTTTCAGTAATGTACCCAGGCGTTCCCTGCCCCATGACAATACTTCCAATCCTGGTTGGCCACTTCCCCTCCATGAGAATGCATCC
Organism: Schistocerca gregaria; assembly: GCF_023897955.1. Lineage (NCBI taxonomy): Eukaryota > Metazoa > Arthropoda > Insecta > Orthoptera > Acrididae > Schistocerca > Schistocerca gregaria. The sequence continues at coordinate 729,750,568 of NC_064922.1, read as the reverse complement.
ATGTGGATATTGTGGGGCCCTTCCTCAGTGCTTGCTGGTTACTCAATATGGATGCCTACTCCCACTTCCCTTTCATTATCCGTTGCTCCCCTGTCACCTTAGAGAATACCATCATGGCCCTGTAAAAAATGTTTTCCATTGAAGGCCTTCCCGTCACCTTGGTATCAGACAACAGCCCACAATTTTGCAGTCAAGAGTTCTCCAAATTCTTTGACGATAATGGTATCCATGATGTCTTTACCCTTCCTTTCCATCCCCAATCTAGTGGAGAGGTGGAGTGCCTTGTAGCATTTTTAAAATTCAGTTGAAGAAGTACACGGAGGACCGCTCCCCAGAAGAAGGTCTTACATTATTTCTCAGTATCTACAGGGCTACGCCAGTGGATGACAAGAGTCCAGCCGAACTTCTCCATCGTCGCCAGCCTCAGACCTTCCTCTATCTCCTCGTGCTGCAGGTTGGACCTCGCTGCCTGCCAGGTGCTTCCCGATATTCATCCAGCTCCAAGGTTTGGGGCTTGAGGTTTCAGGTCGTGGCCCAGCTGGCTTCCAGCCCTGTGGTCGACCATTGTTCAATGTATGCCTGGACCACACAGTGGTTTTGTGTCACCGCAACCAACTGCATCCTTGTTTCCTCGAGCAGCTGCAGACCCAAACACCAGCTCCTCTCTCTCTCCCATCGCTGGTCCCTTCCTTTGGGTCTATGTTGATGCCCTCTCCTTAGTTGGTGGCTGATCTTCCTGGAGCCGCTGGCTGCTGGTCCTGCGCTGCTACATACTCTGGAACCAGGACTGCTCCAGGACCTTCCCCTGAACCCATTTCCCTGCCCATCTTCGGTGCCAACTGAGTGGGACGACGCAGACATTCGCATGCCATTTGCCCAGCCTAACATTGCCTCACAATCGCTACCGCTGCAGCATTCCAGCTGCCTCATGTGGAAAGCGGCACCCTACTCTCCAGCAGCCTGGTTCAACTCTCTCCTTCAGGATGACTTAGCTGCAGATCAGCCTACAGCACTGGGCAACATTGGCACTCTCATCCCCATGGTCACCCATGACGCATCAGCTTTTTCAAGGGGGGAGGGGTGTTATACCGGTGCCAAGGTAGCGCCTGAGGGCCGGAAACCCATATAACACCACAGAGGACGAGGTTGTCTATGCCGAAAGGCGTACTCCAAAACAACATGGTAACCACCGGCTATTTACACACAAGCGAATGAAGACATAAATCCTGAGCATTACTTCCTGCAGGGGGAGCTCGAGCCACAGCAAGCAGGAAGTATCAGTATACTGAAATATGATTGTCTGGAGGTAGCTATTTAGGGGCTAGAACCAGGCCTGAAAAGTGTTATCACGAACCTTTGTGGAAAATAAGAAGTGAACTTTGGGTGCCTCAACTAGGAGAGTTTTTTCGTTATTGTTGCCTTCCATTTGTATGTTCAGCCCTCAACCTTGTGTACTTACATCAATAAAAGTTGTGTTGTGGAAAATTGCGAACTGTCAAGACCAACAATATATATGTATGTCGGAAATGTGAATGACAGTTGATGCCTGGACTTGGTTTTCCCACGGGTCTTCGTTGTTACAAGAGTTATTTTTGTTCAACAGCTCGCCTCCTAAGTCACAGTCGTCTTCTTACCTAGTTACATTGATGTGTCCCTTAATGAATTGCTCCCGATTGCTCTGCATCTTCCCCGAGTAGGCATGAAGAAGCTGCTACTAGTTTCCGTGTTAGGTGCAAGTGAAGTTCTATTTACTTTCACCTGAGCAGTTTTTTGTTGCATATTCGGCTGAAAATTGGTGTTGGTATTCCACACAAACTGTGATGCACTCAAAAAGTTTAATTTGACACTAAGTTTGGTATTTGATTTACCTGCATATAGTAGGTATTTGGGTTTCTAGGATTATTCTGGCTTGGTGTGTTATGAAAAGAATTAGGCGGATTGTTTAGCACAGTGTTTCTGAAGTGTTGATGTGATTGATGAGGAAATGTCGTATTCTGTCGTTGAGCAAAACAATTCATTTGTGTTGATGGAGTTAAGTTATATTGCTGATTATACTGCTGTTGTCCGTTGCAGTTATTCCGTCACCTTTCCCCATTGCGATTTCAAATACACTTTCTGTTATTGTTGTACTGGTAATTACCGTTATAATTTAATGGTGAATTGCCATACATTTGTTTCGTAGTCTGGTAAATGGGATTATATCTGAAACTTCCTGGCAGATTAAAACTGTGTGCCCGACCGAGACTCGAACTCGGGACCTTTGCCTTTCGCGGGCAAGTGCTCTACCAACTGAGCTACCGAAGCACGACTCACGTCCGGTACTCACAGCTTTACTTCTTGGAAGAAGTAAAGCTGTGAGTACCGGACGTGAGTCGTGCTTCGGTAGCTCAGTTGGTAGAGCACTTGACTCGGGACCTTTGCCTTTCGCGGGCAAGTGCTCTAGCTGTGAGTACCGGACGTGAGTCGTGCTTCGGTAGCTCAGTTGGTAGAGCACTTGCCCGCAAAAGGCAAAGGTCCCGAGTTCGAGTCTCGGTCGGGCACACAGTTTTAATCTGCCAGGAAGTTTCATATCAATGCACACTCCGCTGCAGAGTGAAAATCTCATTCGGGTTTATATCTGTTTTGGTTCTGATATTTATTCTGTGGCTTCCCATTACGTCGATTAAAATTGTTTTTGATATTACACTGGTGCACGTTAGACTGACAGGTGATAGGTTGGTAATGACATTCCATAGCTACCTTCTGCATCCTGCTGTTGCGGAGCGGGTGGTGCATTACTGTAACAGTTCCGCACACTCGCACGCATGTCCTCATGTGTCATATCTAGGTTACCAAGCATTGAAATAAAAACCTCTTGGTCGACGTCATTTACATTAGCCAGTTTTTCTCTGACGGACACGGAAGGTTTGCATTTTATAATCATAATGACATCTTTCGTGGATGTGGGTGTATCCAAATATTGACTTTGCGTAAAAACGTTTCAAAGAGACGCAAATCCTATCGGAGACTTTGCTGGATACCAGAGCTCCAAAACTTAGTAAGTTCCTCGAAATCAGCATATGGGTGGCATTTATCTGTGATGTCTGTACCCCAGATTGACCCTTCTCCTTGGACATATCCTAACTTGAACTTAATCCACGGTTTGTCATTCCAAGTCTCAGGGAAAGCACCCGAGAAAGACTTAAAAAAACCATGGGCTGTATGTTCCGATTTTCCGGTATGAACGGCTGGAAAACACGATGTTTTAAAACTCTTTCATACCTCATTAATTCGATTAACGACAACTGATCATTGTGACCACGTGATGTTACATTTTCGTCACGTGTACTATTTGCTGGTGTGCATTGTTGTACACTACACTATGGATAGTGGCGATAATCTGGTTCAGTCTGTAAAGAATGCTGATAGTCAGTTTGATTGTTGGTCTGGAATTCGTTCACGTTTCTCTTTTACTGATCAATATCGTTACGTAATTGTTGCTTCCACTCAGGAAGATTATGACTAAAGGCCCTCCTAATTTCTCCAAGTTCACTAGACAGAGTGTGACCAGATGTTCCAGGAGCGGTGAAATCTCAACCGTGACAGATTTAATAGTGTCTTAAGTTCTGATTGTACTTTGATCTCTATGTAGTGTTCTTTTGAGTTGATCCGTTCCTGAAATTCTCTGTCAATTGCGGAACGTATAACTGCAGTGACTTCATTTCTCTTTTAGCTAATATGGATATCTGACTGACTTTGGGCAATATTTTCAACTCGCTTCCCCTATATTATTTACGCCTTCTGTCAGTTGCATTACTTTCCTTGACAATTCACTACAATGTTTCAAGGAGTCGTCCGCGGTGGATTTACATGCTTCAAACTGTGCTTGCAAGTCTGGAAACTTCTTACCAACGTTGGTATCAGAGGATTCAATCATGGAAATGACACTCTATTCTAGCACTTAAATTTGCGCCCAGCTTGTTCGCGTACTCAGTGGCGATAGTTTTAATTTTTTCTTCCATGTTATCATTTGCATTTTTAATTTGGCTTTGTATATCACTAATAACAGAGCTTATATTACCCATACAAACTTTTGTATCCTCTATTCGGAATTCTAGACTGTTCACTTTATTGCCAACTCTATAATTTTATTCTTGTAACTTGGCATCCGGATCAGCTATCTGGGTTTGCGAATCACTCGCACTGTAAAGGTTACTTATGTGAGAGGCTAATCACTGTTCTGTCTCACGGATACCAGTTTCAATATTTGTCATGTTCGTGTCAACATTATTTATCTGGCTTCCAAGGGTATGTTTTAAGACACCAATTTTGATTTCAGGATTATCACTTTTATCTGATAGATTACCCATGTGAGTTTCAAGTTTGCCACTTTTATTTGCCACATTGCCTATTTCAGTTCCGAATTGTTTCGAGAGTAGTTTTCATATCGGCGAACACTTGCGTAACATCGGATAGCCTGTGTCCTCGCGCCTATGACGTGGACCGTTAAGCCGGTACATCTCGCAGCATTTCGTCGTCAGGTGGCTCTTCAGCCCGGGTTTTGAGTCTATTAACATCTGTTCGACGTCTAAGCTGCCTCTGATTTTCATCAGCCATCCTAGCTTCTTCGGAATTACAACGACACGGGCAAAAGAAGGTATTTTAGAATTACGATAGTCACTTATTAGGCGCGCCAATGCTTTCGCGTCCTGATTGTCAGATGTTGACCACACATATTTAACAGTTGAAATACTGGCAGGCTAAAATGCCAATATGGAAACCAGATGAAAAAAAAAAATGAAGGTTACTTAAACTGCACTGAAATTGACTCGGATAGCATCCACTTTTCCCTCCTAACGATAAAAACAATGACAAACTCAGAAGTAAAATGTCTAACTATTGAAGCGAAATAATGATAGAAATGCTTTTAGAACTACAAAAAAACTGAGTTTTTGGGAATAAGATTGGGATAGGACTAGAACTGAAGTAATGAGAGTAAACTCCCGGTAGCCGAGTCAATACTCGATACGCAAGGCTTCACATGTATTTGAAAGTCGTACTCACATCCGCTGTCTTGCGAGATGCTATTGCCTTCAGACGTGGATTTGAACTGCGTCGTCGGAAATACGTCTTTTGTTTGCTGTTTTTTTTCTCGCATGTGGTACCATATTTCCACCACATGGTTGCATAAAGCACAAAAAGAAAACACATAAATTTTCATTCACGTCCCTGTTCGGCGGCCATATATATCACTCACGGTAATTCCTTTACCGATTTTGGTGCAGGTTGGAGAGAGAGAGAGAAGATTTTCGAAACTGCGTTGCGTCTGCTCTCGAATATGTCCAGGAGAAATAGTATTTGATTACGCGAAGGTGGTTTGAACACATCTTTTAACCCGGATTACCTTCACGAAATCTGATTTTCGATACAAATGCCTAAGGACCTAACTGAATATTGAAAGGGAAATGATTGAAGGGAAGTGGGTTATGGTAATGGTTATCAAATCTGCGACTGAAAATATTACTAGCCTCCCGAAAACAACCAAGACACCGCTGTAAAGAGCTGCCGTGTAACACGGTTTGCATACAACGGAAAAACACTGAGGTTACTCAAAGAAAAGAATAAAAAAGGGATTTATTTATAATACATCAGTATATTCTGAAATAATCCATACCACGATGCATGAACAAATAACCATGGAATATAAAACTTACATTTTGCGCTTCTTACGCACATTCCGTGCTACGGCAATGTCCTTTGTTGTATGTCCTATATTTTCTCAAAATTAATTCTCCTAGCGTGCGCGTGAATATTTTATGGGGTCGCACTGTTTATCGAAGCGTTCGTTTGAAAATTTACATTAATGGTACACAAATGTTATATAACACTTGTAGCGATGTTACCCTGCACTTCTGAACACGTCACCATCGAAACAGTAAGAGGTAATCAAGTGTCTAGAACTATTCATAACAAAAGACAAAATTTTTATGATACATATGTTTCGTATCTTATTAGTATCGAGGGCTGCTGCAATTATTTGCATATCTGCTCTTGGCGGGTCATAGTGTTTATCTGAAGCAATTAATGCTGGACTTGCATCTTTGCGCAGACGCACATTACAGAAATATTTCTTTTCCTAACATTTGCGCTGTGATGCTTAACATCTCTATGGCTGTTCCTCTCTCTTATGACAAATATTTTATAAACAGAGCAATCGAAACCCAATAATAATACAGTCTATAGTAACGGTCATCTGTTCAATGAGTGTGGGAGGTTCTAATGTTCCCTCAATGTTCATATTCCCGAGAATGAATATGGCAGACGTTCTTATGAATGGTGCTCCTCCTGGGTCAAAAAAAAAAAAAAAAAGGTTCAAATGGCTCTGAGCACTATGGGACTCAACATCTTAGGTCATAAGTCCCATTGAACGTATAACTACTTAAACCTAACTAACCTAAGGACATCGCACACACCCATGCCCGAGGCAGGTTTCGAACCTGCGACCGTAGCAGTCCTGCGGTTCCGGACTGCAGCGCCAGAAACGCACGGCCACCGCGGCCGGCCCTCCTAGGTCAGTTGGGAGAGTCCACCCATCTGGTTGGGTTCAAGCATATTCACCGACTGGTTCAAACACTTTGTTGAAAAAACAAATTCAAAAGAGACTTCGCCTATTCTACCCATCCTTGACAGTCACTTCCCCCTTATAAGGATTATTGATGTGAAAACCTTGATCAGCATTTTGTCACTGCCTTCGCACACAACACAGAAACCGCAACCCCTGGATCGTACTTTTATGGGTGCACTTAAGACTCACTAAAGCGAGAATATTCGTCAGTGGATGTTCCACGCTCCATGAAAGCAAACTTATTGGACCCTATGCTTTAAATGGGTTTATGGTAACAGGTATTTATCACGTAGAGAGAAATATATTTCAAGATGATGAATTCATCGAGGGGGATGAAGTCCCGATTCCTGCGTCTGCCGACCAAACGAAACAACAGGAACCCGAAAAGAGAGTTCAGACTGAAGAGGACCTTGAAGCTATTGAAACTGATGTCCATGAGACTATTAAAATTGCATTTAGTGTGTGTCCAATGGTTATCCATACCATACCTGAGAAGATGAAAACATCGTCTAGTGGGCGAAAACCCTGTGTTGCTAGTCTTCTGACAGGATCTCCATGTTGTTGTTGTGGTCTTCAGTCCTGAGACTGGTTTGATGCAGCTCTCCATGCTGCTCTACCTTGTGCAAGCTTCTTAACCTCCCAATACGTACTGCAGCCTAAATCCTTCTGAATCTGTTTATTGTATTCTTCTCTTGATCTCCCTCTACGATTTTTACCCTCCACGCTGCCCTCCAATACTAAATTGGTGATCCCTTGATGCCTCAGATCATGTTCTACCAACCGATCTCTTCTTCTTGTCAAGTCGTGACACCAACTTCTCTTGTCCCCAATACTATTCAATACTCATCGTTACTTACGTGATCTACCCATATAATCTTCAGCATTCTTCTGTAGCACCACATTTTAAAGGCTTCTATTCTCTTCTTGTCCAAACTATTTATCGTCCATGTATCACTTCCATACTTTCAGAAACGACTTCTTGACATTTATATCTCTGCTCGATATTAACAAATTTTTCTTCTTCAGAAATGCTTTCCTTGCCATTGCCAGTCTACATTTTATATCCTCTGTACTTCGACCATCATCAGTTACTTTGCTCCCCAAATAACAAAACTCCTTTACTACTTTAAGTGTTTCATTTCCTATTCTAATTCCCTCAGCATCGCCTGACTTAATTCCACTACATTCCATTATCCTCGTTCTGCTTTTGTTGGTGTTCATCTTATATCCTCCCTTCAAGACACCGTACATTCCGTTCAACTGCTCTTCCAAGTCCTTTGCTGTCTCTGAGAGAATTGCAATGTCATCGGCGAGCCTTAAAGTTTTTATTTCTTCTCTATGGATTTTAATATCTACTCCGAATTTTTCTTTTGTTGCATTTATTGCTTGCTCAATATTCAGATTGAATAACATCGGGGAGAGGCTACAACCCTGTCCCACTCCCTTACCAACCACTGCTTCCCTTTCGTGTCCCTCGACTCTTATAACTGCCATCTGGTCTCTGTACAAATTGTAAATAGCCTCTCGCTCTTTGTACTTTGCCCCTGCGACCTTCAGAATTTGAAAGAGATTATTCCAGTCAACATTGTCTAAAGCTTTCTCCAAGTCTACAAATGCTAGAAACGTAGGTTTGCCTTTTCTTAATCTAGATTCTAAGATAAGTCGTAGGGTCAGTATTGTCTCACGTGTTCCCATATTTCTACGGAATCCAAACTGATGTTCCCCGAGTTCGGCTTCTACCAGTTTTTCCAGTCGTCTGTAAAGAATTGGCGTTAGTATTTTGCGGCTGTGACTTATTACACTGATAGTTCCGTAATTTTCACATCTGTCAACATCTGCTTTCTTTGGGATTGGAATTATTATATTCTTCTTGAAGTCTGAGGGTATTTCGCCTGTCTCATACATTTTGCTCACCAGATTGTAGAGTTTTGTCATGACTGGCTCTCCCAAGGCTGTCAGTGGTTCTAATGGAATATTGCCTACTCCCGGGGCCTTGTTTCGACTTAGGTCTTTCAGTGCTCTATCAAATTCTTCACGCAGTATCATATCACCCATTTCATCTTCATCTACATCCTCTTCCAGTTCCATATTATTGTCCCCATAAACATCGCCCTTGTATAGTCCCTCTATATACTCCTTCCACGTTTCTGCTTTCCCTTCTTTACTTAGAACTGGGTTTCCATCTGTCTCTTGATATTCATACAAGTGGTTCTCTTTTCTCCAAAGGTCTCTTTAATTTTCCTGTCGGCAGTATCTATCTTACCCCTAGTGAGGTAAGCCTCTACATCCTTACATTTGTCCTTTAACCATGCCTGCTTAGTCATTTTGCACTTCCTGACGATCTCATTTTTGAGACGTTTGTATTCCTTTCTGCCTGCTTCATTTACTGCATTTTTGTATTTTCTCCGTTCATCAATTAATTTCAGGATCTCCATATAAAAACGAATTAGAAACTTACATAGGAGAGGTAAAAGCTGCAGCTAATCTTCGTGGGCGTGCACTCAGGCGAGAGAAATTAACACCTATGAAAAGCAACTTGACATATAATATATCACAGCCATCTTGTTCTGGAACCAAAACCCAAATAATAGAGGGCGTGGTGCATCTGGTCGTGGAAGAGGCGTTAGTAAAAATAGCCTACAGTTAAAGAAATCTTTGATTAAGCAAGACGAAATGGAGTGTGATAACTCGTATTGTGTTGGCGATGGCGTCATGGGGGTCTCAACAGGTTCTGGTGATTCTGCATATGACCTTCCGGTTGGTGAATTCCAGTCAGATAAAGACAATTATCTTTGCCTATTCTGTAACGGCAAGTTCTCTAATGATGTTCGTGGTGAATTATGGGTGCAATGCCTAATGTGCTTTTTATGGGCTCACAACGAATGCGCGGGGGCTTGGAAAGAGTACTATGCCTGTGACTTATGTTGCTAGTACTGTGCTGCTATGTACGTTTATGGTTTTATATTTCATAATAAATACGTATTTTAATTAAAAAGCAATTCTTCGTTATCTTGCAGCAAAAATACCTTAACATATACTGAGGGTACATATTTGAAACACCATGGAGGCCATATAAACTGCACATCTTGTTCGCAGTCAAATTTATCAACTTTGGGAATAATGAACATATTCCGACATTTTCAGGAATTTAATTAATATAATGTCTTAGTTAACTGTCATTTCAGTATAACTATAGAAATTAAGGTAATATTACTTTATTAGTGTACAATATGTTATTGGGAAACGAGCTGGGGGTACACATCACCACCACTTACTCTACTCATAATCATATGCATTCCTCATGTCTAGAGAAGCAGCAGACGCCAATGGTGGTTCACCACAAAAATGGTTCAAATGGCCCCGATCACTATGGGACTTAACATCTGTGGTCATCAGTCCCGTAGAACTTAGAATTACTTAAACCTAACTGACCTAATGACATCACACAAAACCCAACCATCACGAGGCAGAGAAAATCCCTGACCACGCCGGGAATCGAACCCGGGAACCCGGGCGTGGGAAACGAGAACGCTACCGCACGACCACGAGATGAGGGCGGTGGTTCACTACCTCGATGCAAACGACACGTCACAGTCGAAGTTCTCTCAACGAAATAAAGGCAGGAAATGTGTAGAATCGCAGATTACTTCACGGAAAAAGAAGAGGCTTATGGAAATTTCAGACCTGCCAAACAGACAGAGGCTTATCTTACTGCAGACCCGCCAAAAAAGATGTAACGTCACTTATCACACCACCTGACAATCGAGCAAAAGACTTCTGTTCCAGGTTTGTAGAAATCAGTCACAGATGTACGAAAGACTCATGTATAGAAAGTTTGATGCAATCCAATTAACAAATAACTCTGAAAGTCCACCCCAACAAAAGACTCAGTTACTGAAAGCTTCCTGCAAGCGGTTAAACAAATTTCTGTGAAAGAGTGCCCCCTCCCGCCCCCCCCTCCCCCTTAGAACATTAGCGAAATATCTTACTATTAGTCACGGATGAAGATCTGAACTGTCAACAGCAGTGTGCTCTCAAACGTTCTGAACGTGCCGACACTGTCTGAAAGTGGTCCTCGGTTAAGTAAAATCAGACTCATATAGGAAAAATATTAGGCTGATCAAAGACACTCACTGCTGATACCTTAATCCCTCCCTCATCCACATACCTACCGTAAGCTTTTAGCTCTGAAATATGGCTCCCTGCGCGTATTCTCATTCATCAGATTTAGTATTACGCGTTAAACGAGCGTTATTTCGTGTTAAGGTCTTCCAGAAGAATTTCTCTGTGGCCGTTTGACGGGTGTGGTCAAAGCAAGCCTTTGACGCACCTCACTGCTGATATTTTCACACCCATATCTTTATGGTCTGTCGTTCGTTGGATTTAGTATCACAAGCGAGATGTTCACAATGCCTGTTTCAAAAAAATTTACGGATCCGAAAGCTGTATTGCTGTTTAACCTAGCGTACATCAATTCTGTGACGGAGTTCATTAAAAAATCCTAAACAGATCGTGCGCAAAAAACTGCACAGTGCCTGGCCCGGATCCGCTTCGGCGGCCGACGAGCGTGGTGGCCTCAAACTGCCTCATGAGGCGGCGAGAGGAGTCTGTTATGATTTCGCAAGAGTGACGTGGACCATTCTGCGGGATCCAGACACAAATATGCACTCGGCCTCATATATATAGATGGACGAGGGCGAAGAAAAGCTGTCCCTGACATAGAACGGTAGCGTACTTTCGCAACACCTATGTGTATGTGTGTGTGTGGGGTGGGGGGGGGGGGGGGAGGGGAGGTGTAGTCTCCGTTCGCAAATAAGGATTTCCGTAGATCGTTTTCACAGACAGAGATACAGCTTTCCAACCTTCCCGTTTTCAAAACTTTCAACGTCTCAAATAATAGGGCTATTTCCAGAGCAATCTCCCGTTAATGCTAAAAGCTATTTCAGCGGAGAGAGAGAGTGAGAGAGAGAGAGAGAGAGAGAGAGGGAGAGAGAGAGAGAGAGAGATGTAATATCTATCGAAGGTAAATAGCACCTCATAAAGAAAATTGATATCTAGAATGTCCCACCAACACTTCAGCGCTCTGGCTTCAAAGAAATTCGTGAACGCGAAAGAAAATGTTTTCTTCTAATCGACACTTGCCGACTATGTGAACAATGGCAACGATCTTGTCTGAAGATAACCCTTACTAAATGTATATCGCGCAAAGCACTCCTAGTGACTGAGAATATAAATGCTTTGATATCGCTAAACTAACGTCAAAATTCTGTACAGCAGTATGTCCTCTAAGTATTGTCTCACTCGGTAAAAAAAGCTTGTTCTTGTCTGCTACGTCCCACAACGAAAAATGCCTGATTACCACCGCAACTCGCAAATCGCATCCCTTACCACTGTGACCTTCCGTTGCGACGTCCAAAGTGTAGGCTGCGTCGTAGGAGCACTCACATCTTTATTTAAGTAACTACCTTGCAGGAGGAGAGCTCCCTATTCCGCGAATGCGGAGTTCACCATCATCAGGCAGGTCGAGAAGTCCACCACGGATTTGACACGGAAATTCTCCGATTTACCTGGAACATTGAACATTTGCTAATTTAAAAGTGCTACATATATCTCCGACACGAGCAGAAATGTGTAAGCCTCGACCTTCGTTATGTGGAAATTTTACGTTATTCGTCAATTTTACCGCGAAAACTTGTGACTTATTGAACGTATTTTACCCGGTGTCATTTACAAATTCTTTGGAGAGCTCTGATATCAAGTACAGACAATAAGACGTGGATGGATTATAAATTTAGCGTGACATATTCAAAATGTATCAACGCTGTCAGGAACATTGTCACGTTATGTAACACAGAATCGACTCTGTAATGTATACCGTTATGCTGTTCCACAGCCGTTCCCGTTTTGCAAGAACACGCAGTAAACTCATATGTTTACGGACTTCTGGAGAAATGATATCGCTTTGCTATCGTATCTAGAAGTTTGACTCATAAATCCAGTGGAGACCTTTGATATCATTATACTGCAGAATTCCTTAAGGAGCAAGTATGGAGTACGTCGTACATAGCCGTTGTCGTTAAAGCTAAGGTGGTCGCGCTCCAGAAGCAACACCGTCACGCTGCATGATTCACGTAACAGTGTCTTGTATTTACGGCAGTGCAAAGCTTTCTTCGTACTGAGAGAGCACGCAGGACGACAGCCATCTCGACTGCGCTGTTTCTGCTAGGGCGCACGGCTTCTATCAGGCGAGGACGCAACTGTTCTTGTAGGTGAAAGCGGTTACGAGTTTCAAAAACCGCGCGCGTTGTACCATTAGGCCAAGTGTTTCAAGAGACAGTGGAGTTCAAAATACAGTCCTACAGATTAGAAAAAAGAAAAGAAAACAAAGTCGTCACAAACCCCTTAAAAATCCATTTAAATTATTTTGAACCTTACATACTCTTCTCTTTAGCTCACCGACCTGTCTGCTTCTAGTGCTTGTGTCGTTTTCTTTAAGATTCCAGAAAATGAATCCGAACCAGATATGTGCATTATACTTGAGCTTCTATAGACATTTTACGGGAGTTAACGCTGCCGTAGACAGTGTGCAGAATTTATAATCCTATTAATACACTACTGGCCATTAAAATATCTACACCAAGAAGAAATGCAGATGATAAACGGGTATTCATTGGACAAATATATTACACTAGAACTGGCATGTGATTATATTTTCATGCAATCTGGGTGCATAGATCCTGAGAAATCAGTACCCAGAACTACCACCTCTGGCCGTAATAACGGCCTTGATACGCCTGGGCATTGAGTCAGAGTTTGGATGGCCTGTACATGTACAGCTACCCATGCAGTTTCACCAAAGATACCACACTTCATCATGAGTACTTACTGATATATTGTCACGAGCCACTTGCTCGGCCACCATTGACCATACATTTTCAATTGGTGAGAGATCTAGAGAATGTGCTGGCCAGGGCAGCAGTCGAACATTTTCTGTATCCAGAAAGTCCTGTACAGGACCTGCAACATGCGGTCGAGCATTATCCTGCAAAAATATAGTGTTTCGCAGGGATCGAATGAAGGGTAGAGCCACGGGTCGTAACACATCTGAAATGTAACGTCTACTGTTCAAAGTACCGTCAATGCGAATAAGAGGTGACAGAGACATGTAACCAATTGCACCCCATACCACCACGCCGGGAGATACGCCACAATGGCGATGACGAATACACGCTTCCAATGTGCGTTCACCGCGATGTCGCCAAACACGGATGCGACCATCATGATGCTGTAAACAGAACCAGGAATAATCTGAAGTAGTCGCTGTCCCATGAGCCCACATCTGTTTGTGTTATGTAACTGATCTGTGAAGCAAAAGCATATGCATGCCGCTAGGATTGTATAGGTTGGCTTACTCCATTTGAACTGGAAGAAAAAGATCGCTAAAAGGTGAATTATTTCCCCGGAAGTGTATCTAAGCGAATATATGGACGTATATAGGCAACATTTTACTTGATCAGCATGCGAGGTTGCGTTAGAAGGGTAACAGAGAATAGAGACTTGATGCAAATAGAGACGTGATGTACTGTACAGCCGCATTGTATTTGTTGGGGATGTAGGATGTTCGATGGTGATTGAGTTGTCTGCAAGTATGCGGGAACACCTGCGATGGAGTTGGTCGTTGACCTGAACATACCTTAGTCTATCGCGTACACTACTGGCCATTAAAATTGCTACACCATGAAGATGACGTGCTACAGGCCCGAAATTTAACCGACAGGAACAAGATTCTGTGATGTGCAAATGATTAGCTTTTCAGAGCATTCACACAGCGTACTGACATGAGGAAAATTTCCAACCGATTTCTCATACACAAACAGTAGTTCACCGCCGCCCAGTAGCGCACCTACCCTAGAAATGGTGAGAAATGGTCAACCTCTGTCCACCTTCCAGAGACGATGGTTAGGTTAGTGTGTTTTATTTACTTTTGGTCGGAAACTGTAGTAAGGATCGCTCCTAATTATTCATTTACATGCATATCGCTTCACAATTATTCTCTAAAATCACAGGATGTCCCATTCGAATCAGTTGCGTGTAAAATACTATCATGGCTGTTTAAGTACACTAACACAGTCTAAGGTACTCCTGTCTATTATAAATAACTATTCGATTAAAGCTATATTCTTCCACACCATGTATTCCCATTCGGAGAGGTGGCGCAGTTGTTAGCACACACGACACGCATTCTGGATGACGCCGGTTCAAACCCGCGTGTGGCCATCCTTATTTAGGTTATCCGTGATTTCCTTAATCCGCTTTTGGTAAATGCCCGGATAGTTTACTTTGTAAGAGTGGAGCCGACTTTCTTCCCTATCCTACCCTAATCTGATGAGACCGATTACCTTGATATTCATACTAGTGTTTACCTCACTATCCTAACCATCGTCTCTGGAAGGTGGACAGAGGTTGACCATTTCTTACCATTTCCAGGGTAGGTGTGGTACTGGGGAATGGGGGATATCATTGGGATCAAGGTCAACCAATAGTGCCCTCTGGTAGATGTAGTGCCAATTATCTCAGTCGATTAATACAGGTCGAGGTGAACACACACGTCACGCAGTTACGTTACCGGAGGTAGCCCAATTGAACTATTAACAAACAAGTTAAGTACCCTGTCTTCTTCTCCAGAGAAGAATTACTTTTTCCCACCAAAAATAAATAAACCACAGTAACCTAACCCTCGTCTCTGGCAGCTAGACAGAGACGGACCGTATCCCGCCATCTCCAGGGGACGTGTGGCGGTGGGTGGTGATATGAGTGGGAGGAGGGTTGTGGAGAAGGTTAGTGGAGGTAGCTCAACTGCTCTATTTCTGTGCCAAAATTTGAACTTTCTGCGATGATGTCAGTGCGACATTGCGGTATCTACAAAGTCCTTCTTAGATTCGACACCTTGAATACGTGTGGCAATAATGTAAGCTTTTCCGGACCACCTAGAGCATTGCTTTTGACATCTGTAAAAATAGCAATCAAATTAAATACAGGTGCAATGAAGGCAACTCTGAAGAAATCTCTGGAAGCAAATGAAATGCTTCAACTGATCGACAGAAGAGAGAAGTACAAAAGTATTTATCGACAGATAGAAATACAGAGACACAAATCCCTTACGTACGTGATAAATAGCAATTGCACGGCAGCCAAAACGAAACAGCCGGAGGGAAGATGTGGAGAAGGCGAAAAAGAAGTGATGGTTGGGAGTAATGATTTAGCATACAGAAAAATCATAACAGCCTTGGGTGGAATAAAAAGCAACGGTGGTAACATCCCAATACTAAAATCAGAAGAGAGAAAAAATAGGTGGAAAAATTACATTAAAGTCCTCCATGAGAAGGAAGACTCGTCGTGTGACGTGTTAGAGTAAGAAATTGGAGTCGATAAAAACGACGTGGTGGATTCGCTATTAGAGTCAGAATCTGAAAAAGCTCTGGAATAATTGATATCTATTCAATCAGAAGGGATAGATAACATTCCATTGGAATTTCTAAAAGTTCGAGAAAATTGGTAACCAAACGACAATTCAAGTAGGTGTAAAGAGTCTACGGGACTGGCAACAGACCATTAGGCTTCGCACAAATATCCTCCACACAATTCCAAATATAGCAAGGGCGCATACCTGTGAAAATTAACGCATAATGAGCTTGACATCTCCTGCATCCAAGCAGCTGACAAGGACAATGTGCAGAAGAATGGAGAAGAAAACTGAGAATCAATTCGATGATGATCAGTCTGACTGTAGGAAAGGGAAAGAAGCCAGAGAGGCAGGTCTCGCGTTGCCACTGATATTAAAACTAAGGTTTTAAAAAATCAAGACACGACATCAAAGCTCACAAGCAAATCCCAGGGACTAAGAGACAAGGACTTCAATCTCTGAATAAACACCATAGAATTGGAAATGTGATGTTCGCATTTACCGACGTGAGGGCGAAGAACAGATGCTAAATACTTGGCTAGATTGTAGGTAGGAGCACCCAAATTACTCACGATCGGACGGAGCGGGACCCCTTTCTTATGAATCTGGGTAGACGGTATAATCTCGGTGGCACGTTAGCACCAGGACAAAGTTTTTTGAGAACGTCGTCAGGTAATGAACTCTTCTTCAACAGTGAAAGCGTCTTCCGTTTTATCCGTTCAGTTGGGTCGTCCTGCAATGTTCTGTATGCTGAGTCTTCAAGTAAGAGATCCATCTTTCCCAGATAGTCATCACATGACAGGTGAACAGTTGCGTTGCCTTTGTCCGCTGGTAGAACTATCAGATCCTCGTCTTTTCTAATGGACCGAACGGCTGCCCTTTCGAGAGAGGAGATGTTACTCAGTGGAGGCGGTGCCCGCCGCAAAGTATGGGAGACCTCTTGCCTAATCTCTTCAGCTTGATCCTGCGAAAAGCTGGACACTGCTTGTTCGACTGCGCAGATGAATTCGGTGATAGGCACATTCCTCGGTGTAGGGGCAAAATTCAGGCCTTTCTCCAACACTGCCAGCGTGGCGTCGTCCAATTCTTTACTCGTGAGGTTAATCACTGTCCGTCGACGGGTGTCGTCATCAGATATCATGGGTTGAGAACAAAGCCGTTGAAACTTCGAAGACTGTTTGTTGACGGCGCTCCTATGCGTCCAATCTGATAGTGCCCAAGAAGAACTATCCACCCATTCCCAAGATGCATCCGACAGCAGCGACGATAACTCCAAGTGCAAGAAAAGTAAATCCTTGGATATGAAATCCAGTTGTCTTCGAGTGAAGAGAATGCGCTCCTTGACTAAGGCGAAACTGGCACGCTTCTTGATATTGTTGGCCGTTTTCGTATCAATAAAATGCACAATTTACCATGGAGGTGGAAAGTGATGGAAAGCTTCCGTTTCTGGATGTTTTGGTGTACAGAAAGGATGATGGGACATTGGGACACAGCGTTTTATCGAAAGCCTACGCACACGGACCGTTACGTACATGCTTCTAGCTGTCATCCATCGTTCCAGCGTACGGGGGTCCTGCGGACGTTGGCGAGAAGAGCTTATGCCATTTCACATGGAGAAAGCTTGACACAAGAATTGGACCATCTTAAGATTGTGTTCAAGCACAATGGCTATACAGATAAACAGATCCGTCGTGCTTTCCAGTTTGGACCTTCGCCTGAACCACCAGAAGATACCTGCAAATCGGTAGCTTTTCTGCCTTTTGCTGGGAGCATTTCCTAGAAGATAGGAAGGATTCTGAAAAGATATCACATCAAAAGTATTTTTCGTCCGCCAGCCAAGATTAGAGCGCTCCTTGGCTCTGTTAAGGATGACTTGGGTTTGAGGAAGCCCGGTGTGTACAAGATCTCTTGCCACTGTGGATCGGCTTATATTGGTCAGACAATCCGGACCATTCAGGAGCGATGTGTTGAGCATCAGCGGCACACAAGGCTGATTCAACCTAAGAAGCCTGCAGTGGCGGAACACTGTCTCAC
Source organism: Schistocerca gregaria (assembly GCF_023897955.1). Taxonomy (NCBI): domain Eukaryota; kingdom Metazoa; phylum Arthropoda; class Insecta; order Orthoptera; family Acrididae; genus Schistocerca; species Schistocerca gregaria. The sequence continues at coordinate 729,732,467 of NC_064922.1, read as the reverse complement.
CGAGGGACACAGAATACTATATGACGAGACACAAATGGTTGCCCCTGCATCTCGCTATTGGGACTGTATTTTAAAAGAATCCATAGAGATTCGGTTATCTGACAATCTTATTAATAGAGACAAGGGTTTTCTTTTAAGTAAGACTTGGGACCCAGTGTTATCTGACATTAAAAAACCACGGTCTGTGGTTCTATCGTCGGAATAAAATTTTTATTTATTTTTATTTTTTAATTTTTGACAGCGATATCTCGATTTCGCCTGTTTCCATCACTGGCGGCGGGGTATGTCTACTGCGCTAGGGGGCAGTTAGGAACCTTCTCGCGCACGCGTTGTGGGTCTTCTGCGGCCTATATAGGGGCCGCCGCTTGCGCTGGGAAGTCAGTTCCGGCGAGATCGTGCACCAGCACTCTCACCTGAAGATGGCGGCCAGTTGGACCGCGGAAATATTGTGTCATGAAGACGTTATGATCCGGCTGCATACCCGAGAAGAATATTATCAATTTTAAAGACTGTTAGGAAGTTAATTCTGTGAGGTACCATTCCTATGACATTATTAAAAGTGGACAATGTGATTTTAGTTCAGCGTTGGGGGGTTTATTTTACATAGTAAATTCATACGAAAGTTTTCCAATTTTACTCTCTGTAATTTCGTGCAGTGTAGAGATTTTTAAAAAATTTCTACTTGAGTGTAAGACAAATATCTGTTCTTTGTTCCGTCTTTTGTTTGGTTTTAAATGAAGCACCTGTAGCGTCCCAAAAGTTATCTATATTGTACTCGGATACGAATTCTAGAGTTCTAGATATGATTATTATACTGCTAACTTAAATTTTCCAGGGGAAGTTTAATTTAGGCCCCTTATTTCGGCGATTCACCTGAGTAATTATGAATGAACTTAATAGCTCGGAAAATGCCATCACTTTACTTTCAGATACATTCAAGACTCATTTCTAAGCAATCGACTCACCACACAATGATTAACAAGAATAACACAACATAAGGGGTATATTTGGTTCAGATGCTGTGAAACAGTACAGGACAGTTACAGTTTCAGATGCAGACGTTTCCAATGAAGTTTGTGAAAATTAGTTATCAGAACTTCAGGAAAATAAACGGAAACACGGTTCTTCAGGCTTTGGCAATACTTTTGTGCTCAGAAATGTATTTCTAGTTGTGCCTTGTATTAGAGTTTTTAACGTTTCTTTATGTAATCCAATTCTTTGCTCAGGGTTTTACTTCTAAAATGAATGTTACATCTATGACCCTAATGACCCGATGTAGGCGAGAAAAAAAAACACCTTCATCTTCTCATTCCTGAAAAGGTATGTAAAATAAGGGTAAGCTTTTGATGCTTCACCCTGATTGTAATTTCTCAGGGCCCTTAGATCTCATTCAGATCACTTTCTCATCGTACAATATTGATTTCTATATTTTATGTAATTGGTGGTAATCTACCTCTTTAACTTTAGTTCAACCAGTTGCTACAGTTTTGGGAACCAGCAGTTTAAAAACATTGTGATAACGGGCTCTGTTGATGATTGATGTTCTTTGCTGCTCTGATTATGGAAGGAGTTCTAGGCAGCATAGGATATTGAGCGTCGAACGTGTGGATTCCTGGGACGTGAGAAGCGTATAGTGTCGGCCATCGCACTGCACCACATCAACAATGGTCACTGCACAGTGCCCAGCTGACATAAATCACGCGTGCGCGTGACGTCGGACAGCGAGAGATTAATGCCACGGCGCTGACCGTCAATCGCAGTGGTTGTGCAATGAGAACAGGTTTGTGTCAGAAACCCACCTAGGGCGCGGTGTGTAGGTGTGTGATGCCGGCTCTTCGACTCCCCCCCCCCCCCACCGCTTGATTTAATGACAATACACGGTTTATAAAAGATGAGCGTACCGTGTAGTAATGTTGATTTACTTCATACGTATGATTTCCGTTGAAGAACTAATCTGAGACCGCAAGAAAGTAGTCGGAAATGTACTCGTTAACAAATGCAAAGTACATAAATGCTAAATACATAAATGAAGTTAAACCCGAACTAACTGGTCTGTGGGCATTAAATGCATCAAGAGACCAACAGTAACTATGAAAGCAGTGTGCCAATTACCTTTTAATCATCCACTGCAAAGCTGTTTGGAATTACGTGACTATGAGAGAAAACCAACTCTGTGGCAGAGGTGAGGTAGATATGCCGTTTGCTACGAATTTATTTATAGACTTTAATTTTTTATTTTTTATTCACTGTTGCTGATTAAGTTTACATATTGATAGTGAGCGGAACTGTGGACACTAGAAAATGGAGTGTCAAGTAGAGAAACTGTAACATTTCCGACATATTCTTCGGTTTGAGTTGAGTAGATGGCAGCAGCAGTGGAGACAGCCAGAAACATTTGCGCTATTATGGTCATAATAGCAATGGACAATGCGCTGCAGGAAAATGGTTTTGTCGTTTTAAGGAGGAACGTGTTTCTCCACGTTCAGGGGGGCCTTCTGCTTTTGACAAAGATCTTTTAAACGCATCAACACTCGGTGATCCACGTCAGTGTACTCAACTTGAAGAAATTTTATCATTCCACCATCGTGCCACATTTTCAAGCAATGAGGAAGTTTCTAACATAGGGTATGTTGGTACCGCATACTGTAAGAGAAAATCACACAAATCAGCGGGTGACCATTCATGCATCTCTGCTTGCCCATTATCAACTAATTTGTGAACAACACAAATCATTCTCTTCCTTTATCGTCACTGAAAACGAGGAATATTATCTTTATGCTAACGTAACGAAAAGCAATCAAATCCCCATACAAGAGACGAGGGCGCATCCGCTAGAGATATTGCTGAGCGACTTTTGGAACAGTGGCAGTGTGATGTACTACTAATTGCTTTCCCGACGTTTAAACATCACTGCTGACATCTATTGCCCACAATTTAAATGTCCAAGAACAACGATCAGTAAGGCAGCGTGAAGTGATGCTATTCCACGATAAGGCCCACCCGCATTCTTCTAGATAGACGAAAAAAACTATACAGGAGTTGGGTTGGGAAGTCATTCCGCAACCACCCTGTTCATATGATATTGCGTCCTCAGATTTTCACCTTCTCCCGTCTCTTTCCAGCAACATTCTAGGAACTTACTTTCCTAACGGTAGAGCATTCCGAAAATGACTCAACGAGTTCTTCGCCTCTAAACAACATGATTTCTATAGTCGCGGAACCGGAAATTTACCACAGTGTTAGCAGTGTGTTGTAAATAGTAAACGAGAATGTATTAATACTGATTAAAATTTGTGTTATATTTATCTGTAGTGTTTATTAACCTCATGAAAAGACGCTATCAAGTTAGTCACCAATCAAATATAAAACAATAACTCTGATACAACTTACCTCCTAATGACTCAGTTACGAATAGAAATCAGTAGATGGGGCGTAATAATAATTTAGTAACTATGTGATAACTTAGTATCAGATAGATTATATAATGGTAAGACAGAGATTTGGGAAGCAGGTTTTAAATTGTAGGACATTTCCACGGGCAGATGTGGACTCTGACCACAATCTATTGGTTATGACCTGTAGGTTAAAACTGAAGAAACTGCAAAAAGATGAGAATTTAAGGACATGGGATCTGGATAAGCTAAAAGAACCAGAGGTTGTACAGAGTTTCAAGGAGAGAATAAGGGAAAAATTGACAGGAATGGGGGAAAGAAACACAGTAGAAGAAGAATGGGTAGCTCTGAGGGATGAAGTAGTGAAGGCAGCAGAGGAAAAAGGAGGTGAAAAGACGAGGGCTGCTAGAAATCCTTGGGTAACAGAAGAAATATTGAATTTAATTGATGAAAGAAGAATATATAAAAATGCAGTAAATGAAGCAGGCAAAAGGAATACAAAAGTCTCAAAAATGAGATCAACTGGAAGTGCAAAATGGCTAAGCAGAGATGGCTAGAGGACAAATGTAAGGATGTAGAAGCTTATCTCACTAGGGGTAAGATAGATACTGCCTACAGGAAAATTAAAGAGACCTTTGGAGAGAAGAGAACCACGTGTATGAATATCAAGAGCTCAGATGGCAACCCAGTTCTAAGCAAAGAAGGGAAGGCAGAAAGGTGGAAGGAGTATATAGAAGGTTTATACAAGGGCGATGTACTTGAGGACAATGTTATGGAAATGGAAGAGAGTGTAGATGAAGACGAAATGGGAGATAAGATACTGCGTGAAGAGTTTGACAGAGCACTGAAGGACCTGAGTCGAAACAAGGCGCCCGGATTAGACAACATTCCATTAGAACTACTGATGGCCTTGGGAGAGCCAGTCATGACAAAACTCTACCAGCTGGTAAGCAAGATGTATGAGGCAGGCGAAATACCCTCAGACTTCAAGAAGAAAATAATAATTCCAATCCCAAAGAAAGCAGGTGTTGACAGATGTGAAAATTACCGAACTATCAGTTTAATAAGTCACAGCTGCAAAATACTAACGCGAATTCTTTACAGACGAATGGAAAAACTGGTAGATGCGGACCTCGGGGAGGATCAGTTTGGATTCCGTAGAAATGTTGGAACACCTGAGGCAATACTGACCTTACGACTTATCTTAGGAAAAAGATTAAGAAAAGTCAAACCTACGTTTCTAGCATTTGTAGACTTAGAGAAAGCTTTTGACAATGTCGACTGGAATACTCTCTTTCAAATTCGGAAAGTGGCAGGGGTAAAATACTGGGAGCGAAAGGCTATTTACAATTTGTACAGAAACCAGATGGCAGTTATAAAACTCGAGGGACATGAGAGGGAAGCAGTGGTTGGGAAGGGAGTAAGACAGGGTAGCAGCCTCTCCCCGATGTTATTCAATCTTTATATAGAGCAAGCAGTAAAGGAAACAAAAGAAAAATTTGGAGTAGGTATTAAAATTCATGGAGAAGAAGTAAAAACATTGAGGTTCGCCGATGACATTGTAAATCTGTCAGAGACGGCAAAGGACTTGGAAGAGCAGTTGACGGAATGGACAGTGTCTTGAAAGGAGGATATAAGATGAACATCAAGAAAAGCAAAACGAGGATAATGGAATGTAGTCAAATTAAATCGGGTGATGCTGAGGGAATTAGATTAGGAAATGAGACACTTAAAGTAGTAAAGAAGTTTTGCTATTGAGGAAGTAAAATAACTGATGATGGTCGAAGTAGAGAGGATATAAAATGTAGACTGGTAATGGCCAGGAAAGCGTTTCTGAAGAAGAGAAATTTGTTAACATCGAATATAGATGTGTGTATCAGGAAGTTGTTTCTGAAAGTATTTGTTTGGAGTGTAGCCATGTATGGAAGTGAAACATGGACGATAACTAGTTTGGACAAGAAGAGAATAGAAGCTTTCGAAATGTGGTGCTACAGAAGAATGCTGAAGATAAGGTGGATAGATCACGTAACTAATGAGGAGGTATTGAATAGGATTGGGGAGAAGAGAAGTTTGTGGCACAACTTTACTAGAACAAGGGATCGGTTAGTAGGACATGTTTTGAGGCATCAAGGGATCACAAATTTAGCATTGGAGGGCAGCGTGGAGGGTAAAAATCGTAGAGGGAGACCAAGAGATGAATACACTAAGCAGATTTAGAAGGATGTAGGTTGCAGTAGGTACTGGGAGATGAAGAAGCTTGCACAGGATAGAGTAGCATGGAGAGCTGCATCAAACCAGTCTCAGGAGTGAAGACAACAACAACGTGATAACTTTTCAGTTTAGTGGATCCTAAGAGAACAGTACGGTAACTATTAAATGAATATTTTATGTGATGGTGCCATTTCTTTTACAAATACTGTTTTTTTATGACGGTGGACTGGAGGATAAATTGCCCATGCCGATGGGTGAAATCGTCGTATTTTTGTTGAAAATGGTTCAAATGGCTCTGAGCACTATAGGACTCAACTGCTGTGGTCATCAGTCCCCTAGAACCTAGAACTACTTAAACGTAGCTAAGAACAACACACAAATCCATGCCCGAGGCAGGATTCGAACCTGTGACCGTAGCGGTCGAGCGGTTCCAGACGTAGCGCCTAGAAGCCTCTTGGCCACTCCGGCCTGCTGTATTTTTGTCATTCCGTGCACAGGTGAACTGAGTTATCACCATTTTGGGAAAAACTTCGTCAGGCAGACTTACGAATAGTGATGAATAGTGTTCCCAGCTTATCGCTACTATCCCATTCAAAGAATCGGAAGACAGACCCAATTTATCTCCCTTTCACGGGACGGCATGAAACTCCCGCATCGCTGCCTCTCTCTCCCGCAAGCTTTGACAGATTGCTCTTTCATTTACTCTGTAAATATCAGTACATAATATTCTGATACAGTTCACTTAATAACAATTTAAAGATTAAGACGTGAATAGTATATACGGAGCCCGGCCGTAGTGGCCGTGCGGTTCTAGGCGCTGCAGTCTTGAACCGCGTGCACGCTAGGATCGCAGGTTCGAATCCTGCCTCGGGCGTGGATGTGTGAGATGTCCTTAGGTTAGTTAGGTTTAACTAGTTCTGAGTTCTAGAGGACTAATTACCTCAGAAGTTGAGTCCCATAGTGCTCAGAACCATTTGAACCATTTTTTAGTATAAACGGATGCGTACAGAAGACAATCGGAAAATAAGAGAATCGAAGTATATGAGAAGTGATGATGTAGAAGGATGTTGAAAATTCCGTTAACTGACGGGAAATGAGGAGGTACTCCATAAAATCGGCGAAGTAAGGAACATGTGTTAAACACTGACGATAGCACATTGGTAAAGACATCAAGGATAACTTTCCTGCAAATAAATGGAGCTCTAGGGGCAAAATCTGCAGGGAAAGAGTTTGGAATGCATCTAACACACAATTGAGGACTTAAGGTTCAATTTCTACTCTTAGATGAAGCGGTTGGCACTCGTCGCGGGCCGCATCATACCTGACAAAATAATAATGACCCAAAATACAATAAAATAAAATAAAATAAAATAAAAAGTAAGGGAAAAAATACTTCCTATATTAGCAGTTACAATTCTTGGGGTGCTTGAAATCCTCTCAAACCTAGGCCACACACCTTTCTCTTAACAGTGCGCTCGATATTTCTGAGAAGCAATAAACAAAGAAAACACGTTGTATTTACCTTGCTGTGGTGATGAATGCCTCTGAGAGTTGTTATGAACGGAGACATGTCGCCTGCTATTTCCTCTTTGCCCTTGGACAAGGAAGAACAGCAGCAGTGAGTGGTACGCTCCATCTCTGCCAAGCGCTAACAGCTGATGTATCGCCGCACTGCTACGAGGTCTGGTTTAACAGCTTTAAGAGCTAAGCAGGATTGCCTTACATTCCTGCGTCTACGGAGTGCAGAATGCCAGCACTCTGATATCCTAGGCTCCATTTTCTGTAGTGTTACTAGTAGGCCTTTTCTGACTGTTTCATATCATCGTAAATAAAACCACTAGGTGTAGTAAGATGTTATTTTCTTAGGTGTAAACTGCAGTCCGTCTCCCGTGATTCCCAACAGACGAGTCGATTTATAGGGTGAGTTTGAAATAAATATGCAGTCCTTGAGGATTTGTTGCTTACACCAAAAGAGGATAAATAATGTTTGATGTCCATAAGTGCTTTATTTATGAGGAATGTTGGTGTTAAAATATGCTACGGCGAAATGTTATAACTGTAAGGTTGAAAATAAATTAATTGCGGTTTGTTCTGCTTGTGGTTCATGGTGTGGGTTCCTGTAGTCATGTCCTAGTTCATGAACCACGGGCAAAGTATGAGTGGCCAAGTAAGTCGTCCCAACAGTCGGGAAACCAGTTACTTTGGAATAAGGCTGGGCATCTCGGACATATTCTGAGTCGTGGTCACCTTTGTGCTCATACGGCAAAGACTACCAAATCCATCGGATAGTCCCTCAGCCGTTAAGGAAAAAACTCAATGGGACTGGGGGCAAGTAAGGCTACCAACCTGCTTCCCCGATACTTTAAATATGATTCTCGTAACAATCAGAGAAAAATGCCTCGGACCTTTAGAGGTGACGGAGTCCCACCTCTAACTGACAAACCAGGGACTCCTAAGATACGACTTGGCGAACAAATGGTAATGAGATGAGGAGTTATTAATATCAATGGGGGCTACTCTGGGAAGAAGGTAGAGCTGGCAGAGGATGCAAGTAAGATGGGGCTGGACGTTTTAGCTGTTAATGACATTCGGGTAAGGGGAAAGAAAGAAGAGGAAGTGGGAGAATACAAGGTCTACCTGTCAGGAGTCAAAGCAGCAAGAGCACAATGGGGTGTAGGGCTTTACAGCAGGAAAGAAATGGATCCCAGCGTAGTAGCAATAAGGTATGTAACGAACGACTGATGTGGATAGATTTGACAGTGTCTAGCAAGAAAATTAGGATTGTGTCAGTATATTCGCAATGTGAAGGGACAGATCAAGATAAGATGGATAGTTTTTATGATTCCCTCAGTGATGTAGTTGTTAGAGTAAAGAACAAGGACAGTGTTCTGCTCATGGGTGATTTTAACGCCAGGATTGGAAATCGAACAGAAGGGTATGAAAAAGAGAATATGGAGGCCAACAGGAACGGGAAACAACTCTTGGATTTCTGTGCCAGTATGGGCTTAGTAATCACAAACTTCTTTTTTAAACATAACAACTTTCACTGGTATACTTGGGAAGGCAGGGGAACCAGATCTGTCATTGACAATATAATAACAGATCAGGAATTCGTGAAAGTTGTGAGGGACACAAGAGTATTCAGGGGATTCTTTGATGACATTAATCATTATTTAATCTGCAGTGAAATTGCGATTGTGAGGCCGAAAGTGCAGGAGGTCAGGTCCATATGTAGGAGGATAAGAGTGGAGAAGCTTCAGGACAAGGAAATCAAGCACAAGTATATAACAGCGATCTCAGAAGGGTACCAGTTAGTTGAATGTCGTCAATTACAGTCACTGGAAAAGGAATGGAAAATGAACAGGGACAAAGTACTAGAAGTGGCTAAAGAATGTCTAGGGACAGTAGTGTGTAAAAGTAGGATGAAGCAAACGGCTTGGTGGAATGACACAGTCAAGGCAGCCTGTAAAAGGAAAAAGAAGGCGTATCAAAAATGGCTACATACTAGAACTCAGGTAGACAGAGAAAATTATGTTGAAGAAAAAAACAAAGCCAAACAGATAATTGCAGCATTGAAGAAGAAATCTTGGGAAGACTTTGGAAACAGGTTGGAGACTATGGGTCAAGCTGCTGGAAAACCATTCTGGAGTGTAATTAGAAGTCTTCGAAAGGGAGGTAAGAAGGAAATGACAAGTATTTTGGACAGGTCAGGAAAACTGCTGGTGAATCATGTGGGTGCCTTGGGCAGATGGAGGGAATATTTTGATGGTTAAAATGGCTCTGAGCACTATGGGACTCAACATCTTAGGTCGTAAGTCCCCTAGAACTTAAAACTACTTAAACCTAACTAACCTAAGGACATCAGACACACCCATGCCCGAGGCAGGATTCGAACCTGTGACCGTAGCAGTCCGGCGGTTCCGGACGGCAGCGCCGAAACGGCACAGCCACCGCGGCCGGCGGAATATTTTGAAGGGTTGCTCAATGTAGGTGAAAACACGATCAGTAATGTCTCAGATTTCGAGGTAGAATGGGATAGGAATGATGATGGACATAGGATCACATTTGAGGAAGTGGAGAAAATGGTCAATAAATTGCAGTGCAATAAAGCAGCTGGGCTGGATGAAATTACGTCAGAACTCATCAAATACAGTGGAATGTCAGGTGTTAAATGGCTACACAGGATAATTGAATTGGCCTGGATGTCGGGACAGGTTCCATCAGACTGGGCAAAAGCAGTAATCACACCAATCTTTAAACATGGAAACAGAAAAATTGTAAGAACTACAGAGGTATCTCTTTAATCAGCGTTGTGGGTAAAATCTTCTCAGGTATTGTTGAAAGGAAAGTGCGAATATTAGTTGAGGACCAATTGGATGAAAATCAGTGTAAAATCTTGTCAGGTATTGTTGAAAGGAAAGTGCGAGTATTAGTTGAGGACCAATTGGATGAAAATCAGTGTGGGTTTAGGCCTCTTAGAGGTTTTCAGGACGAGATCTTTAGCTTACGGCAAATAATGGAGAAGTGTTATGAGTGGAACAGGGAATTGTATCTATGCTTTATAGATCTAGAAAAGGCATATGATTGAGTGCCAAATAGGAGGAACAAAGTTAGAACATGTGGACGGTTTCAAGTACTTAGGATGCACATTCTCACAGGATGGCAACAGAGTGGAAGAACTGGAAGCGAGGTGTAGCAAAGCTAATGCAGTGAGCGCTCAGCTACGATCTACTCTCGTCTGCAAGAAGGAAGTCAGTACCAAGACTAAGTTAACTGTGCACCGTTCAATCATTCGACCCACTTTGTTGTATGGGAGCGAAAGCTGGGTGGATTCAGGTTACCTTATCAACAAGGTTGAGGTTATGGATATGAAAGTAGCTAGGATGAATGCAGGTACTAGTAGATGGGAACAATGGCAGGAGGGTGTCCACAATGATGAAATCAACGAAAAACGGGGCATGAACTCTATAGATGTAGCAGTTAGGACGAACCGGCTTAGATGGTGGGGTCATGTTACACGCGTGGGAGAAACAAGGTTACCCAAGAGACTCATGGGTTCAGCAGTAGAGGGTAGGAGGAGTCGGGGCAGACCAAGGAGAAGGTACCTCGATTCGGTTAAGAATTATTTTGAAGTAATAGGTTTAACATCAGAAGAGGCACCAATGTTAGCACTGAATAGGGGATCATGGAGGAATTTTATAATGGGGGCTTTGCTCCAGACTGAACCCTGAAATGCATAATCAGTCTTAAATGATAATGATGATGATGATGTTCTGCTTGTAGAACAAAAACGCAGTTTTTACGGTTTTCAACCTCGATATGAAACTGTTCCACGAAGAGGTGACGACAGAATCCATAAAAAAGTGTTACGTCTGTTACATTGCATGTGCTAACCCATAGTCCTGTGTAGTGGATGTCTAGAATAATAAAAAAATGTTCCAAAATATCCTCCACTTTCTTCCATGGGCTGCTGCACATGTTTGACTTTAGACTGTTCAACCATTTGAGAAACATCAGATTGCTAGAGATTTGTTTCGCAAATAACTCCGATTAGTCGATGAAGTATTCCTCCATTGTCACTTTCACATTCTTAGTGAAAGAAGTTTGAAGGTCACCCCAGAAAGATAACAAATTAATTTAGATTTCGTACCGTAAAATGGAACTGGAATTTTTATCGTTTGTACCTTGAGGTACGGTGACCATAAAGCATTTTAATCGTTGGACTGCTTCGGTTAATTCATCATTTGATTAAATCTCGAAAAAAATACTACAGTAGACAACTCATTCAACTTAAAAGAAGAGCAAATTTACCCACCTGAGCACAGAGTTCTGAAGTGGGAAATGCCTTAGCACACAACTACTAAAACAAACAATTAACATTTTCGCTTTTAAAATTCATATCGCACAGGGAAAGGAAGATATGACTTGACAAATGCATCAGACTATAGCAAATGACTTATAGAAGAAAGAAAAAGGTTTTGCACAATTCAGGTGAATATAAAATGACAGATTATTATCACAGTTGCGTAAATGCAGATTTCTAGGACACTTTCATTGAGAAGAGGCTGTTCTGGACACAGGCGATCACAAGCCAGCCGCGGTGGCCGAGAGGTTCTAGGCTGTTCAGTTTGGGACCGCGAGACCTCTACGGTCTCAGGTTCGAATCCTGCCTCGGGCATGGATGTGTGATGTCCTTAGGTTAGTTAGGTTTAAGTAGTTCTAAGTTCTAGGGGCCTGATGACCATAGAAGTTAAGTCCCATAGTGCTCAGAGCTATTTGAACCATTTTTGATTAGGATACTGACGTGTATAAACAATTCTCAGCCCCATTTTGTGCAATGTGCCGATGAGGTGTATGGCGGATAAAATAGCAGAATTGTTAGACCCACTTGTTAGGAAACCATTTAACCTCTATATCCGCTTGACAACGAGTCAACGTTTCTCTCATCAAGTGTCCTCTGTGCTTCTTCCTCTATATTATTACATGCTACACGCACCAGTTCAAACTTGTAATTTGAACGCAGAGCGTGCGAGGGGCCATGGTCATGCACACGAAGTCTAAAAGTCCACACACCAGGTTTCTTCTACGGATTTTCCTGTCCAGAAGCAGCATTCAAATCGTGGATCAGTGTTTGCCAAAACGAGGTTGAAATAAACATAGTAGCGAGTGCGATAAGGTTCCCACCACTATTACATGAGAATTGTATTTAATTTGAGAGATCCCAATGGGCTTTAATTACATGAAATGACAAATGAGATGTTCCATGTAAATTGAATATAGAGGTAGGATGGCGTGGGGGAGTGGGAGGGTGGGAAGGAACTGAACTATGATATCAATTGCATCGGGGCTTCCTGCAGAGTCAGCGTAACGAGTGAAAGTGTGTCCTGGACTGAGCTGGAACCCGGGATCTCCCTCTTACTAGTTAGTTATGTTAACCACTGCACCATCCGGACACATTTCTCATCGCAACTGCGCAGACTATTGCAGCACGCTCTCCGATCGACTTACACTTGAAACTTCCCCTTAGAAATTCAATGAATTACTCTGCTGGTAAATTTCTACGTCATTTGATACAAAAATAGCTGAGTAAAACTAAACGTACTCATACAGTTCTCTACTTATTCTGTTCATCACTAAACTGACACACAATATTTTTTAGCGCAACGCAATCTTACTTTCAATAATACCTACAAAAATGACAATGACTAACAATAAGCTATACCTTTGATGAATCATTTACCACACAAAAATCTTCATTATTCGAACTAATGCAATACAGAAAGCGAATATACTGCCAGCTAAATAGTGAATTCTAACTACTGAAGGCACTAACTGCTGATAGGCATAGTTAGCAAATGAAACAGTTTGGTAGAGAACAAACAACTTATTTACCTTAATTGCTTTCAAAACTCATATAATTTTGTGACATCCAATTAAACGAATTACTTTTTCTGACGGACACACTTTCAGATTGTCTGCTCAAAACTCTGGAATCTGTCTCTCCACATCCACCATATCAGGCGGCTCACCTCCAACTGCCCAACACTACACACTGTTCACATCCAGCTGCCCAACACTACAATAGCGTATATTTCAACAATGCTAACAAGCCACAGACTACACACAGCACAGTCAGTGATTTTCATACAGGGTACTACGTGTCGTTACCAACATAAAAACCTAACCACCGTACTTACACACTACCACCTTGCGCCACATACCTGGAGTCACCGCGGACATGTGATGCTAGATGGGAATGTGAGTCGACTGGGGAGCGTGCCGAGGTCTGCACGCATTTGACTAAGCACCGTGTCCGGATGGCGCACTGCTTAACGCAATTGACTAGTAAGCAGGATATCCTGTGTTCGAGTCGCCGTCCAGGACACATTTTCAGTCTTCGCTGCTGATTTCACATGAGGTCCTCAAGTAGCTGATATATTTCCTTTCCTTTCCTTTCTCCTCCCATCGCCTTCAGTTTACATGTTATGTATTACAGCTGCTGATTTCGCTTGGTGTCTATTGAACACACCACACATTTGTATAAGGCAATGGAAATAGCGCCGTCATGCTTTCATTTCTCCTCCCATCACCTTCAGTTTACATGTTATGTATTACAGCTGCTGATTTCGCTTGGTGTCTGTTGAACACACCACGCATTTGTATAAGGCAATGGAAATAGCGCCATTATGCTTTCATTTCTCCTCCCATCACCTTCAGTTTACATGGTATGTATTACAGATGCTGATTTCGCTTGGTGTCTGTTGAACACACCACGCATTTGTATAAGGCAATGGAAATAGCACCGTTATGCTTTCATTTCTCCTCCCATCACCTTCAGTTTACATGGTATGTATTACAGATGCTGATTTCGCTTCGTGTCTGTTGAACACACAACGCATTTGTATAAGGCAATGGAAATAGCGCCGTTATGCTTTCATTTCTCCTCCCATCACCTTCAGTATACATGGTATGTATTACAGATGATGATTTCGCTTGGTGTCTGTTGAACACACCACGCATTTGTATAAGGCAATGGAAATAGCGCTGTTATGCTTTCATTTCTCCTCCCATTACCTTCAGTTTACATGTTATGTATTACAGATGCGGATTTCGCTTGGTATCTGTTGAACACACCACGCATTTATATAAGGCAAAGGAAATAGCGCTGTTATGCGTTGAGATCATCGAGTGAGAACAGTGTAAGTGGTAGCGTCATGATTCTGAGGACTCTTTAGCATATAAACATTCTAGATTTAGGTACATGATGACGCACTATTGTATAATGTTTTGGCAAGACCTTTGTGAAGTAGTATAAGGTCACATGATTTCACCTCCTACTTGACACAACTGGTACAGCAATGAAAAGTATCATGTATATGTATATAGAGAAGTCGACACACAAAAATAAAACCAAAGACGTCCTCTAACTGTAGAAATATTTTTATTCACACTACACTGTTGAAGAAAGAGAGAAAATGGTTTATTATATAGTTGCAGACAACTAATGTAGACTATGGCTCGTAAGTATTGCGTTGTTAAACATGTCATTCAATGTTTTTAAAGTTGTGGACATCTGAGAGTCGTAAGCTGAGTTGCAATGCTGCACTAGTGCAGTCGGGTTGGAGCAGCTGTGAGCTCTGCGTCGACATGGCTTGCCCGACCATTGCCGGCACACATCAGTTGAGCTGGGCCGCGGTCTTGGTGGATCGTCGGTCGGTCGTCCTTGTTGACGATCCTTCTTGACGACGCATTTTGGATCGCCGATCGTTCGTGAGTCGGTTGTGTGTGTGTGTGTGTGTGCATCGACTCCCGATTTGTCTTTGTGCTTGCTTAGTTACTGTTGTGTATTGTTCAGGTCTTCGTGCAGGTGTTTGTCAGGTTGTGTGTGCAGTTGGCGCTATTTCCACTGAAGACGATTTTACATGTTTTCGGCATTCTGAGGCAAGTCGGTCGGTTGTGGCGGACGACGGAGCTTATCTCCGGGCGGTGCTGTCTGCTGGGCCCGCTGGCAGCCCCTGAGCAGTGTCGGAGTGTGTGCGGAGCTGTCCGATCGCTACGAGCTTCATGGCTCACCGACCCAGGACGTCTAAGTTCAGTAGTGGTTTCAACTACCCAAGCCACATCCATTCATGCTGTGGTGGTTCGTGTCGGTGGTTTGCTGTTGTGGGGAGGTTTTCCATTGAGCAACACCGAGTGTTTCTACTGCTGAAATTTATCCCCCATGCGCTGCAAGGAACTATTTCGGTCGGCAACAATTTGAGTGCACAAGTCGAATTTTCTGCCTAGTGGCCGTTAGCGTTCCTATTACCTGCCCTTGCCACTGACGAAACCTGTTATCGCTGTCGAACATGGTGTGTACTTTTGACAGCTAATACATAATCCATTGTGGATTATCACGTTGGTAACCTTTCCAGTTTGAGTTCTCATGTACTGATTGACGGGAAGCAAGTCGTTGTGTCGGTCGGACCGTGGCTGTCCCCCGGTTTGGTTCTGACTGATCAAGTACAGTTGGGCTCACCACGTGTCTCACCTAAGTGAACGAGGGCAGACCGACCTCCCTGGAGGTCTTCTGAGTGCCACCTGTGTTTAATTATCCGTTGTCAGCTACTTTAAATTTGATTTTTCTTAAGAATTTTAGCAAAATGAATTTTTAAATTTTTCTTTCAAGATTAAACATTGTGGCCTTCTGCCTTTAAAATATGATGGGATTATATTATAAAATTTTGGAACTTAATTGTGGCCTTCAGCATTTGTATTGCACTTTGCATATATTTGCTGTTTTTTTAATAATTTTATTGCTATGTAATTGGATCTTTATCTTGTTGCTTTGTTACGATTTGTTGTTTGGAGACCTCAGCCGTGAAAGAGTTGCATTCGGTAAGGGTCCGGCTATGGGTCACTTTGGATTTAAAGTTCTTTAAGTTACAGTAAATGACAATTAAAAGGAGAAACTGACCTCAGCCTTTACCCATTTCCAAAATCCTATTCCTGGTCTGCCCAGCAGGTTTAGCGGGCGTTTCAGTCACAAATAGTTGAAGCGGACAGTTTAAACAAGAAAATATTTTTCTTGAAAATGATCTCAGTCTGTCAGCGTCCATTTAATTCAAAGCAAGTACATGACATAATTTAACTGGCAGAATTCGGTTCTGAAAACATGAGACAGCTTTAGCTGTAAGTTCTATATTTATAGGCACCAGAGGTTTCGCAGCGTCTAAGCAGCATCATTAGGTGTAATAAAATTATCTTCCGATAGTGAAAACGAGAATGGGATGACCTAGCGTTCATTGATAGCATTTTGTTTTTTTTTTCAGAATCATATATCTAGTCTGCGGCTGCCCTTACATCAAAGTCCACTGTCTGGGACAATTTGAATAAGTGTTAAATTCCAATATAAAACTTAGTTAAAATACCAAACACGCAGACCAACAGCCGACGAAAGAAGTTAAAGATTCATCTGTGAAAGTTCGTTCAGAGAAAGGTACAAGAACTATTTATCTTCGTCAGACGTTTTGACTGCACTTTCCACTAGATCTAAACACTTATAACGAAACAATTAAGTTTTAGAGCTCTAAGACAAACCGAAAGCAATATCATCATACATGCCATTACATTTTAAGAGATTGTAATGTTATTTAAACAAAGGTACAAGAGCTGGAGCTTTCCACAAATCAATAAATGCCATACGGCAATAATTCGATGCTAGTTCAATATGTCTGTACAAACGTATCAGCCATCAGCCCTTTAAATGAGGCTCTTCTAAGACCAGAAATACTGTAGTAAGAAATTCATGAAATATCTCATCTTAATGAATTTCTTGTTCATAACCTTAGAGTGTTTTTGTGATTTTATAAACATTCAGATCTGAAATACCCATGTAAACATCTTTACACATACACCCAGTACCTGTTACTTAATGGAGTTGTGACAGGTATGTAATCTTCTGTATTTTAAATTTTATGTTGAAAGAAATAACATTAGATACTCATTGCCCAGGCCACAGTATACGTGTACACAGTATGCACTTGATCAGTTTACTACTCATTTCATATTGTTGAAATATCTCATCTCAATGAATTTATTGTTCAAAATCTTAGAGTGTTTTTGTTATTTGTGTTGTTGGAGTGCTTTCGTGTAGTACAAGGGGCATACATATTTGTTTGGCCGGCATGTTCTCATGTTTCATTTTGGTTCGACCACTCCAGTTACTTGAGAATTTGCAGCCTTTACGCCGGCCGCGGTGGTCTAGTGGTTCAGGCGCTCAGTCCGAAACCGCGCGACTGCTACGGTCGCAGGTTCGAATCCTTCCTCGGGCATGGATGTGTGTGATGTCCTTAGGTTAGTTAGGTTTCAGTAGTTCTAAGTTCTAGGGGACTGATGACCACAGATGTTAAGTCCCATAGTGCTCAGAGCCATTTGAACCATTTACAGCCTTTACAGATGTAACCAACAATCAATAATGGACGAAACCTCCATTACTCCACTGCCACTAGAGACATTGGTATAGATGCACTGCAGCCACCAGTATGTTTAATGATATGTTCCAGGTCAAAGCTATTCCCGGGAATTAATAAGGAGAGGCACACTGTATGACAGTTAAAAAAATACGACGATAGGTATCCCCCATCCCCAACAAACTCAATCATTATCTACGGAGAATGCAGTCCGAGTGGAAGCTAGCGTTGTATCGTTACGCATCGTCAAAGACGCCGTGTTCTGTATGTTATAATAACCTGGTGTATTCATTCCAAGTAGTCTGTCCCTACAAGGTGGTAGGCAAGGTGTCAGTCCGTGATCAGGTACTACAGTCTGTAATGGATTGTTGCCATACGAGATTTGGATCTTCCGAGTCTGGCGGACTGTTAAGTGATGAAGTTACAATTTTGCAAAGGAATACCAGCTAACTTCATTCATGACGTTGAAGGTGGTTAAAATAACAAAATCGCCACCACGAAATAGTGTCATCCAAACGCTTAACTTTCTGTAATATACATCTAAAATAATCCATGTATGCTTCAATACTACTTTTCACTCACAAGGGGTAATGGCATTCAGAAAACGTAAATGGTCTGCATTATTCGTGGACTGTGCCAACATACAACCACATCGCCGTCGGCGAGGCCCGCTCCATACGACCAATTGGCAGTACGGATCACCTGCTAGGGCAACCCGAAAACGAGCGGAGTAGTTCGACCAGTTCGTATCGTTTACTTTCTGATCTTACAGATGTTATCGTGGGATTATTTTGTAACTACATCGTTATAATGAGCACAATTTGAGCTTTAGAGTTTTGGCATACGAGTTGTATTCTAATATCCAACCACGGCGTAGCATTCTACGCTCGTTCTGTTTTGCGAGAGGTCAGTAAGCCGGGGGAAATACAGAGCTATTATAAATGCTTCATTCGTTTTCAGAGCTCCATATTTTCCGTAGTATTACGTGTAAAATTATGAAAGAAGCAACCTTGTGCAGACCTGCAGGTGGCAACCTTTATTTGTCGCTAATACTGTTCAGTACGAGACGAGTTGCCGGAGGAATAAAAGTGTTGACAACGGGTCTTGAGTCGTTCTTGGGTAGCTCAAATGATAGAGCACTTGCCCGAGAGATGCATAGATCCCGAGTTCGAACCTCGGTCCGGCACACAGTTTTGATCTGCCAGAAGCTTTCACCGTTCAGTACTTTTGTGTGGCGCCAACAGCATGCTATGACAATGCTTTGGATAACAATAACACGATCATGGCTGCAAGAGCTAGAAATGTTGTAAATGGCTACATAATGCTGACGAAATTAGTGGAGCAAAATTTGACTGAATGGTGATATCAACGGACATCATTTCCACCCTGCTCGTGATTGGCTTAGAAAGCCAGAGGCACACAGCGTTTTTACTGATGGAATAGTAGGTTACTTATATTTCACTGAAAATATGCCAACATTATCACACAATTTGCTGCGGACAGAACAATATAAATGTTTCTTTCGGGGAATGCCACCGTGTAAGAACGCTGGGATTTGTCACAGCGACAATCTCCGTGTGCAGGAATAACACCACGGTTCAATTTGAAATTGTAGGAAGCCTGGAGTTTTACTCAGTACACCGCGCGGACAAGCAAAACAAAGAAAACAGGGAAGAGAAATGCTGATTTTTGGGATATTGGTTGCATTAATGTGTATTACGAATTGAAGGAGATTTTAAGAGGAAGTGTCATTAAAGAATGGCCACTAATCTCACCCAGTTGTGGTAGGGGAAGGAGGCATTTAATACAGTGGGCCGCACAGGAGAAACGAAGCATTTTGGAGAGGCACAGGAAGACTCATTCTGGGACAGGATAAGAAAGGCTCCCGACTTTCAGATATGTAGTGATAGTCAGGCAGACACTTTTGTTTTGCGACCGCTTGGTAAGTCGGGGGAAATCTGTGTTTACTAGTTGCCTAACTGGATAACCTTTTACAGGCCACACAGACTGAGGCTAGACATGCCTGCAGGTACAATTTGCTTGGTGGCCCGTTTCAATTCACCTGTATTCAGTGAGACTGGCTATGCACCCTTGAGGCCGCTATTGAGTGGGAGTGTCATCGAGGATTCTGTAATTCTTTGATATACAGTGGAAGTAGGCTGTTTAGGTATTCTTATTGGTAACGCCACATAGCGCTCTGTATGAAAAATCACTGGCTGTGCTGTGCGCAGTCTGTGGCTAGTTTGCATTGTTGTCTGCCATTGTAGTGTTGGGCAGATGGATGTTAACAGCGCGTAGCGTAGTGCAGTTGGAAGTGAGCCGCCAGCAGTGGTGGATGTGAGGAGAGAGATGGCGGAGTTTTGAAATTTGTAAGACTGGTTGTCATGAACTGCTATATACATTATGACTTTTGAACACTAGTAAGGTAAATACATTGTTTGTTCTCTATCAAAATCTTACATTTGCTAACTAAGCCTATCAGTAGTTAGTGCGTTCAGTAGTTCGAATCTTTTATTTAGCTGCCAGTAGTGGCCCTCGCTGTATCGCAGTAGCTTGAGTAACGAATATTTTTGTGAGGTAAGTGATTTGTGAAAGGTAAAGGTTAATGTTAGTGAGGGCCACACTTTTCCAGGGATTATTGAAAGTCAGATTGCGTTGTGCTGAAATTATTCTGTGTCAGTTTAAGCACAGTCTTGTATAACTTTTCCAAGGGGACGTTTCACTTTAAGAGGAAGTGTCATTAAAGAATGGCCACTAATCTCACCCAGTTGTGGTAGGGGAAGGAGGCATTTAATACAGTGGGCCGCACAGGAGAAACGGAGCATTTTGGAGAGGCACAGGAAGACTCATTCTGGGACAGGATAAGAAAGGCTCCCGACTTTCAGATATGTAGTGATAGTCAGGCAGACACTTTTGTTTTGCGACCGCTTGGTAAGTCGGGGGAAATCTGTGTTTACTAGTTGCCTAACTGGATAACCTTTTACAGGCCACACAGACTGAGGCTAGACATGCCTGCAGGTACAATTTGCTTGGTGGCCCGTTTCAATTCACCTGTATTCAGTGAGACTGGCTATGCACCCTTGAGGCCGCTATTGAGTGGGAGTGTCATCGAGGATTCTGTAATTCTTTGATATACAGTGGAAGTAGGCTGTTTAGGTATTCTTATTGGTAACGCCACATAGCGCTCTGTATGAAAAATCACTGGCTGTGCTGTGCGTAGTCTGTGGCTAGTTTGCATTGTTGTCTGCCATTGTAGTGTTGGGCAGATGGATGTTAACAGCGCGTAGCGTTGTGCAGTTGGAAGTGAGCCGCCAGCAGTGGTGGATGTGAGGAGAAGAATGGCGGAGTTCTGAAATTTGTAAGACTGGTTGTCATGAACTGCTATATACATTATGACTTTTGAACACTAGTAAGGTAAATACATTGTTTGTTCTCTATCAAAATCTTACATTTACTAACTATGCCTATCAGTAGTTAGTGCATTCAGTAGTTCGAATCTTTTATTTAGCTGGCAGTAGTGGCCCTCGCTGTATCGCAGTAGCTTGAGTAACGAATATTTTTGTGAGGTAAGTGATTTGTGAAAGGTAAAGGTTAATGTTAGTCAGGGCCATACTTTTCCAGGGATTATTGAAAGTCACATTGCGTTGCACTGAAATTATTCTGTGTCAGTTTAAGCACAGTCTTGTATAACTTTTCCAAGGGGACGTTTCATATGTCGACTCTTCGCAGAGGATACCTCACTGGAATCTTCTGATTTTTTCTTGTTGTTTGTGTAATTAGTGGAGAGTTTGTTTATTGCTAGCACTTAATTGTAGAGAGAATCTCCTTTTTAGTTGTAGTCTTTCACTGTTGTACAGTGAAACAGTTGTGGCATGCATGTAGATTTGCACCATGTATTTCGCAGCTGCGCTTGCGAACTAGATATAATTTTCAGTGCTACGTAAATGTGTTCTCTTATTTTTGCTCTTCAAATGGTTTTTTTATGAGTTGTCGTGTGAAATATTGTGACAATAATGGCGTGTGAAAAACGTAACACTAGGCTCCAAAGTAAACTGAGAAATAATAGTGACGACCAGAGTAGCTTATCAGCACCACTGTGTAGTGAATTAACAGACACTCGAAGTAGTAATTTGGTAATTGTGCATAGGGAAATGGAGTGGGCGGCAAATAATGGTGTAGACATTGAACAAATAGTGAACAGGTACCATTATCGATCGATCGGTCGGCAACAGCTCGCCTCAGGAATCCGAAATGACAGGACACAATGTTGCGAATACTCTAGACTTAGGTTTTGGGTCCTCACCGTTTTCTCAAATGAGTCAAGACACATT
This sequence comes from Schistocerca gregaria, assembly GCF_023897955.1. Classification (NCBI taxonomy): domain Eukaryota; kingdom Metazoa; phylum Arthropoda; class Insecta; order Orthoptera; family Acrididae; genus Schistocerca; species Schistocerca gregaria. The sequence goes on along the minus strand of NC_064922.1, from coordinate 729,710,582 downwards.
TTCTGCTTGTAAAAAAGTGAATGTTGCCGGTGAAAATGCACTGCCAAAAAGCATAGAGAAACAGATTCCAGACACTAAGACATTATTATTGCCATTAATGCAACAAAAGGAACAAAATCAGAGACAAACACAGCAAAAGCTTCAAAAGTTAGACACAATATAACAAAATCAGAGACAAACACAGCAAAAGCTTCAAAAGTTAGACACAATGGAATAAAATCTTCGGAAGTTAGACACCACACTTGAACAAACACATGAAGATTTAACTACTGAGTTACATAACATTGAATCGAAATATCAAAAAATCTGTAATGACGTAAAAACACAAATTTGTGAGCATTTTCAACCTATCTTTTCGCGGCATGAAAATGCATTACAGAATCACGAAGCAGTCATAAAAGAACTATAAACTATTGTTCGTGAAAATCACAACACCTTGCAAGCTAAAATGGACTCAGTTGCATCCATCCATTCGGTTACACAACTTGCAAGAACTCAGGAAAACTTAAAGGACACAGTAGATTCGATTTCAACACAAATGGACGCTCTGAAACTTGGTTCACAAAAACACCCTGAGGAAATGTGTTCAGTATCGGAGAAAGTAGCCGAACTTTCGGACAAGTTCACTAACTTATCTACAAAGGTAGATGATGATCTAAATGACGCAAGACCCGTAGCATTCACTGACACACAAGAGTATGAACAAATTAGAAAATTCAAACAAAATCAAAATAAAATCAATACACAGTACGAAAGAGAAATCCGGGAAGTACAAGATCACCTGACGCGGGTAATACAAAAATTACATATTTCAGAGGACACTCGCGCTCCAACACGGGAAGAGGGTCTTAGAAATACGAAAAAGCAACAAAAAATAACACAGTGAATTTCGGAAATTATGAAAGAAATTGGCAAGGTGCACCGAATTTTGAGATGGAACCGCCGACACGACGTAACAATGACCGATATATGACTAGCCGACACGATGATTTTGACTATAAGTTGTTCATTACTACACGTAAATTCAAAGCATTTAAGAATTCTGACAACGACATCCATCCATAAGCGTGGCTTCATCAATTCTCTCATTGTTTTCCTCCCAACTGGTCATTAGAGCACAGATTAGAATTTATGTGTGGCTATTTAGAGAATGAACCAGCTGTGAAAATGCGATCGGTCATTCACGATTGCCACAGTGACGGAGAATTTTATCATACCTTCCTCTCAGCATATTGGTCTCAAGCTACACAAGATCGAGTAAAACATAGCATCATAATGATGAAACATTTCGAACAATCTGAATTCTCCAGTCTTGTGAAATATTTTGAAGACATGTTGCACAAGAATCACTACTTGTCAAACCCTTACAGCCCTTCAGAACTCATCCGCATTTGCCTTATCAAACTACCTGAACATTTACGACAAATTATTTTGGCAGGACGTTGCAAAGATGACATTGAAGCTTTTCAGGGATTGTTACAAGAATTGGAAATTGACACTGACAATCGCGGAAAGCGAAAAAAGGAGCACAACAATTACAGGTCACATCCGTCGCAAATCCGCGATGAAAGAAATAATAACTGGACACGACAAGGCTATTCTCACAACACAAATCGTGACCAAAACAGACACCACCCGTATGACAACCGTTGGCAGAGTAGTAATAATTACAGGGAAAGATCACCTCTCCGCGGTAGTGACTATCACAGAGACAATCAGAGAAATAGACAATATGGGAACCAAAATAAATATTATTAGGGGAGACAGAATAACTTTAGAAACAACAGTCCAGCGAGCAGTTACGATTCAGGAAGAAATTCCCCACCACGTGACCGGCAAGAAAGAAACTATGCAATTTACCGACATGACGACAGACGATATGATCGTAACGACAGACCTGAATTGCATCAGAACTGGCGAGCTTCAAACAGGTCAGGGCCTTCTCGTCATGGTGAATTTGTAGAAGTTAGGTCTCCTAATCCCATTAACGACACGCGCCAACAAAGAGACAGGAAATGACTCGCATTGCAGGCAGCCACGTGCGCCGGCTGGCTCAGCGAAAAACAACATAGACGCTAACCTTGAAAAAAATTTTAGCATTCCGTACCGACGTATACAACATGATAATTGCGTTGAAGCTGAAACTTTGCGTACTAGGAAGAGTAAAGGATTGCACCACATTTCACATGTAAAACCGTTTATTGAAAGATAATCTGCTTTATAACTTAGTCTTTGTCATAAAATTTTTCGAAACTTCCTGGCAGATTAAAACTGTGTGCCCGACCGAGACTCGAACTCGGGACCTTTGCCTTTCGCGGGCAAGTGCTCTACCAACTGAGCTACCGAAGCACGACTCACGTCCGGTACTCACAGCTTTACTTCTGCCAGTATCGGTCTCCTACCTTCCAAACTTAACAGAAGCTCTTCTTCGAACCTTGCAGAACTAGCACTCCTGAAAGAAAGGATACTGCGGAGACATGGCTTAGCCACAGCCTGGGGGATGTTTCCAGAATGAGATTTTCACTCTGCAGCGGAGTGTGCGCTGATATGAAACTTCCTGGCAGATTAAAACTGTGTGCCCGACCGAGACTCGAACTCGGGACCTTTGCCTTTCGCGGGCAAGTGCTCTACCAACTGAGCTACCGAAGCACGACTCACGTCCGGTACTCACAGCTTTACTTCTGCCAGTATCCGTCTCCTACCTTCCAAACTTAACAGAAGCTCTTCTGCGAACCTTGCAGAACTAGCACTCCTGAAAGAAAGGATACTGCGGAGACATGGCTTAGCCACAGCCTGGGGGATGTTTCCAGAATGAGATTTTCACTCTGCAGCGGAGTGTGCGCTGATATGAAACTTCCTGGCAGATTAAAACTGTGTGCCCGACCGAGACTCGAACTCGGGACCTTTGCCTTTCGCGGGCAAGTGCTCTACCAACTGAGCTACCGAAGCACGACTCACGTCCGGTACTCACAGCTTTACTTCTGCCAGTATCCGTCTCCTACCTTCCAAACTTAACAGAAGCTCTTCTGTGAACCTTGCAGAACTAGCACTCCTGAAAGAAAGGATACTGCGGAGACATGGGTTAGCCACAGCCTGGGGGATGTTTCCAGAATGAGATTTTCACTCTGCAGCGGAGTGTGCGCTGATATGAAACTTCCTGGCCGATTAAAACTGTGTGCCCGACCGAGACTCGAACTCCCGACCTTTGCCTTTCGCGGGCAAGTGCTCTACCAACTGAGCTACCGAAGCACGACTCACGTCCGGTACTCACAGCTTTACTTCTGCCAGTATCCGTCTCCTACCTTCCAAACTTAACAGAAGCTCTTCTGCGAACCTTGCAGAACTAGCACTCCTGAAAGAAAGGATACTGCGGAGACATGGCTTAGCCACAGCCTGGGGGATGTTTCCAGAATGAGATTTTCACTCTGCAGCGGAGTGTGCGCTGATATGAAACTTCCTGGCAGATTAAAACTGTGTGCCCGACCGAGACTCGAACTCGGGACCTTTGCCTTTCGCGGGCAAGTGCTCTACCAACTGAGCTACCGAAGCACGACTCACGTCCGGTACTCACAGCTTTACTTCTGCCAGTATCCGTCTCCTACCTTCCAAACTTAACAGAAGCTCTTCTTCGAACCTTGCAGAACTAGCACTCCTGAAAGAAAGGATACTGCGGAGACATGGCTTAGCCACAGCCTGGGGGATGTTTCCAGAATGAGATTTTCACTCTGCAGCGGAGTGTGCGCTGATATGAAACTTCCTGGCAGATTAAAACTGTGTGCCCGACCGAGACTCGAACTCGGGACCTTTGCCTTTCGCGGGCAAGTGCTCTACCAACTGAGCTACCGAAGCACGACTCACGTCCGGTACTCACAGCTTTACTTCTGCCAGTATCCGTCTCCTACCTTCCAAACTTAACAGAAGCTCTTCTGCGAACCTTGCAGAACTAGCACTCCTGAAAGAAAGGATACTGCGGAGACATGGCTTAGCCACAGCCTGGGGAATGTTTCCAGAATGAGATTTTCACTCTGCAGCGGAGTGTGCGCTGATATGAAACTTCCTGGCAGATTAAAACTGTGTGCCCGACCGAGACTCGAACTCCCGACCTTTGCCTTTCGCGGGCAAGTGCTCTACCAACTGAGCTACCGAAGCACGACTCACGTCCGGTACTCACAGCTTTACTTCTGCCAGTATCCGTCTCCTACCTTCCAAACTTAACAGAAGCTCTTCTGCGAACCTTGCAGAACTAGCACTCCTGAAAGAAAGGATACTGCGGAGACATGGCTTAGCCACAGCCTGGGGGATGTTTCCAGAATGAGATTTTCACTCTGCAGCGGAGTGTGCGCTGATATGAAACTTCCTGGCAGATTAAAACTGTGTGCCCGACCGAGACTCGAACTCGGGACCTTTGCCTTTCGCGGGCAAGTGCTCTACCAACTGAGCTACCGAAGCACGACTCACGTCCGGTACTCACAGCTTTACTTCTGCCAGTATCCGTCTCCTACCTTCCAAACTTAACAGAAGCTCTTCTGCGAACCTTGCAGAACTAGCACTCCTGAAAGAAAGGATACTGCGGAGACATGGCTTAGCCACAGCCTGGGGAATGTTTCCAGAATGAGATTTTCACTCTGCAGCGGAGTGTGCGCTGATATGAAACTTCCTGGCAGATTAAAACTGTGTGCCCGACCGAGACTCGAACTCCCGACCTTTGCCTTTCGCGGGCAAGTGCTCTACCAACTGAGCTACCGAAGCACGACTCACGTCCGGTACTCACAGCTTTACTTCTGCCAGTATCCGTCTCCTACCTTCCAAACTTAACAGAAGCTCTTCTGCGAACCTTGCAGAACTAGCACTCCTGAAAGAAAGGATACTGCGGAGACATGGCTTAGCCACAGCCTGGGGGATGTTTCCAGAATGAGATTTTCACTCTGAAGCGGAGTGTGCGCTGATATGAAACTTCCTGGCAGATTAAAACTGTGTGCCCGACCGAGACTCGAACTCGGGACCTTTGCCTTTCGCGGGCAAGTGCTCTACCAACTGAGCTACCGAAGCACGACTCACGTCCGGTACTCACAGCTTTACTTCTGCCAGTATCCGTCTCCTACCTTCCAAACTTAACAGAAGCTCTTCTGCGAACCTTGCAGAACTAGCACTCCTGAAAGAAAGGATACTGCGGAGACATGGCTTAGCCACAGCCTGGGGGATGTTTCCAGAATGAGATTTTCACTCTGCAGCGGAGTGTGCGCTGATATGAAACTTCCTGGCAGATTAAAACTGTGCAGCTTTACTTCTGCCAGTATCCGTCTCCTACCTTCCAAACTTAACAGAAGCTCTTCTGCGAACCTTGCAGAACTAGCACTCCTGAAAGAAAGGATACTGCGGAGACATGGCTTAGCCACAGCCTGTGAGTACCGGACGTGAGTCGTGCTTCGGTAGCTCAGTTGGTAGAGCACTTGCCCGCGAAAGGCAAAGGTCCCGAGTTCGAGTCACGGTCGGGCACACAGTTTTAATCTGCCAGGAAGTTTCATATCAGCGCACACTCCGCTGCAGAGTGAAAATCTCATTCTGGAAACATCCCCCAGGCTGTGGCTAAGCCATGTCTCCGCAGTATCCTTTCTTTCCGGAGTGCTAGTTCTGCAAGGTTCGCAGAAGAGCTTCTGTTAAGTTTAGAAGGTGGGAGACGGATACTGGCAGAAGTAAAGCTGTGAGTACCGGACGTGAGTCGTGCTTCGGTAGCTCAGTTGGTAGAGCACTTGCCCGCGAAAGGCAAAGGTCCCGAGTTCGAGTCTAGGTCGGGCACACAGTTTTAATCTGCCAGGAAGTTTCATATCAGCGCACACTCCGCTGCAGAGTGAAAATCTCATTCTGGAAACATCCCCCAGGCTGTGGCTAAGCCATGTCTCCGCAGTATCCTTTCTTTCAGGAGTGCTAGTTCTGCAAGGTTCGCAGAAGAGCTTCTGTTAAGTTTGGAAGGTAGGAGACGGATACTGGCAGAAGTAAAGCTGTGAGTACCGGACGTGAGTCGTGCTTCGGTAGCTCAGTTGGTATTCTCGCTTCGCGCGTCGGGCGACTAGGTCGTGCTTTTAGTTCCGCCTCTACCCTAGCGCAGCGTGTTTTCCTGCTGTCAGTTTAGTGCCGTGTTGGTCTCCGTGCGCGTCGCATCGCTGGTTGTCGGCTGGTGTTTGGTGTTCGTGCGGCCCTTCCTGTCGCGGCGTCGTCTCTCGCCGTGATGTCCACCATGGTTCCCACGAAAGTTCCGCGTACAGGTACAGTCAGTTTTACCTTTGACAAATCCACGCGTCACGTCCAGCCCGGTTCTTTGGAGATACATGACTGGTTAGTCGATACAGTTAAGGTCACTACTGATCAGGTGCATACCGCATATTTCGACAGCGAATTATATGTGTTTTTTGTTAAGTTTCTTGACCCGCTCCAGGTTGATAGGCTACTTTCTCGTCATGGTTCTCAGGTACCCTTTACGCACCGTGATGGTTCCACTAGTATGGTTCTCTTGGCAAATGCAGAAGTGATATATACGAATGTTCGGGTATTTAACCTTCCGCCCGAGGTTGACGACTCTTTTCTGAAGTCCGTTTTGCTTCCTTATGGGGACGTACGCCATATTCGAAAGGAACGCTGGTCTGCTCAGCACCGCTTACAGGTATATAGTGGTATTCGGTCGGTGGAAATGGTGGTCAAAAAAACCTATTCCTTCTCACCTACAGGTATGTGGTTATAGGGTCCATATCACGTACAGTGGCCAGGAAGGAACATGTTATTATTGTAATGAAACTGGTCATTTCCGTACTAATTGTCCGCGACGTGTGGTGGTATTAAAACCTACATACGAACAGCGTAAAAAATTGACTTTAGCTGATCTTCTCCCGCAAGGATCTCGGACTGAATCGCTCACTGTTACTGAGGGACGCAGTGATCCGTTGCCCGACAACGGCCGTGATTTTCCCCCGTTGTCCTTGAGTAGGGATGTTGCTGCCCTTAATTCCGATGTTCCCGCGCTGATTTCTCACAACAAGCGTCGGCGAACACAGGATGATGCGGCTGATGAATCTTCCTTATTGGCTCGCCGTTCCGATGGGCCTCCGGTAAAGGACTCTCTTTCTCAGTCGGAAATCGTGGATGAGGAAGCCACAGGTGCTATCACGCCTTTGCAGAAGCTCCCTGACACCTTGTCTGACGTTGTTCCTGCTACCGCGGCAGCCTCTTCGGAGACGCCCGTGACGGAACCTGCTTCTGGTTGCCACGTGTCTTCTCCGGTGCTCTCTGACACTTCTCCTATTGACTCTGTTTCGCATCCCCCTTCTGGAATTTCTGTCGCCCCCTCTGGGTCACAGCCTCCTCCCATCAAACAACTGATTGATTCTCCAGAGCCAGTGGATCCCGTTGTTATTCACCAACTGTCCCACCGTGAACCCATGTCTGCGGACGAGTGGGATGTAGAGGCCTCTCTCTCGCAATCTGACACGGAATGTCTACATGATGCTCCTACGCAGCCGAACGCTGCAGCGTCGGCACCGCGGAGCCGCAGTCGAATCCGTAAACAGCCACGGAGAGCCGCGTCACGGCCGAAGAAAAAGCAGTGGGAAGATGAGGGTTCTGTTTCGTAGTTTTTCTCTCTGTGGTTCAGCGCTTGTTTCTGGTATGATTACTTGTATGCTGCTCCGTCAGCTGACGGCTCGATACCGATCTTTGTTTTTCTTTCTAGGTTGAAGTTCCATGCAAGCATATACATTTCTTACTCTGAATATTAACAGAATATGTTCTGAGCTTCGGCTCGCCGCTTTGCGACAGTTTATCTATCAGTCTGGGGCAGATGTTGTTTTTTTACAGGAAGTCCTATTCGACCAGTTTCCCATTCCTGGGTTCTCGACGTTTTTTAATGTCGCTTCCGAACTTTCTACGGGCACTGCTTTGTTTTATAGAGAAGGCATTCCGTTGATGAATTTCGAAGTACTCGACAGTGGAAGGGGGATCGGGTGCACGTTTTATGATCTCAGTTTACTCCTTCTTTATGCCCCTTCTGGTTCGGGTTGTACTACCGCACGCTCGAGTTTCTATAAAGAAGAAGTCATTTACCTGCTTCGTAAATCCCCGACAAAGATAATTTTAGGTGGGGACTTCAATTGTGTTCTACGGCCGGTAGATCAGTCTCCTAATTTTAATTTCAGTAAAGAACTCGACGACCTTGTGCGCTCCTTGCACCTGCGTGACGTGTGGGTTTCTCGCTATCCTACACTTGTGCGACATACCTACTTTACTGCCACGTCTAGCAGTCGCCTCGATCGCTTTTACCTTTCCGATTCCTTGTGTGGGCAACTTCTGGCTGTTGATGTGATACCAGCCTGTTTTACTGATCATTGCGCTGTAGCCGTTACGTTTAATTACGAGCGACAACCGGTAAAATTGTTTCGTCCTCCTTGGATGCTCAATATCGCGTATTTGCAAGATACCTCCCTTGGTATCGTCCTGGAGGACATTTGGACTCGTTGTTCTCGTACTATGGACCGGTACCCGTCTATCGTGACATGGTGGACACTGTATGCAAAACCTCACATCCGTAGGGCTCTCGTGCGTTTTGGGGCTGCGAAGGTGGCAGAAGATCGACGAACGCAAGAATTTTACTATTCTGTCTTACGTCGACTGTACGATAGTGCTACGCATGCTCCCCTCCGGGTTACTGATATACAGCGCATCAAAGCCAAATTGCTGCAGCTCAAACGCATTCAAATGGAGGGCCTGCGGACGAGGTCTCAACCACGTTCCCTTCTACAAGAGGAACTGACGTCACTCTACCATCTAGTCCGTTTACGGTCGCGCCGGAAACGTGGGTGCCTTGCCTCCCTCAAAACCGCTGACGGCCGCGTGTTCACCTCTCACCGTGACATTTCTGACTTCGTTTACACCTATTTTACTGATCTGTACGATACTCATGTCCCGGCGGAAACCTCTCTTGACGACTTTACCTCCTTGCTGCCTCGCGTCGTCACTCCTCAATTAAACGACGCCTTTCTGCGTCCCTTTCAGAAGGATGACATATATGATGTTGTTGCAGGATCGCAGTCCCGCAAGTCGCCTGGATTAGATGGTATTCCTAAGGAGTTCTATGTTCAATTTTGGCCGCTCATTGGTGACACCTTAACGTCAATGGTAAATGAAGTGATGCGGGGAGTCTCACTTCCTGCTCCTTTTCAGGAAGGCAGAATGGTCCTCCTCCCGAAATCCACAGGTCGACCTGCAATTGATTCCCTCCGTCCTATTACTCTCCTTAACTTTGATTATAAACTTGTCGCTCGAGCAATTAATATCCGTCTCTCTAAGCTGCTCGATACCATTATTGCCGCCCACCAAAGCTGTGTGCCTGGACGCACGATACTGACTTCCGTTCTCGAATGTCGCGATGTAATCTCGGTGGCGGCTGCCGCTAATATCCCAGGGGCTTTGCTTTTTCTTGATTTCCAAAAAGCGTTCGATCGCGTCAGCCATGATTTTTTATCGAGAGTGCTCACCGCTGTCGGCTTTAATAATGATGCTCGACAAGTCTTAACTAATCTTTTTACCGGTATCAGTGTCTCGGTGATTGTGAACGGTCACCCTACCCCCCGGATATCGATCAGACGGGGGTTACCCCAGGGAAGCCCCTTATCCATGTCACTTTTTGTTCTATCCTTAGAGCCCTTACTTCGCCATCTCACCATGCAATTACGTGGCTGGAATATATTGGGGGAAATTTTTGCAGTCCGTGCATACGCCGATGACGTCATGGTTTTAGTACGACATGCCGAGGATATACCGCGGCTTAAGGATACCTTGGATTCATTTTGTGGTCTTGCTGGTGCTCGCATTAATGATCGCAAATGCACGTTCCTGCCGTTGAGAGGCTTTGATCATGTCGTCATTCCTTGGGCGACGGTTGTCGATCGCCATAAGACCTTGGGGATCATAGTGGATCGTAATCCGATCAAAATGGCGGCACTAAATTGGCGTGAGGTTACGAGTCGTGTTCACGGGGCGATCCTTGAACATGACCGCCGTTCCCTTAGCCTCCTTCACAAGGCACGGGTTTTAGAGACCTATGTCTTCAGTAAAATATACTACGTTGCGCAGGTCTTCCCGCTTCCCGCGATGATGGCCCGCAGGCTGAAACAGCTGTCTAGTCGATTTCTGTGGCGCCGCCATGTCTTCCGTGTCCGGTATGAAGTTGTGGCCAGGCCTCGGAAGCTTGGAGGATTGGGTCTTTCAGATATCAAAGTGAAGACGTCCATCTTATTTGCCCGCCGCAATGTTTTAACCTGTACGCGGGCTCCGCATTCAGTCACCTCTCGTTTACTTTCCCGCCTCCGGCCGGCCAGTCTGACCCCTCCTGTTGATGTTGGACGGGTTAATCCTAAATTGCGGCACATTCGTGAATACTTTGTACTTGTCGGTATTCTGGGTGCTGATATACTTTCTATGACGCATATAACTACCAACACGCTGCAAATCCGTTGGGGTACAGCATGTTTCCCTTCTTCTGTTGAACTTGCTTCCCCGTCAACGTCATGGAAAACGGTCTGGTCTCAGTCTTCCCATTTTGCCGATGGAGATTGTTTCAACGTGGTATAAGGTCATTTACCGTCTGATACCTACTGGTGATCGTCTTTTTCGTATTGGCCTTCGTCCGACTGATCAGTGTGAGGAATGTCATCAAACTGACACCTTACTTCATAGGCTAGTTGCTTGCGGACGGGATCATTGGCTCTGGGTCCGCCGTCAATTAGCTTTTCTTACTAGAGGGCCTGAAACCGCATTCCCAGACGACATCTTCTTACATCCGGACATCTCTTATTTTCCTCAGACGAAAACGAACACGATTGTCTGGCTCTTGGGTTACTATGTCCATTACGTCATTGAAGGCGGTAATGACCCAGATCCCCGCGTTTTTCACCATTATTTGTCAACTGCGCATTGGAAATGGCAGCGGTTACCACAATACCGAACGCTTTTTGCGAATATGCTTTTTCTTGTGTTTAACCGTCAAGGGGTTGGTTAAGTTCCCCTGTGATTCCTGTTTCTTCCCTGAGCTCGAGTCCCCTCCCTTGTTGTATTTTTTCGTAATTTTTTTTTTCTCTCTCTCTTTTGCATGTATATATATACACCCAAAATTCATACGGGTGGGGTAACGGGTTGGTCTTCCCCTTCAGAAGAAATGTTTTACTTGTGTTTCACCTAATTTGTTGATTTTCTTTTTGCAGCTAATATTAAATGATGATTTGACTATGGTTGTCTGAATTCTCGTGAAATATACCAAGTCAATCTGATAATAAAAAAAAAAAGTTGGTAGAGCACTTGCCCGCGAAAGGCAAAGGTCCCGAGTTCGAGTCTCGGTCGGGCACACAGTTTTAATCTGCCAGGAAGTTTCATATCAGCGCACACTCCGCTGCAGAGTGAAAATCTCATTCTGGAAACATCCCCCAGGCTGTGGCTAAGCCATGTCTCCGCAGTATCCTTTCTTTCAGGAGTGCTAGTTCTGCAAGGTTCGCAGAAGAGCTTCTGTTAAGTTTGGAAGGTAGGAGACGGATACTGGCAAAAGTAAAGCTGTGAGTACCGGACGTGAGTTGTGCTTCGGTAGCTCAGTTGGTAGAGCACTTGCCCGCGAAAGGCAAAGGTCCCGAGTTCGAGTCTCGGTCGGGCACACAGTTTTAATCTGCCAGGAAGTTTCATATCAGCGCACACTCCGCTGCAGAGTGAAAATCTCATTCTGGAAACATCCCCCAGGCTGTGGCTAAGCCATGTCTCCGCAGTATCCTTTCTTTCAGGAGTGCTAGTTCTGCAAGGTTCGCAGAAGAGCTTCTGTTAAGTTTAGAAGGTAGGAGACGGATACTGGCAGAAGTAAAGCTGTGAGTACCGGACGTGAGTCGTGCTTCGGTAGCTCAGTTGGTAGAGCACTTGCCCGCGAAAAGCAAAGGTCCCGAGTTCGAGTCTCGGTCGGGCACACAGTTTTAATCTGCCAGGAAGTTTCATATCAGCGCACACTCCGCTGCAGAGTGAAAATCTCATTCTGGAAACATCCCCCAGGCTGTGGCTAAGCCATGTCTCCGCAGTATCCTTTCTTTCAGGAGTGCTAGTTCTGCAAGGTTCGCAGAAGAGCTTCTGTTAAGTTTGGAAGGTAGGAGACGGATACTGGCAGAAGTAAAGCTGTGAGTACCGGACGTGAGTCGTGCTTCGGTAGCTCAGTTGGTAGAGCACTTGCCCGCGAAAGGCAAAGGTCCTGAGTTCGAGTCTCGGTCGGGCACACAGTTTTAATCTGCCAGGAAGTTTCATATCAGCGCACACTCCGCTGCAGAGTAAAAATCTCATTCTGATAAAATTTTTCACTTAACAATTCTAGAATGCTTTGTCAGATTTAAGAAACTGGTAACATGCAACAATGTTTGAAGTTAAAGAGAACTTGTTTAAACAGATTTTACGAGTGCATTGTTATAGTGAACAGACGACACAGTGTCATTGTGTGTGTACATTCTTGCTTGTTAGTGGCACAATTACATAACGACCATAAGGTTCACATACTTAGAAATTTACCAGTACTGCTAATGAGATTTTAATGCAACATTTTGGTTTACCTGAAAATACATTCTCGATTTAAAGTACTTTCTGTGAGATACCAGCTAACACAGTGGTTAGTATATGTGACAGCTACACGATTATATCACGACGATACTAATGAGTGAAAATGTACAATGTTGCTTTTGCGGTGTATCTGTTTTATATCTGCACAGTTTTTCTGAATTATTGTGGAAAGTAAAACATGTTTTAGTAGTAACTTTTGTGGTATAGCGACAATGAGGTAGCCTTTTGCGTAGCACAACAATACGTTACAGTATACTACTTTCTTGATCACGGTAAGGTATGTAATAACTACGATATCTATACGCAAAGCATTTCACTTTCGTTTATTATAAGTACATTGACTTCAGCAGAACCTTGCTTACAGAGGACGATAACTACGACACTTCCACAGAATTATCTTACAGCAAGACGCACATTTATTGCTACAGGACACGCATTTGAGAGATTAATTTTGTACTTAAGCCATTTCTTTTTCCAGATTTTTGAATTACAAAGAAAGTTTTCCATGATACATTTCATTCCATTGCTGTAATCTGTAACACATGAGGGTATAATTACATTAATCCTCAGGTGGGTACACACCTACTTTGTGTACCATGTGTTTGGCAAGCACGAGGAGCCCTAGCTAATATGGTATTTGATTATACAATTTTACACATCGGTACCATGTTTCTCTAACACATAAATTACACAGCTATCTGATCATCTAATTGAGAGAAACAAACATTTTTTTTTACTACATCAGTGACATGTTTACGCAATTACATAGTTGAATAACTTCACACTTATGAAATTGTGTTTTGTCTGTACTTTGTGAACTGTTCATATTTTTTCAGAACCATTGTAAGACTATGAGAGCTTTGAATGATGTATTTGGTATGGGATAATGATTTTTAAAGTACGTTTGAGGCAGATGACACTTTTGACATGAGTAGAGAATATTTTTTAGGTTTTGAATTTATTGGAGGAAGCTACGACGATTTTGAGAGTAAACTGAGGTGTTATGATGTTACTATTACGATGACTGTATGTATTATGCTGTTGCTGTATGTTTATCATCAATAAGCTGATGCTATATGAGTTATATGATTGTGCTATGTATCTGTTATGATGAAATATTGAAGAAGTGTCGACGAATATGGTAAGGAATAATCAGTAGTGGCTAGGAACTCTGGTTTGTGAAAAAGGTTGTTGGAAACCAAGAATCGTACTTTAAGAGTTATGAAATGTATGTAAATGCGTGAATGTATTACAATGCCGACGAAATTTTTTTGGACGCTGTTATATTTATAGGATTTTATTTTCTACACGTTTGTAACTCAAATTCTCAACCTGTGAAAATATTTTATATGAGACTGTCATTGTAGCGGAAACTACTGTCGTTAATTTTCCAGTAAGAAAGATAAGTGACCACCTGCACGTAATGCGTCGTGGGCACCAAGCTGTGCGACAGGTGCCTGGAAAAAAGCATTAGTGTGTGCCTTTCAGAGGCACAGGTAAAAAAAAACAGGGAGGCCATTATCCTCGCTATTGACATTCCTTTGTAGAAAGCATCGCAAATACGACACGCTCAAAATTGAAAACATATGATTATACTGTGGAGCTCTTAATTTATATTTTTTTACTGAAATTCCTAATGAAACGATGAGAAATATTTCACAGCTATTGTCTTGCTAGTTAAGAGAAATGCCATATGGCTTGCTTTATGCATTTATTTACTCATTTTGTTTAATATCTAGTTTTTAGCTCCACTGCAGCATTGGTTAAAATAAAATTTAATAGATGTACTAATGTCGTTATTTTATGCCTACTGATCCAGTCAATAATAAATTTATGATCTACTTCCAAGAAAACAGGGTCACATAAATAGACATTTCCTTCCACAGGAATTGCATAAATAATGTTTTTACGATTTGGTAACTTATCTGCTAGCGTAAGTTCTCGTGATGCATCACCCTAGTGTTAAGATTAGATATAGGTATTAAACTGGCAATTTTTACTGTAATATTTTTTCTGCTTGGGCTACGTCATGTTTAGATATAAGTTATTGCATTTGCTGCTGCTGTTTGCCAGGCATAGTGCTACTAAATTTCACTTTGCATTACTCTGTTAAGCCAGTTTTACTACTGATTTATTTTTCTTGTATGCTGCTCATTTCCTTATATTAGCTGTAATATTGCTGCTTCCTTTGCCAATTTGAATTTTTGTCATTGCTGTTTGTGTTAATTATTTTGTGCTGCTGCATTACCTCATCCCTTAGTTTGGCATCTGAGCTCAGTAGATTTGAGTTAGCTTAAGATGGGGTAGGCCATATAAGAGAACAAGTTACGACGAATTGGAAGAAATGCATTGAAAAGCTATAAGAAAATAGTTCGGCCAAAAAAGTAGTGTGCAGTGGAGAAAAACTATTTCTGAAAGAGGATGAGAACAGAATACAGAAAGCAGGCTCAGATAGGACTTTTTGGGAATAAAGATGAATGAAGGGAGATCTCTATGCAAAATACTACAGTAATACAAACCCTGTCCTTTCCTTTTGTGTTATTCTGCTATGTGTTTGTTTACTCTTGTATATTTGTGTTTTTCCTATCTTTATGCGTTTAGCTGATATGAGTTATGTTGTGGAATTTTTCTAATAATATGTTACTTTCTTTGTAAAGATGCTTAGACATTATTTATTCTGTTTTGTTTCATTGCTCATGTGTGAAGTTGATGTTTCAAAAGTTATTCTGATCGTTTATGTATTTACTTATGTCATAATTCCTGTAACACTGATGTATATGTTAATTTCTATTGTTTTGTAAAGCCTGTATTACTACAAATGTTATCTGTATTGTTATGTTCTTTGATAATGTATTTTGTACCTTTGTTATTTTATTCTTATGTTATAAAATTGTAATTGACACCAGTTTATCAAATTAAGTAACTTGTAAGTTTCATTTCACTGCACACATTTCAGTTGTCGTAGTATATGGACAATATGTGAGGAGTAGGGACTGACTGTATTTACACGTGTGTTACTAATTCAGCAAGGGATTGGTTAACAGCATTGCTGGTTCTAAGGACAATTAGAAAAAAAAAACTTAGTGAGTGCACAAATAGTGGTTTAAGGACTTGCGATATTGTCTGCAAGACTCTTCGATGGCGATTGTGCAACTGCACAGTCGCAACGGATGGCTGCTAGCCACCTCTACAAGAATTACAGTGGGTCAGCACCTTTGATGGCCCACCAATACCATTATTTCTACAAGGACTGCAGTGGGTCTGCACCTTTGGTAGCCCACCAATACTGTCATCTCTAACAAGACTACAGTGGTCTGCTCTGTGATGACCTACCTACCAATATTCTTTAAAACTTCGACTGACTCTGCTGTGGCTTTGCTCTGTTGTGGCCCATTACCTGTCAGCATGTCAAGAGTCAGCACTGTTTTTCCATTGGAAGGACAACAATACTTTTTCAAGACTGCATGGAAATCCTCTACTTCTGTGTGCATTTTCTTTTACTGCTCAGACTTTGAGAAAGAAAAGCACTGCAATTTTACTGTGATGAATGATCAGGACTGTCTTTATGGACTGTGAGAAAATTTTAGCTTTTGACCATCATTGTATAAATAAGTGTGTGCATTTGATAGCTTTCTTACTGTAGTTATGAAAATTTTTTTCAAATCTGTATTGGCCAATGTCCAAAACAATTTGTAAATTTTTTTGTGGGGAGCATGGGGGCTATGTAAGTAGGCTGTTTAGGTTTTATTATTGGTAACGCCAGATAGCGCTCTGTATGAAAATCGCTGGCTGTGCTGTGCGTAGTCTGTGGCTAGTTTGCATTGTTATCTTGCATTGTAGTGTTAAGCAGGTGGATGTTAACAGCGCGTAGCGCTGTGCAGTTGGAGGTGAGCCGCCAGCAGTGGTGGAAGTGAGGAGAGAGATGGCGAAGTTTTGAAATTTGGAAGACTGGATGTCATGAACTGCTATATACATTATGACTTTTGAACATTAGTAAGGTAAATACATTGTTTGTTCTCTATCAAAATCTTTCATTTACTAACTATGCCTATCAGTAGTTAGTGCATTCAGTAGTTCGAATCTTTTATTTAGCTGGCAGTAGTGGCCCTCGCTGTATCGCAGTAGCTTGAGTAACGAAGATGTTTGTGAGGTAAGGGATGTGTGAAAGGTATAGGTTAATATTAGTCAGGGCCATTCTTTTGTAGGGATTATTGAAAGTCACATTGCGTTGCGCTGAAATTATTCTGTGTCAGTTTAAGCACAGTTTTGTATAATTTTTCCAAGGCGACGTTTCAACAGAGCCATTATAAAAGCTTCACCTATTTTGAAAGCTCCATATTTGCCGAAGTATTACGTGTAAATATATGAATAATACAAGAACGGAACAGTAAACTCTTTCATTTAGCATTTCGTGCTCCACAAACATTCAATGTTTGGCCAATTGCACACACGACTCATTTCCAAGAGGTAGTCAAGTTGGTTCAACTAATCACGCAGAAACACCTTGTCAATGGTCCTCACAGCAGAGCTGATACTTTCTCAGAGCTGTTTCAGTATCCTTTGAAGTGGGGGTAAGTAAACACGATAGCCTGAAATGAAAACGTTACGAGGCATTATGTCAGACGACCAGGGGATCCAAGAGAAAAGAGTCTGCCGGCCGCGGTGGTCTCGCGGTTCTAGGCGCGCAGTCCGGAGCCGTGCGACTGCTACGGTGGCAGGTTCGAATCCTGCCTCGGGCATGGATGTGTGTGATGTCCTTAGGTTAGTTAGGTTTAAGTAGTTCTAAGTTCTAGGGGACTAATGACCACAGCAGTTGAGTCCCATAGTGCTCAGAGCCATTTGAACCATTTGAAGAAAAGAGTCACATCATCTTCGCAATTACGCCAAATGAATTGTGAATGGTCCTCACAGCAATATTTATGCTTTCTCTGAGCTCCTTCTTTGCAGTGGGGGTAAGTAAACACGGCAGCCTGAAACGGAAAAATTACAAGGCACTAGGTCAGGCGAACTGGGGATCAAGGAGGAAAGAGCCACATTATCTTCATCATTACTTCAAATTCAGAGAGACGGAAGTTTGCCTTTTAGATAGCGACGAATGTCGGTGTTCCACTGAGTAACTGCCCTGTCCTGTTAGACGATAATTCTTGGAATTAGCGGTCAGTTACGCAAAAAAACAAAACTTCAACATATCAAAGTAAGAGGTACTCGTCAAAGTCTTCTCAGAGAAGAAAAGTAGCCCATACAGGTTCACCTGTGATGCTATTCATAACCCTTGACTCTCGGAGAATCTCGATCGTGTGTCACATTCTTATTGGGGTTTTCATTGTCCCAAACTCTTACATTATTAAGATTTTCAGGAGGGTTGTTTCGTTGTCGCTGAATATCAGTTACAGACCGTCGCAAAAGTACCTGAGGTATTCCAAGTTCGTAGCTTACACTGACCATTGAATCTTCTTTTTCTCTCTTTCTTTCCGTTTTCTACAGCGTTCGAAACTTTCACTCACCTTTCCTCAGTTTCAAGTGGAGTTATCCAGAACTCCCGCGTAAATGCAAACAGGGCACAGGTAAATTCTAGTGACCGCTGTACAGACCTCACACAGAAGCTTTAACCGCCGATCTCCTTCGGGCAACACCAGTATTGTGCAACTGAACCGTTTCTGCGTGGAGTAACTACTAACCACTTTCCACACGGAGCACGTCCGTATCTCGCCACTGATTTCTAGCATCAGCCGCCCTCAGTTGACGTCAACAAGTGCATGGGCATGAAGATGAGGTTGCTATAACGTTGAAACTAGTTGCCAAAATAAAATCGACACCTTAAATTCAGCTGGAGAAATTTCTTCATTTTTAATTTACAAATATTATAGCTGTAGCTTTTCCGACCGTCGAAGCAAGCTATAGTAGTGGGTGAGGTCCTGGACGGAAATACCAGCCTGAAGTACTAGCTCTTCCTCTATTAGCTACTGATTTTCCGACGGTTTTGTAAAAACAATATACCTTCCCATTTTATGAAATTAAAAGAGAAAATATGTAATTGTTGGGATTTAAACGAACATAAATGGCACCGGCCTTCCGCAGACGTTTCGTTTTTTCTCCGAATATGTTCCAATTTCTTAGGAAACTAAGAGCACAGCTTAAACAGCTGCGACTGAAACGCATCGATCGATAAGTCCACGCAGGCGTTATTCCTTGTTCATTTCAACAGCGTCCACCAAATACAAAACTGAAATATAACAGTAAGTGCCCCTGAAGGGGTCAACCGGGCCAAGAGTTTCTCCTTTTATACGATTCATCTAAGTCTCCTTACACCTCTTAGTGGATACACTCGTAAAGAGAATAGTCACAGACACGCATAAAAGCTGTTACACCAGCATGAGAAGGAGGATGCATTCTGCAGGGCATCGGGAGTTACAGTCAGCTCATAGCACTTTTATGACGAATTGTTCCTGCAATTCTGAGGTCAAACTGATTTCGTGGCTTATTCGTTTTCTTTTTATTTTGTTAAACTATTCCATCCTATCTGTATGTATGGCAATTGTCAAACATTCAGTTTACAATGCGAAGTCATGAAGTCGAAGTCAATCATTTTATGTTACAATTGTAATTCTTGATTTCAAATGCTGCACCCTAAATTATTATTCACGCGTATGGATCTACATCGTTAAACTATCCGGTAGGATCTGTAGCAGTTGGTGGCGATTATTACATGCGAAGACATTCTGGACACCGTTCAGAGCTCAGATCATAACCTCGGTGTAAACGACGTACACCACAAATTTGATAGCGAGAATGTAACCAATATTAAGATGAAGATGCTTCGACAGAATCAAGTAGCGTGGGTAGCTGCATCAAACCTGTCATCTGACTGAAGATCACAATCACCATTACAATTCCTGTCACCAGAAATTCAGAAATATTACATGCCTGTCGATTTCAAAACATTTTTGTCGAAAGTTGAATACTGCAAATACCGATGCAAGTCTTTATAACGGTTTAAGCGTGAAGAGCCATAATCTACTGTATATAAGCCGTCAATAAAAGGTATATACTGCGAGAGTTAAGTTCAGAAGGAAATATAACTACGTAATTGTAATAAAATTTAACGATATGCAAAAAAAAAAAAAAAAAATTCTCGAATGTATCGTTTAGTATGAAATTCTCTTAACATGGAAAGTGTTTAAACGTAGATACACAGATACTACGTTAATTTCAGTCAGGTTACAAAGCCTGGAAGAATGCGAGGGTCGATGCGTTAATACCGATATACACCTGACCAGTGAAGAAACCATCTGCAGTGTAGCGGAAGTGCCGAAGCACTGAATGACGGTGGAAATGGCCTTCCACCCTGACTTAATCAGTAAGATTCATTCAAAACAACTCTTCTCTTACCAAAAAAGAGTCTTTCTAAACATCATAGTAGCTTTCCTGATAAATTGCGGGCTAGCACTCTATGAAAATAGATATCTTCAACATTTCGCGGTCCTGTCAGCAACTGTATAAATATTAATTTTAATTGTAATAATTAACAGCCTTAGTTGCACCGCTTAACTACAATTTACTACGTTTTAGTCGGGATAACCCAACATTCTCCAGAATAACAGTAACTACCGTTTGTCCATAGTGGACATCTTCAAGATAAAACTGCAAATCCTTAAATTATTGTCAAACTGTAAAAGTTATCTGGGACTGCTTCGGGCACCACTTCGCTACCGCGTTGCGGCAGCTCTAGTGGCTGTCGCATCGTGGTCGCGATAACTTTTACAGTTTGACAGTTTGCTGATAATTTATGGATTTTCGGCTTGTCAATATCCACTACGGACAAACGGTAGTTACTGTTATTCTGGAGAAGGTTGGGTTATCCCGACTGAAACCTAGGTGAATTTCTAGGTAAACGGTGCAATTGAAGGTGTCAAATATTAAAATTAAAATTAACTCTATGAAAAACTGATGCGAAGTAGGCACTTGGTTTGTTTGGAACATCATAACTGAGTGAAACGTCGAGCATTCGGTCGAACCCTGCCTCTTGTTGCTCAGGAAAAACTTGCTGTCATGTCTGATATTATGTCGGCCATTTACAGCCCACAGACATTTCGCTGTTTGTCGGAGTAATACATCATCATGCCACGCGGCTGGCTGTGTCCATAACTGTTGGTCAGTGTTGCTGAAGGAACGGTAAAGGCATCAGAGAGGTAGTTCTGACATTGGGGTAAATAATGGAAGCACGACTAAGGAAACATCAAGACACGTTCATAGGTAGTGTTTTATACATGAATATCGTAGCGAGAAAGTTAGTCGTATGGTTTAACTACAGCTTATGGGATTGTTCGCCCACTAAATTTTAACAATTCTGTAGAGTGTCCGCTAATTTGAAACTTACTGGCAGACTGAAACCGTATAACGGATCGGGACTCGAACTCAGAATCTTTGCCTTTCGCAGAAATTGCTTTCCCGACTTAGCTGTCCAGGCTTGACTCAAGATGCGCTCTCACAGCTTTACTGCCACCAAGTACCTCTTCCTTTCCTAATTTCACACTTCTCCTGGATGACTTGATGGAGCAGTAGTCGCGGAAAAAAGCTATGGTGGAAGAATGCCTTAGCCACTGCTAGGGGATGATTTTCAGATTCATTTTGCACTCTGATGTAAAGTGAGTGCTGAATATCTCAGTGTAAAAAGCATTTTCTGACAGTAATCCTAGGTTCGAGCTCGGGTGCTGCAGACGGCTAGGAAATTTCACCAACCTCCGGTTACCTCACTCCCAATTCAACTAGAGCCCAAATTCTTCTTTGAGAAAACAGCTCAAAGAGGACGAAGTTTTCCATTCTCACTCCCCGTGTTCTGGCCGTATACCTCGCTTCGGACAAGCGTTTGAACGCAGCGGGTCGCCGGCTGGTCTGCAGAAAGTAGCGGCGGGGCGGGCGGCGGGCGTGGCATATCGGGTCGATAGCAGAGCACGATGTGAGGGCGAAGGGCCGAGAAGGGAAACGAAGGGGAAGGGACGGCAAGGCGAGGGAAGCGAGGGGGAAGGAAGGGCCGCGGCGTCAGACAGGGCGGCGATCGCGCCTCGTGAGAGGCAGCCCCGCTCAGCCCGGCCCAGCTGGAGAGGCGCGGCCAGAGCCGTCACCGCCGCCGGACTGCGGCTCACCGCTTCCGTCGAGTGTCGATGTCGGAGAAATGGTGCCGCGGCGGGACAAGTCGAGATTGCATCGAATATGAAACCTGGAGCTCATCTTCCGAAAGAAACCAGCCCCTGGGGGCCCACTTCACGTGCGAGGATGTGCATCCTGACGTGAAGAGCCGAAGTTATTCCTTTCCCATTCAAGATCGTGCTTCCTTTCACATGAGTGGCACAGACATCCGTCTTTTGGACTCTGTAACCGTCGCATTACTTGACACGTAGTTCTTCGTAGGGGCAGGTAGGCTCCGCCTCCAGAGACCGAGCGAGGTGGCGCAGTGGTTAGCACACTGGACTCGCATTCGGGAGGACGACGGTTCAATCCCGCTTCCGGCCATCCTGATTTAGGTTTTCCGTGATTTCCCTAAATCACTCCAGGCAAATGCCGGGATGGTTCCTTTGAAAGGGCACGGCCGACTTCCTTCCCTGTCCTTCCCTAACCCGGTGAGGCACGTGGCCTCGCTGTTTGGTCTCTTCCGCCAAACAACCCAAACCCCTCCACCTCCTGACGGAGCACAGTCAGCCGCCTCGTGTCATCAGCTCAAATATAATATCAAATAAAACAAAAAATCAGGACAATGTTTTCATTTAATCTTTCTCGCCAGACTCGGCCGAATTATGTCACCTCTGAGTTCAGACTGCTACATAGAGAAAGAAGATAAGTTACTTCTTATCGCAGAAGTTATCAATAATAATATATCAAGGAGATAAATTCGTAAATGCACCAGGTTACCTAAAATACAGAAAAACTGATGCTGAAAATGGCGTCAGCTGGTACGAATGATTACAAATGAGAAGACATAAAAAATTCCTCTACAGTATACATCAGTATATCAGAGACTTGTAGTTACTCATAAGATATAAAATGTATTAAAATCTAATAAATTGTTGTTGTTGTTGTTGTCTTCAGTCCTGAGACTGGTTTGATGCAACTCTCCATGCTACTCTATCCTGTGCAAGCTGCTTGATCTCCCAGTACCTACTGCAACCTACATCCTTCTGAATCTGCTTAGTGTATTTATCTCTTGGTCTCCCTCTATGATTTTTACCCTCCACACTGCCTTCCAATGCTAAATTTGTGATCCCTTGATGCCTCAAAACATGTCCTACCAACCGATCCCTTCTTCTAGTCAAGTTGTGCCACAAACTTCTCTTCTCCCCAATCCTATTCAATACCTCCTCATTAGTTCCGTGATCTATGCACCTTATCTTCAGCATTCTTCTGTAGCAGCACATTTCGAAAGCTTCTATTCTCTTCTTGTCCAAACTAGTTATCGTCCATGTTTCACTTCCATACATCGCTACACACCAAACAAATACTTTCAGAAACGACTTCCTGATACATAAATCTATATTCGATGTTAACAACTTTCTCTTCTTCAGAAACGCTTTCCTTGCCATTGCCAGTCTACGTTTTATATCCTCTCTACTTCGACCATCATCAGTTATTCTACTTCCTAAATAGCAAAATTCCTGTACTACTTTAAGTGTCTCATTTCCTAATCTAATTCCCTCAGCATCACCCGATTTAATTTGACTGCATTCCATTATCCTCGTTTTGCTTTTCTTGATGTTCATCTTATATCCTCCTTTCAAGACACTGTGCATTCCGTTCAACTGCTCTTCCAAGTCCTTTGCCGTCTCTGACAGAATTACAATGTCATAGGCGAACCTCAAAGTTTTTACTTCTTCTCCATGAATTTTAATACCTACTCCAAATTTTTCTTTTGTTTCCTATGCTGCTTGCTCAATATATAGATTGAATAACATCGGGGAGAGGCTACAACCCTGTCTCACTCCTTTCCCAACCACTGCTTCCCTTTCATGCCTCTCGACTCTTATGACTGCCATCTGGTTTCTGTACAATACGAAAATGGAAGGAAAAGCTCCCGTATTACAGATTAGTGATACGATTATCAAGTAAATGTAAAATGTCAAAAACACGTTTTATTTACAGTAAGATAATTCTGAAGTTATAGAATCAAAAACAAAACATGAACCTGCTCAAGACGCAAAAACTCGTGATATAAATGCCATGTCATGGAGATCTCTCCATAGCCATGCTGATAATTTCATCGGCGCCCGCACAAATTCCAAATCTTTGCACTATCCTATAATGCACCTTTCCCGAATGGTGATAAAATGAAGAGAACAACACAAATACCGAGCCCCGGGTGGAGAAAATTCCCGATCCGGCCGGGAATCGAACCTGGAACACCGTGATCAATAGGTAACAATGCTAGCTAGAAGATTACGAGCTATGGACAGGAAATATTCGGAATTAATACCCTATTCGAATGTCTGGAAGGGGACTGCCAAAGGGGCGTGACCATGAGATAAACACTGAACATCCAACAAAAGGATATCGTTCTACGAGTTGGGGCGTGCAATGATGCTGATGACCATGATGATGACGATTATGATGTTCGGTTCGTCAAGCGCTCAACTGCACTGTTATCAACACCTGTACAAACGCCGAATCTTTACACAGCCCAGTCTCGTCACTTTCACGAATGATGATAAAACGATGAGGAAGACACAAACACCCAAGCCCCGCGGCGTGCAATGTCAGAAGCCTAAACGTGGTAGCGTAGCAAGAAAATCAGGAAAGGAAACGGAAAGTCTGAATCTAGACGTACGGGGGGGGGGGGGGGGGGGGGAGGTCAGTGAAGTGAAATTTTTAAAGTTGACGAACTATAATTTGATGTGTTAAAATGTCATCCTGACTGATATCAAAGCTTTTGAGATCCTTCTCTGTTTCCTCAAAACATTTACCATAGACTTAACAGTTGTTAATCGGGCTGCATCCATCCTGAAAAGGCTTCAGTAGAACTTCGTTGTCTTTTCGTTATTGAATCCATCGGATGTTCATTATGACTTTATAAATCAGCTTTTCATCGAAGTACCTACTGTTCTTCTGTTACCCGAGGAATCGTTACCTGTCGAATGATGTTGCACTGAAACTCCTCAGATTATTCAGTGCTTCATTCTGAGGCATTCGGTTTTGAATTTGCCTTTTCTCGAGGTTTCCTTCTTTTTGTATTGTACGAAAAGCAGCAGCCATGCTTTGTCTTCCCTCGCCCCGCCTCGCCTCGCCTGCATTCACCTTTACTATCTCACCAAGGTATCTCAAACAAAACACATTTCTGTTTCTCCGTACTCATTTATTAGGTAAGTATGTGTTATTCGATTGTCAATTATTCACTTTGTTTTTTCGAAAGAAATTTGTAAGCCAGCTTTTTCTGCCTGTTGCTTCAGCATATTTATCTGTTCCAAAGATGTTTCTGTGTTCCTTGAGAGGATTGCCAGATCATCTCTTGAACTTTGTTCAGGAGTGCTTTCCAGATTAATTAATTTTCCCATTCTCGAGTGATTTTGCTTAACAATCAGTGGAAGAGAACAGAACAGTCCATCGTCCTATCGGACCATCATTTGATAGTTGTCCCAACACTGTTACATTCGAATGTGTCTTTGATGGAGATCGCTTTTAGAGTCGGTTGTAAATTCTATCAAGACGTTACACAAAACATTCCTAACGGCCGAATCATATACTTTCTTAAACACGGCCAAGTAGATAACCTGCCTGCTCAGTCAGCACAGCCTGCAGTCCCTCGGGGAGTACCTTGTAAGTCTGATACCACTACTGTCGACGTCAGCTTTACCACATATTTTGTGCAGGGAGTGAAGCAGTGCTTTTCTGTAATCAACAAATATTATTACAATCCACCTGCTCTTCCCCTTATTTGACATGGGAAATCTGTGTGGATGTCTCCTCGACTTTTTAACATTTCCAATGTGACTGAGCCCTGCCCGACGGTTTTTTGATTTCTCAGTTATTGCACAATCTTCCGAAGTTCATCAGGAGTGGGGTACGTTGAACAGTTATTTATCAGCTCTGGAATTATTCTAGGCCATTTTTCTGTGTATTCTTGCGAATGAGCACTGACGAGAAGCATTTCGCTATGCCGTCACAAAAAATGGTACAAATGGCTCTGAGCAATATGAAACTTAACATCTGAGGTTATCAGTCCTCTAGAACTTAGAACTACTTAAACCTAACTAACCTAAGGACATCACACACATCCAGGCCTGAGGCTGGATTCGAACCTGCGATCGTAACGGTCGCGCGGTTCCAGACTGGAGAGCGTAGAACCGCTCTGCCACAGCGGCCGGTTTATGCTGTCACAGTTTTCCTTATTGTTCACTGTCAGATTCATATCCTCTCACTTGCATGTCAAATTAGGTGGTTTACAGACTTTCACAAGTTGCCTCAAAGTGCTGCATAAGTTTCTGCTGTTATTTTGAATTCTGATTCAAGACTCTCGGTTTCATCTGACTTTGCTCTTTCAGTCTGCTGCTCTCTATTCCTTTTTAACTGTTATCCATATTAAATTGAAATCTCAATAACTTTTGTGGTTTGAAGCTCCTTCTTGATACACACTTATAGAATAGTCATACACTGAGACACGTTTCTCCCCTGTTCGTAGAGACGTACAGTGAGTGTTAGAGTTTAACCACTACTTGATTAGAAAAGTTTTATATTACTCATGGCAATTTCGGTAACAGTCTTTCCCCAAATTATTTATTTATCACAATTCGTTATTTATCACAACTTGTTATGAAAGTCGTTAGCTCTATCTTCTTATCCTGTGTTTTCTACTGAAAATCTCGTGCTTGTACTCTTGTTAACTTTAGTTTTACAGAGATCACCTAAACCTTTCTTTTTTAATTGGTTGTGTGCACAACAAATAACTTACTTGGTCTTTCTGCTACCACTGCTTGATCTGCTGCATTCCATTGTTTAACAAAAACATAAAAAACTATTATTCATGCTGATTCCAGTGCATGTTCTGTAAGGCGGCTCCTACTGTTCTGCGGCTGCTGCTGCTTACTACAACTACATACAGGGTGATTCAAAAAGAATACCACAACTTTAAAAATGTGTATTTAATGAAAGAAACATTATATAACCTTCTGTTATACATCATTACAAAGAGTATTTAAAAAGGTTTTTTTTTCACTCAGAAACAAGTTCAGAGATGTTCAATATGGCCCCCTCCAGACACTCGAGCAATATCAACCCGATACTCCAACACGTTCCACACTCTCTGTAGCATATCAGGCGTAACAGTTTGGATAGCTGCTGTTATTTCTCGTTTCAAATCATCAATGGTGGCTGGGAGAGGTGGCCGAAACACCATATCCTTAACATACCCCCATAAGAAAAAATCGCAGGGGGTAAGATCAGGGCTTCTTGGAGGCCATTGATGAAGTGCTCTGTCACGGGCTGCCTGGCGGCCGATTCATCGTGTCGGGTAGTTGACGTTCAGGTAGTTACAGACAGACAAGTGCCAATGTGGTGGCGCTCCATCCTGCTGAAATATGAATTGTTGTGCTTCTTGTTCGAGCTGAGGGAACAGCCAATTCTCTAACATCTCCAGATACCGTAGTCCAGTTACAGTAACACCTTCGAAGAAAAAGGGACCAAAAACTTTATTGGCTGAAATGGCACAGAAAACGTTCACCTTAGGCGAGTCACGTTCACACTGAGTTGTTTCCCGCGGATTCTCAGTGCCCCATATACAGACATTGTGACGGTTGACTTTCCCGTTGGTGTGGAAAATTGCTTCATCACTAAACACAATCTTTGAAACGAAAGATTAATCTGTTTCCATTTGAGCGAGGATAAAATCACAGAAATCGATTCTTTTAATCTTGTCAGCTGCAGACAGTGCTTGAACCGATTTCAGATGATAAGGTTTCATAACTAACCTTTTTCGTAGGACTCTCCATACAGTTGATTGTGGAAATTGCAGCTCTCTGCTAGCTCTGCGAGTCGATTTTCCTGGTTGCGAACAAATGCTTGCTGGATGCGTGCTACATTTTCATCACTCGTTCTCGGCTGTCCAGAACTTTTCCCTTTGCACAAACACCCATTCTCTTTAAACTGTGTATACCAACGTTTAATACACCACCTATCAGGAGGTTTAACACCATACTTCGTTCGAAATGCACGCTGAACAACTGTCGTCGATTCACTTCTGCCGTACTCAATAACACAAAAAGCTTTCTGTTGAGCGGTCGCCATCTTAGCATCAACTGACGCTGACGCCTAGTCAACAGCGCCTCAAGCGTACAAATGTACAACTAAATGAAACCTTATAGCTCCCTTAATTCGCCGACAGATAGTGCTTAGCTCTGCCTTTCGTCGTTCCAGAGTTGTAAATTTCTAAAGTTGTGGTATTCTTTTTGAATCACCCTGTATAATTCAAGAGAAAGGATTTGGTCAAATCTAAACTCGATAAATGACAACCCAAACAAGTAATTCCTTTTTTCACAAACTGTGTTCTGAAAGCGATTCTTTCACATTCAATTAACAAAACGGCAGAAGTTCTTTTAACAATCGGTTCGTATGTAAATATGCCTCTAGTGGCATTAAAGCAATATTACAAACTAATCAAACTCTTGAGACAGACTGAAATACTTCTCAATTAATTACATAGTGAAACAATTCCCTGACAATTACAAAAGAAATAAATGACAAAAATCAATACTTAATCTCTTCGCCTATCAATGGTTTCCCTTAAGAATTCAACTCCTATCATTATCAAAATTACCGTCTGCTGCTACGCATATACACTTACCCTTTTCTTTAAATTCATAAGCGCGCTGCAAAATTGTAAGAAATATCAACTCAATACCAAATCCTGTGTCGCTGCTGGCGGACACAGCAGTGCGGCAGCTCGGCGACGACCACTCGCCCAACACATGTGTGCACCACAGCAGGCGGGCTCCTACACTGGCTTCCAAACTGGCACTAATTAATCCGTGCGCTGCGAAGCAAGACAAAATTATCCTAGATTCCAGAGCTTGTGTATGTGCGCTGTAGCCAACCTTTAAATGCTAAGACAGTATTGCCAACTCTCAGTTATTATAACAATTCGTTATCTACAATAACTTATTATTCATAACAACTCAGTATATATAATGTAGATACATTTACATAAAGCTGAATGTCTTCAGAGATGCTGAAAATATCCCACACGCAACAGGTCAATTTGTTTCCAATAAAATAGCTAAGTTCTGTACTTTAAATGACGTAACATAAAGGAACATAATTATATTAGAATGTCAAATGGTTTAAGCTCGCGCACGTTAAACTGAATGCGTGCTATAACCAAGGATATTCCAAAAAGTCCGGCTGTCATCAGAGATTACAATTCGTGGAAACGTTCAGTACAGTGTGACAGACTGTCGATGCTAAGTGATGTGCAATATCTGTGGGAATATCTTAGCTGGGTACTGGCCGTTGTACTTTGAACTAAAGAAGGTGTGAGAGCGCTTTCTTCTTTGTGGCCACACAGGTGTCACAAAATGCTAGGCAGCCCAGTTGCTCTTCGGGAACGCATGGTCGTGTATAGATTAGTTAGATCTCTCCAGTGGGACATAGTTTGTAACGAACAGTACCTTTGCATTTAGAAGTCGGTTGTGATAAGAATTTATGTCATTCATTTTTTCCTGTACATAGTAAATAATCGCTGATATTCTAAACGTTGCTTCCTTACGGAGAACCACAAGGCCTTCAGCAGCATGAACAGTGAGATTTGCGATTATTTCGACTCTGCATTAATCCCACGTACTGTGACGTCAATTAATACGTTACCCTACTTTATTTAATGTGATCTAAAGATGCTCCACGTGTTCGATAAAATCCAAGTTCGCACAGAGTTGTTTCTATTGACTCACTCTGTATTTTTCTCGAATCGATGGGTACTGTAGCTCACATCCGTACTAGTGATGACAGTTAATATGCTAATATCACCAACCTGATTAGGTAACGCATATTGTTTGCCCAACAAGTAAAGATTTTGAGGACGAGCAAAGTAGATTGTGGGCAGCCTAACCATTGTGGGCAGCTTTCGACTCAGCCTTTGCCTTGGCAACTTGCACATTTCAGAATTGTGACAAATGAGCTCTTACGTAGGACAGACTTTGTTTCTTAGCATGGGTGGATTCATCCCACAACATCCAATCGATAGTTGATTTTGGCGGTTTTGTCAATCCGTGGGGGGATGAGATATCATGACCCTCATGCCTCATGGATGCACAAAAATATTTTGTTTAACGTAGGTCTCAGCTGTTCCGAAATCACTCCTGTGTATATTGCAATCGCCTAAATCAATCGCTATCTGCTACATCAGCTTTCCTTAGCACTCCCTTCTATCTTTCAACCACAAGAATTTTAAATTGCTGTGTGCGTTGTCCCTTATTTTCTAGCTATTGAAGTCAGAAATTTACGTTACTAGAGGACACAACTGATCATCGGACGTCCCCGTGCTTACACGCAAGCACACCGCCATTCTTAACTGCGGCTGGTGACTGCTGATGCGAGTGCTGCAGTTATGGCTGCAGGTCACTCAGCAGCGGATTTGAATAGACACGGAAGGCGTTTTAGTAGTCAGGACTTATATGCGTCAAGTGTTACTTTCATGAAAGAATGTGTTATTTTTTGTGGGGTTCAGTAATCATTTGCAGACAGATTCTTTCCACTTCGGTTAAATACTATCTAATATGTTGCTTATGTTTTCTTATGATTAGTCGAATAACTGCTACATTGACTTCTTTTTGGCTTAACACTTCCGCCTGTTTGATTCTTGATGTACAATGGGCTTCTGAGAAGCACATTCTAATGCCTACACGTCGAGAAAAGTTTGATTAAAAATTGATTTGTGCTTCATGTATTGGTGAAATAGTGTTTAAATAGGACACAAAGAGAAATCTCTAAAGGAAATGAACGTGTCTCATCAGTTCACTCTTGACATATTTTTCTCAACAGCTAAGTAGTAATTCAACGACACTGTAACGTTTCATGTAATTACCATTTGTGGAGCTGTAAAATCACAGTAGACAACCGTAGACTATCGTACGTAAGCGCAGACTAGGGTACTTTTACTAGATCATTTGCTCAATTAACGTCGTACCCGCGTTACCTGTACATTAGCTGTGTTGTACATCTCTCCAGTGTTATATCATTCTCATCCTTTGAGTATGCGATCAGCGTCTTACCAGATTACCGTAAAAACAGGAAGCGGTGAACCTACGGGCCATTTTATTCTACGAAGTTATTCTCCTGTCTGTTACTTAAAAACAAACGGTGTTTGTAACAATATTGCAATTCTCAATGTTTAATTCGGGCTTTACTCGAAAATTATTGATTTCCAACATGTAGTAAAAATACAGAAAACAATACAGATTTATCATATAGCGCCAGGAAATACAAATTCCTCAACAAAATGTTAAAAATAAAGAGAACCGGGCAAAACAAAATTATCTCAAACATTCCATCATTGCTACATCTAACGTTTTTAAAATATGTAACCGAAGTTCATATACCACTTTCGCAATTATCAATAATGACCAAAATAACTCATAATCAAGGACGTTTATTGAGTACATACCTACTTGCATCAAAAGTCATTGCTGGGGTTACAGAATCAACTAATTTTTGTTACCTGTAAAATGTAGTTTCGTAAAGATATATAATACACGATGGACTAACACTAAATTGTGTGCGACTCTAATTATATGCAAAACAAATCACCAAACCAGAAAACAATCGAAGTCGTCAGCTCCCAGAGTCTTTCTTTCACATTAATTTATCTTACTTTCCCTGCCAATGCTACCAGAACTACCGGTAATCCCACCTGCTGCTGCATCACTTATGTAATGAGCGAAAACTACGAAACTATTGTTTGGGCAGAGAGCAGCTCTAGTCATTTCAAATTCAAAACTCAACTGTAATTAGAATGACAGACTTATCTTCTGCTATTTTTTGTCATTATATTTCTATGCTGGGAGATTATCATGACTTGTTTCGCACCAGGAACCTGTTTTACCATAAATAAGCTGTGCAGTGTGAGGATAATTGGATGTACACATGTACCAGTAGTGCTCAGGGTAGTTTTCCGTTCTTGTATTTGTACTCTTGGGAATTTTCCTTGAATGTCGTTGAAACGTGTCTTGTGACGTGATTTTGCCCAGTTCAACGACATCCGATCTTTTATTAACGTTTGCGATTGGTCCATCAGGCCAACGCACTAAGTCATGTAACTTTTTCACCAAACACTGAAAACTTGCGTGGGTCCAAAACAACAGTCATTTTAGAGTCCTCCCTACTGGGCAAACGCCTGGGCTTCATGGGTGGTTTTTCAACTGCTCCACTCCTTTGTCCTTCCTCACTCCAAACACTCTAAGGTGTCTGGAGTGAGAAAGGTGACTAGCGAAGGAACTTACAGGTTTCTAGAGAAGGCACTGTTTATGTTGAATACATTGCGCTTCACGGAGAGTGCTTAGCGTGTTTTAGTTTCGGCAGGGATCCGTTACAGTTTTGCTTTTCCATTTGAGTAATACTCGAGTTTATCTAAATTAATAACCTAGGGAATAAATGCTCTTTGTTATCGTGAGAAGTGAATATTTACTTAGGTTAGATATTTTTCTTTTTTTCGAACCGTGAGTACGATCTCTGCATTCAATTGTCGTTCTAATAATCGATCGTTCCTTTTGTTGTTGAATGTAACTAGGAACTGCATATGTGTCCAATTCGTGTTTGCCGAGCTTTAACAACCTTCGTATAATTTTTTTTTTGGGTTGACTTTGAAGTTACCGTCCATTCGCAATGGGGTGATTCCTTATCAAAATGAATACACGCAAGCCCGAGAAGCTGATGATTCGTTGGGATTTATTGTAATTATTAGACGTTTAGTCAGTATATTGGACTTTGCTCTTGCTTCCTTATAGATCTATCTATAACGGTAGTGAATGATGATATGAAAATACTGAACAACCAGCTCCCCCAGATTTTCTCCTCTGACTCGCATGAGTGTTATGTGGACTGATGTTCAGAGTTTATTGCATTCCCAACAGAATCCGTACCCTATCGTCATTGAGAAAAGGCCCCTTGCCGATAATAAATGTACAGATTTTTCAGGGATATCCAACACACACTCAACCCTTTCAGGAATCATATAGATAAGGTTGTTCATGATCTGTGAGACGAGAGGGAAGATCCGTCTGGATATTAGTTGTTTGCTTCATGGAATATAATTGGCTCTCTGCTGTGTCCCCTCGTTCAGTCGGCCATTTTCCTATATTCGATCTGATATAGAGGATGGAAAGAGACCGGATTTAGAGATAAATGATTAGTAAAAACCCATCACCTGAACCCAGGTGTTGTGGTCTCGATGTTTATTTCCCTTGCGTTTTTCAAATTATCCATTGTGTTAACAGTTCGTGATATTTCGTAGAGACTTCACACAGTTTAACTGGAATATAGTGAAACTTTTCTCCTACTATTAATGATAAAAGTTATTGCCTCAACTCTGCGGCATAAGGCAAAAAGTGTGATCCTATAAACAGGGATCAAATTCGAGTAAGAATAACGAATATCAGCAGAAGGGTTTTAAACGAGGTACGAGCTGCTTTTAGTTTATCTGATTGAATCAGGAAAAGAGTTCATGTGCCTTGTTCACGTATTCCAATGGATCGATTTTTGTGCTGCATTAGTCGTTCCAATTTTCTGTGTTGCTAGAAATTTACGTTTGCTCGCCGTCTGTCGGCACCCTCCCGTTAAGTAGACGTGTAGCTCGAATACTGAGTGCTGGAGTCATTAAGGCCCACAGCGCGGCTCTTGCTATTTGCCGGTGTTTTGTGTGGGTACGCGCAGTGTTCCGGAAATTTACGCTCTAAATGTTGCTGAGATACGGATTTTCTCGTGTTCTCTTCACGCGAGCGCGTCCCAATGAGAAACGGACGGAGCGCCGGCCGCTTAATAGGACTGGAGGCGGAAGGAAGAGCCGGCGTACATACAAGTCGGCGGCGCGGCCTTTGGCGGCTTCTGAATGTTTAAGCGAAGATGAGGTTTTAATGTTCAAGAGAAAATGCGCTCGTGAACGAAAGCAGCGTTAACGCTGATGCTCAGCAAAAAATTTCTCTCGTTTTTACGCTGCTATTAACTGACCAGCCACACAATTATTTGCGTTCTTTAATCCGATTCATAACAGAAATGCAAACTGCAAGGAGTATTGTCCCTTTATCATTTGTACTTTAGCATGTTTGAAGAACGTGAACGAAATATTCGGGCCATTTCCTATCAGTGCTCTATTTAAAAGTTACGCTTTAATAAGTAGCCTGTTATGGAATCACTAATTATTATGATTAGAGAAAACGGCTGTAAGCTATTGGAAGAACCATTGAGAGATTAGTGTGAAGTGATTTCGTGAAACTCAGCACTACTTCCATTGCACCAAATTGTGCACCATGTCTTGTCATGTTCTATATTCAAGACCCAAGTAATTTCACGTAATCTTTACGTCACAAAAAGGACAAAAAGTACAAATATGTGCACTTATCTATTTATTTATTGTAAATAACTTCAAATCTAAGTAATGTATGTCAATTAGTTTGTGAAAGGTAATTATTATTTCATTAAAAATATTTCAAAGGTGTAGTGGCAGTCATTCTGTAATTAGAAAGTAAGTGAACAGCGCTCCTGTTCTGACCTCTCTCCCCCCCCTCTCACTCTCTCTCTCTCTCTCTCTCTCTCTCTCTCTCTCTCTCTCTCCCTCTCTCCCTCTCTTCCTTATCTGTTTATTTATTTTATTTATTTATGCATTTATTTTACCTGGCAAGATTAGGGCCTTCAGGCCCTCTCTTACACTTAACCAGGCATACTCAGATTGAACGAGTTACAGTTTCTACAAAACATTAAGGACATATAACGTATTATGCAGTATTGATGTTAAAGAAAAAAAATAGAGATTATAACAGTAGTACAATGATAACTATAACAATAAAAAATAATTATAACAATCAAGAATAATAATGATAGTAAGAATAATAATAGAAATGACTATGTACATTAAAGTAAACATACTTTTCTTTTGTGAATGTCAGTCCTATTGTTAGTTGGGAATTTTCTCGTTATATTCTTGCAGCTTGTGAGTTATTCTCATCGAGCAGATACATAAGACGATAGAATGGGGTAAAAGAGATATATAAGAGGTAGTACTCTCATAGGACACATAATTACTGCATTCCTAACGTATCATCTTACTCTTTCTTTTATGTAGACAAATGTGAAGTAGTTGTCATATATTAGCTTTACGACAATTTACAGTTAAATTAATGTAATCTAGATAAGACTCACGAGTTCCTATTTGAACAGTTCTCATAACAGATATATGTTGCATGGAATGTTTTCATGCTATGTTGTTACAACCAATGACCATAGCTACCATAACGAGTGGCAGCCTAGA
The DNA here is from genome assembly GCF_023897955.1 of Schistocerca gregaria. Lineage (NCBI taxonomy): Eukaryota > Metazoa > Arthropoda > Insecta > Orthoptera > Acrididae > Schistocerca > Schistocerca gregaria. Next base: position 729,675,475 of record NC_064922.1, on the reverse strand, counting down.
GACGCAATAGCCGAAGATGATTATGCCAATTACTCATCTACAACTCGCTACAGCGACCCTGAGATTAATTATCGATCATCACGAAGCGTTTTGCAAAGCTGAATGCAAGCGCGGATCCTTAAAGTATCTGGCACAGTCTTCAATCAACGATTCCGTTTCACCCGTAAATAACAGATACCTGCCCCGAAGAACTGTTGATTGAGTTGAAAGGAGTAATTGTTTCTAAATTCCGTAGCATTTTTCTAAGAGTCAGTTTGACCACTAACAAAGATACATCAACCATCAACAATGGCTCCAGTGAATTTTAACTTTTCTTCTCCGTGATTAATTTTAGTTTCAGTTGTAAGTGAGATTAAGACATATTTTAGTAATCTTGCATGAGCAGACGTCATTTTGGCACCCAACGTGGTGTTCGAAAAAAACTATTTTACATGAATTATAACTATTTGTTACCTTTTCATATATTCAATCTGTGGAAGGACGAAATAATCTACAAATGTGGGGATACTGCGTACGGATGGACACTCGATGTATATCCGAGAAACCAGAAAATCATTCCAGTCCTCGCAAGCCATGCTGTAAAAAAGGTAAAGGACATCAAAATTGCTAGCCCACCTTTGCATTTCGGCAACTTCTTCATAATTCGCGTATTTGATGAGTGGCTCACTAAATACAAGATTTGTAAAGGATTATGTTCATTATCCTTCAAGTACAAGACTTGCTTACAAAGTATTCATGTATCAGAAGTTGTCAAAATGGTTGCTCTAGAACATCGTGTTGGCGAGGTAGACAGTTGACCAAACTGTTGTCCCTGTAATGAGGCACCCATCTAGTTTTCATAGCTGTAATTTATTTTTCTGCAATGTTTATGTCTTTGTTGTTTTTGTAAGTGTGTAGGTATTTCGATTTGTGCAAATAACTATAACTTTTGTGGCTTACTGTGTTATTATGACAAAAATCGGAAAGCCTGAGAGCATGGATGCAAAAACAAGAAGAAACAAAATCAGACTCCAGTCGATGGTGACAATGCAGTCGAGCTAACTGAATAGATGGCAGAGTCTGATACATAAATATCAGAGTCTGGAGTAAAAAAGGTAAATGCCTTGTCTGAGGGACAGAACGTACAATCGCAAATTTGCTAACCATGCAGGCGGCCAGCACAGTCAGATTCCCCATTAGACGAGTTGACTTTGTGAAATACTGCGAATTTCAAGCAAATTTTCAAAGAGTAAAATTTAGTTATTACCAAAAATACAATCTGAAATCGTTGAAAATAAACTCAGACAACAAACCAAAAGCAATGAAAATAAATTCAGAGAACAATCTGAAAATTTAAAACAGCAAAATATTGCTATCGCATAACATGAGTACATAGGATTTCATACAAAGTTCAATGGCGTAGTGGAAGAAAGAGGCACACGGATCACTGCGACGTTGGAGGAAGCCAGAACTAAAATATAATGTTTGACTAAGACGTTCTGCTAGGTACATGGTATCCTAAATAAATTATCAGATGATCTCTCAAAAATAAAACACCAATAATCCAGAATAGAGACTCACTGCCTAACTAAATAAGTTGCCTCTTGAGCAGGGTCACGAGTTGACACAAGGCCTAACTGCTCAGGGAGGAAAATATGATAAAACAATTTTTGAAGAGGTTTCTAAACAGATTGCCGAAATAACGAAAAGTCAGAACAAGAAATACGTGCTGCGGTGCAAGTCGCAAACGCGGAAGTTCTGGCCGAGTCAGAAATTGCAGGCAAAGCTATTCGGACGGAACTTGGCCAATTGAGGAAAACTTTAGCAGATCTGCTCCAATGGCACAACAGTGTTAACGGCCAAGTAATCGACCTCAAACAACAGGTCTAAGGGGCACAGGAATTTACCCATGTAGAACCCGCAGGTAAAAAATAAAATGCTATCCCATGGTACATGTGTAGGGTGCAGTTACGATTCTGAAGGGTACAGCAGCGACATTAGCAGCCGTGAGTTTGGAAGCACTGGCAGGTTCCGATGTATGTTGCAGAGAAACGTTTCCACAAGCGTTGATATTTATATGCAATTTTAATGACATATTGCCAAAGACGTGGAACGAATGAAAGATAATTTAGCTCCTCTCCTACAGATCTATTCAAAAATGTATCACAGTGTACCATTCACTGAAATACAACGTTGTGAATTACATAACACAACACTGCGCTTAGTGCAGGTACTCGGGGTAATGGAACACATATACGTGCTGACGTTGACAGAGGACAAGCGTAAACATAAGTAGAGTGCACACCCGTCATTCCATAAACCATCGCCAGTTGAAAAGTTGTGTGAGTAGAGAAGGCAGAAATGCTACTCGTCTATGAGGAATGTAAGTTAGCAGAACAGTAGTTGTAATACTGTTTTCTTATGTACAGGTACATTTAGTAAAGTAGTTTAGTCCTTCTAATACTGTTGTGTAGAGTAGGCATACGGAAAAGGCAGTCATTCCTACAAACTGCATCGACATAACGTTTCTTTTATTGTTGTTGTTGAAGGTAGTCGAAATGCTACTCAGGTAGTGGAATTGTACAGAGAGTGATATCCTGACAATAACCTATCTTTCCGACGGATGTTTTCTCGTCTTCTTGCGACGCTTCAGGCAATGGGAAGTTTCAACCCACGACAACGCCGTTGTCGTACCACTCGCACAGACGAAGCTTCCGAAGTTACTGTTCTCGCTTCCGTTGCTATGAATCCAAATGTGAGCACACGACAGATTGAACACGAAACTGGAATTCTTAAAAGCAGTGTACATCGTATTCTTACACGTCACCGATTCTATTCTTACCATGTGCACCTACATCAAGAATTGCGTGGGAATGATTTCCAGAATTGTGTGCGGTTCTGTCAGTGGGCACAGCAGCAAATCCTCGCCAACCTCAACTTCTTCTCCAATGTTCTATTTATCGATGAAGGTTTCTTCTCAAACAAAGGACAGGTAAGTACAAGTAACATGCATTATTGCTCCAGCGACAACACATGATGTATTTGACAGGTGGAACATCAGCGTCAATGAAGAGTTAACGTCTGGTGGGGGACGCTTGGTACTACAATTATTGGCGCTTATTTCATCAATGGTAGTCTAAACGGCACAGTGTATGCCATCTTCCTGAGACGAATTCTTCCTCCTTTCTTGGATGAAGTGTCGCTAAGAACCAAAATGGTTATGGGGTATCAACACGATGGATGTTCAGCACATAATGCCTTGCGTTCTCGTCGTGTCTGAACCGAAGGTATCCTGCCAGATGGATTGGTCCAGGAGCAGCAGTTACTTTGCCTGCTAGGTCTCCTGATATACATCCTCTGGAATTTTTCATTTGGGGATGCATTAAAGGCGTTGTCTATCGCGATATTCCAACAGCTCCAGAGAACATGCAGGAACGTACAGTGCTTGCTTCTAATTCTCTTCAGCAGGCAAAACTGAAAGCATTAAATAATTATTTCATTCAACAAGTTCACCACTGTATCGGTGTCCAGGGTCAACACTTTGAGCAATTTTGAATGTTCTACTCTTGGGCAGTGGTACAGGAGAGTGAAAGCCAATTTTCTGTTATGTTTATACTTAGTTTTCATTTGTTTTCTGACAAGTCCAGGAAGTGGACGAGTTTGTGATCCCGAGCTCAAAGTCAATGTTGTGTTATGTAATGAATAATTTTGTTTTTCAGTGAATGGTACACTTCGATACATTTTTGAATAGGTCTTAAGGAGAGGAAACGAATTACCGAATAAGAAAGTCATTCCACTGTTCATATCTTTGTAAAAAACAAAGCTAGAACGAAGGTTATCATGCTGATTGATGTCCCCCTGACGGACAAAGAACATTTGCTTGAAACATTTTGTAATGTGCATCTTGAAAAACAGTTATTTAGGGTGGTCAAGATAAATGGGACGCCCTGTATATACAGTGCTAAGCAAGGAAGTTTCCGGGAATATTTTGAAAAGTGTATTGGAAAGGTACTGCACTGGGACAATCCCATTCAGACAACATTTTAACTATGGTGGATTCGCTTAATTTAATTCAAGAAGAGGTCAAAAGTACTATCGACAACCACAGAACATCGAGAGAGCAAACCTTTGTAATTCCGTCTACCAGCAGAACAACGACGAGGCTACATAGCATTTCGTACATTTAAGTCGTGGGCCCTCACCGACACCACACCCACAACCATTAGTCTTCAAGACATCACCAAAGCTTTGTAAATACGTCCTAAGAGGACAAATGGTCTACATAACATTGTATAAAGTTAAAACCATCGAAATCTACAGAAATCAACAAAAAAGAGACTATAATAGAACAACAGGAATCTATGAAACATACCAGTTTATTCGAAACATTTGTCAGTCCACCATATATCCTATGCACTCTCATTTATTGCTTTTGTATAACTAACCTAATGTTCTTTTTATCTATATATATATGCATATGTAAATACTTTTTTCAATTGACATTTATCTTACTGTATTTAAACAACAGTTCAAGTATACAAACAAATTTAAATGATAAGATATGTCGTAAGAAAAGCTGTACAACTATAAAGTATCATTTTCAACTTACTGAAAAGAATAGAAACATTGCTCAATTTATATGGTTAAGCCTTGAGGGCAATTTATAAAAGAAATAGCTTCAAGCCTTCGTGAGGGCGAATGAGGCATTATATAGACAGACCTACGTAAATTCATGTAAACTATATGCAGCAAAAACGACAGTAAGTACAAATACGTGAGCTTTCCTATTTATTCACTGTAATTGACTTCAAATATAAGTAACTGATGTAAATTAATTTTATCAAATGTCATTATTATTTCATAAATAATGTTCAAAGATATGGTCGCAGTCAGTCTGTTGCTCATTGCCATCGATTGTAATACTTTTTTGTTTTGTTTTGGAATGTAAGTGAAGAGCGTTCCTGCTTTCGGATGTCTCTCCCTCTCTCTCTCTTGTCAGTTAGCCTTTATACTCATACGACGCATCACAGCTTCTTCCTTGCGTATTAACAGTTAATCTTACCTTTGTGTATACAAATGTGATGTGTGGGTAACCCCCTCCCCTCAAAAAAAAAAAAAAAAAATAGAAAAATAGCGGAATAACATTGCAATGGGAAGAGATTTCTGTCACTAGGAGTGTATAGTGCAACTCTTTGCCAGTTCAGTGCCGCCTGTGTTGTTGGCCTCGCCTGTTCTGTTGAGCTGCGGTGATTGTTTCTGTAAGCGCTGTTGCATTCGCTCTTCTTTCGTTTTTTATGAAGATATGATAAGTGAACAATCTGCAGCTCCGAAATTTTGTTTTCTACTAGATAATAATGCTGCTGTAACGGTTACATTTGTGAAAACACAATACCAAGGTGACGCTATGGGAAAAATTCAGTTTTATGAGTGGATTGCTTGATTTGAAAATGATAGCATTTCGATTGATGACAAAATTTTGTTCTGGGCTTCGGTTAACTACCCGAATCGACGAAAATATGAAAGAGATTCGAGAGATTGCGCTCACTGACTGTCGAGAGACAGTTGATCAAATGTCAGCTATTGGTGGGTTATCTTGGGGCTCGGTTCAGTAAATTTAAGGGAAAATTTGAGGATGAATAGGATTGCTGTCAAGTTTGTTCCTCGGGCGCTGACTCACAATCTAAAGGAACATCGAGTTTTTGGTTAAAATTTGCTTGATTCCACAGCCCCACGCACCTTACTCGCCTAGCCTGGCTCCGTGCGACTGTTTCTTAATTCCACGCCTAAAAAGGACATGAAAGTACACCGATTTGACAACATTGACGAAGTCAAGAAAAAAGCGAGGGAGGCTGTCAGCCATTTCTAAAGATGACTGCAAAAAATTCTTCTAACAGTGGAAGCACTGGTATGACAGTTGGAGAGTATGGTAAAAGGGACAAGATTGTTTTGGAAAGTGTTTGAAAATATATAACTTTTCAAAATTAACTGCGATTTTTCTTGGGTACACGTCGTGTCCTGTACTAGCGTTACAATCATTTGAAATTAAATTAACTAGTTAAGGCTTACGAGTTCTCATTTTAACAGTTCTTCTAATAGGTGTACGATTCATGAAACGTTTTAAAGCTTTATTGTTACTGCCAGCTACCAATACGCGCATAAATGAGCGTTGAGACGGAATGGCCGAATACCACTTGTATTCTGCCATTTATACATACGAAAATTGCTACAGCGTCCCTGCCGATCATCACAAAGATCGTTGCAATCGTGAATGCAAGCGCAGAACCCTAAATGATCTGGGCACAGTCTTGAAGCTATGATTCAGTTTCGCCCGTAAAAAACAGACACTGACCTCACAAAACAGTTGGTTGAATTGGCTTGATCATTTGTAAGTTTTATAGAATTATTCTAGAAGTCAGTTGGCCACTGACGAAGATGCACTCAACATCAGCAATGGACGTCTGCTCAAGTTAATTTTAACAGGTTTTTTTTTTTTAGGAATTAATTTTAAATTCAATTTAAAATAAGTCGTTATACATTTTAGTAGGCTTTCGTGATCAGACGAGACAAGGTAAATAATCTGTCCATCAACCAAAATATCTGTAGCCTTTCCGTGTCTTTTCAACAGTTATGTAGGAATGTCCAATATTTTCCCAGATAGCTAGCTCAGTGATTTGCTCCTCCTTGCTTATTAGATCACTTGAATGCTTTCCTGTATCTTCATACCTTCTGGATAATACTGCTCTCCATAGCCACTCGTCCTTTATACATCTTTTCTAGTGTATTCCGTTACATTGCTTCTAACAACCTCCTTGCCGAGAGGACGTTGAATACCAATTTCTCCTTGTTTCTTTTCGTTAAATAATCAAAGACATTTCGTTTCAGTTGACTGCAACCGTATCAATTTTCAGCTTCTTTTATCTGATGCTTCCTGGTTTCCCACACTTACAGAGGAACTGTGATAACTGCATCAAGTAAAAGTATTGTACTGATTCTTGAGTTGTTCTGCATTAATTTTGGTGAATTTCTGCACATCTCTCATTATTAATGACAGCTTCAGGGGATCATAAATATATGCAGCTGATATTATACTCCATCATGATGTTACCAATGAAGATAATTAAGGAATTCTGTATGCACATAACCCTTCTTTCTCGCTATTGATCTAGGCGCGCAGTCCGGAACCGTGCGACTGCTACGGTCGCAGGTTCGAATCCTGCCTCGGGCATGGATGTGTGTGATGTCCTTAGGTTAGTTAGGTTTAATTAGTTCTAAGTTCTAGGGGACTGATGACCTAAGCAGTTGAGTCCCATAGTGCTCAGAGCCATTTGAACCATTTTTCTCGCTATTGAGTTGGTAATTGGCTATGTAATCACCACCTGTATCCAAACTTACGGGTATGTTACAGTGACAAATGGATTTAATGCCATTCTGGGAATAATGCATCGTCTGTTTTCCATTATCTTCATACATCCGTAGCTTCTATCAAACAAGCCTAACGAGGGTGTGCAAAGATTATACGAAACATACTCTATGTATTTATTTGGCAGGTGGCGTGCAAATTGCAGGGCGGCGAATCGACCCCCAATTCTGGCTGCAATCTACAGTTTTTCTTAGTGATCGTCCTTTGAGTAAGGTGAAAGTAGCCCGCCCGGTTGGCTGGCTTTCAGGGCAGGAGGGAGCGCCAGGTCCCCGGCACGAATTTGTGTCGAGATCCGGTGAGCCGGTCAGTCTGTGGATGGGTTTTAGGCGGTTTTCCATCTGCCTCGGCGAATACGGGCTGATTCCCCTTATTCCGCCTCAGTTACAATACGTCGGCGATTGCTGCGCAAACAAGTTCTCCACGTACGCGTACACCACCATTACTCTACCATGCAAACATAGGGGTTACACTCGTCTGGTGTGAGACGTTCCCTGGGGGGTCCACCGGGGGCCGAATCGCAAAATAACCATGGGTTTGGTGTGGGGCGGCGGAATGGTGAAGTGGACTGCGCTAGTCGTCGTGGGGTTGTGGACCACAGCAGCAGCAGTTGGGACTTAGCCTCCCCGTCAATTCTAGGTCCCCAGTTAACATACAATGCAATACAATACAATACATACAAGGTGAATGCACGGACGTTGGATGCAGACGATTTCGCTTATAAACTTGTCCAATCGAAGCTTACGAACCGTCTACAGGTTGTTAAGACCTGGTGTACCTTCCTTTATTTCTTATGAGCTCTTCTTTCTGTGTTAAAATATCAATCCTCTCCCAGGAGGCACCTCCTTATCGTAGCACTGTCCGTGTGGGCGTGAGAGTTTTTGTGCTACCGGGAAGGCGAGAGCTAAGTCGGCGGTATCGTAGCTGGCACGTCTAACCTAACCGGACAGGTCTAACAGAGGAGCCACACAAAGTGTGCCTCAAACGACCCATCTTATATCCTACATATTCCCTTTTCTCATATATGCTTGCCGTTCCTCTGGAAACTATCATTTACATCGAGAGGGAGACAGTGATTAATGGGCGACTAACGTGTCTTCATATTTATCGTCCAGGCATTTAGAATCCTAGAGAGGAGACTTCAGCGACGTGTAAGGACATCGGAACAACGGGGGAAGGGGCAGTCACCGGTTATAAGCTCTGCCTGATTGGCGTATGAGAGCCTGGTACCACTTCCGACGGCGGGAGCTGTCAGTGAGCACCTCACTGACAGCTACCGCCCGCCTCAAGCAGGACAGCCCCAAGGCAATAAGGTGCTGTCCCACTAACCGCCTGCTTCACAGTGTGTGTGGATCTTATGAGTGATCTGACCATGTTTGGTGGCGCGCAGACTGAGGCTCACCAGTAAGAAATATCATCACGCTAAACAGAGAGGTAAATCTCGGATCGACACACATCATGCTCATGGCTCCTAATGAAAACTAGAATTGGCAAGTAAAATGAAAGTACTCTATCATGAACCGCACACACAGTAATGAATAATGATAACAAATGGGCACAACTATCTGCGCCATCTACATCCCGGCTGTATTGGCCCATGGAATGAAAGAGAATAGAAACAAGAACTGGTACGAGCAAAATTTGGAGGAGATGGAACCAGTCATTGAAGCAAAACGGAAAGCCCTGTTTGCTTATAAAAGAAACGCAAATGGAAGAACTCGGAATGACTGGCGATAAGTAAGGAACAAATCACAACAAACATCTAGGAAATGCACAAACAACTACTGGCAAAACTTATGAGCAGATATAAAGAAAGCTGCATATTCGGGGGCATTAAGGCAATGTACGAAGATATTAAGAAAGCAGTTGGTCCCATTGTCAGAAACACAGCTCCGCTGAAGACAAAGAGAGGAGAAGTTATTACTGATGAAGGCAAGCAGATGGAGCGCTGGGTTGAACACAGCTGAAAATGAAGTAAGCAAGGATGCATTTGATGCCCTCAAACAAATGCCAATTATGGAAGAGCTTGATGCAATGCCCACGGCGGAAGAACTTGGCAGAGTGATAGATTGCCTAGCTAATGGAGAGGCTCAAAGTGAAAGATGGGATTCCTGCTGAGATTATTAAGTACTTTTCAAAAACAGAAGTGGCTGCAACGATTACTGAGGCATTTCATTGTTCAGTGAAGCTGGAAAGACTTACGCAAGAGTCATCCTAAGGTGATTGCAATTCTTAGCACCTACAATCTACCCAGAATCTCAACGCAGCTTCATACCTGGTCGATGGACAGTGGACATGATTTTTGTCTCTACGACAACTGCAAGAGAAGTGCTGTGAGCAGCAGAGACCACTGTATATTGCTTTTGTGACCTTGTCAATGTATTTGACTTTGTGAGCACAATTGGGCTCTTTAAGTTTGTGCAGAAAATTGGGTACTCACCTAAACTATTACAAATGTCGATCTCCATGAGAAAATGCAAGCAACAGTCTGTTTCAACGGCAAAACATCGGAATCATTCCCTGTAAATAGTGGTGTAAAGCTGTTTGTTAGCTCCTACATTGTTTGGCATTTTCTTTTCTCCTCTGCTGAGATTTGCTTTTGAAGACTGTGAGGGGGGAGTGTATTTACATACAAGGTGTGACGGAAATCTCAACATTGCCCGTCTCAAGGCCAAGACCAAAGTCAATACAACTGTTATTCGCCGGTTGTTATATGTAAACGATGCAGCTCTGGTACCAAACTCAGAGTATGAGGTGCAGTATCTAAACAACAAGTCATCACATGCGTGTGAAAAATTTTGCCTTACCATCAGCATCCAAAGATTAGGATCACGGCGCAGAGAACCACCAGCCTTCCATCCATCAGCATTGACGGAAATCCTCTTCAGGCAGTTGATGATTTTACCCGCTTGGTATCTACAATATGCAGCAACCTGTCTGTGGACACTGAGGTTAGCAACAAAATTGCAAAAGCTTTGGCTTTCATGGGTGGATTGAAAAACAGAGTATGGAAGAATGGACTACTCACATTAAAAACTAATCTCCAAGTATATAACACTTGTGTTATCAGCATCCTTTTGTATAGCTATGAGACACGGGCAACTCTTGCTAAACACGAATCCCGATTGAACAGCTTCCATCTCCGTTGTTACCGGAGGATCCTTCACATGCCTTGAAAGGAAAGGATAGAGTATCCAACGCCGAAGTATTACGGTTCGGAAGCACTACCAGCATTCATGCTCTCCTGAGCCACCGACGTCTAAGGTGGCTGGGAGATGGCAGGAACTAAGTGAATACCGAAAAAAGTGCTGTACGGAGCACTTCGGGAGGGTGTGAGGCCAGTGGGAAGACCGCACCTTTGCTTCAAGGATTTCTGCAAGAGAGATCTGACCAAGGGCAGCATCTATCGAAGTCAGTGGGAAAATGCACATGTGACCGTGTCAAGTGGTGACAAGCTCCGCACAATGAGGTTGAGATTGCAGAGAACGTACGCATGCAAGAAGACATCATGAAGAGGGTAAGGTGGAAGGACAGAGTGGCCTCTGGTGGAAATCCTTCACATTTCAAGTGCACAAATTGCAGTAGAGACTGCCACTCTCGAGTGCGACTTTTCAGCCGTAGCAGATGTTGCAGAGTCTGAACTAACTACGCTAAACCATCATTCTTCCAAGATGGCTGGATCTCACTCACTTCCATTTTTAGCTTCCTATTAAGTTATATGGAGTGGACCATTACTGTGGGTCCTCCATATGATCCTTGTGGTTTATGCTTACCCATTACGGATATTTTATAACCGTGACTGTGTACTGAGTGTAAATAAGTTATACAGACCTGCAACCAGTCACCTCCTTTGAATAATAATGCTTTACTCCACTAACCGGTTTTCGAACCATTTCAGGGTCATCTTTAGATGGTTTCGGGAGGATACGGGAAGTTACATTATTATGCTACTACCAGTAATGATGTAACTTCCCGGATCGTCCCGAAACCATCTGAAGATGAACCTGAAATGGTTCGAAGACCGGTTCATGGAATAAAGCATTATTATTCAAAAAAAGTTACTGGTAGCAGTTCTGTATAACTTATTTACATTCCTTTTGATTTGTCTGTCAGTAAATTAGGGGGTAAACAACGGTGATAGCAATGTACTCTGTAATGTTTCAACGACTGCGTCTGTAATGTTTCAACGACTGCATTATTTATAATCTCGTATATTCTCCTAGCGTAAGTAATTGCATTTTAATACGTATTTCGTAATCGGCTGTTTCTGGAAACTTTTCATATGGTGTCACTGTGTCAAAAAGTTTGCATTGTTAAAACTGGCGGGTGTACACTAACATTTCCTAAGCTGCATCAAGCTCGATGGTACAGTTATGAAGAGGATTTCAAACACATCGTCCCGTATGTATATTTTTTACTTTAAAACGGCACAGACTGGTCGTTTCCATGAAAATAATACTACTAAGTGCCTTCTTACCATTGTGCAACGAAGTCTTGTGCCCTGTGTTATGATTTTGTTGACTACACGTTCTTACATCTTTTATCTTATCTTAATCTTTTGATGTCACACTATTCGTCATTTTCATTAGATTTCCAGTTTATCTTATTGTTTTGGCAGCAACAGCACACGAAAATGGGCAACCCGTTGACATGGCCGAATGGAGTGGCCGAGCGGTTCTAGGCGCTACGGTCTGGAACCGCGCGACGGCTACGGTCGCAGGTTCGAATCCTGCCTCGGGCATGGATAGTGATGTTCTTAGGTTAGTTCGGTTTAAGTTGTTCTAAATTCTAGGGGACTGATGACCATAGAAGTTAAGTCCCATAGTGCTTAGAGCCAACCGTTGACATGCGTGCAGGTGAGCGAACTGTAACAGAACCATACAGTACCAAAGAAATCTGCTGCCAAGAGGACTCGTTTTCCACAAGCTGGGGCACAACGCTCTACTTATGTGCGGATTTGGCCAGATCAATGTTTTTTCTTCCTTCTATTTCTTTTCCGTTTGCCTTTTTTTCTCTTTCTTTTTTTGAATCTGTATTCCTTATTTTTGCTAGTATCTAGTCAAGTCAGCAAGAAATTTTACAGTTTCACAAACGGCAGATACTTTACACCGAACATAAATAACTTCATCTTGATCCACCTATGCACACGGGTCCCCAGTATAAATGACATCGTACAGCATCCTTACTAGAAATCTAGTGTTGTAACTCTCAGGAGCATCCTGGGACGCTCTGTGTATGATGTACCCCTCTGCATTTGTGTGATTCACACCCCTATTGCAAGCGCAACCTGGAGCTGTGTGCTCGAGTTGCCAATGTGCTGTTGTCTCCGCGGCGGTATTAGTTACACATGCCGCCGGGGTGATTGCTCGCTGAACCGGATCTTTAGTTACTGTTAATGCATCTGGAGGCTATATACTGCACGCGATTAATGAAGTGAAGGCAAAGGTACTGCTTCCCGTGCCGTCCTTGGGTCTTGGCATTATTCCAAGTCATGGTACTGGATGGCTTACCGTGGCTGTCGTTCGCTGTGGAGCTATTGATGGCCAATGTGGGGCTGCACAGCTTCAATTTTGCCTAGTAGAATCATCAGATAGCAGCTGGTATACAAGCACCTGCAGGACCTGATCATTCTGTGTCTCGACGGAGTGCCGTTAATTTAAAGTCTTGTCTAGGAATCCTTCGTCTAGCACTATGTGCGATTAAGAGGGTTCTTGTTTCCGCACAGATTGTCTGTGCGTCTGACCAGCTGTTCACGGCCACTGTCGTGTAAGCACGCTTTCGTTGGGTCACCACATTCATCTCACCGCCCACAGATATTTCACTGAGGTAGCACGCTACCACTTACTGTACATATCCACTGACGCGCTGTCAAACACGCCGCTGTAATTTATGCTGAGGCAGCAACCCACAACCTGGATGGCCATGCACTCCACTGAGGGGCCGACAGCCACTTTTCTACAGAAGTCTAGCAAAATAAACAATGTTAATTTTTAACATGCTCTTCCTGATTCCGTGTTTTCCGTGGTACTGGAAGAGCGGAACCCACAGTTCTCATACAGATGGTTCAGGGGCAGGAGCGATTATCAGCAGGAGCGACCATCCTGGATGGCAGTGCTGTCCTTGTTGCCGATACCATTGCATTAGGTTTGCTTTGTAGATGATTATTCGGTTGCTACATATTTTTCCTACCGTGATTTAGGTCAGACGATTTCACTCTTTGCTGTCCATATAACCTAAACGTGTGACAGTAATGAAATCATTTAACGTTCTTTTTAGGGGTTTACTAAAGTGAATGTGTTCTAGTAATGAAATCGTTTAACATTCTTTATAGGGGTTTCACAAGTTCCTCTTCGACCGATTCTTTTTCATTACTTCTCCGTGCTTTCTACTCCGTCATTGTTGTATTTTCTATGGTGAAACAACTATTGAGAAAGCTGTATGAACAGTTTATTCCATCAATTGCTCCATTTCATTGTAAACTCCTTATGTTAGCCCTCGAGTTGTGAGCTCATAAAGCTATTAATGTCTTCATTGGTATTCTGACAATAATTAAGCTGCTGTTGTAAAATTCATGTGACAGCTCTCTTTGCTTTAACTCTGTTCATGCTTATGTCAGCACTCGCTCCACTACTCAGTCACACTGCAGTTATAATTCTACAGTCGTTTGGTGGGAACTACAAAGGCAAGTCAACTACTATCCGCAAATTTTATTGTAATCAAATAGGAAACTTGTAATCAAATAGGAAACTTACAAAAACATCACTTTTCGACATAGTCTCCTTGCGTTTCAACGCACTTGGTCAACCGTTGTACAAGCTTCCTGATGCTCTCATAAAAGGAGGTTCTCGGTTGAGCTGCCAGCCAAGAATGCACCGCTTTTTTCACTACTTCGTCCGAGGCAAATCGACAGCCCCTTAATGCCTGTTTGAGGGGATCAAACAACTGATAGTCACAAGATGCAAAGGCAAAAGTCCCAAGCTGGAGTCTCGGACCGGTACACGCTTTTTATCTGCCAGGAAGTTTCATATCAGTGTAAACTCCACTGCACAACGAAAATCTCATTCTGGAAACATTCCCCAGGCTGTGGGTAAGCCATGTCCCCGCAATATCCTTTCGTCCAGGAGTGTTAGTTCTGCAAGGTTCGCAGAAGACCTTAAGTGAAATTTGGAAGGTAGCAGACGAGGTACTGGCAGAATTAAAGCTGTAAGGACGGATCGTGAGCCGTCTTTGGGTAGCACAGTTGGTAGGGCACTTGTCCGCGAAAGAAAAAAGTCCCCAGTTCGAGTCTCGGTCCGGCACACGTTTTTAATCTGCTAGGAAGCTCCATGTCAGCGCACTCTAGGCTCCAGAGAGAAAAGCTCATTGCAACTAATAAATAGATTATGTATGTCATTTCCACTGCCCACGCCCATCAATGTGCCCTGTCTCTGCTCTACTGCCAAGCAGCATCTGCACAAGCCAAGACTACTGCTGCAAACAGCGTCACGTGCCTCTGAGGGACATGTCAGGTGGGTTTTTTCCCGCTGAATACAAATATTTTTATACCGGCCGAGGCTAAGGAAGTTATTTTACATCATGTGCCATATCTACATTTCGTAACGTTTTAAAATAATCTGTTAAATGTCTTCTCCCTCCAACATTGCACTGCATTCCAATTCAGTGTTATGTTTATAATTTATTTAATCACTGAGCCCCCGGGAGTGATGCACCAACTGTGGTGAGTATTTTGTCTTTAAAACTTAGGGTAAGGCAACATTTCATTTTATTTATGGTTACACGACTGTGTCTGATGTAAGCTGCAGCAGTAAAATATCCACATCTTTTACATAGAAATGGAGCAAAATAGTATGATTACAGCACCGTTTATATCGAACCGCGCGACCGCTATGGTCGCAGGTTCGAATCCTGCCTCGGGCATGGATGTTTGTGATGTCCTTAGGTTAGTTAGGTGTAAGTTGTTCTAAGTTCTAGGGGACTGATGACCTCAGAAGTTAAGCCCCATAGTGCTCAGAGCCATTTCAACCATTTTGAACCGTTTATATCGCTTGGAGTCGTGAGAAGAAAACTGTTTTATTCCCACATCACTTCGCAGTGACAACAAATCCATACACCACACCGTATTTGCGTATATGAATATGGACTACCACGTAAGCATCATACACACATCAAAAAAATATTTTGCATCACCCCATTTCCCAGAACTCCGGAAGGTAGATGTGGACTGTGGATATTGTATCACAGACACAGTCCCTTTGACTGCTCAGAGATGTCACTAAACCCGCCCAAAGAAGTAAACAACCATGCATCAACAGCGCCTATTCGACGGAGGGTTCCGACAGTCGATGAGTTCCAGTCATTCCACAAGGAGGAGGTACACGGCTCGTGTTGTCTGTAGTTCAATACCACTGTTCGATCGCGTCCGCATTGTTACTTTGTGCCAGGAAGGGCTTTCAACAAGGGAAGTTTCCAGGCGTCTCAGAGTGAACCAAAGCAATGTTGTTCGGACAAGGAGGACATACAGAGAGACAGGAACTGTCGATGACATGCCTCGCTCAGGCCGCTCAAGGGTTACTAATGCAGTGGATGACCCTTACCTACGGATTATGGCTCGGGGGAACGCTGACAGCAATGCCACGATGTTGAATTACACGATTCGCGCAGGCAAAGCACGTCGTGTTACGACTTAAACGTTGCTCAATACGCTGCACGATGCGCAACTTCACTCCCGACGTCCATGGAGAGGTCCTTCTTTGCTAACACGACAGCATGCAGCGCGGTACAAATGGGCCCAACAACATTCCGAATGGACCACTCATGATTGGCATCACTTTCTCTTCACCAATGAGTGACGCATATGCCACCAACCACACGATCTTCGGACACGTGTTTGAAGGCAACCCGGCCAGGCTGAACGCCTTAGACACACTGTCCAGTGAGTGCAGCAAGTTGGAGGTTCACTACTGTTTTGGGTTTGGATTATGTGGGGCCGACGGACGCCGCTGGTTGTCATGGAAGGCGCCGTAACGGCTGTACAATGCGTGAATGCCATCATACGGCCGATCGTGCAACCATATCGACCGCATATTAGCGAGGCATTCGTCTTCATGGACGACAATTTTCGCCACTATCATGTACATCTTGTACATAACTTCCTTCATGATACCGACAGCTCTCCACTAGAGTGGCCAGCATGTTTTCCAAACATGAACCCTATCGAACATTCCTGGGTTACATTCAAAAGTGCTGTTTATGGACGACGTGACCCACTAACAACTGAGACACACCAACGCCAAATTGCATTTGAGGAGTGGGACAATCTGGACCAACAGTGTCTTGATGAACATGTGGATAGCATGCTACGATGAATAGAGGAATGCATCAATGAAAGAGGACGTGCCACTGGGTATTAGAGGTACCGGTGTGTACAGAAATCTGGAAATCCACGTCTGCAGGTCTCGCTGAATGGTGGTACAACATGGAATGTGTGGTTTTCATGAGCAATGGTGTTTATGTCGATGTCTATTGCAGTTTTCAGTACAGGTTCCGGAACTCTCGTAGCCGAGGTGATTCAAACCTTTTTTTGATGTGTGTATCGTTTTTCGTCCTTATTTTGAAATGTATATTTCGAGGACAGTAATTTTTATGAAGCGTTTGTATATACTTAGAAGTGCAGTAATAGATGTTGCCACATAGTTTATTTGATAATTGCTCTGATGTAATTATTAATTCACTTCTCACTGTTAACATGTATATCATTACTTAGGCATAATGTAGGAATGAGTTCACGGGTAAACCAGAAGTATTAGGTGACTGAATCTGATAAATCTGACGCCCGTGGTAAATAGGTAACAGGCGATATTTACTCCATTAACATAGGTTTAAGCAGTGGTACAGTGTCAATGGATTAGAACTAGAATAAAGGGTCAAGCAGCATTATTTGGATAGACTTGACTGTCTTCACATCATGTGGTGTTCTCTCAAAGCAGACAAAGCGCTAGGATACCACACAGAAGCATGGCGCGTCTACGTCTTGGCGTCGTCAATGAAACAGCTCCATGTTCCTAGAGACGCAAAGTTAATGATAGCAGTAGATCCACCAGATCAACAGAAGTGACACAGCTGAAAAAAACGTCATATGTTGGAAGAGGTGTTGAAGTAAAGGAACTAAAGGGACTTTTTGATTATACGTCATAGAGAGGACTGTTGCAGCGCCTGTGTTCGGGGAAGAATTTAAGACAGTACAAGAACGGCTGACGTAGCGCCTGTAATAGGGAAATCACAGGATTACTGAGCAGCGCATGTGGCGTAGTTACAGCGACTGTGACTGGGATCAGAACAGCATAGATGAAGTAGTTATGGCGCATGTAACAGGGTTAGTGGTGTCGGAGGGCTCTTGAATTGGGGCCACTGAATATACAATATATGATCAAAAGTATCCGGACACCTCCAAACGCATACGTTTTCAACATTAGGTGCATTGTGCTGCCACCTGCTGCCAGGTACTCCCTATCAGCGTCCTCAGTAGTCATTATAAATCGTGAGAGAGCAGAATGGGGCCGTCAGCGGAACTCACGGTCTTCGAGCGTGGTCAGGTGATAGGGTGTCACTTGTGTCATACGTCTGTATGCGATATTTCCACAGTCCTGTACATCCCTAGGTCCACTGTTTCCGATGCGATAGTGAAGTGGAAACGTCAGGGGACACGCACAGCACAAAAGGAAACAGGACGATATCGTCTGTTGACCGACAGAGACGGCCGACAATTGAAGAGGGCCGTAATGTGTAATAGGTAGACATCAATCCAGACCATAACATGGGAGTTCCAAACTGCATCAGGATCCACTGCAATTACGATGACAGTTAGGCGGGAGGGGAGAAAACTTGGATTTCATGATCGAACGGCTGCTCATAAGCCACACATCACGCCGGTCAATGTCAAACGACGCCTTGCTCGGTGTAAGCAGCGTAAACAAAGGACAAGTGAAGAGTGAAAAGACGTTCTGTGTAATGACGAATCATGGTACACAATGTGCCGATCCGATGGCAGGGTGTGAGTTTGGCGAATGCACAGTGACGTCATTCGCTAGCAAGTGTAGTGCCAACAGTAAGATTCGGAGGCGGTCATTGTGTTTTTATGGAGGGGGCTTGAACCACTTGTTGTTTTGTATGGCACTATCATAGCACAGGCTTACATTGATGTATTAAGCACCGTATTACTTCCACTATTGAAGAGCAATTTGGCGACGGAGGATACACCTTTCAACATGATCGAGCTCCTGTTCATAATGCAAGGGCTGTGGTGGAGTGTAACATCCTTGTATTGGACTAGCCTACGCACAGTCCTGACCTGAATCCTGTAGAACACAGTATGGATGTTTTGGAACGCCGACTTCATGCCAGGCCTCACCGACCAACATCGATACCTCCCCCCAGTGCAGCACTCCGTGCCACTCCCCGAGAAAGCTTCCAGCAGTTGGTTGAACGTATGCCTTCGAGAGTGGTAGCTGTCATCAAGGCTAAAGGTGGGACAACTCCATACTGAAATCCAACATTACTGATGGAGGGCGCCACGAACTTGTAAGTCAATTTCAGCTAGGTGCCCGGATACTTTTGATCACGTAGTATATCTGTCAGGGCGAGAGGAATTAATTAAGGTATCAATACGTCGTGAAAAGACGAAGAGAGTTCAGAAGTATTCCTAAGTCACGATATCTTTCACCTCGACTAAAGAAATATTACTCCGAATCTCTTAGTGCTGAAAATAAATTTTTCTGAATTGCTAAGCTATAAGAATACGGCACAAAATGACAGGGCACAAACTGCTGAATTAGCACTGGTCAGTAAGGTGAGCAATGATTACAATTCTGTTGCATAGAAAAGTTCTGTTTCACCTAAATGAAGGTGTAGCAGGCGGCAGTGGTCGGGCGGTTCTAGGCGCTACAGTCCGGGGCCGCGGGGCCGCTACCGTCGCGGGTTCGAATCCGGCCTCCGGCATGGATTTGTGTGCTGTCCTTAGGTAAGTTAGGTTTAATTAGTTCTAAGTTCTATTGGACTGATGACCTTAGAAGTTAAGTCACATACTGCTCAGAGCCATTTGAACCATTTGAAACTGTAGTTTTGCTCACAGTACACTTATATTCCTTGCAGTTGATAGCGATAAGTTTGAGGATACTACTGTAAACTTGTAGAGGGACTTCATTACTTGCTAGATTATAGTGCGAAGGTTATAGGCTAGGATGTGTGACGTCAAGAATAGCATGATTGTACAATGTTAACGCCGGAAAGCGTGTAAAGGTTTTTGTGTATATGCGAGGATGAGTTAGCACTATATTGGAGACATTTTAGATATTGTAAGAGGAATGCGATATAAGTAACAAGCGAAATAAAAATTTAGTAGCATGAAGTAATCAGGCGAAATAGTTTCCTGATCATCACTACCCTCCAATGAGAGGAAACGACGTAGCTACTAACAACAGAAGTCTGGCCTGAAATTAAAAAAAAAAAAAAAAATGCTCACCCTAGAATGTATGGACTCAGTGGTTGTAAGTAAATGCGGATAAGTACTAATGAAATCGGCCAAATAATGTAAAATATTATGACTAGAGTGGAGGAAAAAGATGAAGTGTGAATGAATTTATATAAACAAGCCTTCTTATTTCATTGAATTCGAGGGCCAATTTTCATCGCAGTAGGGAGGAGGTTATAAAGCATACAACAGCTGCAAGAGAAACTTAGGCAAATGACAATGCCCAGAACTGCAAGTAGACCACAGCCAGAAGGCAGGCGCTCGTCATTAAACTGCATGATGATCTCCTGTGTCGTCAGACCACGAGCGCCGGAACCAAGCCATTGCCCGACGCCACGCAATCGATACGGTTGGGAAGATCTATTGCTGGCTAGGCCGCACCTTGCGGACGTCGACACGCTCCACACACGTCGAAGAGACGCAGACACACTGCTGTCACCGTGGAATCGGCAGTGAGAAGCAGCTTCTAACCATGGCCGAAACACTCCGTTATCGGTAGCCAGCTGGACAGTAAGTGACGTGCAGTCTTTATCTCTTAGCGCCGTCACCGTATTTCTGCGGCTACCATGCCATGAAGGAGGGACCTATTCGTATCCACCCAGCCTCTGCAGCTAACAAAGCCCCACCCACCCGCCTCTGTTCCCTAGTCCTCGGTCTGCAAGTCGACTCTGGCCAACGCAATTGCCCTGCAATGGGACGCCGCGGCCTGCCGCAAGGCAGAGGACCTACTAGGTGCCCTTGCTCCGTATGAAGCTTTGTGCATTGTCTGCGTCACCGTTGCCTGGGCAGCGCACCAGGTCGAACCTCCACTGAATAAGCAGCCCGCCTCCCTGCACCACTGGCGCTAACCCTACACTCAGTGCGTTGAAGAAGGAAATACTGTTGAACAACTGCACTAGCGGGACACAGATTTGCCCATGTTCATTGAGGATAAAGATGAATGAATGAAAAAAGGACTGTACATAAGTCCATCGTTTGTCAGTCTGCCACTTCCCCACACGTCTCGCCTGTCTCTTTTAATACCGTTCCTCACAAGCGACTATTAAATTGGGTGCATGTGGAGTCTCGTCTCAGTTGTGTGACTTGATTCGTAATTTCCTCTCAGAGAGGTCACAGTCCGTAGGGATAGACGATAAATCATCGAATAGAACAGAAGTGATATCTGGCATTCCCCAAGGTAGTGTCATAGGCCCTCTGCTGTTCCAGATGTACATAAATGATCTACGTGATAAACTGAGCAGCCCCTTAGATTGTTTGCAGATGAGGCTGTAATTTACAGTCAAGTAAAATCATCAGACCATCAATTCCAATTACAAAATGATCTAGAGAGACTTCTGTACAATGTGAAACGTGGCAACTGGCACTAAACAAAGAAAAGAGCGAAGTAATCCACATGGGTACTAAAAGAAACCCAATTAATTTTGGGTATACGATAAATCGCACAAATCTAAGGGCTGTCAATTCAACTAAATACCTAGGAATTGCAAGTAGGAGCAACTTAAATTGTAAAGACCACATAGATAATATTGTGGGGAAGGCTGCATTTTGTTGGTAGAACACCTAAAAGATGCGACAAACCCACTAAAGAGACAGCCTACATTACACTTGTCCGTCCTCTGCTGGAATATTGCTGCGCGGTGTCGGATCCTTACCAGATAGCATTGACGGAGGACATCGAAAAAGTGCAAAGAAGGGCAGATCGTTTCGTGTTATATCGAAATAGGGGTGAGAGTGTAAAAGATATGATATGGGAGTTGGGGTGGCAGTCACTGAAACAAAGGTTTTTTTTTTTTTTTTTTTTTTTTTTTTTTTTTTTTTTTTTTTTTTGCGACGAGATCTATTTACGAAATTTCAATCACCAATTTTCTCTTCCGAATGCGAAAATATTTTGTTGACACCCACTTACGCAGGGAGAAATGATCATCATAATAAAATAAGAGAAATCAGAACTCGAACGGAAAGATTTAGGTGTTCTTTTTTCCCCGCGCCATTTCAGAGTAGAGTGGTAGAGAAGTAATATGAAAATGGTTCGATGAACCCTCTGCCAGGCACTTGTAAGTAGGCTGTTTAGGTTTTGTTATTGGTAACGCCATGTAGCGCTCTGTATGAAAAATCACTGGCTGTGCAGTGTGCATTCTGTGGCTGGTTTGCATTGTGGTCTGCCATTGTAGTGTTGGGCAGCGGCAGCTGAATGCTAACAGCGCATAGCGTTGCGCAGTTGGAGGTGAGCCGCCAGCAGTGGTGGACGTGGGGAGAGTGATGGCGGAGTTTTGAAATTTGTAAGAATTGATGTCATGAACATATATATATATATATATATATATATATATATATATATATATATATATATATATATGTAATGATTATTAAAGTAAATACATTGTTTGTTCTCTATTAAAATCTTTCATTTGCTAACTGTGCCTATCAGTAGTTAGTGCCTTCCGTAGTGTGAATCTTTTATTTAGCTGGCAGTAGTGGTGCTCGCTGTATTGCAGTAGTTCGAGTAACGAAGATTTTTTGTGAGGTAAGTGATTTGTGAAAGGTATAGGTTAATGTTTGTCAGGGCCATTCCTTTGTAGGGATTATTGAAATTCAATTTGCGTTGTGCTAAAAATATTGTGTGTCAGTTTAAGCACAGTCTTGTATAATTTTTCTAAGGGGACGTTTCACACTTAAGTGGGAATTTCAGAGTAACCATGTAGATATAGATGTAGATGTAGATCCTGATGCAATTCCCACTTCGCCCTACACGATATCCTTATCCCACTAGTCGGCCAGCCAGGATGTCTTTTAGTGCCAGTAACCTTTTTAGATCGATCTAATATAAAGCAGATTTCAAAGAGCATGAGAAATGTGTTAAGGAAAACGTTATATTGGTCATTTATGTTACCGGCACTATAAACATTCTGCTACTCTAATTCCTTAACGAGGTTTAAAAAACTCTCTGTTGCCATTGCATTAGCTTTTCTACGTAGTTTGTAATTATTTATAACGTTTGTTTGAGTACAATAACCTTTTAGTGTTAAAATTTGCACATCTTGGTCTGAAAGGCCATTTACCCTTTTACTAACAGAATACCTATCTAATAATGAAAAATGAATAAAAATATTGTCTATGGCTGTGCTACTGTTCCCCTGCACCCTGGATGGAAAAAAACACGATCTGCATCAGATCGTATGAATTTAGGAGATTTTGCAATATCCTTATTCTTGCACACTCACATACAAAATTAATATTGAAGTCACCACATATAACTAATTTTTGGTACTTCCTATAAAGTGAATCAAGGATCCTCTCTGGCTTCCACCCCAACAGGAAGGCCCCAACCAATCTTTACCAGCCAGAAGTGCTCATGTTTCACTCTGGTATAGCTGCAGCTGTCCCTCTCCCGCTACAGACACTACACCTAATCCCTGGGCTCATCTAAAGTTACAGGAAATATTACTACTCGTATAAGTATCCTTTACACAGATGATCAAAAGATTTAAGTGGAATTTGCAGTTCACTATTGCCAGTCAACACTGTGTTCCAAAAGGAAGAACATTTAACACTGCATGCTACTACGACGTACTACCGTACACCATACCGGCAACTCAGAAACAGATGTTGCGATAAGTAAATCACATAGCCAACTGTCGCTGTTTGTTTGCTCCAAGCATTCTACGCTTCTCATAGGGGGCGCTCCGCCGACAACTTTGAGGTGATTTGCAGGCCGGAGACACCCAAATTCGCCTTCGGGAGGACGGGCGCGCCATTTCAAATCACCGGAACGATGAACATCAGGAACATGGAAATTCAGCTCATAACCACTGCAGAATTGTTGTATTGTTGGGTGTTAGCAATATTCTCCCCATAGTAGCCTGCAGCAGGATTTCGTGGGCAACGTATCTGCACGGATCTCAGTGGGTACTGGAGAGTATGGACAGCAGTTATTGCCACAACAGTTGCGTGTCTGATATCATTTTACAATTGATCTATGGATGAATAAACTATTACCTAATTAAATAACATATAGTCTGGCAACCGGTGAGTATGTAGGAAACAGGATTAATTCTGATATTTCCTGGCAGATTAAAACTGTGTGCCAGACCGAGACTCGATCTCGGAACCTATTGCCCTTCGCGGGCAAGTGCTCTACCAACTGAGCTGCCCAAGCACGACTCATGCCCTATCCTCACAGCTGTACTTCTGCCTGAACCTCGTCTGCTACCTTCCAAATTTCACAGAAGGTCTTCTGCGAACCTTGCGGAACTAACACCCCTGGATGAAAGGATATTGCGGAGACATGGCTTAGCCACAGCCTGGGGGATGTTTCCGGAATGAGATTTTCACTCTGCAGCGGAGTGTGCGCTGATATGAAACTTCCTGGCAGATTAAAACTGTGTGCCCGACCGAGACTCGTACTCTGGAGCTTTGCCTTTCGCGGGAAAGTTGTCTGTCAGCTGAGCTACCGAAGCACGACTCACGCCTGAGCACTTGCCCGCGAAAGGCAAAGGTTCCGAGTTTGAGTCTCGGTCCGGCACACAGTTTCAGTCTGTCTTGAAGTTTCATACCAGCGCACACTCCGCTGCAGAGTGAAAATCTCATTCACGATTAATCCTGTCAATAGCGTGAAGAAAAGTTTCTGTTAACCGCAAGCCTTGGAAGGTATAAAAACAGCACGCAGATAACGATTTTAAATCGCTTACAAATACGATGTGATTTGGGTGAAATTGTTCGAGGGACTCTACGCTTAACTGTCTCCACCACAACTCCCACAAGTACCAGGTATGGAAGCTTTACGCTTGTAACGTCGGAGCTATTTGCACGGCTGCAGAGTTTTGCGGTAAGTTTTATTGCGTTAGGTCAAGCTGTAAAGCTGTATTGGTGGCTGGCAATGAAGTCTCCAGTCCAGGCCGTTGCGTAGTCGGCTGCTGGCATCATAATGCCAACTGTCGCGGTGTGCGGTCCGTGAGAACTGCTCTGTGAGGAGCGTACTAAGATCACTTATTCATCTCACATAACAAACTATATAACTATGATCCGTTTGTTTTCAGATTTGGTGTAGGAACTTTTATAATTTAGAAGAACAATGTGTAAGATTTTCATGCGGGTAACTTTAATAGTTTTGGAAATATAAAAACCTATTGAAAAGTACTTAACCGACACTTAGTTATGCAAATTAAGATAGAAATCATGACAGTTTAAGTTTCTTTGTTATCTGAAAACTATAACAGCACTCTCAGTGTGCAAAAGTTATTTTTATGGATTTTTGATTCTAAACTTGTAATTATTTTGCTTCCGTAATGGAAATAATAGTTTAAAAGTTGCTATTTATATTTTGTGTTAGGGTGGGAGTAAATGAGAGTGAATGTGAGTGTCTATGTGGGTACATACGTCTAATTTCACTTTTGTAATGTATTACACATCCGTAACTAGCAAGTGTTACGTAACCAGGATGTCCTGAAAACGGTGAATCCCCCTAAAACTGGTGGTTGACGTACGTCTAGCAGCGTTTGCTTTTGTAATAAGGCAGCCAGAAAGATAGTAAGAGGATACTTAGTTTTAAAGTATATTTCAAGCATAGTTTCCTTTTGATTTTCGTTTCGTTTGGTTTTGTGGAACATTTTGTGAATTTTTGCAATATGAAATGACGTAGATGCTTCTGTGAATGCTGATTGGTGTAAAGCGGTTTGCGGGCGAAATTCATCATGAAAGGTTAATCTGACTGGATGATCATTTTGACCTCTCCCGCGTAATTGAGTGAGTTATATGCCCTGTGAGCGACGGCATTCAGTCTGTCGTTGACTCGCTGTCAGACGAGAAGGTCTGGTTAAATTTGTCCGAAAAAATTATCTGTAAGATGAAGAAATGACCGTTGAATCGCCGTGCTAGCAGATGCAATTACGGACAATTAGGTGAAGTTTTGAGAGGTTTTGGCATGTTGGTTGCAGAATAAACCGCGAGTATCTTCTTTCGAAGAATCCACTCAAAATGACCGAGTGTGAACTCGTTTTGTAACAGTATGTTGCTAGTGTGAATGTTACTTAAAAACCGTCTTGATTGCAAATAAGACATTATGTTTGTTTTTACAAAGTTTGTGCCACGTCAGGCTTCGGGATACGTTACGAAAATTTGCAATCAAGACGGTTTTTAAGTAACATTATAAAATCAATGATTGCCGTTATCCCATAAGACATTATGTCTGTTTTTGCAAAGCTTGTGTGAATCTCGTAATATTTCGGGTTGGACTTATCACGTTTCTGGCTGTCTTACGTGTGATTTAAGCAGCAAGAACTAGTATTAGATGTACTACCTACGTAAATGTGGGCTTGGTGACACAATAAATGAAAAGGACCGTAATAAAACATCATTATCTACAAACAAACATTTTCAATGAAGGGAGGAAGCACACACTTTGCCCGTTATTAATAGAGAGTTTTAGGGTTATCTTGTTACGGGAGTTACGCGGACTTTGTAATCGTAAGATCGACGGTTGTTTTCAGGAACGCTGCTTTTCTCATTGTCTACATAGTATCCTACGAAAGCAGAGCCACTGGTGGTGAATGGACACAATACTGAGGTAGGTGGACATTAAATAAATCGCAAAAGGAGACCCGCGTTCCCCACCCAGCCGCACGCTCACAGTAATTACCTAATGATCTTATAGTTGTAAGTCTTACGTTTACTATGTCTTGCTGTATGAACGTCACGAGAATTTAAAATTTGTCAAGGTCATGCCTAGAACCTGAATTTTCTACGCTCCATAGATAGTAGACAAGTGCATTTGACTATTTGAGTCAATGAAAAGTTACAGTGGCAGCTATATCGGTGTAGGGCTGTGGGTTACCCTGCAACATGGGAAAGCATTCACAGAAATGAGCCGATGGAACTACAGCATCACAAACTGCTGTCAGTTAGAAAGTCTTCAAATTCGTAGAACCTCTAATACAATGAGTATGTACCTCGTATGAAGTAATCACTCTATCTCTGAAGAAAGACTACAGAAATCAGCAATATATCATAAATTGACTTCTGCCGATAAACGGAGCTTCCTTCGTTGTGGTATTCCCGTCTGTGTCCAGTACCAATGTGGGTTTGAGAAAGAACTTCACTGAATGTGTGAAGCTGTAGATTACCGTTGAACGGAAGTGTTATGTATAAACACCTGCTACAATAGGGATGAACAGAACCAGGTATGTCACAACAACTATATACAGTTAATTATACTGTGTGGAGAGCTACGTAAAAATAATGGAACTTCAAGAAAAAAGCTAGACTTTTCAAAAAATACCATATGAGATGTTGGGTTTGGCTGTTACATGGACATGAAAAAAATAACGCAATTGCAGCTTACAGCAGAAGAATGCCTATCAGTTTAAAGCGAACACATTTCTCTGCCTTCCACACTCCCACACTACCGATAATTGCTCGTCCATCCTTAGGAGAAAATTAGGAAGCCTTCTCATCGTCGTTTTCTGTCTAATGTATTGCTCACACCTTTTATTTATAAGTTAATTGTGTAACTTAGTAGTCAAAACCAATAATCATGCACCTGCACATTACAGAAAAGTCACTTGTTTCAAGTTTGAATGCCTGTCGCTCTTACTTTCCCGTCTCATTCACGCAACGACTGTCATGTGATCGTGTTGTCTCATATATTTTCGTTTGAACTATGAAGACCAGAGTTTGGTTGTCTTTTGTTCCGCAACAGCTGCTCGACGAGCCGCTAAACTGTTTTCGCTAAAGACTTGAGCGCTTTTTCGCAAGACATTTGTCTCTGCCACTTGTAATGAGTAAAGTTTCCTGGCAAGATGTTCTCTAAATTTGTCACTTGGTATTGAAATGCACAAACTTCTGTTAAACTATGTTAATACCTCTTGTAGTGATCATTGACTGTGGCTACAGATGAACTAAAATATTTTCCGTGTTACGACTAAACTTGAAGATCATCTTTGTCTGATTAATTGCGAAGATTCACTTTCCTGTATCATTGCAAACATATGTTTTCTAGCTGTATGTTTCACTCAGTTTTCCTAGAATAAAATATAGGAAACTCCTGTTGCCTATTTATTACCGACTTGTTACCATTTTCGTGACGTTTTTGTAATTTCTCTTTTCCTTCTAATATTTCCTCTTTCCTTTACTCTCTTCTGAGAAATCACATTGCTCAATTTCGTATTTTTGTAACTAACACTTCTGTATATTGTTTTCCTCAGATTTTATAGTCTTTATAACTTTTGCCAGTAATTTAATCTGTGCTGGTAAAACCATCATCCCATATATACTAAGCTGCAATACGTGATTTTAGCACTTCTTGCTATTTACAACTCAAGCCACATTGCTGTGCCCTTGATGCCTTAAGAAATGCTATTAACGTTACGTGGAAGAGCATTCAATAGCTGCTTCCCGTTTTCTCTCTTTAAAAGTCTGATATTGTAGTCTGTGTCCAAATACGAGGTGTGATTGGGAAGTTTTAAGAATGGATCCGCCACTGCTTACTGGTTTCGCAGGCACGTACACAGAGGGTGGGGAGTGTGTTATTGGCTTGTCCTTTAATGGCATCTGACCAGAAACCGTGTTTCACTTATTCAGTTCATTGTGGCAGTTGGTTCAGTGTGGGTCTGTCAGGACTTGTTGCCGGATTCTATCTGCGTGAAAATGGTCGTAAAAACGGAGCAGAGGAGTCTGTGTGGAATGTGGTTCTAAAATGGGGATATCAGCTTCTGAGACTTACAAACTATTAAAAATAGCTTTTGGAGATAATTCTAGGAGCCAGTCAAATGTTTTTGTCTGGTTCAACAGATTTAAAAATGACCACGAATCATTTGAAGATGAACCACCGTCTGGCCATCCTCCCATTTCAAAAGCGAATGAGAATGCTGCGAAAGTTCACGACTGAGAGCACTCTGACTTACAATTAGGGAGATGGTTGACGCACTTGATTTATGTTTCTATGCAGTTCAGTCCACTGTAACTGATGATCTGAACATGCATCGAGCGTCCGCAAAATTCATTCCGGAAGTGTTGTCAACTGAACAGAGACAATACCGGTATGAAGTGTGCCAAGAACTGATTAATGGGACTAAAAATGACTCAGATTTGTTACATAGGGTAATTACAGGTGACACATCGTGAGTTATGGATATTATCCTGAAACCAAAGGGCAGTCGTCGCAGTGGAAGACTCCAGGTTCACCACAACCGACAAAAGCACGTCTAAGTCGATCGAAGCTGAAGATTGTTTTCTATTCTGCCGGTACTGTGCATCATGAATGTACCCCTGGAGGACAGACAATGAACTAGGAAAACTAAAAATGTGTCCTTGAGCGTTTGTGCAAAACGGTGCGGAAGAAATGGTCTGTATTGTGGAAAGACAGGGGTTGGGCGCTACACCATGGCAAAGCTCTGGCTCATTTTGCCCTCTCCTTCGTTGAATTTTTGACCAAATTCAAACTTCCTGTGCCTTCACAACCACCATATTCCCTTGATTTGGCCCCTGTTGACTTCTACCTGTTTCGTAAACTCAAATATTCACAGAAAGGGAAGCAAGTTGACTCGATTAAAGACATCCAGGCAAATACGGAGAGCATCCTTAAGACACTTCAGAAAAAAAATCCAGGAATGTTTCCAAAAGTGGAAACACCGTTGGAGTCGGTGTGTTCAGCCAGAAAGGGACTATTTTGAAGGAGATGAATCACAGAAGCATCTACGTACCGCCATTGTACAGTTAAAAGTCCTTTCTTAAAACTTTCCAATCACACCTCGTAAATATTTACTTCACGATAAAATCCAACCAATTTATAAAACGTTGTATGTTTCTCCGTTTTATTTCCTTCATATTCCTCGCAAATATATCACTTGTATTACGTAACAGAAAAGTCTATGAAACAATACAGCTCAATTTTAGTTTTGGTTTGGTGATTCTGTTGAGTTTCTTTTTTTTGATTACGAAAAATTGAGCAATGCTTTTCCACTACTGCCCAACTCGTCAGAAAGAAGTGTGTGGTTCAAGTCGTCATTCAGATATCTGAGTTTCTGTTCCCCTCTTTAACCTGTAACAAATTCTTGGTAGGATGCATCCACTGAGAAGGCTAATGCATATTTCCCTTCCGAACTAATGGAAAATATTTTAAAAAGTTCAAAAATACAAATTGACGATTCCAAGTCAGAAACTTTATATCCTTGTGACGACAACCCACTGCCTTTATGAAGTATTCCGAATATCTTTCTATATTCACTGCGAGATGTATGTTGTTTCTGTGGATGCTGTTTTCTCTTCAGATTTGTGTACACAATTTCTGAAATTTTTCTGTTCCTGTGACTGCAAGTCTGATTCAAGATATTGTTTCTTCTTTGTTTGATTTAATTTTTTATACATGAATTATTAATTTCTGCCTTTCTGTATGTTCAAATAAACGGCAACATCTTAGGGTTATTGCATGGCAAGTTTTGTATCGGAAGACTTCAGGCCAGCTGTAGTGTTGAAACTCCCTAGCAGATTAAAACTCGAACATGGGACATTGGCCTTTCACGAGCAAGTGCTCTCCCAATAAAGTTCTCCAAGCACGACAATCATCCTGCTATGACAATTTTGCTTCCGGCAGTACCTTATCTCCTACCTTCCAAACTTCACATATGTTTTCTTGCATAACTTTCCGGACTACCACTTTTGGAGTGAAGTGTGGCTATGGCGGTCGCCATGCGAGAATATGCCATGTTTACATACTAGCTGTGCAGAGGTGGCTGGGGGAGACACAGACACACCACAGGAGAGTACTCTGACTTAGTTGTACGACGGAAGCGATTGTATGCGCCTGCCGAGCATATAGTGAACACGGATGAAATACGGAAGAATACGATCACATCTGGCTTTGGAAATGTTTGCGCAAAACTGCAAAATGGTTCAAATGGCTCTGAGCACTATGGGACTTAACTTCCGAGGTCATCAGTCCCCTAGAACTTTACTTAAACGTAACTAATCAAAGGACATCATACACATCCACGCCCGAGGAAGGATTTGAACCTCCGACAGTAGCGGTCCGGCGGTTCCAGACTGTAGCGACCAGAAAAGCTCGGCCACTTTGGCCGGCCGCAAAACTGCAAAATAGATGATTCGCTTATTATGAAATTAGGTTTCCCTGCAGAAGATCTATGTGGATTTCCATTCGATTTACGTTGTAAAGCAGGTCTGTTAAAGTCAATCCAGCAGCAATTTGCTACTTTCTGGACAAGACAAGTTCATTATTTTGATATTCTGGCCAGACTGGTAATAAGGAACGTTACGGTACATACCGCTCCTTATGAACCAGACGTACACATTCAGTCGTTTCTGACCACTTATGGTAGGGATCGCCATGTAAAAGAAGAGAAGGGGACAACAAGAATCCACTTGCATGCTTAAACGGTGTTTGATCAGTCTGTATTCATTTAAAAGTCATGTACTGTCTTATTTTAATGGGAAAGGGTTTTGGACCCTGGCTGTATATGAAGGTCAGTCCAAGACCTGTGCAGTATGTGGACAAGCTGGTCACTTACGAGCACACTGTACCTGCGTCCGCCTACATTTTCAACCACCAAAGGACAGGTACCTGGAAGGCATAGGTAGTAGAGCAACAAGGATATCACCCCACATTCCATTTTTGCTAGATGTACCCAACAAGGCGGCGATGACGGCATCCACGATAGTGGCATGTAGACTTGGCAACAGCACGTCATCCAAGATGGCGGCCATGACGTCATTCAAGATGGCGGATTTTGGTGGGATGTGGGAATTTTAGAGGGAACATAGGTCAATAGGTCTACCTTCACTAACCTAACCCCTATCCGCTCCCCCAGAAAAATGGTGGGAGGATCAAATTCGAACAGGATAATGCATCACTCCAAGGTTATCTCTATTAACCTAAGAAAATCGCGGGAAGATAGGTCATTTGGGCTACCTCCACTAACTTAAGTCACCTGACCGCCACCTCTTCCTATGAACTGCCTCCAAGTTTTAATTTTGACAGTAAAGAAAGGTCAATTTGTGTATCTCTACTAAGCTAAGGAAATGGCATGAAAGAAAGAACACTTTGACTACATCCACTAACCTAAGTTACCCGAGCACCCCTCGTCCTAGGAACTGGCGGGAAGTTTGAATTTTGGGGTCCCTCTACTACTACTAAGAAAATAATAATATTAATACTAAAAAAAAAATAAAGCTCACCTACACGAACCTATGTCACCTGACCGCCACTTCCTAGGTATTGGTGGACTCAGCCTGCACTGGGATGCTGGAGAGAGGAAGGAGTATACTTTATTTACTTTGTAACAATTTATTTAGAGAAGGAGTATATTTATCGTATTGATATCGAACACACGCTCTGATATGCCACACAGCTTACAGACTTGCAAACTACTCCTAAATAACTCATGTGTAATGCTCTACACACTTGCCTGCTAATTGTAAACTGTCAAAATGACATATTGCACTGCCTACAGACATGCATGTCCCTCATAAATAATGCAATACATTTACGTCCAGAGAGCCAAACAACTCGTAAATTGTCAAAATAATAATACATCTAAAAGACTCTGCAAACATTCTCACTAATCGTCAGCTGTCGAAATCATGCATCAGTCTTTGCTCAAACAATTACAGACAGTACCAACATCCAGTGTGTACACAAGGAGGTTCGCACTCCAACTGACCTAGTACACACTACTACCACCAGAGGGCGCTGTCATCAATTCTGTGACGTAATTCAAGATGGCAGCCATGCATCAGCTGATGTTGCAAGTACAGTTTACCAAGATGGTGGCAAACAGTGTGTTCACCATGAGTTTTAGACCTAACGTACAGTACCACCACCAGAGAGCGCTGTCATCTATGTTGTGATGTCATCCAAGATGGTGGGGAGAAATGGCAGAAAAGCGACTCTACCTATGCTATACATACGTTTTTACTTTGAAGACAATGTTTCCACCAAAAGATCTAGACTCCACCTGACCTAGTAGGCAATACTGCTACCAGAGGGTGCTGTCATTCCTCCCTCTGACTTAATCCAAGATGGTGGGGGGGGGGGGGGGCAATGGTGCGAAAATGACTCAGCCTGCGCTAGGCTGCTGGGGGGAGTAGGGAAGGAGTGTATTTATTTTGAAAGGTTTTATTTATGGATGGAGTATATTTATCACACTGTCACAAAACACTCGCCCTGATGTGCTTGCGGTCAGAATACACAGACCTACACACTACTTCTAAATAACACTCTCCAGACACACCAGCAACTCCTAATTTGCCGAAATTGTTTCAGTACAGATATGTAAACTTTTGTATCCTGCATGGAAGGCGGTGCGTGGGCTGGATCAGGGAAAGGTAAAACATGTCATTACTGCTGTGTGAAATTAAATCCCCTTTACTCAAGCAATAAGAATACATAACTTGCAAGGTTGTGCAAAGTTGAAGCGAAGTTTCCTGATTGGCTGCACCTGATGAACTGGGCTGAAGGAGTCGTGGAGCTCGTAGACCTCGACAGCGCCATCCAGAGGGTGTCTGGTGGTAGTGCCAACCTTTGAAACTCTGTGGCATCGTTACTATCTATACTATATCCCTCCGCCCTGAAGCGACGTGCCATCATTGAGTATGGCTTCCGACGGCAGGTGGAGGGCCTAGGGGCTGTGCAGCTGATGGGGCGGACAGCGGAGCTGCCAGGACGCGCTGTCAACCCACGGCACCGAAATGCTCGTGAGAGGGCGAGGAAAACGCCCTGTGGTAAACCTGCACAGGCCTTGCACCGCTACTGGGTATGTTAAGAGGAGAAGCGGCGGTGGCGGCGGCTGGATGCGTCCATCCAGAGCAGGTGACAGGACCGGCAGCGGCGACAACTGGAGGCGCGCCCGCAGTGGAGGCTCTGTCGGAGGAGTTGTGGGCCATGGCGGCGGAAGCCGTGATGCCTCCAATTCTGCTGGAAAACAACCAGCGGCAGAAAACCGAGGACGGCACAAGCTAATATTTTTCCGTTGTCGCTTGACAGTGCCGGAGGGACCAGAAAGGACAAAAAGGCGTGGCCAAATGGGTGAAGAATGCTCCCAGCGCTGCCTGTCAGAGAAAACGCGAAAGAACATCAAATCTTGCGGCGCCAAGCCAGAACGACGCGAGTGCAATAGCTGCAGGTGCGACCGATGGGCGTGGCCATGTAGCATTTCCACTGGGGAATGGGTGTAGTGCGGCTGAGAGCGATAGG
The DNA here is from genome assembly GCF_023897955.1 of Schistocerca gregaria. Taxonomy (NCBI): domain Eukaryota; kingdom Metazoa; phylum Arthropoda; class Insecta; order Orthoptera; family Acrididae; genus Schistocerca; species Schistocerca gregaria. The sequence continues at coordinate 729,641,353 of NC_064922.1, read as the reverse complement.
AAGCCAGGAAAATCCAGAATGCACGCTCTCGAGAGTGCGTGGCGCGCACGTTGCTCATCTGCGACTTAAATGTACGCATTAAGCGTTCAGCCTCGCTGTTCGACTGGGGTGGAATGGGGCTGAGGTCAGGTGACGAACGCTATTAGCAGCACAGAATGCCTCAAACTCGAGGACACTAATTGGGGGTCATTGTCGGAGACAATAACAATCTATAGGCACGTGGTTCGGACTGGACGTCCATTTGATCCTCACAGCTCGTCTGCAGTAGTGGTAAATTATTAAATGCCCGCTCAAGCTGTGTAGCAGAAGCCAACACAGACTGGAGCTGGGAGCAAAGAGTCCCAACTGAGCTTGCAGCTGCACACAGTAATCACAGTTCCTATCCATCTTAAAGACGGAGGAAAACTACACCATAAAGGCAAACAAACGACTATCGACACACACTGTGGAGCCCTACTGTAGGCACTAATGAAAACGCTACAACTGTATCTATTAAATTAGATCTACACACAGAAATTCGAAATCTAGATTCGGAGGAAAGCCCACTGATTAGACTGCACAATTCGCTCCTTGTTAGGAACTCGTAAAACGTCACAAAATCTCAAAATGTGCTACCTCCCTGTCGCTGCTGTTTCTCATCCCGTGGGTGCTGCCTGACTGACTGGGCTACTGCCTACGACTGAACACCAGCGTTCAGTTGAAAACAAACGACTATGGCCACATGCGACGAAACTCTAATGCCGACACTAACAAAAACGCAAGTACTGTGTCTGGTAAATTACATTAACAGAGATTCTAAAATTTAAGTATTAAAGCACTCATATAAGACTAAATAATTCGCTCCTAGTTAAGAACTTGTAAAATTTCAAAAAATCGGCTACTGTACAACACAAACTAAAACTCGAGGCTGTAATTTTTCCCTTCAGTGTTGTAGTTAAATACATCACTGTTTTTCTACAACAGTGATGAATTATATATGAGGAATTTTGCTAGCGAAAATATGTATTGTGACGGCGAAGTTAAAATGCTCTTTAAGCTCCTTAAAGAAGAAACTACATGACGTCCATTAAAGAAGACAACATACTATTCTTGCTGCTTGCTTATGTGCAATCTGTACTTTCTAAGTGATGAGTTTCCCCAGAATAATATTCTGTGTGACAATACTGAGTGGAAGTATGCAAAATGTATCAGGAGACTGAAACGTTTGTTTCCAAGATTAACAATTATACGAAGATTAAGAATATCTTAATTTCATTGTTCGAGAATCTTGTTACGGCATAAAGTCAAGTGCAGGCACGTCAGTGGGGAACGACAGGGAAGAGGAGGCTGTGAGCAGAAGTCAGCTAGTCGCAAGCTGACCGGAACTCCCAACAAAGCGACAGCAGCGACCTCTATGTGGAGAGGACATAAGCGCCGCGACCGACCTGTCATGGCCCAGTTCGATAGCAGCTTCTACGTTAGGCGCTTGCATAGCAGCGTCAACAGTAACGACTTCAACAGCAGTTCAGGTAGACTTTGGTCAGTTAGAGATCAGTTGTCACTGCAAAGAAGGTTATTTCGTATGTCGCCCATTGATTGTGACACATCTGTGTGATTGCAAAAGTATTTTATTTGATTAGTTGTAATAAAACACATTAATACGACTTATCACATTGTTTGTCTAGCGAACTGAGTATGCAGGCTTCCTAGAAATCACAAGATTAACGACGAGGCTCGACACAAGAAAACTTCTTCCACTTCAAATTTTCGTCAATACGTACACCCAATTATTTGGAGGATTGTACCCTATTTCCTACCTCCAGCTCATGTGTTATGTGTTACATCAATTGCTGGCATGACTATTTGTTGTCCAGAAATGAGTGTGTGGCAAGGACGGACGCCTCACCCAACGAATCACCATGCTTCTGTTCACTACTAGGTCTCTCTGACATCTACATCTACATCCATACTCCGCAAGCCACCTAATGGTGTGTGGCGAAGGGTGCTTTGAGTGCTATGAATGTCTGCCATGCTCTGGCCTTCCGCCAAATGTAACCCCATGACAACGCTCTGCTTTGAACTCATCTTCGCTACAGACGCTACTTCGAAGCCCATTTAACGGCGCCGCCACTTTTCGGAACTTCATGAAACAACGGGGGCTGAAGCGGGGCTATTCCATGATGTCCCGCAACGAACTCGACGTTGGTTTCAACTGAAATTGGCCGAGATAAGAAAAGGTGTAGCATTACTTACGGTACTATCTTCGTACATGAAGACTGTGAGCATCTACAACGGGAGCCCATCACAGTATCAGACAAAACTAGGCTAAGATTCACCACCTTACTAATACAGCTGCAAAAGGATATGCAATTAGGTCGAAAGATACAGCGTTAGAGTGCATTCAAACGACAACCAGATACCATCTAATTAGAGAACACAATCGAACCAAGCAACTCAGTACCCATTGATAGATCCGCGGGGCCACGACAATAACAAAAAGGTAATTAAATATTTTGTAGCTATGTATTATGAATAGCTCTACATCAGCGCAGTGGCATTTGCTATACAAGTCGTGACACGGCTTGCTCGAACCCCTGACCATATGCTAAAAAAGAAGTAAGAATCAAACTGAAGACTTCCTCAACCCTTTGACCTACGAGAACTACCGCAAACAGACTCCAGCTAATAAGGCGCCCGACCGCAACTCCTGAAGCCTTTAATGAAGTTTTAAACAGTGTAACGTTACTGGAGACTTTAAGTGGGAGACTCACCATCCTTCTCGCCAAGCAAGCCAGACCAACAATTTTACAGTAGCTCCGACATACCATGTGCCTTAACACTGACTTCAAGCTGTATACCCTTATACTTAATTCACGAATGCGAACAGTCACGCCCATTACGTCTAGGGGGCGTGAATCTATGGCGTGCTCGTTCAGTCAATGGGACAAATTCTTGCACAACGCAGAAACTTTATATCTGGCGTGACATGTGAACACTTCTTAACACTTTTATTTTTAGACTTTAAATATGTCGACTGTCTGAGGAGTAG